>NC_090372.1:65266593-65883747 GCF_036365525.1 Heterodontus francisci | reverse complement strand
TGTGACAAGATTATTTTGGTATTGAGAATGAAACTCCAGTAATTCCTTGATACTCATAGGGAGGATGACCTCAAGCTCCTGTTTTTGCCAGTCAAATGGTACAGCAGCACAAATTGTTCAGCAATTTGTGCCAATTCGCAACTCAAGGAGAAAGGTGGACCAGAAATAAAGGTACTGAATTGGGGGAAGGCCAGTTTGAATATGATAAAAGAGGATCTGGCCAAAGTGGACTGTGAGTAGCTACTTGTAGGAAAGTCTACATCAGACCAGTGGGAGTCATTCAAAAAGGAAATAGTGAGAGTTCAGGGCTAGCATGTTCCCGTAAAGGTGAAGGGTAGGACCGAAAAGTCCGGGGAACCCTGGATGTCAATGGATATAGAGGATTGGATAAGAAAAAAAAGGAGGCTTATGAGCGCTGAAAACAGTGGAGGTCCTAAAGGAGTATAGAAAGTGTAGGGGGGTACTTAAAAACTTAATTAGGAGAGCGAAGATGGGGCATGAAAAACACTGGCAAGCAAGATAAAGGAAAATCCCAAGTTTTATAAGTATATTAAGGACAAGAGGATAATCAGGGAAACAGTAGGGCCTATTAGAGACTAAAGTGGCAATCTGTGTGTGGTGCCGGAGGACGTAGGTGAGGTTTTAAATGATTACTTTTCATCTGCGTTCACTATGGAGAAGGACAATGTAGATGTAGAGATCAGGGAGGGGGATTGTGATATACTTGAACAAATTAGCATTGAAAGGGAGGAGGTATTAGTGGTTTTAGTGGGTTTAAAAGCGGATAAATCCCCACACCCAGATGAGATGTATCCCACACTGTTATGTGAGGCAAGGGAGGAGATAGCAGGGGCTTTGACATAAATTTTCAAATCCTCTCTGGCCACAGGAAAGGTGCCAGAGGACAGGAGGGCAGTGAATGTGGTACCATTATTCAAGAAGGGTAGCAGGAATAAACCAGGTAATTACAGGCCGGTGAATCTAACACCAGTGGTAGGGAAACTATTGGAAAAAATTCTGAGGGACAGGATTAGTCTCCACTTGGAGAGGCAGAGATTAATCAAGGATAGTCAGCATGGCTTTGTCAGGGGGAGATCACGTCTAAGGAAAACCTTAGATTACAGGACGATACAGATGGGCTAGTAAGATGGGCAGAGCAGTGGCAAATGCAATTTAATCCTGTGTATTGTGAGGTAATGCATTTTTGGAGGACTAACAAGGTAAGGGAATATACAATGGATGGTAGGACCCTAGGAAGTACAGAGGGTCAGAGGGACCTTGGTGTACTTGTCCATAGATCAATGAAGGCAGCGGTACAGGTAGTTAAGGTGGTTAGGAAGGCATATACGATCCTTGCCTTTATTAGCCGAGGCATAGAATATAAGAATAGGGAGGTTATGATGGAGCTGTATAAACTGCTTGTTAGGCCATAACTGTAGACTGTGTACAGTTCTGGTCGCCACACTATAGGAAGGATGTGATTGTACTGGAGACGGTGCAGAGGAGATTCACCAGGCTGTTGCCTGGGCTGGAGTATTTCAGCGAAGAAGAGAGACTGGATAGGCTAGGGTTGTTTTCCTTAGAGCAGAGAAGGCTGAGGGGGGACATGATTGAGGTATACAAAATTATGAGGGGCATAGATAGGGTAGATAGGGAGAAAACTTTTCCCTTAGCGGAGGTGTCAATAACCAAGGGGCATAGATTTAAGGTAAGGGTCAGGAGGTTTAGAGGGGATTTGAGGAAAAGAAATTTCACCCAGAGGGTGGTTGGAATCTGGAACGCACTGCCTGAAGGGGTGGTAGAGGCAGGAACGCTCACAACTTTTAAGAATTATTTAGAGGAGCACTTGAAACGCCATAGCATACAAGGCTATGGGCCAAGTGCTGGAAAATAGGATTAGAACCGATAGGAGTTTGATGGCCGGCACGGAAACGATGGGCCTATTTTTGTACTGTATAACGCTATGAATCTATGATTCTAAGTTGTATTTCACCACAAATTGCTGTTTTTCACACAGTAATAATGGCAGGTGTTATAAACTGCTATTATTTTTCAAACAATTTCAGGGCTGCTGTAAAGCACCTCATTTTTGTATGATTGCTTTAAGAGTGATGTCCCTTTAAGAACTCAGTATGCTAATGAGTTAAGTACCAGGATGTAGTCATGTGACTGGAAGCCATGGCCACTCTGCACTGCAGCACCCTGGACAAAGTTTCTGTATTTAGTTTGCTCTGTGTTGTATGTATTAGTTTTAGCTGTCCATGAACCTTCTGGAGATCTTCAAGAAACTGGAACCTCATTGTGTTGCTTAAGATAACACAAAGAAACCCATAACACTCATCACTTCCTTGGAATGTCCCAATTTGCTTCATAACCAATGCATTATTTTTGAAGTATAGTTCTTACTTTGATTATTGTACTTTCACTATGATATGATTTGTTTTTATGACAAAACCCTCGGAACCGAGCATACTTAACACAGCTAAACCTGTAAGCTTTTAACACCAAAGAATTGTATCACCTAACCAGTAATTCTTGAATTATCCTGAAAAAGGGCATATTTTTTTCTCATTTGTTTCAACTGTTGTATCATCATGCATTCTGAGGCTTGGCCTTTTGCCTAGAATTCTCTGCATAAAAAGGATACTATATATCTTCTTTGGCCTCCTTGTCTCGAGAGGCAATGGGTAAGCGCCTGGAGGTGGTCAGTGGTTTGTGAAACTATATATAGACTTGCCAATTCCTCTTTATCTCTTTCTTTTGCAATTCCACTCCTACACATTGCCCTAGAAACTTATCTTCGTGCCTCTGTTCAGCTGCCACAGTTGGGAAGATTTAGAATCTGAAAGTGATTCTGAATTGTGGTCATTTTAAATCACATTTTAGTCACATGAGACTGTCTTCAAAGGATAGCAGAGGTGTGAACACATCTGTTCAACATCAATAAAAAAATTGGAGGGCAATAGTTATAGTGTTAAGTGAATATACCTGAACCCATATGTAACAACATGCTGGTGTAAGTGAGTAAGCTCCAATTTTATCTGTACAGCTGCTGGCTGGGAGCCTAGCAAATGGGCCACACAGATAGGGAAGATCATGGGCTTGTGGCCTGTGATTTTCTGCAGTGCGTGACTGGTGGCTGAGGCTCCCCATAAAAGCATCTACTTAAAATCATCACTGTTATTCTTGCAAGAATATCGGGTCAATTTGCATTTCCTTTTCCCTTCCTCTGTCCTGTAAACAATCACTTTTACCTTGGTTTAATGAAGAGTGGCTTAGAGTACAAAAGGAAGGAAGTTATGCTAAAACTTTATAAATCAGTGGTTAGGCCACAGCTAGTCCAAATCTGGGCACCGCTGGGATTGGCCAGGCAACAGTTTCTGATACGCTTCTGACAATGAGCTGATAAACTATGGCATGTTTCACAATAGGAAAGGAGAACTGCAATCCATTTGATGAGGCACTATGGTTGTAGTTGCGCACATTAGTTATTTATCGAAATGTATTGTACATAATATGATCAACAATTTCCAAGGTGGCTATTCATTTTCTGTCCATTTAAATAAATGGATGAAAAGCCATCTACTGTATATGAAGCCCTAACGGTGGGCAGAATTTTACTGGCTCTTGGGTGACGGGAATGGAGGCCAGTAAAATAGCAGGGAGGCATGTTGGGATAGCTGCCTGACACAGTCCTGTTGCTGGGGAAGTTTCCCAGCGGCAGGCTGCAAAGCGGATTGGCTGCCTGCTCCAAGGTGACAGGCAGCCGATTTGAAGACTTAAAGGCCCTATTTAGGGCCATTTTATGGGGCTATAGGAATTTACTTTAGTTTAGAGATACAGCACTGAAACAGGCCCTTCGGCCCACCGAGTCTGTGCCGACCATCAACCACCCATTTATACTAATCCTACACTAATCCCATATTCCTACCACATCCCCACCTGTCCCTATATTTCCCTACCACCTACTTATACTAGTGGCAATTTATAATGGCCAATTTACCTACCAACCTGCAAGTCTTTTGGCTTGTGGGAGGAAACCGGAGCCCCTGGAGAAAACCCACGCAGACACAGGGAGAACTTGCAAACTCCACACAGGCAGTACCCAGAATTGAACCCGGGTCGCTGGAGCTGTGAGGTTGCAGTGCTAATCACTGCGCCACTGTGCCGCCCTTAAATTGTGCTCATTCAGGCAACCCCTCCCTCACTGTGTGGGAAGGCTGCTAGCTTAATTGGGCGTCCTCCCTACGGCAGCCTGGGGGCCATTGGAGCTAGCGGTTCCAAGGCCCAAAGCGGCAACGGGCAGAAAAGGCAGCCCCTGTGGCCCCAACAATCCCCCTCTGACCCTCCACCCACTGAATTTTTAAATTTTTTTATTCAGTTTACCTGTCTGAGGGCATTTTGAGGCACCCCAAGGCCTTCTGCCTACTTTAGCAGCGGCCATCTCACTTGGTGCTGCTGAGGCTTTTGAACTGCCAGCCTTCTAATTGGGCCACCAGCATGGACAGCCCGCCCACCGTCCTTAACAGCAGGCCAGCCGGTGACCAATTGGAATGCCACGCGGTAAAATCGGCAAGCAGCTCCTGCTGCCGGAAAGTGCGGGCCCATTTATCACTGCGACATTGGGTTATCCACCCAAACAGTAAAATTCAGGCTAAAAAGCCTGCAAAGGGATATAGACTGGTTAAGTGAGTGGGCAAGAAGGTGGCAGATGGAGTATAATGTGGGGAAGCGTGAAATTATCCACATTGGTAGGAAGAATGGAAAAGAATATTTTTAAATGGTGAGAGACTATTAAATGTTGTTGTTCAAAGGGAATTAGGGGTCCTTGTACATGAATCCCAGAAAGTTAACATATAGATACAGAAAGTAATTACAAAGGCAAATGGTATGGTGATCTTTATTGCAAAAGTTTGGAGTATAAGAGAAAGGAAGTCTTAATGTAATTATATAGGACTTTGGTGAGACTACATCTGGACTGCTGTGCACAATTATTGCCGCCTTACCTAAGTAAGGATATACTTACCTCAGAGCAGGTGCAATAGAGGTTCACTAGATTGATTCCCAGAATGACAGGTCTATGAGGAGAGATTGAGTAGAATGAGCCTATATTCTCTGCAGTTTAGCAGAATGAGAGGTGATCTCATTGAAACATGAAATTCTTAGGGGGCTTGATAAGGTGGATGGTAAGTAGATGTTTTCCCTGGCAGCTGAGTCTAGAACTAGGGGTCTTAGTCTCAGGATAAGGAATCTACCACTTAGAACGGAGATGAGGAGAATTTTCTCACCTAGAGGATTCTGAATCTTTGGGATTCTCTACCCTAGAGGGCTGTGGATGTTCAGTCAATGAGTACATTCAAGATAGAGATTATTAGACATTTGGATACTAAGGGAATCAAGAGATATGGGCATAGGGTGGAAAGTGGAATGTATGTAGAAGTTCAACAATTATCATACTGAATGGCAGAGCAGGCTTGAGGGGCTGTATGACTTACTCCTGCTCTGATATCTGTTCTTAAAGGGACTGTCAATTCCTATGAACTTTCTTCATCCTACTGGTGAAGACCAATTTCATCCCCAAAAAATCTTGACACAGAAATCTGGACTTTCCTCTTTGGTGCAATCACCATCACCCACTTGATTCACACAGCACTATTCACAGAGCTTTTCAGGGTCAGCCGAATTTGAATATTATGGGCATTGTTTCCACTCTGATTTGAAACTCCTCCATTTGGGTTGGGAAATGGCATACTACTTAAAGAGTTAAGCACCTGCAGCAGTTGAAAAAGTCAAACATCATCACTGCACTTTATTTTTGAAAGCAGGGTTTAAAAAATGCTTGGAAGAATATCCTGGAGATCAACTGCAGGGCACAAAGCCCCCAACATAGCACAAGCTGCAGTCAAGGTGATGCTTGCTCTGTTCCAGAAGACCATGTGGTGAAGGATAAAACTGGAGCCAATCTTTACAGTTTTAAATGCATTTATTTACAGAGTTGCATAATATTAACATACACCTCCAAACCCAAAAACCACAGTTTGTGAACTGAATTGCCAGTTAATACCCACCACCTGCAAGCAGTTAAATACAATTAATATACAAAATGAGGTAAAGGAGGAAAATCTGTTTGGGACAGAATGTAGAAGCCCTTTAAAATGTACTGTGCAGGCTATGTGGAAGTAGGAGCTCTGGACAATCAGTGCAAACTTCACGACTCCATGTATGGCAACTTAAACAAAATATTTCTGACCTAGCTCAGTAAAACATTGTAAGAGGAGCAATCCACCTTGCAAACCTTTACCTTTCGTGTATGAGGTACAATGAGAAGCTTTTTTCATGTTGTCTGATGCAACATAAATGAGATGCATAGAGTTCAGCTTGTTTGAAGGTCTCGAACATGTTTATTAAACAGCTTACAACTATATACAGTACAGAGTTAACTATTATAGAAATTGCCTCTTGGTATTACAGTAGCAGAGTGAGTATGGTAAGTAGTCACATGACTGCATCCTGGTATTTAACTCATTCACATACTAAGATCTTAAAGATACATTACTCTTAAAGGCAAACACACATCATCCCCCTGTTTTTCAAAGATAAGTCTTACTAAAAGTAAAAAACACATATAATTAGATACATGGCTAGAGATTATGAAATTTACAAGAACAGAGGTTCAAAGGTCCATACGTCGTCTTGGTGGTTTGAAAATTCTTGCTCGGAGACTTTGTGTCTCATCTTTTTCTGTTCTTTCTGCAGTTTCTCCCTCTCTGCATTCATTTTCTGTTGCTCTGCCTTCAGCCTGAGATGACCACTTTGATAGTCTCGTCATTCTTGGAAGGTTCCGGCACCTCATCTCGAAGAGCCAATAGACATTGCTAGAACTCATTCCTCATCTGCTTCTTCAGGACATTGTGTGTCCTTCGCCTCTCCTCATCCTTCATGTCTGAAGGCTTGGGACTCAAATTTGAAGACTTGTTGGGGGAAGAGTACGAACATACGAACATATGAATTAGGAGCAGGAGGAGGCCACTTGGCCCTTCCAGCCTACTCCGCCATTCAATAAGTTCATGGTTGAACTGATCACTCCACATTTCCATCTACCCCCAATAACCTTCCACCCCCTTGCTTATCAAGAATATATCTACCCCTGTCTTAAAAATATTCAAAGACTCTGCTTCCATTGCCTTTTGAGGAAGAGAATTCCAAAGACTCATGAACCTCTGAGAGAAAATAATTTCTCCTCATCTCTGTCTTAAATGGGCAACCCCTTATTTTTAAACAGTGTCCCCTAGTTCTAGATTCTCCCACAAGGGGAAGCAACCTTTCCACATCCACCCTGTCAAGACCCCTCAGGATCTTATAGGTTTCAATCAAGTCGCCTCTTACTGTTCCAAGTTCCAGTGGATATAAGTCTAGCTTGTCCAATCTTTCCTCATAAGACAACCTGCTCATTCCAGGTAATAGTTTAGCAAACGTTCTCTGTACTGCCTCTAACACATTTACATCCTTCATTAAATAAGGAGACCAGTACTGTACACAGTACTCCAGATGTGGTCTCGTCAATGCCCTGTATAGCCGAAGCATAACCTCCCTACTTTTATATTCAATTCCCCCTCTCATTAAACGATAACATTCTATTAGCTTTCCTAATTACGTGCTGTACCTGCATATTAAACTTTTGCGATTCATGCACTAGGACACCCAGATCCCTCTGTACCTCAGAGCTCTGCAATCTCTCACCATTTACATAAATACTTCTTTTTTATTCTTCCTGTCAAAGTGGACAATTTCACACTTTCTCACATTATACTCCATTTGCCAGATCTTTGCCCGCTCACTTAATCTATCTATATCCCTTTGTAGTCCCCTTATGTTCTCTTCACAATTTACTTTCCTGACTATCTTTGTGTCATCAGCAAGTATAGCAACCATACCATCGGTCCCTTATATATAAATTATATTAATTTATATAAATTGTAAAACGTTGAGCCTCAGCACAGATCCCTGTGTCACACCACTCGTTACATCTTGCCAACCAGAATATGACCCATTTATGCCTACTCTCTGTTTCCTGTTAGATAGCCAATCTTCTATCCATGCCAGTATGTTATCCCCTACACCATGAGCTTTTATTTTCTGCAATAACCTTTGATATGGCACCTTATCAAATACTTCTGCAAATCTAAGTACAATACATCCACTGGTTCCCCTTTATCCACAGCACATGTAACTCACTCAAAGAACTCCAAAAAATTGGTTTAACATGATTTCCCTTTCATAAAACCATGTTGACTCTGTCTGATTACCTTGAATTTTTCTAAATGCCCCGCTAGAACATCTTTAATAATAGATTCTAACATTTTGCCTAAAACAGATGTTAAGCTAACTGGCTTGTAGTTTCCTGCTTTCTGTCTCCCTCCCTTTTGAATAAAAGAGTTACGTTGGCTATTTTCCAATCTAACAGAACCTTCCCCGAATCTAGGGAATTTTGGAAAATTAAAACTAATGCATCAACTATCTCACTATTTATTTTTTTTATTTATTTTGAGATACAGCACTGAAACAGGCCCTTCGGCCCACCGAGTCTGTGCTGTCCAACAACCACCCATCTATACTAATCCTACATTAACCCCATATTCTCTACCACATCCCCACCATACTCCTACCACCTACCTACACTGGGGACAATTTACAATGGCCAACTTACCTATCAACCTGCAAGTCTTTGGAGGTGGGAGGAAACCGGAGAACCCGTCGGAAACCCACGCAGACACAGGGAGAACTTGCAAACTCCGCACAGGCAGTACCCAGAATCAAACCCGGGTCGCTGGAGCTGTGAGGCTGCGGTGCTAACCACTGCGCCACCGTGCCGCCCACTTCTTTTAACACCCTAGGATGAAGTCCATTAGGACCCGGGGACTCGTCAGCCCGCAGCTCCAACAATTTGTTCAGTACCACTTTCCTGGTGATTGTAATTTTCTTCAGATCTTCCTTCCCTTCCATTTCCTGACTTACAGCTAATACTGGGATGTTACTTGTATCCTCAATAGTGAAGACTGATGCAAAATATCTGTTCAGTTCATTTGCCATCTCCTTCTTATCCTTTATTAATTCCCCAGATTCACTTACTATTGGACCAAAGCTCACTTTGTTAACTCTTTTCTTTTTTAAATATGTATAGAAACTCACTATGTGTTTTTATATTTCTAGCTAGCTTTCTCTTGTACTCTGATTTTACCTTCCTTATCAATCTTTTAGTCATTCTTTGCTGTTTTTTATATTCTGTCCAATCTTCTGATTTGCCTCCCATCTTTGCGCAATTATAGGCATTTTCTTTAAGTTTGATACTATCTTTAACTGTTTTAGTTAACCATTGATGGCGGATCCCACCCTTGGAATTTTTCTTTCTCGTTGAAATGTATCTATTCTGTGTATTCTGAAATATCCCCTTAAATATCTGCCACTGCATCTCTTTTGATCTATCCCTGAACCTGATTTTCCAATTCACTTTAGCTAGCTCTGCTTTCATGCCCTCATAATTGCCCTTATTTAAATACTAGTTTAAAATACTAGTCTTGGGCCCACTCTTCTCTCCCTCAAACTAAATGAAAAATTCAATCATATTATGATCGCTGCTATCGAGGGGCACCTTAACTATGAGGTCATTAATTAATCCTATCTCATTGCACAATATCAGGTCTAGTATAGCCTGCTCTCTGGTTTGCTCCAGAACGTATTGTTCTAAGAAATTATCCCCAAAACATTCTATGTACTCCTCCTCCAGGCTACTTCTGCCTATCTGATTTTTCCAGTCTATATGTAGGTTAAAATCCCCCATAATTATCGCTGTACTTTTCTGACAAGCTGCCATTATTTCTTCCTTTATACCTTCTCCTTTCGTGTGGTTAATGTTGGCTGGCCTGTACACCACTCCCACAAGTGACTTCTTGCCTTTATGATTTCTCATCTCTACCCAAACTGCTTCTACATCCTGGTCTCCTGAACTTAGGCCATCTCTCTCTATTGGGCTAATACCATAATTAATTAATAGAGCTACCCCTCCACCTTTTCCGAGCTTCCTATCCTTCCTAAATGCCACGTACCCTTCAATATTCAGATCCCAATCTATATTGTCCTACAGCCATGTCTCCGTAATGGCTATCAGATCGTACTTATTTCTTTCTATCTGTGCTCTCAGTTCATCCACTTTGTTTCGAATGCTATGTGCATTCAGTTACAGAGCCTTTAGTTTTGTCTTTTTATTATTTTTGTAACCTCTAGCCTGATCTGTTGATTTACTCTGAGATTTGTACGCTCTGTCCCTTCCTGTCACAGTCTGTTTATTATTGCCATATTAATACCTTTCTCTCTTGCCTTGTCACTACTCCTTGATTTACCATATCTTCCCAAATTTGATCCCTTGCCTCCAATATTCAGTTTAAAACCTTCTCTACTTCCCTAGTTATGCAGCTCGCTACAACATCGGTCTTGGTCTCATGGAGATACATAGGAACATAAAAGCAGGAGTAGGCCATTCAGCCCATCGAGCCTGCTCTGCCATTCAATAATATCATGGCTGATCATCCACTTCAATGCCTTTTCCCACACTATCCCCTTATCCCTTTATGTCACTGGTATTTAGAAATCTGTCAATCTCTACTTTAGACATCCTCAATGACTGAGCTTCTACAGCCCCCTGGGGTAGAGAATTCCAAAGATTCACAACCCTCTGAGTAAAGAAATTTCACCTCATCTCTGTCCTAAATAGTTCCCCCCTTATTTTGAAATTGTGTTCCCTGGTTCTAGACTCCCCAATCAGGGGAAACATGTTACCTGCATCTACCTTCTCTACCCCTTTGAGTATTTTGTAAGTTTCAATGAGATCACCTCTTATTCTTCGAAACTCCAGAGAATACAGGCCCAGATTCCCCAATCTCTCTCCATAGGGCTGTCTCGCCAACCCAGGAACAAGTCTGGTGAACCTTTGTTGTATTCCCTCTGGCAATAATATCCTTCCTAATGTTAGTGGACCAAAACTGCACACAATACTCCAGGCGTGGTATAACCAAAGTTCTATATAATTGCAGCAAGACTTTGCTACTCGTGTACTCAAATCCTCTTGCGATAAAGGCTAACATACCATGAGCCTTTCCAATTGCTTGCTGCACCTGCATGTTAGCTTTCAGTGACTTATTGATGAGGACACCCAGGTCCCTTTGTACATCAACACTTTCTAATCTCTTGCCATTTAAGAAATACTCTGCACATCTATTCCTGCTACAAAAATGGATAACCTCACATTTTTCCACATTATATTCCATCTGCCATGTTCTTGCCCACTCACTAAGTCTGTCCAAATCCCCTTGAAGTCACTTTGCATCTTCCTCACAACACACATTCCCACCTAATTTTGTGTCATCTGCGAACTTGGAAATCTTACATTTGGTCCCCACATCTAAATCACTGATATATATTGTGAACAGCTGGGGCCCAAGTACTGACCCTTGCAGTACCCCACTAGTCACAGCCTGCCAATGCGAGAATGGCCCATTTATTCCTACTCTCTGTTTTCTGCCTGTTAACCAATCCTTAATCCATGCCAGTATATTACGTCCTATCCCATGTGCTTTAATTTTTCTAACCAACCTACTGTGGGGGACTTTATTAAAAGCCTTCTGAAAATCTAAGTATACTATGTCCACCGACTCTCCTTTCTCAATTCTGTTAGTAACATCCTCAAAAACCCCAATAGGTTCACAAAACATGATTTCCCATTCATAAATCTATGTTGATTATGCCCAATCAGATCATTATTATCCAAGTGTCCATTTATCACATTCTTTACAATAGATTATAACATTTTGCCTACTACTGATGTAGTAGGCCTGCAGTTCCCTGTTTTCTCTCTCCCTCCCTTCTTGAATAGCGGGGTGACATTTGCTACCTTCCAATCTGCAGGAACTGTTCCAGAATCTATAGAATTTTGGAACATGATCACCAATGCATCCACTATCTCCAGAGCAACCTCTTTCAACATTCTGGGATGTAGAACATCAGGTCCTGAGGACTTATCAACCTTGAGCCCTGTTAATTTCTCCAATACCTACTAATACTAGTTTCCTTCAATTGCTCATTCTCCCTAGTCCCTTGGATGTCTTAATTCTGGGGGATTTCTTGTATCTTCCTCAGCGAAGACAGACACAAAGGCTAGAATTTTACCCACCGTAATCGGGTCAGTTCGGAGGCATCTGGTTGGTGAAATAACGTCCGATGACGTTGGGCCAGATCCCCGGTGTCATCACGTATAGACGCCATTTCATGACCCAGGAAGTCGGACGCGATTGAGTTGCCACTCGACGCCCAACCGCAAGTAATTTGAAGGTAATTAAAGTACCTGAGAAGCCAATTGACTGCAAATTTACGTGGACCGTCGGATTTTACGGCCGCAAAGCAGGTGACTGAACGTGTCGGGGACCCGGCAGCTTTAAAAGGGCGGAAGGCAGTGAGGGTGTTGGAGGTAAAGTTTTGGTGTTGTTTATCTGTGAGAGTTTTTGCGTGTCATATAAATTGTAGACAGTTGTAGCTTGTGCAGAGGGCTCCAATTGAGTCTGACTCTCTGCAGCTCGGGACCTATCTGTCCTGAGTTAGTGAGTGGAAGGGCGGGGATTGTGTGTGCCTGTCCTGACAGCTGGAGATTAAGAGATTTAATCATTGAATCTGGTAACTAGTCCATCGATGGGAATTGTGCATTCTGGAGGCAGCACTTCAGAGGAGCAGGACCATGCCCCAATCAGGGACAGGACAGCTGGGCATGGGCATGCGCAAGCAGCTGGTCAAGTGGCTCCCCGTTAGGTGGAAGGGAGAGCGAGAGCAGGTGGCAGAGTCGGGCAAGAGTGAACACGTCAGGAGACGCGCCTAGCCAACAGGCAGGGTATACCGACCACATCTGAGCTACCTGCACCTGTCGGAACGCCAGTGCAGAAGAAGGCTGCGTCTATCACGTGAGGCTGTGACATTTCTTTGTGAGATGTTGGCAGTGGATGTAACCTCAAACTGCCTCAGTGGCCATCCAATGCTGGTCACTCTAAAGGTGACTGTTGCCCTTAACTTTCCTGCTTCGACGGCAGACTTGGGCGGAGTCTCCCAAGAAGCTGTGTACCACTGCATAAAGATTGTGACTGATGCACTGTTCAGACGTGCTAACAATTTCATTAGTTTCAAAATGATCGACACCAGCCAGGCTGAAAGAGCAAGAGGATTCAGTGCAATAGCTGGGTTCCCAATGGTCCAGGGCGTGATAGACTTTCATGTGGCAATTAGATCACCAGCAGGTCATTCAGGGGCATCCATTAACCAAAAAGGCTTCCATTCATTGAACGTTTAGCTTGTATGCAATCATCACTAGAGAGTCATGCAGGTTTGTGCACGGTACCCAGGGAGTTGCCACAGTGCATACATTCTCAGAAACTCTCAGGTTCCTGCTCTTTTCAGTCCCCTGGACAGACTGGAAGGTTGGATACTTGGCAACAGAGGTTATCCTTTGAAGACATGGCTGATGACACTGTGAGAATCCCAAGGGGTCATGCTAAGGAACGCTTCATTGAGAGCCCGTGCGGCCACAAGAGTGACAATCGAACAAACGATTGGCCTGCTCAAGATGAGATTTAGGTGTCTGGACTGCTTAGGAGGATCACTGCAATACGCGCCAGCACGGGCATCCAGGATTATTGTCGTTTGCTGCGCCTTGCATAACCTTGCGATGGAAAAGGGAGACGCCATTGAGGAGGTTCAAGGTAACCGTGAGGCGTCATCAGATGAAGCTGGAGTTTCTGATGAGGACAATGGGCAGCACCCACATGATGGCATGGTAGAGGAAGCAGACTGTCCTCTGGAATTAAGAGCAAGAGAGACCCGGGATGCCCTAATAGGCAGGCGTTTCTCTTGAGAAGATCGCTCCATGCAAAGATTTCACATTGTAGCATGCAGTGAGTCATTGTGGGATTCCGAGAGGGGAAAGACACTCACATCCAAGGGAAGAGATGATCAGATTAAAAACAACATTAGGTCACGATGAACCCAACCCAAGTGTGTGACATCTCATATATAATCGCTTGAGCAGCGCAACCATGTCTGATGCTACTTCATGGACGTCATATGCAAAGTTAAATGTTCAAACCACAAATTTATTTGCAGTGATCTAATGTCCAATTCAAATAAATAATCGGAAAGTAACCCAGTGAACCAGGAGTGATGTTACAGTGATTTCTTAAAACATTTGCGGGTGCTCTTGTGTGGATGATCCCTCGGCACCAGACTCACCAGAGGCAAATGGCTGATCGGGCTTCCACCCTGCTCTTGATGACTTTGGCAGACGTCCTCTGCCTGCTCGTGGTTGTGCAGGCTGTGGCATATCAGAGTGCTCATGAGAAATATCAGGTGCACCCTCTAACACCCTGGGAGTTTGCGGTTGACATGTCACTAGCGGAGGGAGTAAGGGGCTGCATGATGCATCAGGAGCGCCCTGACAAGAGTTCCCATGTGGTATCAGCTGCTGCCCCTGTGCCCTCCTGATGGCCTATCTCCTCATCCTCAGAGGTGGACTGTTGAGCCCCCGAGACCCCTCCTAGCCGCTGATGTGGTTCACCTGCAGGGAAAATCAGATTGATCAGTTTGAGCAGCACCACAGATTGAAGCACATGTCCCTTACTGCAGTTTGCACACATTGGTGTAAATCAATTTTTATTAACATACTTCAGTGCATGAGACTATCACCACTGCAACTGCCCCCCCAACACACGCTCCCCCCCCCTTACACCCTCTCACCACATTATGGGTCACTAACTCAGATGGCGAGGTTGGTGGCCCTGGTCGTCAGTTACGGCACGTCCTCCGTCCTCCCCTGCCAGCATCAAGGCATCCTCCTCCATAGTGGTCAGGTATAGAACGAAGAACAGTACAGCACAGGAACAGGCCATTCGGCCCTCCAACCTGATTAATCTGGCCGCGCCGGGACCTCTCTCGGGCATAGCGTGCTCTCTTCTCCTATTTAAACAAGCACACCTAGTTTAGAGATATGATTTGGTACCTCAAACCCTTGCCCATTGGGTTTGTTGTTGCATTTCACTGCTACTGCAATGCAGTGTCCAATTTGAACACATATGGATCACCATGCATCCCAGACCTGCCCATCCTGCGTCCCAAAACAATGCAGCAGGCAAGGACTGCCATTGCTGGTTGCCACCTTGCATCATTAGGACAAACTGACCCTTCCCTGAAACATTCACAATGAGATTAATGAGGAGTACGCCTTACCCGGGAAGAGCGAAGCAGGTCATTGAGCCGCTTGCGGCACTGGAGCCATGTCCTCTGTACCACACAGTGACTGCTGACTTCCTCGGTGACCTCCAGCCAGGCCTCTGTGGGCCTTCGTCGGCCATCAGCATTGAATAAGATATCATGCCTCGCCTCCCTCGCCTGGAGGAGGGCCTGCAGAGATTCCTCTGAGAATCTGGGGACAATGGCTAACCTTCTCCCCTCCATCAATCTGGATTTCTTCTGCAAATCCTTTCTCCTTTCCTGCCCCTAGGCACTGTCAGTCTTCTTCATTTCTTGACTTTACTGCCAGGTGGTCACCTCTGCAGTTGCCGCAATTACACTCACAGCCCTTTCTCGGATGTACTTCCCTGAGCAGCTGCTCCATTTATAATGCTGTATGCCTTTTTAAAGGGTTTACATTGGCCCCGCCCCCAAATCTACTGCTTGAACCGGCCGCACATGCCCTATCGGGTGCCGATCACGGCGAGGGTCCGCTAATTGTCTGCCCTGCGCGTGATGCCGGTGGGCGGGCGGCGTGGAGCGTATTCGGCTTACTCAGCCACTTCCGCCCCATCTGCCCTGGAGTCGTCGGGAGCCGAAAAATACCAGCCAAAGTAATGATTTAGCCTCTGCCATTTCTCTATTCCCCGTTATAAATTCTCCTGAATCTGCCTGTAATGGAGCCACATTTGTCTTAGCCAAACATTTCCATTTTATGTACCTGTAAAAACTTTTACAGTTTTTATGTGTTTTGCTAGTTTACATTCATATTCTATTCTCCCTTTCTTTACCAGTTTCTTTGTCCTCCTTTGCTGTATTCTAAAATCCTCCCAGTCCTCAAATTTACTACTATTTCTGGCAACTTTATAGGCCTTTTCTTTGAAACTTGCACAATCCTTAACTTCCTTTGTGAGCCACAGTTGACTACGTTTACTTTTGGGGTTTTTATGCCTCAAAGGAATGTATAGTTGCTGTAAACTATGTAATAATCCTTTGAAGACTATCCATTCTCTATGCACTGTCGTACCTTTTAATTTATTTTCCCAATGCACTTCAGCCAATTTGCCCCTCATAACTTCATAATTTCCTTTGTTCAAATTTAACACCCAGGTTTCAGATTGAACTACCTCACTGTCAAGCATAATGTAAAATTCTCTCATATTATGGTCACTCATCCCTAAAGGTTCTTTTACAACAAGATTGTTAATTAGCCCTTTCTTATTACATAATACTAGATCGAAAATAGCCTGTTCGCTAGTCAGTTCCTCAGCATACTGCTCTAGAAAACCATCCTTAACACACTCCAGAAACATGTCCTCCACAGCATTAGTGCTCATTAGGTTTATGCAGTCTATATGCAGATCGAAGTCACCCATAATTACTGCATTACCCATGGTACATGTTTATCTCATCTCCTGATTAATAATGTGCCCCACAATACCACGACTGCTTGGTGGCCAATAAATAACTCCGACCAATGTTTGCTGGCCCTTTCTGTTTCTTAGCTTCACCCAAACAGATTCCACATTTTGTTCTTCCGATCTGAGATTTTCCCTCACTAATGTACTGATCCCATCCCTTATTATCAGCGCAACACCACGTCCTTCCTCAATGTCGAATATCCTTGAATATTCAGTTCCCAGTCTTGGTCACCCTATATCCACATTTCTGTAATGGCAATTATATCATACCCATTTACCTCTATTTGTGCCTTTAAATCATATGTCTTGCCTCAAATGTTGTGTGCATTTGGGTAGAGTGCCCTTCACCTTGTCTCCTTGACATTATTTGGCATTCTGAACCTAGTTAATGCTTGTCTTTGTTTCATCTGCCTTCTAATGTCACTTGCTACTTTTCGACCTCCTGTTACCAGCTTTACTTCCTTCCAATTTGAGTTACCCCTCAGGTTCCCATCCCTCTGACAAGCTAGTTTAAACCCTCCCCAACAGCAAGAATATTAGTTCCGGACCTGTTAAGGTGTAGCCCATCCATCTTTTACAGGTCCCTCCTGCCCCAGAACTGGCTCCAATGCTTCAGAAATCTGCTGACCTCCCTCCCTCCAATACCAATTATCCAGCATCATACATTCAGGTAGATCAATCCTCCTATTTCTATGCTCACTAGCATGTGGCACTGGGAGTAATCTTGAGATTACTGCTCTAAAGTCCTGCTTTTTAATTTCCTTCCTAATTCCCTAAAATCTGCTTGCAGGACTTCATCCTTCTTCCTACCTATGTCATTAGTACCAATGTGGAGCACAACCTCCGGCTGTTCAACCTCCCCCAGAAGGATGTCCTACAGCCTCTCCGTGACATCCTTGACCCTGGCACTAGGGAGGCAACATACCATCATGGAATCATGTTTATTGCCACAGAAACATCTATCTGATTCCCTGACCATCAAATCCTCTATCACTATTGCTCTTCTACTCTTCTTCCTCCCCTCCTGTGCAGCTGAGCCACCAGTGGTACCACAGACTTTGCTCTGGCTGCACTTCACTGAGGAACCATTACCCTCACCAGTATCCAAAATGAAAAACCGATTAGCAAGCAAGATAAACTCAGGGGACTCCTGCAATGCCTGCCTGGTTCTCTTAAACTGCCTGGCAGTCACCCATTCCCTCTCTACCTGCAAGCTCCAAACCTGCTGTGTGACCACCCCTAAACGTGCTATCCATGTAGTCCTCTGCCTCGCGGATGCACAACAGTGACTCCAGTCACCACACAAGTTCTGAAACCCGGAACTCAAGCTTCTGCAGCCAGTGACACTTCCTGCATTTGTGTTTGTCTAGGACACGTGGTACATCCATGACTTCCCACATACCGCAGGATGTACATTCCACTTGCCCGAGCTGACCTACCATACTGTAATGTAAAAACTATTTATTACAATTAGAAGTAGAATAACTTACCAGTTACTCACCAATCATCTTCTTCCCCTGTACCGAAGAGAGAGGCAGCTACTGGAGGCTGAAAAAAGGCAGAAAAAGATAACAAAAGAAAGAAAGGAGCCTCCCCGTCACTAAATTCCATAACACCCTGTCTCCCACTTTACACTCTGTGCACTCAAAGTAGCTCTCAGTGCAGAAAAAATTATTTTCTGAATTCATTTATAGTTCCCCTCACTCACTTACCAAACTCCCTTCTTCATACTCTGTGCCCTCCAGTAGCACCCAGTGCAGACCTGTCCATTACCTGTCCTGATACCTGTCTGTTCTGGCTCGTATGGTGCTGGTAATTCTCTGGAGAACAGAGTGAAGGTGTAGCATAGTTGTGCTGTTGCTGGGTTTCCGGACAGCACCATGTGATGCTGGTTGGAGTCTGCATCTACGTTCTGGTTCTTGGAGATTTCCCCTTGGCAATGCTCTCGTGAATAGTTATGATGCTGAGATCCTTACACGCTGGTATTCCTGCCACTGCTGGTCTGCTCGTGTCTACTAGGTAGAATGTTTGTGATTTCCAAGCTGACTTGCCGTATCTGCATTGTATTGTTAATGTGCCACTGCAGGGGTTGGGTGACCCATTGTATACAGATATTTTGGCAGTCGTTGGTTGTATCATAGGCTTCCAATGACTCCGGTACATATCTTTGAGGATTCAGAGTAGTAGGTTATTTGCAGTAGTGCCTGTGTCAATCTTGACCTTGAGTGTATGTTTGTCAGCCTTTTTGGTCATGAGATGTTGATAGCGGTGAAAGCTTCCAGTTGTTAGACTTGATCAACATGATGACTCAGGTTCACAATGTGGAATGGCTGTTCGTCTTCTGTCTGACAACTACTTTTCTCTGGGTCTTGTCTCAGATCTGTTTTGCTGGTGACCTCGTGTATCAGCTTGCATTTAAGCAGAGCTCTGGCACTTTCCTTGCTGCTGTTGCCCTGTTGGCTGGTTGCCTGTGGCCTGCTGTGAATTCTGGCCATGTCTTTGGATCTAGACTTCTTGCACAGGTGGGCCCAGTGTCCTTTTACACCGTACACCTTGCACATGTCTCAAAACCATGGGTGGGACCAACCACACTTACCACACAGCTTGCTTGCTCTTTTCGAATTGGTTATTGTTCCGATACTGTTGGCTGCATCTTGTGCTTATAGGTGCTATTATCCAGCTACAATTGCTTCGTATTTCCTGCCATCTTCCAGAAGTGCATCAATGCTGTGACCTTTCCTTTTCCCCAACAGGTCCCTCTGAAACGCTTCAATGTGTGTTGATATTGTCACCAACTCCATTATTACATCTGACAGCTCAACTTCCGAAAAATCGCATTCGTTGCCCTTACTTCAGCATCTGCTGATAGACTGATCTATTGATTCCTATGGCTGTTGCCTGTAGGACATCAATTCCAGGTGGTGAATTATAAAATTCACTCTTAATCTGAGCTGATCTCCCAGCACTTTCCATAGCTTTGTGGGATCTTTCTGGTCCCCTTCAGATATGCCTGAGGTATTGATTCTGTGCAATCCCTCATTTTCAATCACCATTATTATTTTTAGGGATTGCTTCTCTGCTTCTACCATCACTTAGTCTGTGAAGCATAACTGCATTATCTGGTTGAACAGTTTGAACTCGGATAGGGTACCCATGGCTTTCCAGTTCATGCTTGGAAAATCCATGTTTCTGCTGTTGTTTTGCTTTAAACTTGCTGTAAGAACTTGCTTTGTGACTCTGTACTGCTTTCCCCTTTAAGAAACTCTGTTGGCTGGTTTGATTGGCAGCAACAGCTTGTCTGTTTGTCTAGCTTCCAGCACTAAGCCTGTTCTGTTTACACAGCTGTCCAATAGGTATTTCAACTGTCTTTTTTTACCAGTATGTTAATACAGCTGTTAATTGGCAATTCATAATGCTTGAATGGTTTTATGAGTTTTTGAATGGTTTTATGAGTTTAGTTTAGTTTAGAGATACAGCACTGAAACAGGCCCTTCGGCCCACCGAGTCTGTGCCGACCATCAACCACCCATTTATACTAATCCTACACGAATCCCATATTCCAATAACATCCCCACCGGTCCCTATATATTTCCCTACCTCCTACCTATACTAGGGGCAATTTATAATTGCCAATTAACCTATCAACCTGCAAGTCTTTGGCATGTGGGAGGAAACCGGAGCACCCGGAGGAAACCCACGCAGACACAGGGAGAACTTGCAAACTCCACACAGGCAGTACCCAGAATCGAACCCGGGTCCCTGGAGCTGTGAGGCTGCAGTGCTAACCACTGCGCCACTGTGCCTCAGTGAGTTGATCAGTGAGTTATTTAAACTCAGGCTGAGTGAATGAAAGCCCTTCATTCTTGAGTGATTTAATGGGGATTAGTTTTATACTTTCAACTGCGTGAATGGAGGATTCCCAGGCTTTTTGCTGTTGGGCGCCTCCTGAAACACTAAGGGGCAAAAAACGCTAGTGGGGGTTGTATATAGACCCCCAAAATGTAGTGGTAATGTTGGGAATGGCATTAAACAGGAAATAAGAGACGCGTGCGATAAAGGAACATCTGGAATTATGGGTGACTTTAATCTGCATATAGATTGGGCAAATCAAATTAGTCACAATACTGTAGAGGAGGAATTCTAGCCTCACAGCTCCAGGGACCCGGGTTCGATTCCGGGTACTGCCTGTGTGGAGTTTGCAAGTTCTCCCTGTGTCTGCGTGGGTTTCCTCCGGGTGCTCCGGTTTCCTCCCACAAGCCAAAAGACTTGCAGGTTGATAGGTAAATTGGCCATTATAAAATTGTCACTAGTATAGGTAGGTGGTAGGGAAATATAGGGACAGGTGGGGATGTTTGGTAGGAATATAGGATTAGTATAAATGGGTGGTTGATGTTCGGCACAGACTCGGTGGGCCGAAGGGCCTGTTTCAGTGCTGTATCTCTAATCTAAAATCTAATCTAATCTGTATCTGGGAGAGTTTACTGGACCAATACATTGAGGAACCAACTAGAGAACAGGCCATCCTAGACTGGGTATTGTGTAATGAGAGAGGAATAATTGACAATTCAGTGGTGCGAGACCCCTTGGGGATGAGCGATCATAATATGATAGAATTCTTCATCAAGATGGAGAGTGATATAGTTGATTCTGAGACTAGGGTCCTGAATCTTAGTTAAGGAAACTACGAAGGTATGAGGTGCGAGTTGGCTATGACGGATTGGGAAACATTACTTAAAGGGATAACGGTGGATAGGCAATGGCAAATATTTAAAGAACGCATGGATGAACTGCAACAATTGTTTATTCCTGTCTGGTGCAAAAGTAAAATGGGAAAGATAGCCAAACCATGGCTTACAAGGGAAATTAGAGATAGCATTAGATCCAAGGAAAAGGCATATAAATTTGCCAGAAAAAACAGACCTGAGGATTGGGAGCAGTTTAGAATTCAGCAAAGGAGGACCAAGGGATTGATTAAGAAGGGGAAAATAGAGGACAAGAGCAAGCTTGCGCGGAACATAAAAACTGACTGTAAAAGTTTCTATAGGTATGTGAAGAGAAAAAGATTGGTGAAGACAAATGTTAGGTCCCTTACAGTCAGAAACAGGGGAATTTATTAGGGGGAACAAAGAAATGGCTGACCAACTAAATGCATACTTGGGTTCTGTCTTCACAAAGGAGGACACAAATATCATACCAGAAATGTTGGGGAACACAGGGCTTAGTGAGAGAGAGGAACTGAAGGAAATCAGTATTAGTAGAGAAATGGTGTTGGGGAAATTGATGGGATTGAAGGCCGATAAATCCCCAGGGCCTGATGGTATGCATCCCAGAGTACTTAAGGAAGTGGCCCCAGAAATAGTGGATGCATTGGTGGTCATCTTCCAAGATTCTATAGACTCAGGAGCAGTTCTTACAGATTGGAGGGTAGCTAATGTAACCCCACTATTTAAAAAGGGAGGTAGAGAGAAAGCAGGAAATTATAGACCAGTCAGCCTGATGTCAGTAGTGGGGAAAATTCTAGAGTCCATCATCAAAGATTTTATAGCAGAGCACTTAGAGAACAGACAGAGTCAGCATGGATTTACGAAAGGGAAATCATGCTTGACAAATCTACTAGAATTCTTTACGGGTGTAACTAGGAGAGTTGATGAGGGGGAGCCAGTGGATGTGGTTTATTTGGACATTCAGAAGGCTTTCGATAAAGTCCCACACAAGAGATTAGGGTGTAAAATTAAAGCGCATGGGATTGGGGGGTAGTGTATTGTGATGATTAGAAAATTGGTTGGCAGAAAGGGAACAAAGAGTAGGGATAAATGGGTCTTTTTCCGAATGACAGGCAGTGACTAGTGGGGTACCACAGGGATCGGTGCTAGGACCCTAGCTATTCACAATATGTATTAATGGTTTAGATGAGGGAACTAAATGTAATATGTCCAAATTTGCAGATGACACAAAACTGGGTGGGAAGGTGAGTTGTGAGGAGGATGCAGAGAGGCTTCAGGGTGATTTGGACAAGTTGAGTGAGTGGGCTAATGCATGGCAGATGCAGTATAATGTGGATAAATGTGAGGTTATCCACTTTGGTAGCAAAAACAGGAAGGCAGATTATCTGAACTATAAACTGAGAGAGGGGAATATTCAGCGAGACCTGGGTGTTCTCGTACACCAGTTGCTGAAGGTAAGCATGCAGGTGCAACAGGCGGTAAAAAAGGCAAATGGTATGTTGGCCTTCATAGCGAGAGGATTCGAGTACAGGAGCAGTGATGTCTTGCTGCAATTATACAGGGCCTTGGTGAGGCCACACCTGGAATATTGTGTGCAGTTTTGGTCTCATTATCTGAGGAAGGATATTCTTGCTCTAGATGGAGTGCAGCGAAGGTTTACCAGACTGATTCCTGGGATGGCGGGACTGATCTATGAGGAGAGATTGAGTCGGTTAGGATTATATTCACTGGAGTTCAGAAGAGTGGGGGGGATCTCATAGAAACCTATAAAATTCTAACAGGACTTGACAGGGTAGATGCAGGAAGGATGTTCGCGATGGTGGGGGAGTCCAGAACCAAGGGTCATAGACCCTTCAGGAATGAGATGAGGAGAAATTTCTTCACCCAGAGAGTGGTGAACCTGTGGAATTCACTACCATAGAAAGCAGTTGAGGCCAAAACATTATATGTTTTCACGAAGGAGTTAGATATAGCTCATGGGTCCAAAGGGATCAAAGGGTATGGGGCGAAAGCAGGAACAGGTTACTGAGTTAGATTATCAGCCATGACCATAATGAATGGCAGAGCAGGCTCGAAGGGCTGAATGACCAACTCCTGCTCCTATTTTCTATGTTTTCTATGTAATTGCACAGACCACCATTCAGCCTGGGACAGGTGTCGGGTCGTCTCTGTTTTTTTAAAAGAGGCTTTGAAAAAGATCAATTTTTAGGCACTTCAGAGCTTTCTGAAAAAAAATCAATCTGCTGAAGGACTTCAAAGCTGTATCCCTTACCCGTTGGCAGAATGACTCGCCCGATGTCCTTGCAGCTTGTCATTCAGCTTTGTCTTCTACAGTTTGAGGTAAATGTTTCCTTCTTTCCCTGTTTCTCTCTTCCAGCCAAAGGGAGGTAGTTTTTAAAAGCTATTTTCCTGTGGTCTTCAAAATTGGATTTTTTTTCTTTTCACTACAGCTGCCACCATGCAATGAGAAGCTTTTTTTTATGTTGTCTGATACCACATAAATGAGATGCGTGAAGATCTCAAACAAGTGTATTAAACGGCTAACAACTATATACAGTTCAGAGCTATTACAGCACTTGCCTCTTGGTGTTACAGTAGCAGAATGAGTCTGGCAAGTAGTCACATGACTGCATTCTGGTACTCAGCTCATTAGTCTTAAAGGTATATTACTCTTAAAGGCAATCACACAACATGAGGAGCAATAGATTAGGTTTCAGACGTCATAAATCACAGGCTTGCTCCAAGAGGTATCATGGTGGTAAGAAACACTAGACACATATAAAGTATTTAAGTACAATTGCACTAAGGTTGAAATAATTGTCTTGGCAAGTTGTGAAAGTGACTTGATGAGGTGGCATGAATGGAAGCAGTGTGAGTTGATATATGCAGCAAAAGTGTATAGATAATGGCACTTTGTGGTGGGAGGAGTCACGATATAGACAGGAACGTCATGCAGAGGTCAAGAGATAGAATACAGCACAGACTCACAGGATAATATCAGTGATAAGAAAATATAGTTAAGAGGAGAGATTATAATGCTGAGACAGTTCCCAGAGGGACAAAGCAAGCTAACAAGATATTTATCTGAGGTTTTCAAAATTATGAAGGATTTTGATAAGGCTAATTAGGGAAAAGTTATTATCTCAGGTTGGGAAATCAGTGACTGGGGGTTATCAAAATTCAAAATTGTCAATATGAGAGTAAGGAGATAGATTAGGAGAAATCTCTTTGCACAGAGGGTTATTGTATTTTCAGACTTCAGAGAGCAAATGATCCTCTCATTGCACATGGGCGTAAAGCTTTCCTTTGGCCTAGCACATAGATGAATATCATACAATGATACAGCACAGGAGAAGGCCATTCATCCCATTGTGCCTGTGCTGACTACCCTGCTCTTTCCCCAAAGCCCAGCATTTTTTTTTCTTTTTCAAGTATTTATCTGATTCCCTTTTGAAAGTTATTATTGAATCTGCTTCCACCACACTTTCAGGCAGTGCATTCGAGATCATAACAACTCACTGGGTGAATTTATTTTCCTCATGTTACCTGTTTTTTGCAAATTACTTTAAACCTATGTCCTCAGGCTGTCCACCCTTCTTACCACTGGAAACAGTTTCTCCTTATTTACTCTTAATAAAACCCTTCATGATTTTGAACAAATCTATCAAATCTCCCCTTAACCTTAAAATAAAAGCAAAATACTGCAGATGCTGGAAATCTGAAATAAAAACAAGAAATGCTGGATATACTCAGCAGGTCTGGCAGCATCTGTGCAGAGAGAAGCAAAGTTTATGTTTCAGGTCAGAGACCCTTCTTGACAATTCTTGTAGTTCTGAAGAAGGGTCTCTGACCTGAAACGTTAATTCTGCTTCTCTCTGCACAGATGCTGTCAGACATGCTAAGTATTTCCAGCATTTCTTGTTTTTACTCCCCTTAACCTTGTCTGCTCTAAGGAGAACAGCCCCAGTTTCCATAGTCTCTCTACATCGCTGAAGTCTTTCATCCCTGGTACCATTCTGCTAAATCTACATGTCAGGCAGGAAGGGTTGTATGTGTGTAATGAAGATGGTCCAATTTTTCAGCCATTAATTTAAATGGATAGTGGATCAGACAGGCAGATACACTTGTGCGATCCCTCTCCATCTAACCTTAGTCGATGTGCTGTGCTCAGGAGTCTGTGCAATGAGGAAAACCAGCTTTCAATTATTGCTGTTACAGCACGAGTCACTGGATAACGTTGAGGAGCAGGGATTGTCAATGTATTTCCCCTCCTTCATCCGGGGGCACTGAGGCCTACTTGTTGGGACACAATGACTGTTGTAGTTAAGATCAGCTAAATCACCACAGACCCAGGATTGAACCTGGAACTCCCAACAGGGAGCAAAACCAGCAAAATTCTTGAATTCATATGATGCATAGTCAGATGATGATTAATTCATCTGAAGTTATAACATGTCCTGAGGCACTTCAGAAGTTAATGGGCAGACAGTGAAAGGTATATAAAAACGGCCTTTGTACGCAGTGATTTGATACAAATCAAGTAGCATTGGTTCCCTGCTGTGACCAATACATTATGTAGTCTAGTATATAAGACGCTGTGGCAGGAGTTGTACATTACTTCAACACTTTGACTCCTCTATATTTTACTGTTTGTAGTATAAGTAACAGGAGCTGGGATCTAGTGTCAGGAAGAAATTACTGCAGTGGTTTAACATGGTGTAAATTTCCTTATGATTACTATATTCCACTGCAGTGTGGGACATGCCAGGGTTAGTTTTGGCAATAGAGCAATCCAAACACAATTAGGACTTTGTGAAGCTGTTTGGAGGGGTTTCAGTTAGTGGTCTGGTTCAATTAACTGCCCAAGGAATTGCAAGTATAGAATGTGACCTTTGACTTTTAGCCATTGCCACCATGAAATTATTTTGGATTGCAAAATAATTAATACAATTATCAATGTTAGAATAAGATAGGGGATACTTTTGTAGCACACTGATATGAAATTTCAGTCTGACAATGCAGAACAGTAAGAACTGCTGTTACAAATTCTTTTCGTCTGTTGTCCTCTTTATTTTTGAGCTCTTTTGATGAAGTTAAGACTTAGCAACAATGATTGTCTTCACCACAATCTCATGAGAGCATCCTCTATGATAAAAGCTTATTACCTGCAGTAACTTTCCTGTGTGTGGCACTGGGTTCAACTAATGAAGAGAAACCATTCCAGTTACAAGATTAATGCGTGATGAGTGAGATTAATATTTACCCAATACATCTGCATGTTTGTTCAGCAGCCACTTTCGAACTTGTTGAACCACTACATTGGAGCCAAGACCTTACTAAATTAGTGATTGCATCATCTCCAGAACCAAGTTCCCTCTGCTGGATGGTTATGTATTTACATGATAAACTTCATCATGACATAGAATCATAGAATGGATATAGCACAGAAGAAGGCCATTCAGCCCATCATGTCCATGCCATCCTTCCCTTCAAAGTTTAATATTCAGTGACAACAAATACTTTGCTGTCAAACATATTAACTTACGAATTATACTCTCATCACAATGTCCTATAAGGCAATCTAATTTCTTAAATTTACAGTTCAGCATATTATTCATCAAATGTAGTGGGAAATCTAACCAACAGTGGGCTGTGGCGAGCGCGATAGAACATTTCTATTCTATTAAGTCTATACTCACTGGAACCTCATGCTCATTCTTGAAATCATGCAATTCAAACAACTCAGTTTGCTTTTCTTCTATTAAGACATGCGCCTTGAAACAATGGACTGAACCTTTCAGCGATGCCCAAGGTCCCACCACCAAGATCTGAAATGAGAGTCACTGCCACTTGGGTGGTGGATGGGGGGGTGGGGCGGTGGTTGGTGGGGGGTGGTCTGGGAAGCAGTATTCTGTGGTGACCAGGCAATTAACTGTCAGTAGGTGGAGGAGGCATCCTGTAAGGCAGCAGCGGCGACATGAAACCACGCCACGCGAACTGCTGGCACATTATTCTGAGGAGCAGGAGGGAGCCTCAGAGGACGCACCGTCAAATCATTCCCCTGTACCCTCCACTAGTACAGATACTCTCACGTCAGTGGGTATCCGTTCACAAATAGATCTGGCATCACAATCTGGTGAGCACATCACTCATGAATCTGAGCAGGTGATGGCGACTGGACAGCTGAGGCCACCGACACTCAGAGGACTGTGGCATGCCAGGGTACTGCTGAGTGTCAGGCTGATGATATGCCTCTGGAGCTACAGTGTAAGGTGAGAACATTTGGCAGAGCTTCCGAGGCTATGCACTCCATGGCATAGACGATGGAGGAGTCCATCCAGGTCATACCTGCCGCCTTGTCTCTGGCATGTGTGTGCCTGGCTTCCTCCATTGAGAGACTGGCGACCCTCTTGAAGAGCTATATCTAGCAGACCACACCCAGTGGATGCCGGAGATGTGAACAGACCTACATGCCATCGTGAACTCCATGAGCTTTGTGCAGCAATGGCTGGGTGACAGGGATGGGGTTGCGTTCCTGGACTGGCCATCAGCTCCTTGCGGTCTTTGGGTAAATAGGGAGGTACAGGTATACCTTGAAAGGGCAGAGGAGTGGCTGCCTGATGCATCTGGAGGCACTGTCAGGGTGCTCCTGGCTTGGGCAGTGACCCCTCGGCCTCACTGTCAGTGACAGCAGTGTCTTATTTAGCTGCGACAACAGAGAAGGCTCCTGCACATGTGCAGGAGACCGTCAGTGTGCTGGGACCCTCCAGGGCTCAGCAGCTAGAGGACGATGGCCAATGTCATCCAAAGCCACAGGGTACCAAGGTCACTGGTCTGCCTCCACCTCAGTGTAGGGGGAGCGCTATGTAGAAACACACGAAAGAGATTGAAGACAAACACCTAGCTGCACTCAGGTTTCACGGATGAATATTTTTTCGGAAAAATACAGCCTAGCAAATGTTTTGTTCGCCAATAAATGTGTGATGTGGCAAGGCATGGAGTTTCCTTCCATTTCTTGTGGGCCACTGGGACTTCGGGAGTACCCTGGCTCCATCAAAGGATGTGATGGGTGGGACCTCCCTGCGTGAGGTTGACGCATTCCTCATGCCCCAGTGTCATGCCTTTCTGGGTGCAGGTAAATGGCAAGGTCAATGAAGGAAGCAGCAACATGGTTGCAGTGCTGAAGCCTTATTGAATTACATGAAGCATATCTGCATTAGCATGTCCCAAGCCTCCCTTGGCCATATCTCATGGCCCCTTGCCTGTGCTCACTGGGCCTCTCCAGCATCCTGAGCCTGGTCGTCATCTTCCTCCATCTCCTCATTGTTCAACGCCTCTCCCCTCTGTAGTTCCAGGTTGTGCAGAGCACAACCCACCACCATGATATGCAAGACCCTTGCTGGGTCATACTGAAGGGCTCCGCCAGATCTATCTAGGCATCGAAAGAGCATAATCAGAAGCCCAATCGCCTGCTCCATGGCAGCTGTTGTATCTCTCCTCTGCATCGGTGCTAAGGTTCCTCAAAGGCATCAGTAGCCACGTCTTCAGTGGGTAGTCCTCGTCACCCAGTATCCAACCTTGAAGGCACGTGGGTGGTCTGGAAAGGTCTGGAACCTGGGACTGCCTTAGTCTGTAGGCATCGTGGCTGCATCCCAGGAACCATGCACACAGCTGCAGGTAGCTGCAGACATTGAGCGGAGTAGAAGCCCTTCCTGTTGAAGACTGCTGCCTGGTCCGACGAAGCCTGATGGCCTCATGCAATCACACCCTGCGCCTGAGGGAATCCAGCGATGGCCCCAAAACCTATGGCCCTCTCAGTCTGACTGTCCGAATGGGTGCGAAAGCACATTGTTATGACTAGGTGAGAAAGAGGTTTAGGGGATCCCTTTCAGCCTTCACCTGGTCTCACTGTAACAGGGTTTTATTTTTTTAAACACACTGTTTTTAGCTCGCCCTTGGTGAATCCTTGTTCACTGTTTTCCAATTATAAGGTGAAGAAATGAGCACAAACAGGCTTTCTTAGGTGCAAAGAAGAACGGAGAAATTTTATTAAACTTAAATTTAAACTCTAATTTGGTCAACGCCTAAGGATACATGACGCGCCCACGCTAGCATGCATACATGATACACACATGCAGACAAGGACAGAAAAGAGCAGAAGAAAAAAAATAAAGTGGAAAGGTTTGAGGCAATATCTAAAGAGTTGCTCCGGTTCTTCGAGCTCACTGTAGAGTCCTTAATTGTAGGTAATTCTTGCTTTTCGTTGGGGCCCAGTATTCTTCTTAAACCTTGTTCACTGGAGGAGACTTTTCTCTCTTGGGGTTCATGTGTCTTCAATGGATTCCGAAGCTGGTGAGAAAGAGATGGGAGCAGGCAGGAGAGGTTCTTTTCATTCCAGGAGCAAAGAGCTTTCTGCCAGTTCAAACACTATCTCTACAATTTAAAATTCCCCAAGTTGGTCAGCAGGGTAGTCACGTGACCAACTGGTTTGACCAGGTCTTTTCTGTGAGCCTCAAACGGTAGAGCCTCTTTGGCGGACAATCTCCTCTCCGCACATGAGGCTGGCGGTGCGCCCGTCTGTGCCCTTCTCCTCCGTCCCCCCAACGAGACTGGCGCTCCTGCTTCCCCTCTGGTTGCTGCTGTCCTGCTGCCTGTGGCTGCAGCTCTCTCCCTCTCTGATGCTCCTCCTCACTGGAGGAACTGAAACCTTAGTGAATGAGGCCCATAGCATGTGGATTCACTCGGTCTCCAGGACCTCTTACCATGCCTGCTTTACCCACACAAGTGCCAGCTCTGAGATGGCACTCTGGCACTATGGTCCCACAGTGATGGCAATGTTTTCCCTTCTCCCAATTGACAGTGCCAATGCTTGTGCTGTTCCACTCTCCCTGTCAAACCCCACTAGGCTTCACGATGGCTAGCTCATTGCCTCCTTATACCTGGCAAGGCTCTGAAGCCCCGTGATTCCCATGCACGACTAAAAAAAAATCAGAAAACCCTGGTAAAATTGTAGTTGCCTGTTTAACATGCTTAATTTCGTGACCACCACATGCGAAGCTCGAGGTTCTCCTGCCATGTTGGTTGCCCTTCAGAACATTCAGTTGTAATGTGAAGATGTCGGGTTTTCATCCTGATGCCATTCGTCCCAATAATCTGACTGTTCCTGCCTCCCAGCACAACCCAATGAACTGGAAAGTGCAGGCCTATATGACTATGTAAGTAGATTTTCCCATCCCCGATGTCGACTTTAGGTAGCCAGCTGGTGATCTGCACCCTCTGGCTGCCCAATAATCCTGGTGGGAGGCCCGGTCCATTTTGAGGATGGGGCCACATTAGCATTGAGCTGACAGGTTGTGGGCGATTAACTAGCACTTCAGGGGAGCCCACGGACTCCAGACAGTTACAGTATCGAGCGTCCCAGTGGGATCCAGGTCATAAGATGGTAGGTTGAACAAAGGGAGGAGGGGTGGGAGGTCTGAACTCAGGAATGAGGGAACCAGAGGAGCAATGTCCAAGGCTATTTTGTGGTCCCCGGAGGAGTAGTATTGCTCTTTCCAGCCCTACAAATTACGATAAAATTACTTGTGAGCTCCTCATAAGTCAGATTGCAAGCTGATACTAGACAAAGCCCAGTAGTGTACTAAAATAATAAACAGAGTCCTATGTACACCATAGGACCCCAATTTGCATATTAAAAGGGCTTACCGCCTGACTCAGGCAGCTCAGCAGTAGGTGCAATAGAAGATTTTGGCAACCACAGGAATGGAGCAGTAAGTAATTCACCACCATTTTCAGGGTGTTATTGCTCTGTTTCCACGAGGTGAGGGGCCTCAAAATCTCCCTCTCCTTGGCTGTAGTCTCAGTTGACTCCATTTTGTGTATCACGGAATCATAGGCCAGAATTTTATGCCTCCCAAATGAGCAGGCTGGTGGCGCGGCGGGGTGGGGGTGTAAAATAGAGTGGGAGGCGGCAGGATGGGGCATTCCCGACCCCCTCCTGCCCCCATTGCCAATTTACGTGGCACAGAGGCAGCAGGAAATGGCCTGTCTGCACCAGGCCATTCAAGACCCTTAAGTGGCCAATTAACTGGCACTTAATTGCCTCCACCTGCCACCACGGGTATTTTACTCTTGGCTGGCAGGCAGCTGAGGCCTCAGAAAGCCCACCTGATGAAACCAGGCATCCTTCTTGTGGGCTGGGTGTGGAGGGGGGGGTGTGCCTGCCTGATCGGGAATCCTGTGCCCAACGGAGGACTGCCCCCAAAGCCCCAACCACCCTCAACACACAACACTCTCCCCCGCTCCCCTAACCAACCCCCCTTACCCCTTGCCTCGCCGGGGACTGACCACTTGTCCCCAACAAGGCCTTAAAATCTTACCTCTTTTCCGGGCCATCCTTCATCTTCTTCCAATGGCTGGGTGCAGTCCCAGCAGTGGCCACTACTCCCGGTGGGACTAGTGCCCCTGCTGGGACTAAGAGCTGCCAGCCCGCTGATTGGCCGGCAGCTCCATTAGGTGGGACTTCCTGCCTCAAGGAGGTGGAAGTCCTGCCCAAGACCAATTAAGGGCCTGGGAAGCATAATATCTGGTCTGGCTCCTCAGGCACAGCGGAGGCGGGCTCGCCACCGACTTTTTGGCCAGTGGACGGGGCCCCTCCGCCCAACGAAAGTTTCCGGCTATAGAATGATTCAGCACAGAAGGAGGCCATTCCGCCCCTTATTTGATACCTCTTTGGTAGAGCTATCCAATTAATCCCAATTTCTGCTCTTTCTCCGTAACCCTACAATTTTGTTTCCTTTAACTATTTATCCATTTCTCTTTTGCATGTTACTATTCAATCTGTTTCCACTCACCTTTTAGGCAGTGCATTCCAGATCACAACAAATCACAGTGCAAAAAATGTTTCCTTATGTCGCCCCTGGCTTTTTTGCCCATCACCTTAAGTCTCTGTCCTTTGGTTACCAATCCTTTTGCCACTGGAAACAATTTTTCTTTATTTACTGTAATAAAACACTTCAAGATTTTGAACACCTCTATCAAATTCCTCTTAAACTTATCTGTTCTAAGGACAATGCCCCAGCTTATCCAATCTCTCCACATAACTGAAGTCTCTCGTCCCTGGTAACATTCTCGTAAATCTCTTTGGCATCCTCTCCAAGGCCTTGGCATACTTCCAAAACTGTGATGCCCAATAGTGGACACAATCTTCCAGCTGAGGCCGAACCACTGTTTTATAAAGATTTACCATAACTTCCTCGCTTTTGTCCATTTGTTCATGGGATGTCGGCATCGCTGGCTGGGCCAGGATTCATCGCCCATCTCTAATTGCCCTCGAGAAGGTGGTTGGTGAGCTGCCTTCTTCAACTGCTGCAGTCCTTGAGGTGTAGGTACACCAACAGTGCTGTTAGGAAGGGAGTTCCAGAATTTTGACCCATCGACAGTGAAAGAACGCTGATGTAGTTCCAAGTGTGTGGCTTGGAAAGGAACTTGCAGGTGGTGGTGATCCCATGCATGTATTGCCCTTGTCCTTCTAGTTGGTAGAGGTCGCTGGTTTGGAAGATGTTGTCGAAGAATCCTTGGTGAGTTGCTGCGGTGCATTTTGTAGATGGCATACACTGCTGCTACTGTGCGTAGGTGGCGGATGGGGTGCCAATCAAGCAGGCTGCTTTGTCCTGGATGGTGTTGAGCTTCTTGAGTGTTGTTGGAGCTGCACCCATCCAGGCAAGTGGAGAGTATTCCATCACACTCCTGACTTGTGACTTGTAGATGGTGGACAGGCTTTGGGGAGTCAGGAGGTGAGTTACTCACTGCAGGATTCCTCGCCTCTGACCTGCTCTTATAGCCACGGTATTTATATAGCTACTCCAGTTCAGTTTCTGGTCAATGGTAGCCCCTAGGATGTTGATAGTAGGGTATTCAGCAATTGTAATGCCATTGAATGTCAAGGGGAGATGGTTAGTTTGTCTCTTGTTGGAGATGGTCATTGCCTGGCACTTGTGTGGCATGAATGATACTCGCCACTTATCAGCCCAAGCCTGGATATTGTCCAGGTCATGCTGTATTTCTATACGGACTGTTTCAGTATCTGAGGAGTCGTGAATGGTGATGAACATTGTACAACCATCAATTAACATCCCCACTTCTGAACTTATGATTGAAGGAAGGTCATTGATGAAGCAGCTAAAGATGGTTGGGCCAAGGACACTACCCTGAGGAACTCCTGCAGTGATGTCCTGGAGCTGAGATGATTGACCTCCAACAACCACAACCAACTTCCTTTGTGCTAGGTATGACTCCAACCATCAGAGAGTTTTCCCCCTGATTCCTATTGACTCCAGTTTTTCTATGTCTCCTTGATGCCATACTTGGTCAAATGCTGTTTTGATGTCAAGGGCAGTCACTCTCATCTCACCGCTTGAGTTCAGCTCTTTTGTCCATGTTTGAACCAAGGTTGTAATGAGGTCAGGAGCTGAGTGGCCTTGCCAGAACCCAAACTGGGCGTCACTGAGCAGGTTATTGTTAAGCAAGTGCCGCTTGCTGTTGACGACACCTTCCATCACTTTACGGATGATTGAGAGTAGACCGATGGGGCGGTAATTGGCTGGGTTGGACTTGTCCTGCTTTCAGTGTACAGGAAATACCTGGGCAACTTTCCACACTGCATCATAGATGCTAGTGTTGTAGCTGTACTGGAAGAGCTTGGCTAGGGGTGCGGCAAGTTCTGGAGCACAGGTCTGCAGTACCATTGCCAGAATGTTGGCTGCACCCATAGTCTTTGCAGTATCCAGTGCCTTCAGTCATTTCTTGATATCAAGTGGAGTGAATCAAATTGGCTGAAGACTGGCATCTGTGATGCTGGGGCCTCAGGAGGAGGCCAAGATGGATCATCAACTCGGCACTTCTGGCTGAAGATTGTTGCAAATGCTTCAGTCTTATCTTTTTCACTGATGTGCTGGGCTCCCCCATTGTTGAGGATGGGATATTTGTGGATCCACCTTCTCCAGTTAGTTGTTTAATTGTGCATCACCATTCACGGCTGGATGTGACAGGACTGCAGAGCTTAGATCTGATCCGTTGGTTATGGAATTGCTTAGCCCTGTCTATCACATGCTGCTTATACTCTTTGGCATGCAATTAGTCCTGGGTTGTAGCTACACCAGGTTGGCACCTCATTTTGAGGTATGCCTGGTGCTGCTCCTGGCATGCCCTCCTGCACTCTTCATTGAACCATAGTAAGTCACAGATGGATTTTACTTGCTGAGTTTTTGTTTTTGACTGAAATGTATTTTTTGTTGAACATTTTGAATTGTTTCTTTAAATCTTTCCCACTGTTTATCTACTGCCGTACCTTTCAGTCAATTTGCCCAATCAACCTTAGCCAGCTCTCCCCTCATACCTATGTAATTGGCTTTAAGTTTAAGATTCTGGTTTGGAACTGGAGTGTGTTGCTTTTAACCTTAACATAGAATTCAATTGTATTATGATCACCTTTTCCCAGAGGATATTTTACTGTGCAATTATTAATTAAACTTGTTTCATAGTGCAATATTAGATCTAAAATATCTTTATCCCTGGTTGGTTCCATAATATATTGTTCCAGAAAATTGTTGCAAAAGCATTCTACAAACTCATCTTCCAGGCTACCTGTGCTAATTTGATTATTCCAGTCTATATGATGATTAAAGCCCCTATAGTTATTATATTACCCTTGTTACAAGCTCCAATTATTTCTTGCTTAATACTCTGTCCAATTGTATAACTACTGTTAAGGACCAATAAACTACTCCAAAAAGCATTTTCTGACACTTGTTATTTCCTGCTTTCCACCCATAAATTCTTTGCATCTGTCTTCATTAAAGAAGGAATGCTGCCAAGGTCACAGTAAAGGAAGAGTTAGTAGAAAAATTGGATGGGATAAAAATACCTGAAAAGGAATTGTTGAAAAAGTTGGCAGCTCCCAAAATAAAAAGGTAATTTACTCGGGATGGGATGCATCCTGGATTCCTGAGGGACAGAAGGGTGGAAATTGCAGAGGCTCTGGCTACAATCTTCTAATCCTCCATAGAATTGGGACTAGTACCAGAGTAGTAAAGGATTGTAAATGTTATACCCCTATTTACAAAAGGTGAGAGGGAGCAGCCCAGCAATTACAGGTTCATCAGCTTAATGTTTGTGGTAGGGAATCTTTTAAGCACATTAATTGAGAACAAAAATAATTAGCAGTTGGGAAAATATGTACCAATAAATGAAAGCCAGCATGGATTTGTTAAAATGCAAATTGTCTTTGACTAACTTGATTTAGTTTTATGATAATGTAATGGAAAGAGTTGATGAGGGTAGTATGTTTGTATATTTTGTGTGTGTCTTTCAAAATGTGCTTGATGACGTACCACATAATAGACTTGTGAGCAAAATTGAAGACCATGTGATTGAAGGGGCTGTGGCTGCATAGATACAAAATTAGCTAAAAGAAGTGAGTAGTGGCGAATGGTTGTTTTTTTCACAAGGAAGGGAAGTATACAGTGGTGCCTAACAGGAGTCGGTTTTGGGATTGCTGCTGCTTTTGATAATGTGTTAGCTGTGGCTTAGGGTTAGTAACACTCTTGTCTCTGAGACAGAATGTTCTAGTTTCAATTCCAACTCCAGGACTTGAGCATAAACGTCAAGGCTGATCCTCCAGTGCAGTATTGAGGGAGTGCTGCAGAGTCGGAGGCGTTGTCTTTCAAATGAGTTGTTAAACTGAGGTGCTGTTTGTCCTTTCAAGTCGATGTAAAAGATTCCATGGTGCTACTTTGAATAAACGTGGGTGAGTTATCCTTGGTGTTCTGGTAAATATTTATCCCTCAATCAGCATCACAAACATATTATCTGGTCATTATCACATTGCTGTTTGTGGGAGCTTGCTGCATGCAAATTGGCTATTGTGTTTCCTACACTACAACAGTGACTACACTTCAAAAGTACTTCATTGGCTGTAAAGCACTTTGAGACATCTGGTGGTTATGAAAGGCACTATATGCAAGCCAAAAGACTTGCAGGTTGATAGGTAAATTGGCCATTATAAATTGTCACTAGTATAGGTAGGTGGTAGGGAAATATAGGGACAGGTGGGGATGTTTGGTAGGAATATGGGATTAGTGTAGGATTAGTATAAATGGGTGGTTGATGTTCGGCACAGACTCGGTGGGCCGAAGGGCCTATTTCAGTGCTGTATCTCTAATCTAATATAAATACAAGACTCTTTATTAATGACCTGGACTTGCGTATTCAGGGAATAATTGCAAAGTTTGCAGATGACACAAAGCTCAGAAATGTAGCCAAGTGTGAAGTGATTCATTTTGGTAGGAAGAATGAGGAGAGGCAAAATAGTCTAAATAAAAGGATCAAAAATCTTGTATTTTTATACAACCTTTCACAACTTCAGGACTTCCCAAAGTGCTTTACAGCTAATCAAGTGCTTTCTTGAAGTGTAGTCATCATTGTAATGTAGGAAACGTGACAGCCAATTTGCCACAGCAAGCTCCTCTAAATAGAAATGTGATAACGACCAGACAATCTGTTTTTAGTGATGTTGGCTGAAGGATAAATATTGACTAGGACACTAGGGAGAACTTCACTGCTGTTCTTTGAAATAGCACTGTGGGATTTTTTACGTCCACCTGAGAGGGCAGATGAGGTCTTGGTTTAATGTCTCATCCAAAAGACAGCACCTCTGATAGTCAGTATTCATTCAGTACGGCACTGGAGTATCAGGCTAGAGTTTGTGCTCAAGTCTATGGAGTGGGACTTGAACCCACGACCTTCTGACTCAGGTGAGTGTGTTACTCACTGAACCATGGCTGACAGAATGGTACAGTTCTGAAGGGGATGCAGGAACAGAAAGACCTGGGGGTATATATACACAAGTCTTTGAAGGTGATAGGAGAAGTTGTAAAAATGGCATACTTGGCTTTATAAATCAGTCTGTGCCCAGGCTGATAATTGGCGAGAAACTTTTGTGCCACGCAAGTGCCAGACAATGACTAACCACCCCACCTTGACATTCAGTTGCATTACCATCATCAAATCTTCCACCAACAACATCCTGCAGGTCACCCTTGTCCAGAAACTTTACTGAACTAGCCACATAAATAGCTTGGCTGCAAGAGCAGGTTAGAGGTTGGGTATTCTGCAGTGAGTGACCCCTGAAAGCCTTTCCATCACCTGCAAGGCACAAGTCAAGAGTGTGAGAGAATACTCTCCACTTGCCTGGTTGAGTGCCGCTCCAACAACGCTCAAGAAGCTTGATACCGTCCAGGACAAAACAGCCCACTTGAACAGTACCCCATCCACCACCTTAAACATTTACTCCCTCCACCACCAGCACAGTTTGTATCATCTACAAGATGCATTGCAGCAACTTGCTGAGGCTTTTTCAACAGAAACTCCTAAATCTGTGATTAACTTTCAACTGTTCAGCTCAGATGGTCAGTGCATGGTGTTGCTACTCATAAGCTTGTGTGTTCAATCTCTGACTAGGTGAACTCCAGTGCTTTTTTCATATGGTAATCAATGCATTTTTTCTGGGGGTATGTGTGCACAAATCATTGAAGGAAACAGGGCAGGTTGAGAAAGTGACAAAGAAGGTATATGGGATCCTGAGCTTTATAAATAGAGGAGTTATAAATAAAGGAAGTTTGATCAACCTTTATAAAACGCTGGCTCGGCCTCAATTGGAGTATTGTGTCCAATTCTGGGCTGAGGTGTGGGACAAGCTAAATTTCTCTTGCAGAGAGTTGGCATGGGCTTGATGGCCCAAAGAGCCTCCTTCGATGCTGTAACCATTCTATGATTCTAGAGGGACAAGAACAACAGGCAGATGGGCATGCTACCACTTCCAGATTCCCATCCAAGGCTAGATGACCATTTACTAGAATGGTACCAGGCATATCAATTACTTGGGGAAACTAGAAAAATTGGGGTTGTCCTTCTAAAAGCAAGGATGTGAAGGGGAGATTTTGCTAGTGGTGTTCAAAATCTTGAAGGGTTTTGATAGAGTAAATAAGGAGAAAATGTTTCCAGTGGCAGTAGGACAAAGTAACCAGAGGACACAGATTTAAGGTAACTGGCAAAAGAACCAGAGGGACATGAAGAAAAAATATTTTATGCAGTGAGTTACTATGGTCTACAATGCATTGCCTGAAAGGGTGGTGGAGGAAGTATATTCAGTAACAACTTTCAAAAAGGAATTAATAACTACTCAAAAGGGGAAAATCTTTGCTGGGCTATGAAGAATGAGCAGGGGAGTGGAACTAATTGGACTGGCATTTCAAAGAGCTGACATGGCTATGATGGGCTGAATTACCTCTTTTTTTATTGTAACATTCTATGATTCTACAGAAAGTACCACATAGAATCACAGAAGTTCATAGCACAGAAGGAAATCATTTAGCTCATGTCTGTGGCAGTTTTTTGCTAGATCAATCCAAAATCTTTGCTACTGCCCCACTCTGTCTTTATCACTTTGTATCTTTTCTGATGATGCTGTTGTGAAATGTCTTGGGATCTTTCACTGCATTAATGCTATATAAATATATGTTTTGGTTGTTATTGCTTAAAATTCTTATTCTTTTATCTGAAGACTTTCTTGGATTTCTAAACTTTTCAGACAGACTTGCAAGTAACCATCATGCTGAGCATGCATTAGACTAAACAACTGGTACAATTTCTCTAAGTCTTTTGTGCTCTTCACTACCAGAGTCAAAGTTATCCATCCCTGTTACAGTTTCAGATAGCTGCACCATACAATTATGTTACTTAATTCACATATGCCCCACGACAACCCAGAATATCTCATCAGACGTCAAAGACAATCATAAATTGTGATCCACCGCCTCACTTGTAAAGGAGTCAGCCTCTACTTATCCCATAACTAGTCATGGTATGAGCACCTAATGACCAGTAAATTTACAGCATGTGGCACATGGACTTACATTTATCATGATAGTTTTGGTTTATAACTTCTATCATTTTTCAGTCTCCTGCTGCCTACATATTTGACAAAGAAGTCTTTCCACCAGACCTGCTGAAAAATTTTGATCAAACTTTTAAAGTTAGAATGCTCAACAATCCCAATCATATGATAGAATCCAATGAAAATATGTGATAGGTGACTTTAGATTGTTTTCTTCCGGATGAGTTGGGACTACTGTCTGAAGAACGTGCATAGGGGTCAGTTCCAAGCAGATTTATTTTGTCCATAACTTGTTGAATTGTTTACATTCTATTGGACTGTAAATTATGAGCAGCCTTTACATAAGTCTTTGTGCACTGCATGGTCTGCTGCTTGTTATTAAGTGCCATTCGATGTGTGAATGGTTTTTCACTTTTTACACATAAGATATACTGATTTTATGAGCAGTCAAATTGTCACACATGCTTACAAAATAACGGTGGGTACATTATACATCCATACATTTAGTCCAGTAACAAATGGCAACTTTACAATCAAAACCACGGGTAGGATTTTTAGGCCCCACTGGGGGCGAATGCAGAAGTGGGCGGGTGGACCATTTTCCCAGAGGAGGGATGTGGGGGGAGGTGGGGGGCAGCAGGGCTACCTGCTCGCAAGTGGCAGGTAGCCAATTAAGGGTCTTTAAAGGTCTATTAAGACCTATTGTAAGAGGCTGACTGGACCCAGAGGCGTTGGGAACCAGGCCAGCTGCCCGGAGGCTTCCTCCAGGCAACAGTCTGGGGTGGCAGTGCTCCAGGCGGGCTTTGATACCCTCCTCACCCCTGGCCACAGCTGCAGCCACAGGCCACTCTGTGAAGGGACTCCCCCTCCACAATGGTGGCCTGTCTGCTGAAGACAAGTTTAAATTTAAAAACTTATAAAAGTTGGAGAGAGGGAGCCTAAAAATGGAGGTGTCCCCTCTCTCTCTCCCTTACCTGAACTGCTTGTTGCTGCATCTTCAATGCTGGAGGGCCTCCTATTGGCCCTCCAGCTTCGAGAGCCCACCCACCGTCCTTAATAGGACAGCAAGCCTGCCCCTTGGCCACTAATCAGCCGATTCAGGGAAACATCACTGATGCCTGACTGTTCCCACAGGTAGGCTGAATTTATTGATCCTGCCAATGGGACTGGAGGTGGGTGTGCAAAATGGCAACAGTCCTGTGTGTCAGGTGAGCGGCTGTGCTGCTGCGAGGCCATTTACCATAATAAAAAAAAAAGTTTGGCAGTGCTCAAGGATATATACTTCAATGCAAGAAGTATAGCAAATAAAGCAGTTGAGCTGAGGGAACAGTTAGATACATGGTGGTATGATATCATAGCTATTACAGAAATGTGACTTAATGAGGGCCAGGAAGCAAAGCTCAATGTTCCTGGTTACAGGGTTTTTAGAAGAGATAGAGTGGGGATAAAAAGGGAGGGGGGCATTGACAATTTTGGTTAAAGAAGCAATTACAGCTATGAGAAGGGGTGATATGTTAGAAGGATCATCAATTAAGGTATATGGATTGAGCTTAGGAACAAAAAAAAAGGGCAGTCACACTACTGGGAGTGCACCAAAACTCCCAAACTGTTAGAGGGAGATAGAAGAGCAAACATGTAGGCAAATCTCTGAGGTGCAAAAACAATAAGACAGTAATAGTAGGGGATTTTAACTACCCCAATATTAATTGGGAAAGTTTTAGTGTGGAAAAAATTGAGGGAGCAAAATTCTTGGGGTGCATTCAAGAAAACATTTTTGGCTAGTATGCAGCAAATCCAATAAGAGAGGGCACAGTTCTGGACTTGGTTTTAGGCAATGAAGCTGTGCAGGTGGAAGGAGTGGCAGTGGGAGAGCATTTTGGTGGTATTGATTATATTTCAGTTAGTTTTAACATAATTATGGAAAAAGACAGAGATCAAACAGGAGTTAAAGTTCTAAATTGGGGTAAGGCCAATTTTATAGAGATGGGAAGTGATTTAGCAAAAGTGGACTGGAAACAGCTACTTGAAGGTAAATCAGTATCAAAGCAGTGGGAGGCATTCAAAGGGGAGATTCAGGGGGTTCAGAGTAAACATGTTCCCACAAAGGAAAATGGTGGGACGGCCAAATCTAGAGCCCCCTGGATGTCAAGGAGCTTACATGATATGAAAAGGAACGCTTATGTCCGACACCAAGATCTCAATACTACAGAAAGCCGAGAGGAGCATAGAAAGTGGAGAGGTGAAATCAAAAAGGAAATAAGAAAAGCAAAGAGAGGGCATGAAGGAATATTGGCAAGCAAAGTCACGGTGAACCCAAAGATGTTTTATCAATATATTAAGAGTAAGAGGATAACTAAGGAAAGAGTAGGGCCCATAAAAGGCCAAAAAGGTAACCTATGTGTGGAGGCGGAAGATGTGGGTATGGTTCTTAATGAGTACTTTGTACCTTCACAGAAAAGAGGGACCATATAGACATTGTAGTTCAGGAGTGGGAGTGTGAAGTATTGGATGTGATAAACATAGGGAGAGAGGAAGTATTAAGGGGATTAGTATCCTTGAAAGTGGATAAATCACCAGGCCCAGATGAAATGTACCCCAGGCTGTTAAAAAAAGACAGGGAGGAAATAGCGAAGGTCTGACCACCATTTTCTAATCCTCGCTGGATAGAGGTGTGGTGCCAGAGGATTAGAGGTCTGCTAATGTTGTACCTTTGTATAAAAAGGGAGCAAGGGATAGACCGAATAATTACAGGCCAGTCAGTCTAACCTCGGTAGCGGGCAAATTATTTGAATCAATTCTGAGAGACAGGATAAACTGTGACTTAGAAAGACATGGATTAAACAAGGATAGTCAGCATGGATTTGTTAAGGGAAGGTCGTGTCTGATTCACTTAATTGATGTTTTTGAGGAAGTCACAAGAAGGATTGATGAGGGTAGTGCAGTTGATGTGGTCTACATGGATTTTAGCAATGTTTTTCACAAGGTCCCACATGGCAGACTGGTTTAAAAAAAAAGCCTATGGGATCCAGAGGAACGTAGCAAGCTGGATACAAAATTGACTCAGTGGCAGTAAACAAAGGGTAATTATTGGCATTTTTGCGACTGGAGGGCTGTTTCCAGTGGGGTTTTCAGGGCTCAGTACTAGGCCGCCTGCTTTTTGTGGTATATATTAACGATTTGGACATAAATGTAGCAGGAATGATCAAGAAGTTTTCAGACAACACAAAAATTGGCCACATGGCTGATAGCAAGGAGGATAGCTGTAGACTGCAGGAAGATAACAATGGACTGGTCAGGTGGGCAGAAAAGTGGCAAATGGAATTGAACCCAGAGAAGTCTGAGGTGATACATTGGAGGAGGTCAAATAAAGCAAAGGAATACAAAATAAATGGGAAGATACTGAGAGGTGTAGAGGAAGTGAGGGACCTTGGAGTGTATGACCACAGATCCCTGAAGGCAGCAGGATAGGTCGATAAGGTGGTTAAGAAGGCATATGGAATCCTTTTCTTTATTAGCCATGACATAGAATATAAGGGTAGGGAGGTTATGCTGGAACTATATAAAATGTTAATTAGGCCTCAACTTGAGTAGTGTGTGTGCTTCTAGTCACCTCATTATAGAAAGGATGTAATTGCACTGGAGAGGGTACAGAGGAGATTTATGAGGATTTTGCCAGGACTGGAAAATTGAGGAAAGATTGGAAAGGCTGGGGTTGTTCTCCTTGGAACAGAGGGGGCTGAGGGGAGATTTGATTGAGATGTACAAAATTGTGAGGGGACTGGATAGAGTGGATGGGAAGGGCTATTTACCTTAACAGTGGGGTCAGTGACTAGGGGTCATAGATTTAAAGTGATTTGTAGAAGGATTAGCGGAGTGATGAGTGACTTTTTTTCATCCAGAGGGTGGTGGGGGTCTGGAACTCACTGCCTGAAAGGGTGGTAGAGGCAGTAAACCTCACCTCATTTAAAAGGTGCCTGGATGTGCATCTGAAGTGCCGTAACCTGCAGGACCAAATGCTGGAAAGTGGGATTAGGCTGGTGGCTTTTAGTTTCCTTTCGACTGGTGCAGACACAATGGGCCGAGTGGCCCCTTTCTGTGCAGTAAATTTTCTTTCATTCTATGATTCCGTTCCAAAGTTGTCACATTCCAAAGTTGCTTTGTGGGACTTGGGTGTCACTACAGGGTGTGCAACATGGTGAGAGTGCCACTGCATCAGCTTAATTCCAAAGACAGGGAGCTAATTAAAGAATGATGACAGATGCATGGCTGCATCTGTGAAACAAGTCACCCTCGGTTATACCTCAGCCCAAGTAAATCCCATGACAGGGTGTGTCAGTATGAGATATCTCACATCCCCTAGTTGGTGACGAGGGGCAAATGTTAACAGAACAGTCATGGTGAAACTTAAGCCAATTTATAATTGTAATATCCTTCCTTTTGTAGAAGACGGCCCATAACAGGAGGGAGGTGGCCAGGACCGCTGGCAGTGTGCAAGACATGTTTCCTCTCAGCCAGGGTGAAGAAGAGGCCCTAGAACTAATGGGGTGCCAAGGTGGATGCGCTAGTTCAGACGGGGAGATCAGAGTCCCTGTGCAAGAGAGGATTATTGCCGATCATCAAAAAATTAATCAATATCGGAGAGTTGGCTCTGGCATGTTGTCCTTAATGGGATATGTGTAGCCTCGCACACCCATGTTTTTATTGTATCTTGCAGGTCGGTATTCCGTCAATCACTGAGGAGGAGCAACACTCAGTGGATGCAATGTCCTATGACTCTCCTGCACCTGCAAATACTTTCACCTTGGTGGGTAATCGCTCAGCTTTAGAATCAGGGTCACAAGCTGCTGAGAACACATCACAGGTGCCTGAGCAGCCAACTGAGGCTGAGACAGTCCAGGCCTCTGACAGTCAGAGGACTGTGGGCGGCCAGGCCCAAGCTGAGTCCCAGGCTGATGACGAGCCTCTGGCGTGGTTCTCCTTGCAAAGGTGATCAATTTCCTTCAATACAATCATGAGTTGCTTCACAACCCTTCCATTTCACATTTGTCATGCCAATTACATTTTTACATTTTACAGCAAATTAAAATTTTCCCGATGTAGTTCGAGGGGTTTCCCATGGATCCAGCCCCTCAGTTCAGCTTGGTGGGGGGATCTTACACTGTGATCTTTCCCCATTGAGCCTTTGCTGCGGCTGCCCCAAGCTTTAGTGCGTCCCTCAGCACGTAGTCCTGGACCTTGAAATGTGCCAGTCTGCAACATTTGGTGGTGGACAACTCTTTGCGCTGGAAGACCAGCAAGTTTCGGGCAGACCAAAGGGCATCTTTCACCGAATTGATAGTCCTCCAGCAGCGGTTGATGTTTGTCTCGGTGTGCGTCCCTGAGAACAGCCCGTAGAGCACAGACTCCTGTGTTACAGAGCTGCTTGGGATGAACCTCGACAATAACCACTGCATCTCTTTCCACACCTGCTTTGCAAAGACACATTCCAGGAGGAGGTGGGCAACCGCCTCTTCCCCACCACAGCCACCGCGGGGGCATTGTGCGGAGGGGGCGAGACTTCGGGCGTACAGGAAGGATCTGACGGGGAGGGCTCTTCTCACCACCAGCCAAGCTACATCTTGGTGCTTGTTTGAAAGTTCTGGTGATGAGGCATTCCGCCAAATGACTTTGGTGGTCTGCTCAAGGAACCATCCGACAGTATCCACCGTCTCCTTTTCCCATAGGGCCTTGAGGACATTCCGTGCAGACCACTGCCTGATGGATCGGTGGTCAAAGGTGTTTTCCCGCAGAAAGTGCTCCACGAAGGATAGGTGGTACGGCACGGTTCAACTGCATGGAGTGTTCCGCGGCAATGTGACCAGGCCCATCCTTCGCAACACCGGATTGAACCTCAGCATGTAGTGACACTTGGAGTTTGCGTACTGGAGGTCTACACACAGCTTGAGGCAGCCGCACACGAAGGTGGTCATCAGGATGAGTGCCACGTTGGGTACATTTTTCCCGCCCTTGTCCAGAGGTTTGAACATCGTGTCCCTCCAGACCCGGTCCATTTTAGATCCCCAGATGAAGTGGAAAATGGCTCGGGTGACCGCCACAGTGTAGGAGTGGGGTATGGGCCAGACCTGTGCCACGTACAGCAACAACGTGAGCGCCATCCATGACATGACTGCTGCCATGTTCCAGGCATACGAGCGCATGACTTCTTCCATCGAGAGGTTGGCGACCCTCATGACGAGCCACATTACACAGATGGCGGGTTGGCCATGAGTTCAGATCTGCAGTGGCAAGGCGAGAGAAAGACCAGGAGCCTGGAGACTTTTCCCTCTCCTAGTCCTTCTATGGCGAGACTTGAAAGGGAGAATTGGAGAGGCTGCGCTCCAGATCTGGGGGCTCCCCTCAGGGTGTTTCGAGTGTGGACACCGGCTTCTCAGTCCATCCGCCAATGAGCCCAGCTCTAACAGCTACTGCACTTAAGGAGAGTCCTGAATCAGTGCAGGAAACGCTCAGGCATCCGCGACCCCCCAGGCCTCAGGGATCCAGAGGATACCTGTTGACGTCATCACAGACCAAGGGGCATCCTGATCAGCAGCCTGCCTCCAGGCCAGCTGCTATGGCAGGGGTCACACTGCATAGAAGCACTCGCAAGCATATAAAAAAAAAATCACCTAGCTACATGTAGGTATCCACGGGTGACGCAACAATGTTATGTACAATTTAATTAAATGCTCTTTTGTCCCAATATGTTTGAAAATCAGCTTCCACCGTGCCTTAATTGTGAACCTCTGACTTCCAACATACCCCTTAGATCAGTGCCAATGTGACCATGAACCTCATTATCATGACAATGTGAGAGAAGATGTAATCAACATATGCTCCCCTTGGGCACCAGAGCACAATGTAGCAGGTCTGCATTCAGGTAACACAGAAGAGAAGGAGGCTGAAGACTACATGCATGAACGTCAGTCTTTATTTCATTCTCATTGAGTCGATATCAGGGTGGCTGCAAGTGGGTCATTATGAGGTTGTCTCTTGCCTCCTTTATGTGTCGCTCACCATGTCTGTCCTGCATCGCCATGTTGTCATCATCCATTACTGCTTGGCCCTGTCTCTCCTCTGCGTCGTCTTTGTCAGAGGATGTTTGTCGCTCAGGAATGTCTTCCTCATGTAAGGCCCCCTCCTCTGTACTGCTAGTTTGTGCAGAGTACAGTAGACCACCACAATATGCGAGACCCTTGCTGGGACAAACTGCAGGGCTCTAACTCATCGATCAAGGCAGCGGAATCTCATCTTCAGCAGCCTGCTCAATGATCACTCAGGTGGATCCATGGCAAGTGTTATACCTCTCCTCTGCTGCATCGCGAGCATTCCTTACAGGTGCCAGAAGTCAAGTCTTCAATGGGTAGCCCTTGCCCAAAACAAGCCACCCCTGAAGATGAGAGGGGGATTGAAAAACTGAGGCACCTGGGACTATCGAGGTGTGGGTGTCATGGCTAATTCTCGGGAAACGAGTACACACCTGTAGGAAATGTTTTTGGTGGTCACAGACCAGTTGAACATTGATTTAATGGAAGCCATTCCTGTTGAAGAAGGTGGCTGTCTGGTCCATAGGAGCCTTGATGGTCACGTGCATGCAATCTATTATGCCTTTTGCGCCTGTGGGAATCCAACTATCGCCCTTAAGCCCTCTCGGCCTGACTGTCAGGGTCAGTCTGGAGTGCGCATGGTCACTGGCCCTCTTGGGCAGGGCATTGGTCACTTCCTTGATGCAGCGATGGGGGTGTGGCTGGGAAGACCCTACACATGTCTCCGGTGGATCCCTGGAAAGAACCAGATGCGTAGAAGTTAAGTGCCACAGTTATTTTTAAAGCCACTGGCATAGGGTGACCCCCAAATCCCATTGGTCACAAATCGTCCTGCAGAAGGTCTCATAAGTCTGTGACGACCTCCCTGGAGAGCTGTAGTCTTCACTGAAAGTGTCGGTCGAACATCTGGAGGTAGTTGATGTGAGTCCAGTAGACTCTGGCATACCTGGGCCCTTCTTGGCCTTGCCGGCTGTTGCTGTTCGCGTCCTGGAGCTTCACAGTCAGGTGCAGCTGCCGCTTGGGCTCGCCACCATCGGAGGCGCTTCAACATGCCCGGGGATCCAGAAACACAGGATGTATGAGGCCCATAGCAGGTGCCTGGGGGCCTTTGGCTCCCTTCAGATGCAGAAATGAGACTGCCCAGGTGACTCTGTTTGTCAATTTTTGCTCATCTGGATGCCTGATGTGCCTCAAGACTAAAAGTTAATGTTGGTCTATCATCTTTTCCGGCTTTGTGAGACATCACACACATTACAACATCATTTATGATACCGTCCAATGGCCAGTTGACACACACAACCTCCACCTATGCAGAGCACTCCCAATACACACATCCCTCTTGCAGAGTACCCCCAATACACAGAACCTCCTTTCACACTCAGAATAGCAGCAATGTCCGCAGTAACCCCTATGCTTCCCCTATGCTGCTATGGTCAGGTTACCTTCCCTTCTCAGCACTGAGGCCTCTCACCTCAATGCTACCAGCTTTTGAGGGTTGCAAATCTGAAGGCACAGGATTGCCGCATGTCTTCCACAAAATTACAAACCAAGTGTAGAATCACAAATAATTACATTAAAGTTAGTGCATTTCAGTATTTTAAATTTGGTTACCATTGCATCGGGGCATCAATATCACCATGGTACTTCCCTGCCTCTGACATCATTGGGACACTGTGGCACGCTGCCGGATTTCAGGATGGACGTCTCCGCGCATTTCTCCGTCCCCCCACGCCGACAAAACCACCTTAGATGGGAGCAAAAAATTCAGCCCAGTGGAAGGGAATTTTATGGAGGTGACAGGAGTCTCAGCCTCTGGCTGGAGAAGGCCTGACATATGACGGGCCAGTCAGGCAATTAATAGGCCACCAGTGGGCCTTTTCTGAGATCATGACCCTGGGAGTGAAAGTCCCTCCTGCCGAAAGCTGCTAGCTAATCAGAGGCTGGCAGCTCTTTTGCTCAGCAGTGCCACCAGGGAGGCAGGGGTTGCTGCTGAAAGACACCCATTGGAGGTCCAGGTTTGCAGTGCGACCCAGGCCAGAGGTTAGTGATGGCAGGAGGGGTTTTGCAGGGTGGAGGTCAGGGAAGAGGTGGGAGTAGGAGGGACGGCAGCAAGGGCAGGGGGGTGGCTCTCAGTGCCCCACCCCCTTCCCAATGCCAGGTCTCTCAATCAGGCACTGAATGAGAGACCCCACGGAGACCACAAGCAACCCTAAATCGGTTTGCATGTCGTGCTCCCTGCATGGTGACAGGCCCACCTGCCGCTGGGTTAATACCAGCGGCAGCAGGAAGAGGCCCTTAATTGGGAATTAATTCCCCTGAAGGGCATCAATCGGCAGCCGGGCAGGAAGTCTGTCCACCACTGACTTAATCGGGGTGGAGGCAGGAGGATGGCGGGGTCCCGCCCGATTAAATTCCCTCCCTGCCTCCAAACTTGCCATGGGGTGAGCATAAAATACCACCCTGAGGGGGGTTTGACCCCTATTTGATTTTGACATTGGGGTCCTGACCCAAAGGGCAAGTTTCTGTCCCATTTTTGGAATAAACTAGTAATAACCGATGCTAGCTCTACTGGAAGTCTGAAAAACTGCTGCAGAAATCAAAAGCAAATCAGCATTGTTCCAAAGCTGTACAGGCAAACAATTTCTTCCTCTATTTTTGTCCCTCCTCTCATGAAAGCGATGATTCTTGCTGGGGTGCAGTCACGTGATTGACACACTCTTGTTTCTCAACCAGCTTGCTTTCCTTGCTTGTGAGCTTAAGTGATGAGTATCAGTCAGCTCTTTGACTATGAAAATTATAACCCAGGCTGATTTTACCCTCACACAATAGCTACAAACACATTCCAGTAGGCATCAGGAGCTGGAAGCCGAAATAATTTTCTCCTCCCTTGCCCTGGGGGTGCTAAGGCTAAATCTGACAGTATGGTTGCCACCCTGGCTGAAATCAGCTAAGTCAGCACAATCCAGAAATTGAGCCTGCAAATATCCTGGTCTGTATGACTCTGTAGCTCAGCACATGGTGCATTTATCCACTAATTCAAGGGAGAAGCTCCTGTTACAGAATATTAGTGTGGGAAAAATGACTTTACTGTATTCACTGCATGCTAAGTGGTTAAATTAATACTGTAGCAACCAGGAATATTGCTGACTGATTCAAATTTAATAAAGCTAGATACTACAGGGTTACAGAATGGTCTCAGGATCACTCTTATGTAATCTCCCTCTCTTTCTCTCTCTTCCCCAGAGCAAGATTATGGCATAATTATAGCTCTTTTCCATTTAGTAAAAGAAGTCTCCATCAGAGCAGTCTGAGAAAATAACTATTTTCTGTGAGGTGGCCTCTGAGACTGAACAATCCAGACTGCTACAAAAGGCAGTGGGCAAAGACTTTGTAATTTTATCCTTTTGGTTTCACGTCCACTTCCATTTATTAAAAAAAAGACCATGCAGTATTTGGCTTCCTACAACAATACAGCTGAAGGATCAGTTGAAATATTTCAGCTGTCTAATGGAAACTCTCGGGGTTAAACAAAAAAAAAACACATTCCCACTGATTTGGGTTCACTTGACACTAAATAGGAAGTATGAAAATGAAGAATCATCATTGTACATTAGCAAGATAACAACATCAAGGGTAGGAACGTATGAACTGTCAAAAACTGCAAATGTTTTAGTTAGAACAACACTGGTAATTGTTATCATGGTTTTATTCTTATTTTAATTTATTACATTTTCAGGGCTAAACCCATGCGGCTAATTTGTCAGGGAGACTTAACATTTTTGGATAGAGAGCAAAAGTCCATCCTAATCATTCAGATGTTAATATCTAACAATGTATTTTCAAAGTTCTGGTTGAGTTTATTCTTCTGTTGCCATGGAAATATTTTGTAATCCGCAGTGGAAAATCTGAAGTAAAAGCTATCTATAAGATACTTCAGCTCACACTGCCATAATGATGTTAACACTGTTTGCTGTGACTGATTGGTTACACATAAAAATTTAGTTCCAGTCTGCTGGCAGAAATTTTCTGTCCTAAAGTTTTCCGACCCCTGCCTAGTTCAAATGCACCATCAATGGATTCCTGCAGTAAAGAACATTAAAGTGTGGCATTTGTTATCTCCAATAGTTGGAATTTAGTTCTTTGCTACTGTATTTCTGATCCTATTTCTTATCTGAATTTAATATAGTATCTGCCATCTTCTGCCATTATTTATCACTGATTTAATGTCAGGTTAAAGAGAGAGAATCTCTACTAGTTTTGCCATGTTGAAGAGGAGATCATTAAAGCGTGCATGATATTTGTTTCTTGTACAGCATTTGAGAATTGCTGAATAAATTTTTTTTCACTTAATTAAATACCTTGTTAAAATGATATAAATGTGTTCTCATCTATAGGCCGATAAAATCTACTTCTGCCACTTGTTTTGAAGTATATGATGAGAGCTTTATCTTTAATATTTTGGAATTCATGAGTGTGCCCTGGAATAAGGCTCTTTGAATTTCAGGGTAAGAAGAATTTATAGGTTTGATTGAAATTTCTTCATCTGCTTTTTCAACAGTGATGTTAAATGGTTTGGTGTCTCCGTTAAAATAGCAGACAAGGAAACTGCATACAAAATGTTTGTATGTTAGACCCAATTGAAAGGCGAGGGGGTTAAATTCTTAAAAATAGGAAACATGACTCTAACCTGTGAACATGCTTACTCCTGCTTTAACTGGGGAGGCTTGGGGAGGCAGGCAAGCAACCTGTTTTTGCCAGACAGGCCAGTAATTTTAATATGTTAATGAGACTACCTTGGATTTTAGCAGTCATCTGGAAACCCAAGAGCTGAAGGGTGGTGATAACTGCCAGATCCAGCCGATTTAAGTACTTTTTGAGCACTGCTTATGGGCCTGGAGAAGCAGCATTACTTCCTCCTGGCCCCCCTCAAGCTAACCTGCAGAAATCTGCCTCCTCTCCATGATCTAATACTGACCATCCCCCCATGATTCGAATTTTTTTTTCCCCGTGATGCGACGCTCCTAGTGGTCTGAAGCCAACCCTCCTGTGATTTAATATTGACTACCCACCACGATTTCTTCCCCCCCTACCCCTGTGATCTTTCTCTCCATTTCTCTCAGGTCCCCAGCTGCAGCCTTCTAATGCAGGCTTTCCAGCCTGACAGATGGCCAGCCCTTTAATCTGGCTGCCTGATGGGAGGGAAATGGAGAAAAAATAATTCAAATGAGGTCCTGCCATTAAATTTGCAGGTCCTCCACGTTCCTTGTAATTCCTGGTTTCCTGGCCTTGAAAAGTCACCTCCTCTCCCTTCCTGCCTCCCCATAAATATCGGGCTATTATTACTAAGTTTTTTTTAACTCAACTTTAGGGTTCATTTTAACCTTTGGTGGTGATTGAGAACAGGTGACCGCAGATGGAACACTCCTTTATATATCCCGTCTCATTTGGTAAATCGAATCGGGTGCACAATGAGTGGTTGCTCTTGTACTGCCATTTTGCCTTCTTCTTCTCACTTTAGCTTGGGCATTGTTCCATAGGTGTGAGCAGTCCTCCAATACCTTGCTCAAAGTCCAGTAATAAGGATTTCCAGTTCAGCTGGAGTACCTGCATCTATTGTTATCCAGTAATCGTCATTGTGAAATATATGTGTGTGGATGTAAGACAAAGCCACTACTGACATCCCCATGGATACCCTGGATAAGTTTAGCATATGGCATGGATGAAGGATTGAACTTGGGACCTTCCTGATCACTATGCTTTGGCACAAATTTAGATTTTTGTTTTAAATGCCTTTGGTACTTAGACCATATAGCAAACAAAAATAATGTAATTGCTGAGTGTTTCTGACAAGATGTTTCTAATTTCAATGATATATAGTTATCTGCCAGCAGAACAATGTGGAAAAAGTAATCTGCAGCACAATAGAGATATCTTAAAATACATTACCCCCTAAAGAGGGTTAGAAGGGAGATGATGGAGATCTAGAATAAATTTCCTTTGTAACATTTCCCTATCACTTTTTTCCTGGAAATAGCCATAGAACTAAAAGTCATCCATTTTTAATATCCATTCTTTGTGTTTTGTTTCAGTGGCCAGTCAGCTATTATTACTGAAAGAAATATGTTCTCTTATTGTACTTAATGTAATCAGGAAATGAGTTTTGTTTGGGTCACTTTCCAAAATAGGTTATGGTTTACACTGGAGTGCTTTGAAATGGGTAATCTGCTCACTCACTTATGGTAGTGTGCATTTTCCACTCAATTTGATGGTCAGCTTATTATCATAATTATACATAGCTTCAATTAAAAGTGAAATAAAGTAGAAAAATTAGCCCTACATATCTTGCAGGAAAGGAAAAGGGGATCACTGGGCTGAATAGATGGTAACAAAGAAACATGTTAAAAAGGTGATCAGAGGAACAAAGAAAGTTCTAGGAAAAAGCACAGCTGCAGGCACAAAACATAATCGAAAAAAAATCACAGTCACAATAGCAAGAGGGCAGTCAGAGAAGAGGTGAGAACAGTAAAAGCTGCCAAATGGGCTTTAAACCATGAATGAACAGAAAAGAGCATATCTTCTGAATAATTTCTTCTCCAAATTATTCACAAGGGAAGGCATGAACAACATACTCTCCCTCAAAATTGGAAAGTCCTGTAGACTTCCTCAGATACCTTCATGAATTGCTAGGACTTCCATGCTGTTAAGGTGCATCTGGTGTGTGATCATCCACAGTAGATCATGCAGATCTATGCCCACTTCCCTGGCAACTGCCTTGAATCATTTATTTTGCAGGAATCCTCCATTCCCTACGAAATCGAGAGGTTGGCAGTTTGGGAGTAAGAACTATCGTCTGCACTCTTGGCTTGTGTCACTGCCTAGGAACCCACAAGGCTCACAATGCTACAGTTGTATATTTCCTTACAGTCACATACATTATTGAATAAAAACTTGAAAAAATATAAATACTAATCTTTTTTTTCAATTTCTCCACTAGAAGATAAAATTAAAAGTACCTTGTGCATCTCACAGCATGTCAAGTAACAGAGACCAAGGATGCAGTTCAAGGATGTAACACAATCTTGAGGTTCAGATGACATTAATAAATCACTATTCTAGTTTATGCTGTTGCCTGAATCCTTCAATTGTGTTATAGCTGTCTAACTCCTTGCTATGTATCCATTATTCCATGTGTATATTTGACAGTTTCATTGTTTTGCTTTTGCTTAAATGGAAGCTTGCTATCCAATGCAATGAGAGGGCATATTATTGCTCAAGAATTATTTTTCTGGCAGTTAGAAGGAACAGATGGGAGTGAAGCCAATATTAACTCAACACAATAAGAACAGCAGATTTTATAAAACCTAATCCCTAATCACATTGGCAGCATTTAGGATTCTGCCTGTAGTCAAGCACCAAAATAAAGCATGGTATTATATCATGAATGGCCTATTTACTTTCACAAAAATAGGAACCGTAAGTATTTACAAACTGAAAGATAAATGGCATCTGTCCATTAAATGACATAAAACAAATAGGGCCTTGAAATTCCATGGGGTTCTGCCAGTCTTCCACCATAACTCCAGCGGGTCATTGTAGAGCCTGTAGAATTTCAGGGCGTAGTTTTATAGCTTTTGATAATTTCAAGTTCTATGATGTATGGGAAAAAGTTTAACCAGGGCACAAAAGAACTCCACTATTCTTCTTTGAAACAATGCCACATAATCTTTTATGTCATGCTGAGAGGGTCAATGCAGCCTTGGGTTAAGCATTACATCTGACAGTACAGAACTTGTGTGTCAGCCTGAATTCTATGCTCAAGTATCTGGAGTGAGATTTGAACCCAGAACTTTCTGACTCAGAGGTGGGTACTGTTGTATGATTGCCTTTAAAAGTGATGTCCCTTTAGGATCTTAATATGCTAATGAGCTAAGTACCAGGATGTAGTCATGTGTCTACATGCCAGAGTCACTCTGCAACTGGAGCACCCAGAGTAAGGTTCTGTAAATAGTTAGCTCTGTATTGTATAATAGTTTAGCTGTAATAAACCCATTTGAGATCTTTAGCACAACTGGACTCCATGCAGCTCATTTATGTTGCACAAACATAAAGAACTCATTATATGGTGGCAGCTGTGGTGAGAAGACAAAGTCTAAGTTGAAGACCACAGGTAAAACAGCTGTAAAAACTACCCTTCCGAAAGCCAAAAGAGAGGAAGTTCCACAGATATACTGGCCCAAACAGTAGAGAGAGAAAGGAACTTACCTCCAGCTGTAGAAGACAGAGCACGCAACGACAGGCTGCAAGTAAGTTGGCGAGTCATTAAGCCGACAGTTGACGAATCCCAGTTAAAAAGTAAAAAACTCTGAAGTGCTTAAAAATCGATTTTTTAAAAAAGCTCCATGTAAAAAAAGAGGGAAGACCCAACTGCTCTCCCAGGCTGATCGAGGTTGGTGCCATCACAAGAATTGTCTGACAGCAAAAAGCATGGAAATCCTACAATCACTGCAGAGCCTTCATCCACGCAGCCAAAGTTTTAAAAACTCATTAAATCACTCAAGTGTGAAGAAAAGCTTTCATTCACGCGGACACAACTATAAAAATGTTATTCAACCACCCAAGCATGAAGAACATAAACAAACTCAAGCAAAAAAGCTACTGAACTGCCTAGTGAACAGCTGTGTAAACAGACCAGCTTAAGTGCCGCAAGCAAGATAAACACAGACCACTGCAAAAAACCTGCTCCTCTCCATCCAGGCAGCTATTCTAAATAACAGAGAGTTTCCTAAAGGAAAAAAAGTGCAGAGTCAGACAACAAGTCTTAAAGCAAGACAACAGCAGAAGTATGGATACTAAATTTCCCAGCATGAACTGGAAAGCCATTGCTATCGAATCTGTGTTCAAACATTTCAAAGAATGCAGTTATGCTTTATAGAACAAGTAATTGTAGAAAAAGAGAAACAGTCTGTAAAAATACTAATAACAGTTGGAAATGAGGGATTACCCAGAATCAATACCTCAGGCTTATCTGAAGAGGACCATAAAGTGCAGCAAAGATATGGAAAGTGCTAGATAATCAACTTTGATTAAGAATGAATTTTCAAATTCACCGCCTGGAATTGATGTCCTACAGGCAACAGCCACAGGAATCAATAGATCAGTTCATCAGTAGATGCCATAGTAAGGGCAACAAATGTGATTTTTCAGAAAGGGAGCTGTCAGAGCGACTAATGGAGGTTGTGATTGTCTCAACCCCTATTGAAGCATTTCAGAAAGACATCTTGGGGAACAAGAAAAGTCATGGCATTGATGCACTGCTAGAAGAAAGCAGGAAATATGAAGCCATTATAGTTGGACAAGAACACCTGCAAGCACTAGGTGCAGCCAACAGTATTAGCATAATAACCAGATCGAAAAGAGCAAGCAAGCTGTGTGGTAAGTGTGGTTTGTCCCACTCGAAGTTGTCCTGCATTTCAAGAACTGTGCAAGGCATATACTGCAGAAGGACACAGGGCCCGCCTACACAAGAAATCTGGCTGCAAAGATGCAGCCAGAAGTCACAGGACAAAAACAAACTGTTGACAGGTTCAGCAACAGGGCAACAGCAGCAAGGACAGCACCAGAGACCTGCACAAACACAAGCAGATACACGAGGTCCACAGTGAAACAGGCCTGAGGCCAGGCTCAGAGAGCAATTCTCAGCCAAAAGACCAGCAGGCATTCCACATTGTAAACCTGACACATCACGTTGATGAAATCAAAGAACTGGAAGCTTTTGCTACCATTAACATCACGTGCCCAAAGAAAGCTAGAAAACGTACACTCAGGGTGAAGATTGACATCAGTGCGAGTGCAAATATCCTACCAGTCCGAATCCTAAAGGATATGTACCAGAGTTGTTGGAAATCAATGATACAAGCAACAAATGCAAAGTTATCTGTATACAATGGATCATCCATCCCTTGCAGTGGCACACTAACAATGCAATGCAGCTATGGCAAGTTGGCATGGAAACCGCAAATATTTTACCTGGTAGACCCGAGTGGACCAGCAGTGGCAGGACTACTTGAGTGTAAGGACCTCAACATTGTGACCATCCACAAGGTCACCAAAGTACCATTACAGCAGAAGAGACCAAGAGTACCCTCATTGAGTCAGTCCATGACCTATAACTAAAGTACCCGGACAGGTTTAACGGCATAGGAGATTTCAAAGGTGATGCTGTACTGAACCTCAGAGAGGATGCAATTCCATCAATTGACCCTCACAGAAAGTGCAGCATGCACATACAAGAAAAGCTTAAGCATGAGTTAGATGACATGGAACACAATGGCATCATCCGTCGTGTGCATCATCACACAGACTGGTGCAGCTCAATTACATGCGTACTGAAGAAGGATGGAGCAACCAGGGTGTGTCCAGATCTGAGGCATTTAAACCTCTCCCTATAGAGATGCCCTCACAAGATTCCAACATGAGAGGAATTAAATCCCAAGTTCACAGGAAGCAAATTCTTCTCAAAGTTGGATGGTAAATATGGATATTGGTCAGTACACCTAGCTAAGGAGTCTCAAGAAGTCACCACCTTCAAGACACCATTTGGAAAATACTGCTTCCAGGGAATACCCTTTGGCTTATCTGTCAGTCAAGATCAGTTTCAGCGGCATATGGACAGAATTATAGAAAACATGCCTGGCGACATATGCATCGCCGATGACATTGCGGGAATGGGCAAAACCAAAGCAGAACATGATCAAAATTGTCATTCACTGATGGCATTAACACGTCATGAAGGGCTCGTTTTTTTAACAGCAAGAAGTGCCAGGTGAACGTAAGTCACATCAATTTCTTTGGATCCATCTATTCTGGTTGTGGAACCTGCCCTGACCCAGGCAAAATCGAAGATGTAAGGCATATGCCTACTCCACAAGTAAGGAAGACCTCCAGAGATGTCTTGGATTTTTCAACTTCTTGGCACCATACATTTCAAATTTAGCTGACAAAGCTTCATCACTGAGAGAGCTCTTGACGAAAGACGCACCATTTGTATGGCAGGAGGTCAATCAACATATGTTTGAGTCTCTCAAACAAGCATTGTCAGCAGAATCCTGTACCCTGCAGTACTACGACCCAAGGAAGAAGACAATCCTGGAAGTCGACGTCTCACAAAAAGGGCTAGGAGCGTGCATCCTGCAGGATGGAAAACCAATTGCATTCGGTCCAAATGATAATCCTTTGCACAGTCTAATTACTCAACCATAGAGTGTGAAACACTTACAGCCGTAGAGTCATGGAGTTATACAGCACAGAAACAGGCCCTTCGGCCACTGTGTCTGTGCCCGCCATAAAGCACCTATCTATTCTAATCCTATTTTCCAGTATTTGGCCCATAGCCTCGAATGCTATGGCGTTTCAAGTGCTCATCTAAATACTTCTTAAATATTGTGAGGGTTCCTGCCTCTACCACCCCATCAGGCAGTGTGTTCCAGGTTCCAACCACCCTCTGGGTGAAAAAAAATTTCCTCAAATCCCCTCTAAACCTTCTGCCCCTTACTTTAAATCAATGCCCCTTGGTTATTGACACCTCCACGAAGGGAAAAAGTTTCTTCCTTTCTACCCTATCTATACCCCTCATAATTTTGTATACCTCAATCAAGTCCCCCCTCAGCCTTCTCTGCTCTAAGGAAAACAACCCTAGCCTATCCAGTCTCTCTTCATAGCTGAAATGCTCCAGCCAAGGCAACATCCTGGTGAAACCGGACGGACCACCCGGCATCGACCTAGGCAACGGAAACAACAACGGCAAACACAGCCCTGTCGACCCTGCAAAGTCCTCCTTACTAATATCTGGGGGCTTGTGCCAAAGTTGGGAGAGCTGTCCCACAGACTAGTCAAGCAACAGCATGACATAGTCATACTCACGGAATCATACCTTACAGACAATGTCCCAGACACTGCCATCACCATCCCTGGGTATGTCCTGTCCCACCGGCAGGACAGAACCACCAGAGGTGGTGGCACAGTGGTATACAGTAGGGAGGGAGTTGCCCTGGGAGTCCTCAACATCGACTCCGGACCCCATGAAGTCTCATGGCATCAGGTCAAACATGGGCAAGGTAACCTCCTACTGATTACCACTTACCGCCCTCCCTCAGCTGATGACTCAGTACTCCTCCATGTTGAACATCACTTGGAGGAAGCACTGAGGTTGGCAAGGGCACAAAATGTACTCTGGGTGGGGGACTTCAATGTCCATCACCAAGAGTGGCTCGGTAGCACCACTACTGACCGAGCTGGCCAAGTCCTAAAGGACATAGCTGGGTCTGCGGCAGGTGGTGGGGAAACCAACAAGAGGGAAAAACATACTTGACCTTGTCCTCACCAATCTGCCTGCCGTAGATGCTTCTGTCCGTGACAGTATTGGTAGGAGTGACCACCGCACAGTCCTTGTGGAGACCAAATCCCGCCTTCACATTGAGGATACCGTCCATCGTGTTGTGTGGCACTATCACCGTGCTAAATGGGATAGATTTCGAACAGATCTAGCAATGCAAAACTGGGTATCCATGAGGCGCTGTGGGCCATCAGCAGCAGAATTGTACTCAACAACGATCTGTAACCTCATGGCACGGCATATCCCCCACTCTACCATTACCATCAAGCCAGGAGACCAACCCTGGTTCAATGAAGAGTGCAGGAGGGCATGCTGGGAGCAGCACCAGGCAAACCTCAAAATGAGGTGTCAACCTGGTGAAGCTACAACCCAGGAATACTTGCATGCCAAACTGCGTAAGCAGCATGCGATAGACAGAGCTAAGTGATCCCATAACCAATGGATCAGATCTAAGCTCTGCAGTCCTGCCGCATCTAGCCGTGAATGGTGGTGGACAATTAAACAACTAACTGGAGGAGGTGGCTCCACAAATATCCCCATCCTCAATGATAGGGGAGCCCAGCACATCAGTGCAAAAGATAAGGCTGAAGCATTTGCAACAATCTTCAGCCAGAAGTGCCGAGTTGATGATCCATCTCAGCCTCCTCCGGAGGTCCCCAGCATCACAGATGCCAGACTTCAGACAATTCGATTCACTCCGCGTGATATCACGAAACGACTGAAGGCACTGGATACTGCAAAAGCTATGGGCCCTGACAATATTCCGGCAATATTCCGAAGACCTGTGCTCTAGAACTTGCCGCGCCCCTAGCCAAGCTGTTCCAATACTGCTACAATACTGGCATCTACCCTGCAATGTGGAAAATTGTCCAGGTATTTCCTGTACACAAAAAGCAGGACAAATCCAACCCGGCCAATTACCGCCCCATCAGCCTACTCTCAATCATCAGTAAAGTGATGGAAGGTGTCATCAGCAGTGCCACCAAGCGACAATTGCTTAGCAATAACCTGCTCAGTGACGCTCAGTTTGGGTTCCGCTAGGGCCACTCAGCTCCTGACCTCATTCCAACCTTGGTTCAAACATGGACAAAAGAGCTGAACTCAAGAGGTGAGGTGAGAGTGACTGCCCTTGACATCAAGGCAGCATTTGACCGAATATGGCATCAAGAAGCCCAAGTAAAATTGAGGTCAATGGGAATCAGGGAGAAAACCCTCTGCTGGCTGGAGTCATACCTAGCGCAAAGGAAGATGGTTGTGGTCGTTGGAGTTCAATCGTCTGAGCTTCAGGACATCACTGCAGGAGTTCCTCAGGGTAGTGTCCTAGGCTAAACCATCTTCAGCTGCTTCATCAATGACCTTCCTTCAATCATAAGGTCAGAAGTGGGGATGTTCGCTGATGATTGAATATTGCGTGCAATTCTGGTCGCCACACTACCAGAAGGACGTGGAGGCTTTGGAGAGGGTACAGAGGAGGTTTACCAGGATGTTGCCTGGTCTGGAGGGCATTAGCTATGAGGAGAGGTTGGAAAAACTCGGACTGTTTTCACTGGAACGACGGAGGTGGAGGGGCGACATGATAGAGGTTTGCAAAGTTATGAGCGGCATGGACAGAGTGGATAGGCAGAAGCTTTTTCCCAGGGTGGAAGAGTCAGTTACTAGGGGACATAGGTTTAAGGTGAGAGGGGCAAAGTTTAGAGGGGATGTGCGAGGCAAGTTTTTTTACACAGAGGGTGGTGAGTGCCTGGAACTTGCTGCCAGGGGAGGTGGTGGAAGCAGATACGATAGAGACATTTAAGAGATATCTTGACAAATATATGAATAGGAAGGGAATAGAGGATATGGGCCCTGGAAGTGCATAAGATGTTAGTTTCAGCAGGCATCAAGATCGGCACAGGCTTGGAGTGCAGAATGGCCTGTTCCTGTGCTGTACTGTTCTTTGTTCATTGCTCTATGAATGCACAATGTTCAGCACCATTCGTGACTCCACAGATACTGAAGCAGTCCGTGTAGAAATGCAGCAAGACCTGGACAATATCCAGGCTTGGGCTGATAAGTGGCAGGTAACATTCATGCCACACAATTGTCAGGCAATGACCATCTCCAAGAAGAGAGAATCTAACCATCTCCCCTTGACATTCAACGGCATTACCATCGCTGAATCCCCCACTATCAACATCCTAGGGGCTACCATTGACCAGAAACTGAACTGGCATAGCCATATAAATACCATGGCTACAAGAGCAGGTCAGAGGCTAGGAATCCTGAGGCGAGTAACTCACCTCCTGACTCGCTAAAGACTGTCCACCATCTAAAAGCCACAAGTCAGGAGTGTGATGGAATACTCTCCATTTGCCTGGATAGGTGCAGCTCCAACAACACTCAAGAAGCTCGACACCATCCAGGACAAAGCAGCCAGCTTGATTGGCACCACATCTACAAACATTCACTCTCTCCACCACCGACGCACAGTGGCAGCGGTGTGTACCATCTACAACATGCACTGCAGCAATGCACCAAGGCTCCTTAGACAGTACCTTCCAAACCCGCGACCTCTACCAACTAGAAGCAAATACATGGGAACACCACCACCTGCAAGTTCCCCTCCAAGTCACACACCATCCTGACATGGAACTATATCGTTGTTCCTTCACTGTCGCTGGGTCAAAGTCCTGGAACTCCCTTCCTAACAGCCCTGTGGGTGTACCTACCCCAAATGGACTGCAGCAGTTCAAGAAGGCAGCTCACCACCACCTTCTCAAAGGCAGTTAGGGATGGGCAATAAATGCTGGCCTGGCCAGTGATGCCTACATCCCATGAATGAATTTTTAAAAAAGCTCCTCTTCACCCTCTCCAGTGCAATCACATCCTTCCTATAGCGTTGCGACCAGAACTGTACACAGTACTCCAGCTGTGGCCTAACAACCGTTTTATACAGCTCCATCATAACCTCCCTGCACTTATATTTTATGCCTCGGCTAATAAAGGCAAGTATCCCATATGCCTTCCTAACCAACTTATCTACCTGTGCTGCTGCCTTTAGTGATCTATGGACAAGTACACCAAGGTTCCTCTGACCCGCTGTACTTCCTGGAGTCATACCATCCATTGTATATTCCCTCGCCTGGTTAGTCCTCCAAAAATGCATCACCTCACGCTTCTCAGGCTTAAATTGCATTTCCCACTGCTCTGCCTACCTTACCAGCCCATCTGTATCGTCCTGTCATCTAAGGCTTTCCTCCTCACTATTTACGACACCACCAATTTTCATGTCATCTGCGAACTTACTGAACATACTTCCCATATTCATGTCTAAATCATTAATATAAACTACGAACAGCAAGGGTCACAGCATCGATCCCTGTGGTACACCACTGTTTACAGGCTTCCAATCATAAAAACAACCCTTGACCATTACCGTCTGCCTCCTTCCACTAAGCCAATTTTGGATCCAATTTGCCAAATTGTCCTGGATCCCACGGGCTCTTACCTTCTTAACCAATCTCCCATGCGGGACCTTATCAAAAGCCTTACTGAAGTCCATGTAGACTACATCAACTGCTTTACCCTCATGTACACATCTGGTCACCTCCTCGAAATATTCAATCAAGTTACTTCGACATGAGCTCCCCCTGACAGAGCCATGCTGACTATCCTTGATTAATCTCTGCCTCTCCAAGTATAGATTAATCCTGTCCCTCAGATTTTTTCCAATAGTTTCCCTACCACTGCTGTTAGACTCACTGGCCTGTAATTACCTGGTTTATTCCTGCTACCTTTCTTGAATAATGGTATCACATTCGCTGTCCTCCAGTCCTCTGGCACCTTTCCTGTGGCCAGAGAGGATTTGAAAATTTATGTCAGAGCCCCTGCTATCTCCTCCCTTACCTCACCTAACAGCCTGGGATACATCTCATCTGGGTGTGGGGATTTATCCACTTTTAAGCCCGCTAAAACCACTAATACCTCCTCCCTTTCAATGCTAATTTGTTCAAGTATATCACAATCCACCTCCCTAATCTCTACACCTACATTATTCTTCTCCATAGTGAACACAGATGAAATGTAATCATTTAAAACCTCACCTACATCCTCTAACTCCACACACGGATTGCCACTTTGGTCCATAATGGGCCCTACTCTTTCCCTAGTTATCCTCTTGCTCTTAATATAAAATACCTTGGGATTTCCCTTTATCTTGTCCGGCAGTGTTTTATCATGCCCCCTCTTCGGTCTCCTAATTACTTTTTTAGGTGCCCCCTCCCCCCCCCACACTTTTTATACTCCTCTAGGGCCTCCGCTGTTTTCAGCGCTCTGAATCTGCCTAAGCCTCCTTTTTTTTTCTTATCCAATCCTCTCTGACCCTTGACATCCAGGGTTCCCTGGACTCGTCGGTCCTACCTTCACCTTTACGGGAACATGTTGGCCCTGAACTCTCACGATTTCCTTTTTGAATGACTCCCACTAGTCTGATGTAGACTTTCTTACAAGTAGCTGCTCCCAGTCCACTTTGGCCAGATCCTGTTTTATCATATTGAAATCGGCTTTCCCCCAATTCAGTACCTTTATTTCCAGTCCATCTTTGTCCTTTTCCATAACTATCTTAAATCTTACAGAATTATGGTCACTATCCCCAAAATGCTCCCCCACTGATACTTCTACTACTTGTCCGGTTTCATTCCCTAGGATTAGGTTCAGTGCTACCCCTTTTCTTGGAGGACTTTCCACTTGCTGGCTCGAAAAGCTCTCCTATATGCACTTCAAGAATTCCGCCCCCTTTAAGCCTTTTGCACTAAGACTATCCCAGTTAATATTGGGGAAATTGAAATCTACTATTCTTACCCTATTATTTTTACAAAGTGATTTATTGATAATGGCACAGTGGTACTGTGGTTAGCACCGCAGCCTCACAACTCCACCAACCTGGGTTCGGTTCTGGGCACTGCCTGTGTGGAGTTTGTAAGTTCTCCCTATGACCGTGTGGGTTTTCTCCTACAACCAAAGACTTGCAGGTTGATTGGTAAATTGGCCATTGTAAATTGCCCCTCGAGTAAGAAGGTGGTAGGAGAATGGTGGGGATGTGGTAGGGAATATGGGATTAATGTTGGATTAGTATAAATGGGTGGTTGTTGGTTGGCACAGACTTGGTGGGCCGAAGGGCCTGTTTCAGTGATATATGACTCTAATGCAGCCGGCAGCTTATGTCATCCAACTGCGCCAATCTGTGCACATGCTCAGATTGGTTCCTACCCTCTGCGCATATGCTGTGTTCTGCAGTGCCAGGACTAGTTGGCGCATGCACAGATGATGTAATCGCGTAATGTGGGCAGATGGGGTTGGCGCATGTACAGATGACATCATTGCGTAACGTGGGCAGATGGTGGGGGAATCTGGGCTGGAGAGCTGGGGTGGGGGGGGGGGGAAGAGATGGGGTCTGGGGAGTGGGTAGAGAGCGGGTGCGGGGAGAGCGTGACCGAGGACCTTGCTGGTGGTGGGTGCGCTCTCCTCCTTCCGCCTGCTCCTGGCCCGCTCGCTCCCTCCTCTCTGACCATTGTGTGCTGCCGTGTATTTAGGTTGCCATCGTGTGATTATTTGAGTCGCGCCATCCTGGCAGCTGCCTGACTTCACAGACTGTGACGTTTTAGTGGCACAGGCCGCATTTGCGCATGTGCCCTTGCAGCATCACCTAGTGTTGGCGCTGTCGGCAAACGCAGCCTTATTTTTACACCTCTCTGAGATTTGCCTACCTATCTGCTCCTCTATCTCTTCCTGACTGTTTGGAGGCCTGAAGTACACTCCCAGCCAGGTGATTGTCCCCTTTTAGTTTTTAAGTTCTACCCATATGGCCTCGTTTGAGGAACCTTGCTCTGGTGTTTGGGATCACAAGGTTCCACACCTACCTGTTCGGCAAGCAGTTCATAGTGGAAACAGACCACACACCACTGGAGATGATCTGGTACAAAACAATGACAAGCACACCACCTTGACTACAGCAGCTCTTAGTGAAAGTACAGGGGTATGACTTTGTCTGCTACAAACCGGGCACCAAAATGGTCAGCTCGGATATGCAGAGCAGATTGCCAAACCCGAGCAAGAATTAAAAATTCCACTAGATCTACATGTAGACAGCATGGACAGGTGGAAGATGTGCTCAAAATCGATTTATTGCATTTTGGTTAACACAAATGTGACCAGGCACAATCAGAAACAGCCAATGACCCACAACTGATGGCACTGTGGAGAGTCATCATAGAAGGTTGGCCTGACGTGGTAAAAGAGGTGCCAGAAACCCTCAGATACTTTTGGTCTTATAGAGATGCACTCGGTATCTCGAAGCATCACCTTCAAGGGAAAACAAGTGATTATGCCCAAAGCTCTCCGAGAGGACATCTTGTCACAACTTCACCAAGGCCATATGGGCATACAGCGGTCAAGACGACTGGCACAAGACACTGTTTATTGGCCAGGGATCAACAGTGACATTGAAAGGTTAGTGAGGATGTGCGAGGAATGCCAGAGCCACCAGCCACAGCAACGCAAAGAACCGCTACACCCTCATGAGATTCCATCAGTCCCTTGGTCCAAAATTGTCTCTGACCTATTTTCCATTAACGGAGCCGACTTTATCTTAGTCACTGATTATTTCTTCAAATTTCCAATTGTCAGATGCTTCAAGCATGGTCACCGCAGACTCATTGAATGCAATATTCAGTCTATTCGGTGCACCTTAGGAACTCATTTCTGACAATGGGCCACAGTATAGATCAAACCTTTCAGCGATGTGTGCGCCAAATGGGGCATAAAATATGTGACGCTCTCACCACATTACCTTAGATCTAATGGTCTCGCCGAGCGAATGGTTCACTCAGTCAAAGCACTTATCCTGACGTATAGGCCAACAAAACAAGATTTTTGTGTTGCCATGCTCCACATCAGAGCTACAGTAATGGAGATAAGCTTACCATCACCAGCAGAGATCATGTTTGGCAGACAAGTGCGAACAACTCTGCCAAGCCATCATCTGTCCAAATTCTTTGCAATGCAGGAGACGCAGCTTGAAAAACGGGAGAACAGAGATGGTGCATGATCGACACGCAGGGGCGGAGCTACCTCAGTTACATGTAGGACAAAAGTTCAGGGTCATACACCCCACAATGAAAACATGGTTACCTACAGAAGTATCCAAAGTGTGCAGTCAGCCTCGGTCCTACGAAATTACAACATCTAGCGGAACTGTGTTAAGAAGGAATCAAAGCTAACTAAGAGAAGTGTGCAATACTCCAATTATGCACAGCGGACTCGAAATAACACACTCCGACGATGAGGGTGCGACAGAACAACAGGATAACAACCAACAAATTGACAACATGCCTGCAAACCCAAAACAGCCAAGGGTGAAATCCACATCCCCAGAAGGTTATACCATAAACAGATCTGGAAGAGTTGTCAAACCACTGAAATGATATATGGACTCTTAAGTTTCTATATTTGAAAATTTTATGATCTATATCCTGCCTAACTAATTTTGATATCTAATTTTATGTATTTTTATTTTTAGCGTACGAGACTTATCTTTGGAAAGAAAAGGGATGTTATAGGAATGCCTTGAAGAGCGATGTCCCTTTAATATCTTAGTAGGCTAATGAGCTAAGTACCAGCATGTAGCCAGGTGACTACATGCCAGAGGCACTCTGCAACTGTAACGCACAGAGTAAGGTTCTGTAAATAGTTAGCTCTGTACTGTATAATGGTTTATCTGTAATAAACCTGATTTAGATCTTCAGCACAACTGGACTCCAATCATCTCACTTTTATATTGTATCAGACAACATATAGAACTCATTACAGGTTCACTATCACCTGAGCCAAGGCTGATACTGGCTCTTAAAACTCAGGCCCTTTTTAATTACAAAACGATGAGTTTCTAGCCAGGAGGCATGCTTGGACTTGAGCTCATCATTAAGTCGTCAGGAATTCATTGCAGTTCCTAGCCATGGGAGTCCACAGGGACACTATTGGTACTGTGTCTCTTTAACTCACCAGGAGCTAGACAAATATAGTCTACTATTATTACTTCAGAATTATTGAAGGATGGAAATAATGCAGGTTATCCAGTAATTTGAGTTAAGAGACTTAATTAAAACAACATCTATCCTTTTTGAACTTGAAAAATAATTCAAATTAACAAATAATTTGAGTGAAGCAACTTTGGATTTAAAGAAGTAGATTATAATGTAAGAAGAAATGAGTTTTCTGGACCCTTTTGTCTTCCTCAGCAAATCTAACCAAGACTTGTGAAACATTCCTATCTGGTATTCATAATCTGGTCACTAAGGTCAGAGTCTAATCAAAGCCACCATAATTTCAGCACTGTCTATAATGAGGATGTGAGTTAGTTAAATATATAAAGTGATGTGTCATGGGTAGCTATGGTCTCCTGGAGCCTGCTTGATTGCCTTAGGATGTCAGAGAAGAACTTGCTAGAATATTTCCTGAAGTTGTCTGCAAGTTTTCTTTTACTTCTCAAGGAGTTAGTGTTACCAGTGGCTGGAGAAGTTGGTGCACAAGACTGTGCTATTTAACAGGTAATGCAAGCATTCACTGGCATTTTTTCTCATCTTTTTTCTTTGTATATTTTTATATGTTTAAAGGCTTGGAATGATTTGTTTTCATATTTAGCAACAGAAATGATGACGAAACACAATAATGTTGAACATTGATATAATGGCCTGAATTTTGCAGTCAGTGACGAAGTGACAGCACTTGCCACTGACCTCGAAGAAAACTGTGCACAAAGATCTAGTGATCTCTGTGGTGTGGATTTTATCTTTCCCGACGTTAATTTAAATCTGGAATCATGTTAAGAGGATCACCAGGCATCCAGAAAAAGTGATATCATCAAACAGCGTAAGCAACCAATGGAAAAATTCTCAGAGAAAACCAGGAATTAGAATGCATTGATTATCCTTTACTGTTTATAAATTTTACAGAGAGTGAAAAAATTATTGGGATATACAAATTAGAAGGTGAAATATCACATAACAAACTGTAAAAATATATTTTTATATTGAAAAAATTGGAATTTTTATCCTAATGGAAAAAAAATTGACATTACACAAATATGAAATTAGCTTTCCAGGGCCAGACAGATTGTTTAACTACATGGGCTGAATTTTCCTCGTCCTCCGATGTCAGGGTTTGTGGTGGGGGGGGTCTGGAAAATTCTTCCATGTGAGGCCCACTATGATGTCCAACGCTGGGAAGGCCCCGTCGCTTTTCACCGGCGGTGGTGAAGCCTCGGTGCAGCACACCATCCACCCCCCCACTCCCCGCTGCTCAGCCCATGTAGTTAAATGAGGAAATCGAGAAATTGCTGTAAATCTTTAGAAAGCACTGAACTGATGAGAGCTGTCCTTTTTCACAATGTACGATCACTGTTAAAAAGTCCTGAGACAGTTTTGCCTTGTTAATGAGGTGTAATTGAGAGTGTACTCAGTCATAACTACTTTTAAACAATCTGTCTGGCCCTGGAAAGCTAATTTTATATTTGTGTAATGTGAATTTTTTTCCATTATGATAAAAATTTCATATTAAAATTAATTGAAATAAATGCAAATTAACTTACCTTGTCCCGGCAGCTGACCCACGCTGATCTTCCGACTGCCGGCCAGACCTCCTGCGCCTTCGGAACTCCGTTCAAGGCGTGACACTGGTGGGGAGGGGTGAAGAGTGAAATTATCAGGGCAGAAGGTGACGGGGAGCGGGGAAAGCACTTCGTATTGGCTGTGGGGATTTTGGGAAGGGGTTGAAGGGCAAATGTAACAAGGTTGTGGGGGGAGGTGGAGTTCGGGTTGGGAATAAAGTTAATTTTGGTGATAGAGGCCCAAAAACAAACATTAGGGGGCGAGGGGGGAGGAAGGGCCTCCAACTTTTATGATTTTTTTTTAAAGATAATGCACAATAATGTTACTTAAAGAATTCAAATTTCTTCGAAGGGATTGAAACCCTTTAAAAATGGCGCCGACACCTGTGCGGTGGCACTGGACGCCATTGCCGGGGACGGAGCGCTATGAACTATAACTATGAACGCTAACATTTTGCCATAACTACAACCACAAAATCCGGGCCAATGTTTACATATCAGTGCATTAAGCTGTGATTTTAGAATAGACAACAACCTATCCTCTAAACATGTTGGCATGGTTTGCAGCGCACAATCTTTGTAAGCAATAGCAGTCTTCTGATCTATTTGCAATTCCTCAGATAATGAAGCAGTTTGTGCCCACATGCAGCAAGACCTGGACAACATTCAGGCTAAGGCTGGCAAGTGGCAAATATTATCCATGCCACACAAGTGCCAGGTAATGACCATCTCCAACAAGAGAATGTCTAATCACCTCCTTTTAACATTCAATGACAGTAATGTCATTGATTTCCTGCCCAACAACATCTTGGGGGCCACCATTAACCAGAAACATAACTGGACCAGCCACATAAATACTGTGGCTAGTAGAGCAAGTCAAAGTCTGCAAGTGATTTATCTAATGACTCTCCAAAAGTCTCTCTACCATTTAAAAGGCACAAGTCAATAATATAATGGAATGCTCACCACTTGCCTGGATGAGTGCAGCTCCAATAATGCTCAAGAAGCTCGACACCATCCAGGACAAAGAAACCTGTTTGATTGGCACCCCGCCCACAACCTCAAGCTTTCACTTCTTCCACCATTAGTGCACGGTGGCTGCTGTGTTGCATCTACAAGATGCACTGTAGCAACTTGCCAAGGCTTCTTCAACACACTTCACAAACCTGCTACCTCGACCATCTAGAAGTACAAGGGCAGCAGGTAGTTGGAAACATCACCACCTTCAAGTTCTCCTCCAAGTCACACACCATCCTGACGGGAAATATATTACCATTCCTTTATGGTTGCTGGGTCAAAATCCTGGGCCTCCTTACCTAACAGCACTGTGGGAATACTTTCACCACATGGACAGCAGCAGTGAAAAATGTGCCTCACCATCACTTTCTCAAGGGCAATTAGGGATGGGCAATACATATTGACCTTTACAGTGACACCCGCATCCTATGAATGAATTAAATAAGAAACTTAATTTATATAATGCATTTAACATGGCAAAACATCCCTATATGTTTCATAGAGTGTTATCAAACAAAATTTGACACCGAGCCACATGAGGACATATTAAGTTAAGGGATAGGTCAATAGAGTTGCAGTGGCAGACATTTAAAGGGATATTTCAGAACACACAGAATCGATACATTTGAATGAGAAAGAAAAATTCCAAAGGGAGGACCCACTATCTGTGGTTAACTAAAAAAAATTAAAGATCGTATCAAACCTAAAGAAAAAACATATTGCTCAAAGATAGGTGGCATGTCAGACAATTGGACTCGTCAAGAAAGACCCATCCATGGCTCACTCAGGAAGTTATGGCGAGTATTAGACTCAAAGAAGAGGCTTACAATGTTGCAAAAAATAGTATCAAGTCTGAGGATTGGGAGTGTTTTAGAAATCAGCGAAGGGCCACCAAAAAGTTGATAACAAGGGTAAAAATAGAATGAGAGTAAACTAGCCAGCAATATAAAAACAGATTTTAGGAGCTTTTATAAGTACATAAAAAGGAAGAGAGTAGCTAAAGTAGACATTGGTCCCTTAGAGGCAGAGACAGGAGAAATCATCATGGAGAATGAGGAATTGGCAGAGGCATGAAACAAATATTTTGCATCTGTCTTCACAGTAGAAGACATAAGTTCCATATCAGAAATAGGCAGTAACCTAGAGGCTAAAAAGAGTGAGGAAATTAAGGAAATTGATATCAGCTGAGAAAAAGTATTGGAGAAACTTGAGGGACTAAAATCTGACAAATCCCCGGGACCTGATGGCCTACGCCCTGGGTTCTAAAAGACATAGCTGCAAAGATAGTGGATGCGCTGGCTATGGTTATCCAGAATTCCTTAGATTCAGGAATGGTCAAGTCAAATTGGAAGTTGGCAAATGTTTACCTCTTTTCTTAAAAAGCAGTGTGAGAGAAAACAGGGAACTACAGGCCAGTTAGCCTAACATTAGTCATTGGGAAGATGCTGGAAACTATTATTAAAGAAATTTTAACATTGCACTTGGAACAGATAGTATGATTAGAACAAGTCAGCATGGTTTTACTAAAGGGATATCCTGTTTGACAAATTTATTAGAGTCTTTTGAGGATGTAACTAGTCGGGTAGATAAAGGGAACCAGTAGATGATGTATACCTGGATTTCCAAAATGCATTTGATAAGGTGTAGCATAAAAGATTAATAGGCAAGATAAGGGCTCATGGTATTGGAGGTAATATATTAGTGTGGATAGAGGATTGCTTAACAGACAGGAAGCAGAGAGTGGGCATAAATGAGGCATTTTCAAGTTGGCAGGCAGTGAATAGTGGGGTGCCACAAGGATCAGTGCTGGGGCCTCAGCTACTTACACTCTATATTAATGACTTGGATGAAGAGACGGAGAGTAATGTACCTAAGTTTGCTGATGATACAAAGCTTGGTGGAAAGGTAAGCTGCGGGGAGGATGTAGAGAGGCTGCAAAGAGATATACACAGGCTAAGAGAGTGGGAATAAGATGGCAAATGGAGCATAATGTAGGGATTTGTGAAGTTGTTCACTTTCGTCATAAAAATAGAAAAGCAGAATATTTTTTAAAAGGTGTGAAACTGGTAAGTGTTGATGTTCAGAGAGACTTCGGGGTGCTCATACAACGAACGCACAAAGTTAACATGCAGGTGCAGCAGGCTATTAGGAAGGCAAATGGCATGTTGGCCTTTATTGCAAGGGGATTGGAGTACAGGAATAAAGAAGTCTTACTAAAACTGTACAGGACTTTGGTGAGACTGCACCTGGAAATACTGTGTGCAGTTTTGGTCTCCACATTTAAGAAAGGATATACTTGCACTGGAGGTGGTGCAGCGAAGATTTACTAAATTGGTCCCTGGGATGAGAGGGTTGTCCTATGATGAGAGGCTGAGTAAATTGGGCCTTTATTCTCTGGAGTTTAGAAGAATGAGAGGTGATCTAATTGACACATACAAGATTCTAAAAGGGCTTGATAAAGTAGATGCTGAGACATTGTTTCTGCTGGTTGGGGAAACTAGAACACAGGGGCACAGTCTCAGGATAAGGGGCCGATCATTCAGGACTGAGATGAGGAGAAATTACTACGCTCAAAAAGTTGTGAATCTTTGGAATTCTCTACCCCAGGGGGTTGTGGATGCTCCATCATTGAATACATTTAAGGCTGGGATAGATAGATTTTTGGTCTTACAGGGAATTATGGGATATGGGGAGCGGGCAGGAAAGTGGAATCGAAGCCCAAGATCAGCCATGATCGTATTGAATGGCAGAGCAGGCTCGATGGGCCATATGGTCTACTTTTGCTCCAATTTTTTGTGTTCTTGTGTTCTGGTGGACAGAATATAAAAAACAGCAAAGAATGACTAAAAGATTGACAAGGAGGAAAAAATTGGACTACGAGACAAAGATAGCTAGAAATATAAAAACAGATAGTAAGAGTTTCTATAGATATTTAAAAAAGAAAGATTTAACGAAGTGAGTCATGGTCCTATAGAAAGTGAGTCTGGGGAATTAATAAGGGAAAATAAGGAGATGGCAGATGAATTGAACAGGTATTTTGCATCAGTCTTCACTATTATAGAGGATACAAGGAACATCCCAGAAATTGCTGTAAATCAGGAAATGGAAGGGAGGGAAGAAGTCAAGAAAATTACAATCACCAGGGAAGTGGTACTGAGCAAATCATTGGAGCTGCGGGCTGACAAGTCCCCGGGTCCTGATTTGATGCGTTGGTTTTAATTTTCCAAAACACCCTAGATTTGGGGAAGGTTCCATTAGATTGGAAAATAGACAATGTAACTCCTTTATTCAAAAAGGGAAGGAGACAGAAAGCAGTAAACTACAGGTCAGTTGGCTTAACATCTGTCATAGGGAAAATGTAATCAAATACATTATAGCAGGGCATTTAGAAAAAATCAAGGTAATCAGGCAGAGTTAACATAGTTTTTTGAAAGGGAAAATCTGTTTAACCAATTTATTGGAGTTCTTTGAAGAAGTAACATGTGCTGCAGACAAAGGGGATGTACAGTACTTAGATTTCCAAAAGGCATTTGATAAAGTGCCACATCCAAGTTTATTGCATATAATAAAAAGATCATGGTGTAGGTAGTAACATATTGGTATGGATAGAAGATTGGCTGGCTAACAAGAAACAGACAGTAGGCATAAATAGGTAATTTTCTGGTTGGCAAGATGTAATGAGTGGTGTGCTACAGTGATCAGTGCTGGGGCCTCAACTTTTTACAATTTATATCAATGACTTGGATGACGGGACCTGAGGTATGGTTGCTAAATTTGCTGATGATACAAAGATAGGTAGGAAAGTTGTGAAGAGGACATAAGGAGGCTACAAAGCGACATAGATAGGTTAATTGAGTGGGCAAAGATCTGGCAAATGGAGTATAATGTGGGAAAATGTGAAATTATCCATTTTGGCAGGAAGAATAAAAAAGAAGCATATTATCTAAATGGTGAGAGATTGCAGAACTCTGAGATGGAGTTGGATCTGCATGTCCTAGTGCATGAATTGCAAAATGTTAGTATGCAGGTACAGCAAGTAATCAGGAAAGCTAATGGAATGTTACTTATTGTGAGAGGAATTAAATACAAAAGTAAGGAGGTTATGCTTCAGTTATACAGGGCATTGGTGAGATTAAATCTGGAGTACTGTGCATAATATTGTTCTCCTTATTTAAGGATGTAAATGCGTTGGAAGCAATTCAGAGAAGGTTTACTAGATTAAAACCTGGAATGGGCAGATTGTCTTCTGAGGAAAGGTTGGACAGGCTATGCTTATATCTGCTGGAGTTTAGGAGAATAAGAGGCAACATGATTGAAACATATAAGATCCTGAAGGGTCTTGACAGGGTGGATGTGGAAAGAATGTTTCCCCTCATGGGAGAATCTAGAACTAGGGGCCACTATTTAAGACAGAGATGAGGAGAATTTTTTTCTCTGAGGGTTGTGAGTCGTTGGAACGCTCTTCCTCAAAAGGCAGTGGAAGTAGAGTCTTTAAATATTTTAAGTCAGAGATAGATAGATGCTTGATAAGCAAGGGGTTGAAAGGTTATCAGCAGTAGGCGGGAATGTGGAGTTGAGGTCACAATCAGATCAGCCATGATCTTATTGAATGGTGGAGCAGGCTTGAGGGGCCGAGTGGCCTACTCCTGCTCCTAATTCGTTTGTTCATATGTAGGACAGAGGACCAAAATCTTGGTCAAAGCGGTAGGTTTTAAGGAATGTCTTAAAAGCGGACAGTGAGGTGGAGAAGTTTAAAAGCAGAATTCCAGAACTTAGGGCCTAGGCAGTTGAAGGCACAATCACCAATGCTGGATCAATTAAAACTGAGGATGTACAAGAGGCCAGAATTGGAGGAGCGCAGAGATCTTGAAGGGTTGTGGGGATTGAGGAGGTTACAGAGATAGGGAGGAGCAAGGCCATGAGGGATCTAAAAAAATTGAGATGTTGCTGGACTGGTGTCAATGTAAGTCAGCGAGCACAGATGTGATAGATGAACAGGATTTGGTGTGACTTAGGATGCTGGCAGCAGAGTTTTGAATAAGCTCAAGACTATGTCGGGTGAACGATGGGAAGCTTGCAGGAGAGCATTGGAATAGTCAAGTCTAGACGTAACAAAGAGATGGATGAGGGTTTCAGGAGCCTAACAGAACAGGAACAGAGCAAAGCATGGTGATGAACAAATTTACCTCGACTTTATTTTAATATTAAAGTTAAAATAATCCCAACAGAACTCGGTACATGCAGATGTAAAAACATACATTCATAGAGAAGTATGGTTTAAGAAGAGACAACCAGTGTGGATTTATTAAAAGTTAATTGTGTCTGAGTAATCTGATTGAGTTATTCGAAGAAGTAACAGAGTTAATCACGATAGTGCAGTAGATGTATATATGAGCTTTCAAACTTCTATACATATCATATATATATATATATATATATATATATATATATATAAAGTGTGTATGTGTGTGTATATATTGTAACTGAACTGTATTTATTTTCTCCTCTGTTTGAAAAAGTGTGCCTTTAAGATTCTGTTAAAATCAGTGTACCTTTAAGACAGAGAGAGAAGTTTTAGATTTCTGAGAACAGTGTGCCACAGCTGCACTTGTTACCGAAGCAACGGGATAAGATTGAGGAGGTCACATAGTATAATGTTTCAATTTCACTGTGTAAAAACCAGCTGAAACCAGTTTTTGAGAGACACCAGCAAAGCATGCTTACTGGAGGAAAGAGCTGTCTATTTCTCTCAGCAGAAATTTTACAATGAGCTACAGGCCATGCTAATTGCCTAAGGAGGAAATAACCCTTTGAAGAGACTACTGTATTGCTGCAGTAGCAAAATTCATTTTCTTTACTTTCAATCCAAGAAGTCTTTGCTTCAAGATTGAAACTCTCTTAACTGATTGTGTTTTCTGGAATTCGCAGTTAAGTTTCGACTGAGAGACTATCGGTTTTTCGACTCATTGCTATACTTCTTGTAGAAAGAACTGTTTGACGCCTGCTGCAGCCGAAGTGCTTTGAATGCCTATCTACCAAATGACTGTTTCAACAAATTCATGTGGAGACTTTGAGTGGCATTTAGCTATTTTTACACCAGGATACCTCACCCATCAGGAACGTAACTGACAAAGACTAACAACCCAGTTATTTACTTATTCTTAAGAAACAGCTAATTAAAAAAAAATCATTTATAAAGAAAAATGGTTAAGCATTAGTTTTTGAGTGTATATGTTTGAATGGGGGAGTTAGGTTAAAATAAGAAGTTATAAGGTCTTTAGACATAGGGTTATCTTAATAGTGTTTAAGATTTAGTTTTTAATAAATAGTTAATTTGTTGTCTGAAGATACTGGTTTGGTCTGTTTTATTCTGGGGGTTACTAGAGTGTTTAATTTGGCTATTTTCCAGTTAGATAGGATATATAATATATAATTTTTGAATTGAGCACCTCTCCTCTGAATGCATCAATCAGTGGATGATGCCACCAGTGCAATTTCAGAGCTAATGCACCATCAAATCCCTAAATGCTGCTTTAGAAAATCAGTTACTCCAGTGCTCCCTTTACCCAGCTTCCAACTCCTTCCAAATCAGAGGAGTGATAAATATGAAGTCAGTGATAATAGAAGGGCAGGAATATGCAGCTGCAATTTGTCTAACCACACATATATAAAATGCCAGCCCTGGTGTGATAGCAGGAGTGTTAAAATGTGTTTTTGATGGAATGACCCCTAACCTCCTACCCCTTGCATATTTCCAATATGTAGATGTAGATTATATTTGAATCTGTAGCTGCATGTAAGAATTTCCTTACACAGCTTAATGCGGTCCATTCCACACTCAAATTCACCATTGAAATGGAGCAGTCTAACGAGCTCCCTTTCCTCGACGTGCTAGTTGAAACATCTGCTAATGGGTTTTCTACTACTGTCTAAGGCAAGCCTACCTTCATTGGTCAATATATGCATTGGCATCCCTACAGCTCCATGTGCTATAGGATTGGCCTTATTGGCAATCTTGTAAATAGAGCCTGAGCTAGTTGCTCACCATGCAAGCTTGACGCCGAAATAGGGCATATCAAAGCTATCCTGCGGGATAATGATTACACTGATCAGATCATTGCTTGTTGTGTATCGCACATACTCACAAATGGGCCTAAGGTCGCCACTTTCAAACCTGAAAAGTGCCCAGTACACCTCAAATTACCCTGGAAGGGTAAGGTATCTCAAAAATTTGAGCAACAGGTAAAGTTAGCCATTTCACGTTGCTACTATGCAGTAGAAACACAAATGGTATTTTCCACTAACAAGATGCTGCTGTCAAGCCAAAAAGATGTTCTGCCTATCACACAAATGAGTATTGTGGTATATAAATTTTGGTGCCGGTGCGATGCCAGGTACGTAGGACGTACGTCTCGACGACTGGCAAATTGTATCCACCAATACATCCCTTCAGCTGTTCGCAATAGGCAGAGTACTGATCGTACTCAGCCAGCCCATGCTTGCAAAACTCAACGTAACGTTTAACATTAGATGTGATTCCACTATTGGACAGCACGTGCTGAACAATCCTGAGTGTCCTAAGAATTACACTAACAACCAGTTTAAAATTATCAGTTGGGCTCGCAATGTGGCTCATTTATGCTTGCTATAAGCTACATATATTCATACGCAGTGACCTGTCCTCTGAAGGGAAAAGGAACTTGTCCAGGCTTTGCACCATTTATGAATTAAACAAAAACATGGGGAACAATAGTTCCCTGGTGCATTCTCCATGGTAATGCCTCGACCAATCAGAGTTGACTTGCCAACCAATCAGCATCCTTTCTCATGCAGTAACAACTATTGCTCCCCTATGAAATTTGGCATTTTTGTGCCTGTCCTGATGAGTGCAAGACGAAAAGCTTCGACAGCATGTCTCTTGTTGCAGGTAAATTAGTGATAGAACTGGAATATTAATGATCCCAGTGTCAGCGGCTAGAAATAAAAATGGAAATATCATGAAGTAAGGCAACTTATGTCCTTTACAATTATTGCAGTGTGTGTTGTTTTGAGAAAAGTAGCAGTGGGCACAACTTCTAGTACTTACCTAAAATTTATGCTGCAATTTAAGGCTTTCCTTTTTGTAAAAGGTGCTCTCTATGACTGCAAGCTGCAGTCTACCTCTCCAATTCCCCCAGCTCCACACTGTAGAAACCAAAAGAAAACACAATAAATCCTTACGTCATGTCTCAGTGGTCACTGATGCATGAATTGAACTAATAAGGGTTGAACCAGCAGCACAGCAAACATAACATGGTCCAGTCTTAGGGGACTCCCCCAGCAGGAAGTTACTATGAAAGGCTGTGACCTATTCTCTGTTTGCTTCTCTTTTTCCTATGTGTAAGCATTCTGTGTTCCTTTTACTTCAGTTGTATTTCCTCTCCTGGCAGGTAACAGCCACTGAGCCAAGCAAAGTCAGTAATCATTCTTTCCAAAAGCATTTTTCATTTGGCATGCAATGTCTGTTGACTTATTAGTTTGAAAATTATGATATGTTTATGAACACTATTCCCTGTTAGGTTAAAAACAAGTCCTTAAAAAGAAAGATTTAGTCTTAATTTGATAATGTGGCAGTTGAGTACAATATATTGTTTCATAAATCCATTTTTTTTATTTGTTAAACATGCCATTTTCCTTTTTTTTCTTCATTTTATTAAGGATGAAAGATTATTTGCTTCAAATACTGATGTTTAACCTGAACAATAAATACATTGTCACAAAAAGCGAGCCACTGAAATGAAACTGGGATTGGGGTTTCATTGACAAACTGAGAGAAGGGTGTCTATTGTCCTTTAAATAACATTGGCAAAACCATTCTGAAGTCTTCTTCTCATATCACTATTGTAGAGCTATTCCAGGAGAATTTGTGGTAAATACTTACTCCAGTAAATATCAATGAACCTTCTTTTTCATTTTTTATTTTTTTCTGGGCCATTCTTTTTAGGAAACCTACGCAATGTTATCCATCATAAGTGGCTGACAGTGAGGTGCTTCATTTGTTTTTCTACATACTTAAATATGCCCAAAGTCAGTTAAGTGTCACATGAGTAAAAATTAAATGTTTCAGACACAATAAACAAGTGACAGGTTTGTCACTCAGTTGACCCCCAATGCTTATTAAATTTACTTTGTGTAAATTACAATAGCAGATGATTTTGTGATGCTTGTGCATCCAAAACTAATCCCAAAGCTATCAACATGGAAGGGCACAATTCATCTAGTTTCAGAAAACTGGTTTGAGATCAAGTACCTGCTTTAGAGGAGTCCAAGCCTGCAGACTGAAGTTATATGTCAGTTCTGCATTGCTTGCTGCCCAGGCAAAGCAGAACTCTGTGCATTTTGGGCTACAGTTATCCTTCAGCTAATATGAAGTATTTTGTAAATGATATTTAACTAGTTTTCAGGTGGTCTGTTTTACAATTTGCTTCACATTGCTTGCAGTTAATACTGCAGCTCCTGCAAATCTGAAGTAGTGAGCGATTTCTTTCTGGAAGTGGCAACAAGTCACTTGCCAAAATTTCTTCTAAGTGGCTTGGAATTCGAGTTATACTGCAAACTTTGCAGATTTGAAACAGCTTGATATTGGGACAAAGGAATGGATTTTATCCTGGCCATGTTTTGGATAGGTGGCTGGGGATAGGGGAGGGGAGTGGGCGACAATGTACAAAATGCATCCACTGTCATAAATTTGAGGCACAGGGTATTTTAATTCTTGGGAGTTATTGACATTTGATTGGTGGTCTTCTAACCCAATTATGTTGGGAACAGCCAGTCCACCCAATTTCGAAGTATAATTTTGGTTGGGACTCTAGAGCTCTATTTAAAACAAGAATGCACCTCTTAAAGGGAGGTTGCATTCATTTTATTGGCATTGCTGTCTTTTCATGTTGCAAAATGGAAGCTGAATTGGTAGCAAGTCCCACGCCTCTGTTGAAAGTTCTATGGCTAGAGGTTAAGCAAGGAGGGATGATCCCTTTTCTTCAATTTGGAGGCAGTTTATCAGAACTATTCTACACCAGGCCTAGAAAGAAGTTGTAGAGATGATCAGCACCAAGGGCATCGGCCTCAAGGCCTGGATCCAATGCAGTACACACTTCAGTAGCCTGATAAGAGCAGCAAGAGTGACTACAGCTCTTTATTTCTCCATCTGTTTCAATATCACATGGCAATGCCTTTTCTCTCCAACACTCTGAACAATTCCCTCGTGTTTATCAAATCCTATACTACCTAACACATGGGCACACAAAACCACATCTCATTCTCATTTAAAATACACACTCGTCTCTGGCATGCTACCTTCACAAGAGCCACTAGCAGCTTTCTGATCTCAAATAGTAGCCAGTGCTGAATCAAGAACTCTCATCATGACTCCTTCAAAGTGTTAACCATAGCTCAGTTGGTAGCACTCTTGGCTGGAATTTTACGTCTCCCCCCCCCCCAAAAAAGCAGGTTTGTTGCGGCAGGAGTGGGAGGGGGGGGGGTGCGTAAAATGGAGTCGGAGGTTTGGGAGGCCCTTCCCAACCTGCTCCCGCCTCCATCGGCATTTTACGCAGGGCGGCGGCGGTGAAAATTGACCGGCCCATGGCCAATCAAGGCCCTTAAGTGGCCAGTTAACGGCCACTTAAGGGCCTCCGCCCATCACCACAGGGATTTTACCCTTGGCCGGTCGGGCGGCCCAGGCCTGAGAAAAGCCGACTGACAAAAGCAGGTGGCTTTCTGACAGCCGGGGGTGGCCTCATGATCAGGCACCCTGTGCCCGACAGAGGGCTGCCCCAGATGCCCCAACCACCCCCCATGCCAAACATGCCCCCCATGTCCCCAATCGACCACCCTTGCCTCGCCGGGGTCTGACCTATCAACCCCGGTGAGGCCCCAAAAACTTACCTTTTCCCAGGGCGTTCATCCTGTTCTTGTTGATGTTGGATTGCAGTCCCAGGAATGGCCACCGCTCCAGGTGGTGCTGCTGGGACTAAGAGCTGCCGGTCCTTTGCTTCTTTGTCTTGAAGAGTCAATTGCTATTTTTCTGCCTCCTGTTCCCTGCTCTGAATTTGTCCTGTCTGAAACTGCTCTCATGTTCCCATTCCCCTGCCAATCTAGTTTAAACCATCTCCAAAAGCAGAAACAAATCTTCCTTCAAGAATATTCGTCCCGGTCATGTTCAAGTGTAGACTGTCCGGCTTGTATAGGTCCCACCTTCCCCAGAACCAGTCTTAATGCCCCAGAAATCTGAAGCCCTCCTCCTGCTTCATCCCTCGAGCCACGCATTCATCTGGTGCATTATCCTATTTCTATACTCACCAGCACGTGGCCTTGGGAGTAATCCGGAGACTACTACCTTTGACGTCCTGCTTGCTAATCTCTTTACTCCCTAAACTCAGCCTGCAGGACCTCATCCCTTTTTCTTCCTATATTGTTGGTACTAAGTACATCCTATGTTGCAAACTTCCTAAATTCCTAATGATTATGTGTAGTATTGTTAGCTCTAACTTTATCATATTCCTTTCCTTTAATCTCAGTTATATCTTATTCTCTATATCCAAAAGAAATTTCATTGTCCTACTGTGTTCATGAGATCTACTTAAAATATTGAGGCTTTGTTCTGGGTAGTATCAGCGTAGTCTACATGGATAAAACTGGCATTCTTCTTTGAGGGTTGCTCAGTATGTTAGCAAAAGGTGACAGTGAGCTTAGAATGAATTTCTGAATTCACATGCAGTTGAGTCTGCCTTTTTAAGGATATACACAGCATGTACAGTAAGGAGAAATTGCAAAAAATGGCAATGGATGTTAAAAGCAGGTCCTTACCAGTGCAAAATTTGTTTGAAAAATAAATCATTGCTAGAATATTATCAGGTATCAATCAGTGCACCTGCTTCTTTGCGGTCAGAGGTCCATTTTTTTTCTTGAAGAAGCTGATGACATATGGCTGGATTTTAAGAGCCCACTGCCGATCTCAGCGGCGAGCTCAAAAAAATGGTGGCCCGCATAAGCGAGCCACGAGCCAAAGAGCCATCATGATCTCACACATTACGGCTCATTAGCATGCCCGGATTGGCCCGCCACCCCCCCAACCAATTACGTGGAGGGGGCAGGCTGTACGAAGCTGTGAACAGCGTCAGTTGACAAGTCAGCAGGTGCTGGCGCCATATTTAAAAAGCAGCCAACCTTGCTTACATTTAAACCTTTGCTGTTGGAGCTGACCAGCCAGCAGTGAAGTATGAAGAGCCCAATCTGCCAAGGAACTACCCCTGCAAGGCATCGGAGGTGGCACAGGTATGAGGAAGGGTGGCCCTACGGTTCAGTGATGCCTCCCTACTCACTCTCCTCCAGGCTGCAAGGGAAAAGCGGGAATTCCTTTTCCCCAGCGATGGTAAGACTAGGTCCTCCCACCTGACTCAGCAAGCCTGGACGGAGATTGCAGAGGAGGTAAGCTGCCGTGGGGTCACCCGCTGAGACTGGGTGCAGTGCCACAAGAGGATGAATGATCTCATGCGCTCCGCAAAGGTAGGTGGCACTTTGTTGTACAGCTCCATTTGACCTGGGTATCCCCACACGGAATGGCACAAAGGTGCCACTGTCATGTCAAAGACAGGGAGGTCGAGCGGGGAGAATTGATGCCACATGAGTGGCTGCATGTGTGAAAGAACTCACCCTCATTTGCATCTCAGAGCATGACACCTACATGACAGGCTAAGACCATATTACAGACTGAGATTCCCCCACTTTTTGTTTTAACGCCCCTGTTGTGACATGTGTCACATTGTTGTTTGGCAATGTTCAATATCTGCATCCTTGCTCTTTTAGGCGAAGAGGGCCCTCAATTCTAGGTTGGCCTCCAGGACCGGTGGAGGGGTGTCAAACATTAGACCACCAACACAGGCTGAGGAGGAAGCTCAGGAGCTAGCTGGCAGCCAGGGAGGACATGTGTTTTGGATGTGGAGCTTGGGGTCCTGGGTGAACATAGAACTCTTTGACAAACACAATGATTACTCAAAACATTTCATTTTTGGACACAATGCTGTCATATTCGTGACACATGCACCATAAAACCTAAAATTGTGCTCTTCACATTGTATCTTGCAAGGCGATGCTCAGAGTCGGCACTGGAGTTCCTGGAGACCTCCAGCACCTCTGAGGAAGAGACAACCTCAGAGGACACAGCGTCCATCACACTCCCGCACCTTCCACCAGTGCAGATACACTCACTTTAGTGGGAGTCTGTTTGACTTTAAAGTCTGGGTCACAAGCTGGTGAGAGCACCTACTCGCACCTGAACAGCTAGCTGAGGCTGAAAAAGGCAACGCCTCTGACAGTCGGAGGACGATGGGTGGCCGGGCCCAGGCTGAGCCCCAGGCAACATCTGGCGGAGATGCTAGAGGCCATGCGAAGCTTTGAGTGGATGATGGGTGAGTTCATCCAGGCCTTGACAGCAGCCATGTCCCAGGCATGTGAGCACATGGCTTCCTCCATCGAGAGGTTGGCGACCCTCATGGAGAGCCACATTCAACAAATGCACGCTGACCTGCAAACCCTCGTCTCAGCCATGAGCTGGATGCAGCAGTGGCGAGGCGAGAGAGGGACAAGGAGCCTGGAGAGTATCTCTGCTACTGGTCCTTCTCAGGAGAGCAGCGAGGTTCCTACGAGCCTTGCGAAGGAGGTGGTGAGCCAGCGCTCCACATCTGGGGTCCCCTCTTAAGGTGATTCAAATGTGGACACTGGCTCCTCAGCCCCTCCGCTGGTGACTCCAGCTCCAGCAGCCATGACGTCTGAGGACAGCCTCAGGCAGCCGGGGCCCTCCAAGTCTCAGGCACCAAGAAGATGGCCACCCAAGTCATCCGCAGCCAAAGGGCATCCTGATCAGCAGCCTGCCTCCAGTCAAGCTGCTTCCGCAGAAGGAGCACCGCACAAGAGCACCCGAAAATGTTTCAAAAAGACACCATGACCGATATGGGTTTTCATGGGCGACATGGCTATGTATTAATTCCTTCTCACGAAATGTGCTTTCCTAAGGTGTCTCCTTTTTACTGTGTGAATGACGCATGACAGCATGTACCGATTACGTGTCTTCCCATTACATGACCTGCCAGAACTACCAATGTATGGAATAACATCATTGCCATGCCAGTATGTGTGATGTGGCGCTGCACAGATGCAGTCACATGGGTAATGGCTCAGTCATCTGCTGCCAGTAATGGTGGTGACACCGATGTCACAGATGCAAAGACTGTCTATCAGATGAAACACGGTAGTGTGTGATGTGGGGAGCATATGGTGCACTTTGGGGATTGTGGAAGTGCTCAGCATTAAGGCGTTGTCATGCATTAATTTCTCGCTGCTCACCATGTATGCGCTGCATTGATGCTCTCCATCCTCCCATGTGCTTTTGCTGCTGCAACCCTCTGTGTCCTCATCATCTGAGGATGTCTCCTCCTCCTGTCTCTCATCGTCCTTCAAAGCCTCCCCCCTCTGTATTGAAAGGTTGTGCACAGCACATCATACAACAACGATATCCACAACCCTTTCTGCTGCATACTGTAGGACCCCACCTGATCTATCCAGGCAGCAGAAGCGCATCTTCAACATGCTGATCGCCTGCTCGACAGTAGCTCGTGTCAAGCTGTGGCAGGCGTTGTATCTCTCCTCTGCATCGCTGGTGGGGTTTCTCACTGGCTACAGGAGCCGTGTCTGCAAGGGGTAGACTTTGCCTCCAAGAATCGACCCTTGGATCTGAGCCGGTGCAATGAAGAGCATTGGCACCTGGGACTGGCGCAGGATGAAGGAGTCATGGCAGCTGCCAGAAAAGCGGACACACACTTGCATGAAGCGCTTCCTCTGGTCACATAGGAGCTGCACATATACTGAGTAGAAGCCCTTTTTATTGAGGTATGCAGCTGGTTGTCCAGTTGGAGCCTTGATGGCCACCTGCATGCAGTCATTATTTTCATTTGCTCATGGGATGTGGGCGTCACTGGCTAGGCCAGCATTTATTGCCCATCCCTAATTGCCCTTGAGAAGGTGGTGGTGAGCTGCCTTCATGAACCACTGCAGTCCTTAGGGTGTAGGTACACCCACAATGCTGGTAGGAAGGGAGTTCCAGGATTTTGACCCAGTGATAGTGAAGGAATGGCGATATGAATCTGAGTCAGGATGGTGTACAGCTTGGAGGTGAACTTGCAGGTGATGGTGTTCCCATGAATCTGTTTCCCTCGTCCTTCTAGATGGTAGAGGTTGTTGGTTTAGAAGGAGCTGTCTAATGAGCCTTGGTGGGTTGCTGCAGTGCATCTTGTAGATAGTACACACTGCTGCCACTGTGCGTCAGTGGTGAAGGGAGTGAATGTTGAAGGTGGTGGATGGGGTCCCAGTCAAACAGGCTGCTTTGTCCTGGATGGTGTCAAGCTTCTTGAGTGTTGTTGGAGCTGCACCCATCCAGGAAAATGCCTGATGCTGCTCCTGGCATGCCCTCCTGCACTCTTCATTGAACTAGGGTTTGTCCCCCGGCTTGATGGTAATGGTAGAGTGGGGGATATGACGGGTCATGAGGTTACAGATTGTGATTGAATACAATTCTTCTGCTGCTGATGACCCACAGCGTCTCATGGATACCCAGTTTTGAGTTGCTAGATCTGTTCAAAATCTATCCCATTTAGCACGGTGGAAGTGCCACACAATACGATGGAGGGTATCCTCAATGTGAAGATGGGACTTAGTCTCTACAAGGACTGTGTGGTGGTTACTCCTACCAATACCATCATGGACAGATGCATCTACGACAGGTAGATTGGTGAGGGTGAGGTCAAGTAGATTTTTCCCTCTTATTGGTTTTCTCACCATCTGCTGCAGGCCCAATCTAGCAGCCACATCCTTTGGGACTCGGCCAGCTCGGTCAGTATTGGTGCTACCGAGCCACTCTTGGTGATGGGCATTGAAGTCCCCCAATCAGAGTACATTCTGTTCCCTTGCTACCCTTCGTCCTTCTTCCAATTGGTGTTCAACATGGAGAAACACTGATTCATCAGCTGAGGGAGGGCAGTAGGTGATAATCAGCAGGAGGTTTCCTTGCCCATGTTTGACCTGATTCTATAAGACTTCATGACTCTATAAGAGTCAATGTTGAGGACTCCAAGGGCAACTCCCTCCCGACTGTACACCACTGTGCCACCACCTGTGGTGGGACTGGACATACTCAGGGATAGTGATGGTGGTGTCAGGGACTTGTCTGTAAGGTATGATTTGGTGAGTATGACTATGTTAGGCTGTTGCTTGACTGGGCTATGGGACAGCTTCCCTAATTTTGGTACAAGCCCCCAGATGTTAGTAGGTAGACTTTGCAGTGTCGACAGGGCTGGATTTGCCGTTGTCATTTTCAGTGCCCAGGTCGATGCCAGGTGGTTTGTCCAGTTTCATTCCTTTTCTTACACTTTGTAGCGGTTAGATACAACTGAGTAGCTTACTAGGCCATTTCAGAGGGCATTTTAAAAGTCAAGCATATTGCTGTGTGTCTGGAGTCACATGTAGGCCAGACCAGGTAAGGACAGAAGATTTCCTTCCCTAAAGGCCATTAGTGAACCAGATGGGTTTTTACAAAAATTGATAATGATTTCATGGTCACCATTAGATTAGCTTTTAATTCCAGATTTATTAATTGAATTCAAATTTCACCATCTGCTGCGGTGGGATTCGAACCCCTGTCCCCAGAGAATTAGCCTAGGCCTTCGGATTACTAGTCCAGTGACATGACCTATGATCCCTTGCACCCATGGGAATCCCGCAATGGCCCCAAATCCGAGGGCCCTCTGGGGCTGACTCTCAGGGTCAATCCTGAAGCAAACATTATCACAGGCCCTCCTGTACAAGGCATCACTGACCTCCCTGATACAACGGTGTATTGCTGACTGTGAAACCCAATACGGTTTGTTGGTGGTTCCCTGGACTGATGCGGATGTGTCGAAGTCATGAGCCGCGGTCACTTTCAGTACCACAGGTGACCACTAAAGCCCATCAACTGCAGGTCATCATTCAGCAGAGAACAGAGATGTGTCACCGCCTTGCTGGACATCTGTAGTCATCCCTGACGCTGGCGCTCTGACATCTGCAGGTATGTCATGCAGGGCCTATAGAACTGCTGTCTTCTCTGGCCTCAAAAGTGCCTTGGTGACTGCTGCTGCTTGTGTCTGGGAGCTTCCACGTGGGCTGCACCTGCCTCTTGGTTCCGCCTCATGTGGATATGTCTCCTCACAGTACGTGGATCCAGAAAGACAGCCCCACCTACATTCTGGAGGTGAACCCGGTTCCTTCAGTAGGCCAATGGCACCTATCAGGGCAGACAGTGATGTGAATTGGTCCTTCAGCTGTGTTCCGGCATCACCTATATGGTATGGCATGACAGTGCCCGTCTTAGCTTTAAATAAGAGTGGGTCAGCACGACCACAGTCCGATTATTGCAGTTGCCTGGATTGGCCCCCAGTGGCATGACCTTAAACCGGCTACCATTTGTGGCCCCCACCCCACATGAAGGAGTCATGGACTACCATTGTTCCCCCTCCCCCAAACATTGTTGACCGACTGCAGGGTAAGCCCCCTTACCCCCACCCCCCACCAAACGTTCATGGGCACAGAGTGGCCTCCTTTACAGAACAAGAGTACAGGGATCCTCCCTTCACGAATGCAGAGTTGAGACCCCCTTCACAACACACACCCACCCACCTTCATAGGCTCCGAGGACTGATGCCTCGGTGCCACCGGTTTTTCTTGGACGTGAAAGTGAAGGCGCGTGAGTGCCGCACATCCAGCTGTAGATTGTGACCTGCTGGCTGAATCGCAGCAGCATGCTTTAGTAACGTATGGTAAACGGCTATTTACATATTCAAATCTGGATCCCCTTGCCGAGCGGCAGGGGACCGCCATGGAGCCTCACCGCCCCGGGAGGATTGGGCCGGGTCCTCTCAGCGTCGGGCTCCTTGTGGGCCTCTTTCAGACCCATCCTCTGGCCTACCCGCCAGGGATCACAATGTCAGGGGCTTGGTAACATCCAGCTCATAATCTGCGATTATGTTGTTGTTGATACTGTGAGTCGGGATTTGATTTTTTTTTAACTGTTTTGGTATTCTGAACCCACTCCAAAGTGTCACACTACCACAGTTGGTTTTCATACTACTCAATCGGTATATTATTAAATAGCATTGGTGTTGTAACTAGTATTCTGTCCATACCATAGAGATGGTGCTCTTGGAATAAATGTAAAAACACAGTTTAAACTGCAATAAACAGTGGGGAGGATAGCAACAGACCCCAGGAGAACATACACAGAGAGATGAAATGCGCAGACACATGGGAGATGAAATTTAATGCAGAGAAGTGATGCATTTTGGTAGGAAGAATGAAGAGAGGCAATATAAACTAAATGGTACAATTTTAAAGGTGCATTGCAGGAATAGAGAGATTTGAGTGTGTATGTACACAAATCTTGGAAGGCGAAAGGACAAGTTGGGAAGGCTGTTAAAAATTCATACATGATTTTTGGCTTTATAAACAGAGGCATAGAGTACAAAAACGAGGAAATAATGCTGAACATTTATAAAATACTTCTTGGCCTCAGTTGGAGTATTGTGTCCAATTCTGGGCACCACATGTTAGGAAGGATGTCAAAGCCTTAGAGAAGGTGCAGAAAAGATTTACTAGAATGGTGCCAGGGATGTGTGACTTATGTTAAGTGGAGAGAATGGAGAAGCTGGCTTCATTCTCCTTACAGCAAAGACGGTTCAGTGGGGATTTAATAGAGGTATTCAAAATCATGAAAGGTTTTGCTAGAGTAAATAAAGAGAAACTGTTCACAGTGGCAGAAGCTTTGGTAACCAGAGGATGCAAATTTTAAGTAATTGGCAAAAGAACCAGGGGTGAGATGAGGGGATTTTTTTAATACAGTGATCTAAAATGCATTGACTGGAAGGGTGGTGGAAGAAAATTCAACAATAACTTTCAAAAGGGAATTGGATACATATTTGAAGGAGGCAAAATTGCAAGGTGATGGGAAAACACAGGGGAGTGGGACAAAGGGTACGATGGGCCAAATGGCTTCCTTCTCTGAAGTAATATTCTACGATACTATGATCTCTGATTCTAAGTCAGAGATTTCTTTCAGACACAAATCTGGATATTTTTAGGGGTGAAATTGCTCTGGACTGTATCTCTAACAAAACATTCATATAAAATTATCTATGTGCTATTTTAATGCAATTGTTGTGCATGAGTTGACAAATGCATTAAAATAATGCAGAGGAATTTCATACAAAATGGTAACATGATATACCTATCACTGAGAGCAATTTCATTACATTTGTTCTTTCAACTCCTCTGGGTTTTGTCAGTGCAATAAACGATTGCCGAGAATACTGAAGCAGTCCGTGTAGAAATGCAGCAAGACCTGGACAATATCCGGGCTTGGGCTGATAAGTGGCAAGTAACATTTGTGCTACACAAGTGCCAGGCAAAGACCATCTCCAACAAGAGAGAATCTACCCATCTCCCCTTGACATTCAATGGCATTACCATCGCTGAATCCCCCACTATCAACATCCTAGGGGCTACCATTGACCAGAAACTGAACTGAAGTAGCCATATAAATACCATGGCTACAAGAGCAGGTCAGAGGCTCGGAATCCTGAGGCGAGTAACTCACCTCCTGACTCCCCAAAGCCTGTCCACCATCTACAAGGCACAAGTCAGGAGTGTGATGGAATACTCTCCACTTGCTTGGATGGGTGCAGCTCCAACAACACTCAAGAAGTTTGACATCATCCAGAACAAAGCAGCCCGCTTGATTGGCACACCATCCACAAACATTCACTCCCTCCACCACAGATGCACAGTGGCAACAATGTGTACCATCTACAAGATGCACTGCAGCAATGCACCAAGGCTCCTTAGACAGCACCTTCCAAACCCACGACCTCTACCACCTCGAAGGACAAGAGCAGCAGATGCATGGGAACATCACCGCCTGCAAGTTCCCCTCCAAGTCACACACCATCCTGACTTGGAACTATATCGCCTTTCCTTCACTGTCGCTGGGTCAAAATCCTGGAACTCCCTTCCGAACAGCACAGTGGGTGTACCTACCTCACATGGACTGCAGCAGTTTAAGAAGGCAGCTCACCACCACCTTTTCAAGGGCAATTAGGGATAGGCAATAAATGCTGGCCTGGCCAGTGACGCCCACATCCCATGAATGAATTAAAAAAAAACTGCAAGCAGAAATAAAATGCAAGATTTGAATTGGTACCAAATTTTAGGTTAGTTGCCTTTTAATAGCTGTCACTTATAATGCCTCATCTTCTATTATGCACTCCCTAGCAGGCATAATTTTGAAGCCCAGGTACTTAAACTCTCGGTCTTCATTTACCTGTTGGCAGTCAACTGTCTGCCTGAAGTGTGTGGAAAGCGCCAGGTAGCCAGTGATCAGGACCTGAAGTTTGGGCACCTGGGTGCTGCCGACAGGCACATAAGGAAAATTGCTAACAGCACCTAAGTTGCAGGAAGAAGGTTTCAGGAGGTGCTTACGGGGGGAGAAGGTGGGTTCAGGCCAGTCTTATCTCCATAATACTGGCAAGCTGGGAATGTTAATTGGACGTCCTGATGTGGCTTGTGGTCTGGGTCTTTTCCAAATGTAGCTTGCGGGTAAGTCCTCACGTTGAGGGACGGAGGTGGGACAGGGAGGTAAATGGGATGGGCTTGTGTGTAGGCCAGAAATAACCCAGCTGCTCCTCCTGGTTGCACATTAATGAGAGTGATTTCTTCAGCAGTCTCCAGAGGTCCCTTTACAAACCATTGTTTAGGTTTCCATAGATCTAGAAAAACTGAGCAAACCAAGCCCAGTGCAGGCTTGAGTTTTTTCTCAATTTATCTTAGGGTTCCTGAAACAAGCATTAGTCCTCTTAATAGAATATTTAAGACTATTTTAGACAGGCATGCCAGGCACTCAGAAGCTGGTGCAGGAGATTGTGCCTTGAAATTTATCTCCCAATATCCATTTCGTGCCCAAAAAATATTTGTAAAGGGGTCCAACTGCCCCAATTTGAATTTGATTTTTGTTAATCAGTGAAGAATTGACCTATTTGTAAATATGAGCTTAGCCATATCAGTGATGTATCGTTAGGGCTAGCAAAAAAAATTACCCAATTTTCTTGATTAAAACATCAAAAGGAAAATGAAAATGTGAAATATGAAAGATGAAACTTTTAAAATGGTTTGAATTATAAAGACAAACAATAAAGGGTAGGACAAGCATAAGCAAAGGAATCAAAGACTGCTGTGGTTTATAAAATGAAAATAAAGGTGTCTTTTATTGAACAGCTATGGTTTATATTTCAAGGCTGGAAACATTTGGTTATTGGTTCCACCCTTCAGCTCCCTTTTTTTTGCAGTGCTAACCTTATTACTGATTTTTCTGATCTACTTCACATTAGGGAATATCTCCACTTCCTCTTCTTGAAACTAATAGTCATCATGAAATATTATAAGGTGCAATCATATTACAATATGCTGAATGTGAAGTTGCAAAAATTTATGTCGAGCACTTTAGGCTTCAAAGTCTTTACGAAAGTAATTGGAGCAACAAGAAATGAAGAAGACTGATTTTTTATGTCATTGGTTCCACTTTTTGCCTATTTAGAGCAGAAAATGGTGAGGGAAATCTGCAAATAAAAATGAACTACCTCAATAAGAGGGATGCCAGGACTGGTATTGACACCCAAACAAAAAATATACATCCTAAATTGATGAAAATAAAATGGGCTAGAAATTTGTCTCGGAGGTAGTGCTGAACGGGTGGTATTGGATTGGCCACTCCTTATAGGCACTGCCTGATATTTGGATCTGATGCAATTAGTGGAATTAAATAACAAGCACTGCGTAGACCAGGAAGCTGATCAAATACTGCCCATTTTGTACCACTGTCCGAGATGAATTTTTAGTCCATTATCTCTAGAAGGTATCACATGCCTGCTGAACTGTGATATCTTCCACTATGTTTGAGCACTTTTGGAAATCACTTTTGAAAGAAAAGAACGATTGCAGTGTTTTTTTTTTAAGGAGGTGATAAAATGAAGTGACTGAAAATTAATAAATTAAGAGGATTGTTTGAGTTGGTGAAGTGACATAGTATGATTTTTATCGCTGTTGTTTTCCTCTCCTGTGGAATTTGACCTGAGCTCTGTGAGGTAAATTGCTAATTCACTGTAAGAGGACTTGCAGGTATGATTAGCTTCCTCTCCAGTGCTCCATGTCACTGCAACATCCTGAAATTAGACTCAGGTGAAAGAATGAAATGCGTTATGGTGAAGTAGTTGCCCATTTTTCTTTTCTTTTCAATCAACTTAAATAGAAAAGAAAACCAGATGCAGCGGGCGGCACAGTGGCGCAGTGGTTAGCACCGCAGCCTCACAGCTCCAGCAACCCAGGTTCAATTCTGGGTACTGCCTGTGTGGAGTTTGCAAGTTCTCCCTGTGTCTGCGTGGGTTTCCTCCGGGTGCTCCGGTTTCCTCCCACATGCCAAAGACTTGCAGGTTGGTAGGTAAATTGGCCATTACAAATTGCCCCTAGTATAGATAGGTGGTAGGGAAATATAGGGACAGGTGGGGATGTGGTAGGAATATGGGATTAGTGTAGGATTAGTATAAATGGGTGGTTGACGGTCGGCACAGACTCGGTGGGCCAAAGGGCCTGTTTCAGTGCTGTATATCTAAAAAAAAAATGTGCTGCCGATTTGCTATCACCCATTGCATGCTACTACTAAAGAGCATTTTCACCTCCATATTTTCTATACTGTGAATTGATAAAAATTGTATAAGAAATAATCAAAAAAAAATGGAATTGAAGAAAGAACACAGACTCCTATGTTCCTTTTTCATCAATTTGGATTACAAAATGACTGCAGCCAATCAGCAAAAAAAGGTAGACCACAGCAACAATAAAGTAGATGCGAATTAACAATGGTGCAACAGTGATAGAAAGTGACAATAGTTTACTTTAATTTCTACCACTAATTCGTATCTTAATCTTTGGCTAAAGTATGTATATGAACGTTAGCACCCCAAAAAACATGCTTGAAAATCAAGAGAAACGTATTCTGTTTGACATATGAAAATTGATTTCCATTCATTCAGACCTGTTAGCTGTACAAAGGACGGGCAAGATTTTACAGCTTTGACAGGGTAGAGACAGAAATGGGTAGCATAGCACAGCATGGGTGATGCAACCCATTGCATGTTTCTCTCTTTTGATCATGGAACTTTCTCCAAGGTTGTCCTTGTGATCGACCTTGAGTTGACCTGGTCGGTAGCCTGCTGTGTCTAACTCAAGCCCTTGGGCTGCTCCCAGCACACATTTCTTGAACACTAATTCTAAGGACCTTCATATACTGCTCAGCGAAATAGATTTTTCTCCGTTTTTGCAGTGCCATTTTTGCTAAAATTTACAATGCCTCATCTGGATAAATGGAAAATTCAGCACTTACCTGCTTAAGTGCCAATTTATAGAAATGTGCCTTCAGTCTTGCACAGATATTTTAGCAGCAAAATTGGGTGCATCAGCCATCTTGATTGGAGAATTAAGCTTTTCTTCAACAAAAGAAGTATCTCCCTAAAATTAAAAAAAACTATGTAAAAATGTACTAAATTTAACAGCAAAATGTAGTTTATAGAAATTACATCATTGAAACAATACAGTTTTCGAAATTCATTATATTGAGGAATTAAAGGAATCGTAAACAAAAATATTTGTAACTTATGTGAATTGCTTATCACATATCTTTGTCAGTGATGGGAGTAACCTACATGCTGAATCAGTTGCAGTCTGGTAGCCTGCCAAAAATAACATGATGTGACCCAAATAATGGATCATCAAAAGCTTCGGAAGAACTTACAGCCCCAAGGTTAGCACAGTCCATTACTTAAAGACATTTAACAAAACACATACATAATCAGGATTATCTTCAAAGTATGGCCATTATCTTTTATTTGTTAAAACAATGCCACCATTTTACTCAGCAAAGCAATCAAGTTTGGTTGAAAAGAGGTTAGGGAACCTTTTTCCAAAGTTGGCATTGTTTCATTTTAAAGAATCATTATCTGTGTTTTTTTAAGTTAGTACTTTCACAGTGCGCTTCAGGAGAAAAGAGTTCTATAAAACCATTGAAGCTTAGGGAGGGGAATTACTAAAATCAACCTGGGATTCAGTAATCTTACAAGAGGCTCATATTCACTATTTTAGCTGTTACTAATGGAATAGAATAATGAAGAGCTGTTTAACATTTCAAGCCTTTCTTAAAAAAGTGATGAAGTTCTTCTAAAACACAAGCTATCCCACATGCAGAAAGTAGCTGAGAGAAAGGACACAGCAACTTTCACATCGATAGGAGAGGACACACAAGGACAGCTGTCGTACAAACTTCAGTGGGTCTTTTCCCAGACTTAGTACTGTTGAGGAAAGAGGGAAGAGTGTCAGGAGGTCAGACCCGGTCTGCTCTCTTGATTTGCCATGCCAACCTCCCCTTGTTTGAAGTTTATAGGCCTTGTCTTAATCACTACAGCCTGTCATCGTGCCTCTGTACTACCCACCCTAAAAGCTGATTGCGGCATGCTTTGTGTTTCTCTGAGCTCCAGCAAAGTATCAGTCATGCTCTTCTTTTACTTAACATCTGAAAGTGCAGACAAGCTGAATTGTATTACACTAATAACCATTAAATCCCACTCCAAAGGCAATCAGCAATATATCAAACATGATAAAAGACTTTTATATAGTGATTAAATGTACTTAAACTTGGCGAGGTTTTCTGTGTATTCTTTTCATCGAATCCTGTAGTTCTTTTCTGAATCCTTAAACCATTACTAACATACTTATAATAAATTAATACTTGTTGAAAAAACAGAAAGTCAGAGTAGACTGAAAGGTTTTGAGGTATTACGATTGAAAATACATTCCAGTAAACTCTGGAGACCTGTGCATGTTTCATTCATTGTGAAAGGTTTCTATACCTGACAGGTCATGAAGGCCAGTTCTGAGAACTATAGATCTCTCATGTCATGCCTTCAGCCAGAGAAAACTGTGATAATGCTGTGATTACTGCAGTCATACTATCAGTTCACATAACTTTATAAGAACATAAGAACCAGGAGCAGGAGTAGGCAATTCAGCCCCTCGAGCCTGCTCCGCCATTCAATACGATCAAGGCTGATCTCATCTTGGCCTCAACTCCATTTTCCTGCCCATTCTCCATAACCCTTCAACCCAGTACTAATTAAAAATCTGTCTATCTCCTCCTTAAATTTACTCAATGTCCCGGCATCCACCGCACTCTGGGATAGTGAATTCCATAGACACACAACCCTTTGAGAGAAGTCATTTCTCCTCATCGCTGTTTTAAATCTGCTACCCCTTATCCTAAAACTATGACCTCTCATTCTAGATTGCCCCACATCCTCTCTATGTCTACTTTGTCAATCCCCTTAATCATCTTATATACCTCAATTAGATATCCTCTTATTCTTCTAAACTCTCGAGAGTAAAGGCTAAACTGCTCAATCTCTCGTCATAAGACCAACCCCTCATCTCTGGAATCAATCTAGTGAACCTCGTCTGAACTGCCTCCAATGCAACTACATCCATCCTCAAGTAAGGGGACCAAAACTGTACGCAATACTCCATGTGTGGTCTCACTAATGCCTTGTACAGTTGCAGCACTCCCTACTTTTATACTCTATTCCTTTAGCAATAAATGCCAAAATTCCATTTGCCTTCCTCATTACCTGCTGTACCTGCATGCTAGCTTTCTGTGATTCATGCACGAGGACACCCAGATCCCTCTGCACCGATGCACTCTGAACTTTCTCTCCATTTAGATAAAAATTTGCCTTTCTATTCTTCCGACCAAAATGGATAACCTCACACTTATCCACGTTAAACTCCATCTGCCAAATTTTGGCCCATTCACCTAACCTATCCATATCCATTTGTAAATTTCTTATTTCTTTATTGCAACTTACTATCTCACCTATTTTAGTGTCATCTGCAAATCTGGCTATAGTACCTTCATCCCTGCATCCAAGTCATTAATATAAATAAATAGTTGGGGCACGAGGACTGAACCCTGTGGCACGCCACTAGTTACATCTTGCCAACCAGAAAAAGACCCATTTATCCCGACTCACTGTTTTCTGTTGGTTAGCCAATCCTCTATCCAAGCTAATAAATTGCTCCTAACCCCATGTCATTTTACCTTGCGTATTAACCTTTTGTGCGGCACCTTAGCAAATGGCTTCTGGACGTCCAGATATACTACATCTACAGGATCCCCATTATCTACTTTACTTGTTACATCTTCGAGGAACTCTAACAAATTAGTCAAACACAATTTACCCTTCATAAAACCACATTGACTCTGATGGATTGCGTTTTGACTTTCTAAGCGTCCTGTTATTACTTCCTTAATAATGGATTCTAACAATTTCGCAATGATAGATGTTAAACTAACTGGTCTATAGTTTCCTACTTTCTGCCTCTCTCCCTTTTTGAATAAGGGCATTATATTAGCATTTTTCCAATCCACTGGAACCTTTCCCGCATCCAGGAAATTTTGGAATATTATAACCAATGAATCCACTATCTCCGCTGTCACTTTGCCATTCCTTTAAGACCCTAGGATGTAGGCCATCAGGGCCTGGGGACTTGGCTGCCTTCAATCCTAATAGTTTGCTCTGTACTTTTTCCCCAGTGATGATGATTGTTCTGAGTTCCTCCCTTTCTATAATCTCTGCATTACCTGTTACTATTGGGATGGTACTAGTGTCCTCCACCGTGAAAACTGAGGCAAAATACTGATTTAGTGTCTCCACCATTTCTGTGTTCCCCTCTATTAGCTCCCCAGTCTCATCCTTCAAGGGACCAACATTTGCTTTAGCTACTCGCTTCCCTTTTATATATTTATATCCGTTCACATACATTTGCTATCCGTTTTTATATTTCGCGCTAGTTTTCTTTGATAATTTACCTTTGCTCTTTTTATTACTTTTTTAGTAACCCTTTATTGATCTTTAAAAGTTTCCCAATCTTCCAGCCTGCCACTGGCCTTTTCAATATGGTATGTCTTAGTTTTTATCTTTATGTTAGCCTTAACTTCCTTGCTTAGCCACGGATTTTTTTCTCCCTCTTAGAATCTTTCTTCCTCTCTGAAATATATTTTAGTTGGGAGGAATTGAGTATCTCCTTAAACATCTGCCACTGCTCATCAACTGTCCTACCTTTTAGTCTTACGGCCCAGTCCACTAGGGCCAAATCTGTCCTCACGCGTATGTAATTACCTTTGTTTAACTCTAGAACGCTAGTGGGAGTCCAGTTTCTCGCCCTCAAACTGAATTTGAAATTCTAGCACGCTATGATCACTCTTCCCTAGAGGATCCTGAACTATGAGATCATTAATTAATCCCACCTCATTGCACAATACCAAATCTAGAATAGCCTGTTCATTGGTTGGTTCCACAACAAACTTCTCCAAAAAATAATCTCTAATACATTCAATGCACTCTCCCTCGAGGTTACCCTTGCCAATTTGATTAATCCAGTCTATATGCATATTAAAATCACCCATGATTATTGCCATACCTTTCTTACAAGCCCCCAGTATTTCCTGGTTTATACTGTGCCCCATGGCACTACTGTTTGGGGACCTATAGATTACTCCCACCAGGGACTTCTTTCACTTGCTATTTCATATTTCTACCCAGACTGATTCTATGTCTTGATCTCCAGTGCCTATATTGTTTCTCACGACAGCACTGATCTCTTCCTTTACTAACAAAGCTACACCACCTCCTTTTCCTTCCTGCCTATCCTTCAGAAATACTGAGTACCCTTGGATATTCAATTCCTAAACCTGGTTTCCCTGCAACCACGTCTCAGTAGTCGCCACTAAATCATACCCTTTTGTCTCTATTTGCGCTGTTAACTCATTTATTTTATTCCGAATGCTTCATGCATTCAGATGCAAAGCCTTTAAGTTTGTTCTATTATCAAATTTCCCTACTCTTGTACGATTCCTTGGTGCAATATGACGTTCACATGTTCTGCCCTTCCTTTTATTTTCTGGTAACAATCAGCCGCATCACTAACCTGCACTCCTACTTTTTCCTTTAACTTTGACTTCCTAATTTTCCATACAACTGAACCCTCCCCCCCACTATTTAGTTTAAAGCACTATCTACAGCCCTAGTTATGTGATTCACCCGGACTCTGATCCCAGCATGATTCAGGTGGAGCCCGTCCCATCGGAACAGCTCCATCCTTCCCCAGTACTGGTGCCAACGTCCCATGAATTCAAACCCATTTCTCCCACACCAATCTTTGAGCCACGCATTTACCTTTTTAATCTTATTGACCCTGTGCCCATTAGCTCTTGGTCAGGTAGTAATCCGGAGATTATTATCTTTTTGGTTCTGCTTTTTAATTTAGCCCCTAGCTGCTCATATTCCCTCAGCAGAACCTCTATCCTTGTTCTACCTATATCGTTGGTACCTACGTGGACCAGGACAACTGGATTTTTCCCCTCCCACTCCAAGTTCCTCTGCAGCCCAGATGAGATCTCCTGAACCCTGGCACCAGGTAGGCAACACAGCCTTCGGGACTCTCGATCCTGGCCACGGAGAATAGTGTCTATACCCCTAAGCAAACTATCCCCAATTACGACTACATTTCTCTTTTCTTCCCCCACTTGAATGGCTCCCTGTACCATGGTGCAATGGTCAGTTTGCTCATCCTCCCTACAGTCCCTGCCCTCATCCACACAGGGAGCATGAATCTCGAACCTGTTGGACAAGGACAAGGGTTGAGGCTTCTGCAACACCACCTCCTGGATCCCTCTACCTGCCTCACTGATAGTCATACCCTCCTGTCCCTGACCATTGGTCCCATTGGCAGCAGCGAATGTGGGTGTTGCTCCGCTTGGGTGTTCAGAGGCTGGCCGCATGCAATCTCAGGGCGCCCGGCCAATTAACTTAAGACAGGCGCGGGGGCTGTCCAATTGAAGTGCAGAGGTGGGAAGCGAGATGGCGCAGTCACATCACCTGATTCTATGGCAGGCTCTGGTGCCATTTTTAAAGAGCTGCCAGCCCTGTATTCACTGCTACCTTCAAAATATAGCGCTCTGCTTGACTGCTGTCTCCAAACAAAGAACTGACTGGAAGTCTGCTGCACGAAAGGCAGAAAGACGACATTGGGTGGACCAACAATTCAGCAATGCCTCCCTTCAGGTTCTCCTCCAGGCTTCAAGGGCAAGGCGGGAGGTCCTCTTCCCCAGGGATGGGAAGAGAAGACCAGTCTGCCTGAGTAAGCAAACCTGGATGAAGATTACAGAGGAGGTTAGCAGCTATGGGGTTACACCCCGAACCAGGATCCAATGCCCAAATGAATCAATTACCTCATTTGGTTCGCCAAGATGAGTATTCCATACCACTTTTCCCTTTGGGACTTGTATGTAGCAACAGGAGAAAGTGTGTTTGGTGGAGAGGGAGTGACCACTAAGTCGGAGGCAAGGGAGTCAGGCAGCAGCATATGGGCCGTCGGTCTACCAGCAGCATGGGCGTTGTGCTGGTCTCTGTGGGGAAACTGACAGTCTTGTATCTTGTGCTTGCAGGAGAAGACAGCACACAACAGCAAAGAAAGGGCCAAGACTGGCAGAGCGGTGCTGTATCTTCATATCCTGACCCACATGGAGGAAGAGGCTTTGGAAATGGCAGGGCACCAGGATGGCCAAGCTACTGCTGATGGCAAGACAAGAATGCCAAGCCAAGAGGGTGAGTGAATGAGTGCAGGGGCACAAGGGTGTATCTAGCACACACAAGACATAGGGCTTACGCTCACCACTGGACACATGGAGCTCCACAGCAGGGATGGTCGGGATGATGCAATGGGAAGCCCTTAACCATTCAATCCATCTGTTCTCTCATGCAGGTCAGCATCATGCCGAAGCACGGAGAGCTGGAATGACCGGGGGCTAGCCGGCCGCCTCTGAGGATCAGAAGGGATCCTCAAAGGGTGCAGAATCAGATCATTCTCCTGTACATTCCAGCAGTGCAGATACTCTCACTTCAGTGGGTATATGTTTCTGAGTAGATTAAGGGGCATAACTTGGTGAGCAGATTGCATACGTGTCTGAGCAGTGACAACTGAGGCCATTGACAGTCAGAGGGCTGTGGGAGGACAATGTTGAAACACAGGCTGATTACGTGCCTCAGCAGTCATTGCTAACACAGCAAATCTGCAACTGCAGCAAGAGGTGAGGGAACATCCAGCAGAGCTTCCAGAGGCTACGCGCACGCTTGCGTGGAAGGTGAAGAAGTCCATCCGTGAGTGATGCCATGTCAGTGATGCGTGTGTGCTTGGCTTCCTCCATTGAGAAATTGGTGACCTTTGGTGAGCCAGTGCCAGCAAACCACTCAGTGGATGCAGGAGATGCATGCAGATTTCATGCCATCGACTTGTGCATGACACGTATGCAGCAGTGGCAAGGAGAGAGGGAAACAAGGAGCCTGGAATCTCCACTACGCCCTTGTCCTTCTCAGGTCAGTAGGGAGGTATAACTGTGCCTTGCAAGGGAGGAGGAGCAGCCTTCACTGGCTTCTGGGGGCTCATCTCAGGGCACTCCAAGTGTGCCCTCATCCCCTCTGCCAGTGATTCGAGTGCCTCGAGTAGGTGAGATAACAGAGGAGAGTCCTGCAACTATGCAGGAGCTCCTCAGCATGCCTGAGGCAGTCAGAAGATGGCTGCCACCATTATCCAAAGCCATGGGGCAGCCCAATAGCAGCCTGCCTCCACCTCAGCTGCAAATGCAGGGAGAGCACCACATAGGAGCACTCATGAGAGTTGAGAAAGCACCTAGCTGCACCTGGGTTCATGGGTGTTTAGATTATGTAGATGTAAATCCTTACTTCTGTTGTGCTGCTCAATAAATCTTTCATTCACTGTTGTTGCTTCTCATTCCAACTTTTGCTGTCTTTTGAGATCTCATCTACAACCTGGCTCCCTCAATGGGCTGGAAGTGATGGATTAAGCTGCATTTGGTGAGCTCCACAGCCTTTCCACTGTGTGATGAGCACTTGGGCACTGGACATTGGAGTGCAAAACGACAGCAGGGCTGATTAAAGTCAAGGTTTTATTGGAATGTCTCTGAAAGGGCACAAGGATCACAAGAAATGGCTATATATTAGAGCACCCGAGCCTTGCTTGAGCATATCTCATTGTTCCTTGCCTGTGATCAAAGGGGTCCCTCATCTTGTATTGCCTGGTGAGCTGGGTCCTCCACATCCTCATCATCAAAGGAGGCATCATGATTGACAATGTCTTCATTATTCAACGTCTCCCTCCTCTGCAGCACCAGATTATGCAGAGCACAACAGACCACCATGATCCACGAGATCCTTGCTGGGGTATACTGAAGGGCTCCACTGGATCAGTCCAGGCACCTGAATCCTATCTTCAGACAAGTGACCTACTCGATGTTTGCTTGGGTTGACACGTGGCAGGTGTTGTACCTCTGTTCTGCATCTGTGCGCAGGTTCTTCACAGATGTGAGCAGCCTTGTCTCCCAGTATCCATCCCTAAAGGCCCATGAAGGTCGGGAAAAATGGTTGCACCTGGGACTGCTGAATTAAATATGCGCATGGCTGCTTCCCAGGAACTGAGCATACACCTGAAGTGGTCACAGACATTGATCGAGTGAAAGCCCCTCCTGTTGATGAAGGCTGCTGGTTGCTCTGTGGGAGCCTTGATGGCGGAGGCACATCAACAATCTCAGTACGAACAAGAGACGCCCCCCCCAAGGCTGGTCACACCAGAGAAGGACACGTCAACAGCCTCCTGTGCACAGAAGAGGCTATCCCCAGGAGAGAGCGTTCTGCTCTCAGCTGATCTATGCCCACATGTTGAGCAACAGTGTCAGCGAAGACTGCAGCTCTCCAGGGAGGCTGTCACTGATCCCTGTGTCATGTGCATGCAATCGATCATAGCCTGCACCTGGGGAATCTAGTGATGGCCCCGAACCCAATGGCTTTCTCTGACTGACTTGCCGTATTGCACATAATCATCAGCCCTCTTAAACATGGCATTGGTCACTTCTCTAATGCAGTGATGGGCTACAGACTGGGGGAACTCACACATGTCTCCATTGGATCCCTGGAAAGATCTGGAGGTATAGAGGTTGAGAGCCACAGTTGGTGTCCACCTACCCCCATGGGTCTCAGCTCATCGTACAGCATGGTGCAGAGATCAGTGACAGCCTCCCAGGAGGGCTGCAGTCTTTGCTGACACTGTTACTCAACATTGGGGCATAGACCATCTTGGAGCAGAACACTCTCCCCTGGGGATAGCCTCTTCTGTGCACAGGAGGCTGTTGACATGCCCCTCTCTGTCCTTCTCTAGTGTGACCAGCCTTGGGGGGGGGTGGGGGTCTCTTGTTGGTACTGAGATTGCTGATGTACCTCTGACAGTGCCTGGTTCTTTTTTTTGTTCTTTTATGGAATGTGGGCATCACTGGCAAGGCCAGAATTTATTGTCCATCCCTAAGTGCCCTTGACAACTTAGTGGCTTGCTAGGCCATTTCAGAGTCAACCACATTGCTGTGGGTCTGGAGTCACATGTAGGCCAGACCAGGTAAAGACAGCAGATTTCCTTCCCTAAAGGACATTAGTGAACCAGATGGGTTTTTACAACAATTGACAATGGTTTCATGGTCACCATTAGACTAGCTTTTTAACTCAATATTTATTAATTGAATTCAAATTCCACCATCTGCTATGGTGGGATTTGAACCCATGTCCCCAGAGCATTAGGCAAGGACTAGTCCAGTAACATTACCACTATGCCACCACCTACTCCCTCCCTATGAGCTGCCCTCCTCCTCAAAAAGGGCCCCAAAGCCTGGGTGGATTAAAGGTCTGCTACCTGACCTGAACCCAACGGGACCTGACAACATGAGTTGGGTTTGGTTTGGGCCGGGTCCCTCTTCCGGGTCCGGCTTTTGGGCTCGGGGTGGGTCGGGCCGGGTCCGGGTCGGGCTCGGATTGGGTCGTGCCGGACACACACGGTAAGTGCTCTGCCAGTAAGTATTAAAAAACTTACCTGAACTGGGAGTCGGGACAAAACTGAGTCTGCGCAGTGAGCAAGTGTCAGCTTCCTGGAGGTTCCGCGTTGGAAGGTAAGTCAAGAGATGGCCGGGTCGGGTTGAGTCGGGGTGAGTCGGGGTTGGGTCAGGCACGGGGCAAAATTGGAGGGACTCGGGCCGGGTCGGGCTCGGGTCCGCTGTGAATCGGTTGGGTTCTTTTTCCCAACCTGAGCAGACCTTTAGGATGGATGACGCCCATGGCAGGCAGCTTCTCTCTTTTTCCTAGGCCCTCTATCCACACCAGCACCACTCCCCCACCCCCGCAAACTTTTCCTTGACTCTTTCCTTTGGAGCAAGTGTCACTGCTCCCCCAACCCCCTCAGTGCTGACACTTTTTCCCCCTTCTGTGGTCATCTGGCAATGTCATCTGTGCAACGCCCTCCCCGCTATCACACACTGCCTCTTGGGATAGCTGCCTGAGAGAGCCAACACTGAGCTCCCGCTTCCTTGCCACCTCCTTGAACCAGGTGAGGCTCGGAAGTCCCATAATTCCCATGCTCCATCAGTAAAATCCAAAATGTGCAGTAAAATTTACGTTAATTTACCTTTTAAATAGCTTAATTGTTGTCCCCCTGCATCGATGTGCAAAGTCCTCCCTCCATGGTTGCCCCCTGTAGCTTTTGAAAATTGCATTGTGTGTTTTGTTCACTTGAGGCAACCATACACACAGAGGCCAGCAGAGAGAGCTGGAAAATGAAAGTAGAAAAATAAAGAAGGATTGATTGTTTCAAACAGCATGCAGTCTCATGTGTCCCACTAATTATGGCTGAATCTTACTTTACTCCTAAGAACACCACAATGGTGACGAGGTGCTGGATTTTATGGTGGGCAGGGTGGGAGCTGTCCACCGGCCGAAAGGTTGGTGGTGATCCCACTTCCGCTGGGCCTGGGGATCCAGACCGGATTTTACAGTCCCCAGCCCCATAAATGATCTTGGGCAGGACTTCCACCTGTTGAGGCAGGAAGTCCCGCTTAATGGAGCTGCCAGCCAATCAGCGGACCAGCAGCTCTTAGTCCCAGCAGTGCCACCGGGAGCAGTAGCCACTCCTGGGACTGCAAACCAGCTTCAAGATGAAGATGATGGAGAGTACCGGAAAAGAGGTACGTTTTTGGGGCCTCACCGGAGGCAATCGGTTGGGCCCTGGCGAGGTAAGGGAGGCGGCGAACATGTTGGGCACTGGGGGCAGTTGGTGCTTTGGGGTGGTGGCCCTCCGAGGGGAAGAGGGGGCCCGATCAGGAGGCCACCCCACCCCCAAGGCCGCCAGAAGGCTGCCTAGTTTTATCCGGCAGCTTTTCTAAGGCCTCAGCTGCCCGCCAGCCATCCACAAAATCCCCGTGGCAGCGGGCGGGCCGTTTCTCGCCGCCGGCGCCCCACGGAAATCTCCGCCCCCACCCACCCCCCCCCAAAGTATTTGTTTACTTTCTGCAGACAGTATTTTAAATTGGAGGCTGTGTTAGACACACACAGAAAGCTTGCACAGCGTATGCATACACACTGATCTCTACAAAATAACCATCCAATCAAAAAGCTTTAATCTTGGATCATCGCAGAGAAGTTTTCTCTGAAAAGAACTCAATCCCGGATCTTAGATCACGCATTAGCACTGCATTGCTGATCAGTATGGCATTGTCTATGCCCAATCTACCACCTTTTGATGTACATTCCGAGACATCATCTGTATTCCCATCTTGCCAATAGTGGCGATGCTTTGAAGATGCAGTGGAAGATTTTGCAATCACAGATGACAGAAGGAAAAAAGCCCATTCTTCTCCACTATAGAGGTGAAGAATTAGAAAATATCTTTCAGACACTTATGTCTGAGCAAAATGACTACAACTCAGCAAAAAATGTGCTGACAACCTACTTTACACTGAAGAAAAATATAATAGATGAAACCATTGTCTTTGGACACACTGAACAAGAAGGAAATGAAACAATTGACCAATGTTGCATGCAATTGAGGCAACTAGCAACCAAATGTGACTTTCGTGATATTGAACATGTCAAATGGGAAACCAAAATACAAATAATTGAAGGTTGTCTGTCTAGTCAACTTTGCCAAAAAGCACTCAAGACAGAAAGCTGTCAGAGCTGTTAGAGTTAGGAAGATCATTATTGCTCTGAGTCCAAAGCTACTGAAGTTGAGACTCCAGAGCTACTGAAGTTGAGACTGCTAACAGCAATTACCACACTCCAATTTCAACTCCTGTGAACACTGTTCATCGCTCACATGCCAGGAAATTACCTGCAAAGCAATAACAGCTGTCTCACAAACAGAGCTGCAACCTATCTAAAGAATGTTTCCACTGTGGTGGTGCTTACCTGCACTGGTAAACAGTGCAAAGCTTGTGGAAAACCCAGTGACTTTGCTTGTGTTTGTCGCTCATCAGCAAAATCACTAAGCCCATTACAAACAAAAAGGTGCCATGTATGCACACCACAGCAAAAAGGCGAGAGAATTTAGCCAATGTAGAGGAGGATGGCCCTGGACATACTTTTGAGCTCTCTTTCAGGCACAATAAACAGCCACATGTGACAGTGACCATTGGCTGCTCAGACATAGATGCTCTCATTGATACAGGAGCATCTGTCAATGTCATGGGAGACAAAACGTTCAAGCACCTTCGGAATTGCCCCATTCTCTGCAAACCAGGGAATATGAAAACTTTCCCTTACAACAGTGCCAAACTGCTGAAAATTCCTGGGACATTTGAAACACCAGTCTCATTCAAAGACACCAGATCATATGCTCTATTCTATATCTTATCTGGAGAATGTGACACACTTATCAGCTTTCATGCAGCAACAGATATGCACAGGATTGCAGGCACATACACAATTCCTATGCATAACAATAATATTCGTAAACTGTATGCTGACTGCTTCACTGGTATCGGCAAACTGAAAGGTGTTACATGCAAGCTGCATGTAGATCCTAATGTGCCCCCAGTAGTGCATTAACGAATACCATTTCATGTCAGGAAGAAGACAGAGAAGGAACTTCAATGCATCCTTGACCTTGAATTATTGACAATGTTAGGGATGAGCCTAGCCCTTGGGTCTCACCCATACAAGTCATCAAGAAACCCAAGAGTGAGAACCGGATTGGAATCTGCATTGATATGCGATCACCAAACCAAGCCATAAACGAGAAAGACACTTGACACCGACAATCGATGATATCATAGAGAAAGTGAATTGTTCATTTACAGCAGGTGAAATAAATGAGGGGGAACAAGTAAATAAGGCCAGTAAGACTAAGAGGAAGAGCAGGCAGGGAGATGTTGTTGAGCACAGCGGGACTGGTGGTCTGAAGTGCATTTGTTTCAATGCGAGAAGTATAACAGGTAAGGCAGATGAACTTAGAGCTTGGATTAGTACTTGGAACTATGATGTTGTTGCTATTACAGAGACTTGGTTGAGGGAAGGACAGGATTGACAGCTACATGTTCCGGGATTTAGAAGCTTCAGGCGGGATAGAGGGGGATGTAAAAGGGGTGGGGGAGTTGCTGGTTAAGGAGAATATCACAGCTGTACTGCGGGAGGACACCTCAGAGGGGTCATGCAGCGAGGCAATATGGGTGGAGCTCAAGAATAGGAAGGGTGCAGTCACGATGTTGGGGGTTTACTACAGGCCTCCCAACAGCCAGCGGGAGGTAGAGGAGCAGATATGTAGACAGATTTTGGAAAGATGTAGAGGTAACAGGGTTGTAGTGGTGGGTGATTTTAACTTCCCCTATATTGACTGGGACTCACTTAGTGCTCGGGGCTTGGATGGGGCAGAATTTGTAAGGAGCATCCGGGAGGGCTTCTTGAAACAATATGTAGATAATCCAACTAGGGATGGGGCAGTACTGGACCTGGTATTGGGGAATGAGCCCGGCCAGGTGGTTCAAGTTTCAGTAGGGGAGCATTTCGGGAACAGTGACCATAATTCCGTAAGTTTCAAGGTACTTGTGGATAAGGATAAGAGTAGTCCTCGGGTGATGGTGCTAAATTGGGGGAAGGCTAATTATAACAATATTAGGCAGGAACTGAAGAATTTAGATTGGGGGCAGCTGTTTGAGGGTAAATCAACATCTGACATGTGGGAGTCTTTCAAACATCAGTTGATTAGAATCCAGGACTGGCATATTCCTGTGAGGAAGAAGGATAAGTTTGGCAAATTTCGGGAACCTTGGATAACGAGGGATATTGTGAGCATCGTCAAAAAGAAAAAGGAAGCATTCGTAAGGGCTAGAAGGCTGGGAACAGCCGAAGCCCTTGAGGAATATAAAGACAGTAGGAAGGAACTTAAGCAAGGAGTCAGGAGGGCTAAAAGGGGTCATGAAAAGTCATTGGCAAACAGGATTAAGGAGAATCCTAAGGCTTTCTATACATATATAAAGAGCAAGAGGGTAACCAGGGAAAGGGTTGGCCCACTCAAGGACAGAGGAGGGAATCTATGTGTGGAGGTAGAGGAAATGGGTGAGGTACTAAATGAATACTTTGCATCAGTATTCACGAAAGAGAAGGACATGGTGGATGATGAGTCTAGGGAAGGGAGTGTAGGTAGTCTGGGTCATGTCGTTATCAAAAAGGAGGTGTTGGGCGTCTTGCAAAGCATTAAGGTAGATAAGTCCCCAGGGCCTGATGGGATCTACCCTAGAATACTGAGGGAGGCAAGGGAAGAAATTGCTGGGGCCTTGACAGAAATCTTTGTATCCTCATTGGCCACAGGTGAGGTCCCAGAGGACTGGAGAATGGCCAATGTTGTTCCTTTGTTTAAGAAGGGTAGCCGGGATAATCCAGGAAATTCTAGGCCGGTGAGCCTTACGTCAGCGGTAGGGAAATTATCAGAGAGGATTCTTCGGGACAGGATTTACTCCCATTTGGAAACAAATGAATTTATTAGTGAGAGGCAGCATGGTTTTGTGAAGGGGAGGTCGTGTCTCACTAACTTGATTGCGTTTTTTGAGGAAGTGACGAAGATGATTGATGAAGGAAGGGCAGTGGATGTTGTCTATATGGACTTCAGTAAAGCCTTTGACAAGGTCCCTCATGGCAGACTGGTACAAAAGGTGAAGTCACACGGGATCAGAGGTGAGTTGGCAAGATGGTTTCAGAACTGGCTCGGTCATAGAAGGGTAGCAGTGGAAGGGTGCTTTTCTGAATGGAGGGCTGTGACTAGTGGCTTTCCGCAGGGATCAGTGCTGGGACCTTTGCTGTTTGTATTATATATAAATGATTTGGAGGAAAATGTAGCTGGTCTGATTAGTAAATTTGTGGACGACACAAAGGTTGGTGGAGTTGCAGATAGTGATGAGGATTGTCAAAGGATACAGCAGGATATAGATCGGTTGGAGACTTGGGCGGAGAAATGGCAGATGGAGTTTAATCCGGACAAATGTGAGGTAATGCATTTTGGAAGATCAAATACAGGTGGGAGGTATACAGTAAATGGCAGAACCCTTAGGAGTATTGACAGGCAGAGAGATCTGGGCGTACAGGTCCACAGGTCACTGAAAGTGGCAACGCAGGTGGATAAGGTAGTCAAGAAGGCATACGGCATGCCTGCCTTCATCGGTCGGGGCATAGAGTATAAAAATTGGAATGTCATGCTGCAGCTGTACAGAACTTTAGTTAGGCCACACTTAGAATATTGCATGCAATTCTGGTCGCCACACTACCAAAAGGACGTGGAGGCTTTGGAGAGGGTACAAAAGAGGTTTATCAGGATGTTGCCTGGTCTGGAGGGCATTAGCTATGAGGAGAGGTTGGATAAACTTGGATTGTTTTCACTGGAACGACGGAGGTGGAGGGGCGACATGATAGAGGTTTACAAAGTTATGAGTGGCATGGACAGAGTGGATAGTCAGAAGCTTTTTCCCAGGGTAGAAGAGTCAGTTACTAGGGGACATAGGTTTAAGGTGCGAGGGGCAAAGTTTAGAGGGGATGTGCAAGGCAATTCTTTATACAGAGGGTGGTGAGCGCCTGGAACTTGCTGCTGGGGGAGGTGGTGGAAGCAGGTACGATAGCGATGTTTAAGAGGCATCTTGACAAATACATGAATAGGATGGGAATAGAGGGATATGGTCCCTGGACCTGCAGAAGGTTTTAGTTTAGACAGGCATCAAGATCGGCGCAGGCTTGGAGGGCCGAATGGCCTGTTCCTGTGCTGTCCTGTTCTTTGTTCTTGTTCTTTGTGCTAAACACTTTACTGAACCTCAATGCGGCCTACCATCAAATTGAGCTTGCTGAAGAATCGAGATATCTTACTGTATTCTCCACCTACATCAGACTTTTCCGAGACAAGAGGCTCAACTTTGGAGTCAACTCAGCAGCTGAGTATTTCAGCACATGATTCAGTCTGCACTTTAAGGACTTGAAGGCACACTGAACATCAGTGATGACATTCTCAACCACAGTCACACTGAAAGGGAACTCAAAACACGCCTACATGCATGCCTACAACATCTCAGAGAATGTAACTTCACCTTGAACAAAGACAGGTGCCCATTCAATGAAAGCAGAATCGAATTCTTCGGTCATGTGTTCTGTGGTGGAGGAGTATCACTTTGTTACGACCAGGTGAGAAAGGTGTCTAGGGGGTCGCTCTCAGCTTCCACCTGGTCTTACCATAACAGGGTTTTATTTTTAAACACACTGTATTTTTAGCTCCCCTTTGGTGAATCCTTGTTCACCGCTTTCCAATTATAAGTCAAATAAACTAGCACAAATAGGTTTTCTTAGGTTTAAAGAAGAAAGATGGAAATTTATTAAACTTAAACTCTAATTCAGTTGATGCCTATGGATATATGACACGCCCACGCTAGCCTGCATATGTGAACACACATGCAAATAGAGACAGAAAAGAGCAGAAAAAAAAAATGTCAAAAGTTTGAGGCAATATCTGAAAAGTTTTTGTTAAAGTTCTTCGAGCTCACTGTAGAGTCCTTGATTGTAGTAGTTCTTGCTTTTTGTTGGGGCCCAGTATTCTTCTTAAACCTTTGTCATGCTAGGCCCCCACCTGCCAAGGAAGAGGCACATTAAATTTGTCATGAACATTGATGTTAAACTGTTACTGGAGTTCAGAAAACACTTGTTAAACAGATCAGCCGTGGCTGGAAAAAACATTTGCATATTAACAGATAGTGTTTGGAAGGACAAAGCAGCCATTCCCTGACATTCAACCCACAATGGACTTTTGGTCACCAGATGTTGAAGGTGGGGGAGCTCGCATTCCAGGTTGTTTGCTATGATGGCCGAATACACAAACGGACATGGTCAAACCAGCTAGCTAGTCACATGACTAACTTGCTGAGCAACTGGAGTTTTTTGAATTTGAGTTTGAGCAGAAAGCTGTTTGCTCCTGGATTGAAAAGACCTCTCCTGGCTTGCTCGCCAAAGTCTCTCATGTGTGCTCCCATCTCTTTCCCACAAGCCTCTGAATCCACTGAAGACACATGAACCCCAAGAGAGAAAAGTCTCCTACAGCAAACAAGGTTTAAGAAGAATACTGGGCCCCAATGAAAAGCAAGATCTACCTACAATCCAGTACTCTACAATGAGCTTGAAGAACTGTAACAACAACTCTTCAGCTATTGCCTCAAACCTTTCCACTTTATTTTTCTTCTGCTCTTTTCTGTCTCTATTTGCATGTGTGTATCACATATGCATGCTAGCGTGGGCGCGTCGTGTATCCGTAAGCGTTAACCGAAGTTTAAGCTTAATAAATTTCAACTTTTCTTCTTTGAACCTAAGAAAGCCTGTTTGTGCTGGTTTGAGGTGGAAAGTGGTGAACAAGGATTCACCAAGGGGGAGCTAAAAAAAAACAGTGTGTTTAAAATTAAACCCTGTTACAGTAAGACCAGGTGAAGGCTGAAAGGGAAACCTAGACCTCTTTCTCACATGGTCGTAACACCTTGTTCGCTGTAGAAGACTTTTCTCTCTTGGGGTTCATGCGTCTTCAGGGGATTCAGAGGCTTGTGAGAAAGAGATGGGAGCAGACAGGAGAGATCTTCTCAGTCCAGGAGCAAAAAGACACTCTGAGTTGAAATTGTGTGCACAATTCAGAAAAACCCAAGTTGCCAAGCAGGTTGGTCATGTGACTAACTTGTCTGACCACATCTTGGATTATATCGCTTTAGCAATCTCTGGAATGCTCCTCTTACACACAATACCTGGTGATTAAGTTCCATTGTGGTTTGAATGCGTCAGGGAATGGTCCCTTGTTATTCCAAGCACTGTCTGTTAATATGCAAATATATTTTCCAGCCATGGCTGATCTGTTTAACAAGTGCTTTCTTTACTCCAGTAACAGTTTAAAATCAATGTTCATGACAAAATTAATGTGCCTCTTTCTTGGCAGGTGGGGGCCTAGCATGACAACCTGATCCACAGAACGTTGAAGCCATTGCATACACTGCGGATCCTACAAATGTGCAGGAAGTCCGGAGTCTGCTAGGACTCATCACATACTGTAGCCATTTCATTCCTGACCTCACTATGCTATCAGCCCCACCAGGTGATCTAAAAAAAGAGATCACCAAGTGGGAATGCGCTAAGTCACACAAATGGGCAGTACACCAGATTTCGACCCTGACAAGACCATCCAGCTAATCGTGGATGCAAGCCTGGTTGGCTTAGGTGCAGAAAGACAAGACAAGTTACTCATCGATCATTGTAATGGTAAGCAGATCACTAATACCCGTAGACCAATGTTATTTGCAAACAGAGAGAGAGAAGCACTCTCAATCACATGGGTATCTTTCATCTCTACTTATATGGAAGCAAGTTTAAAGTAATAACCAATCATAGACCACTAGTGAGCTTGTTCAACAATCCACATAACAAACCACCCACTCGAATAGAGCATTGGATTCTCAAATTACAAGAGTTCGAGTTCCATGTTGAGTATCAGCCAGGCAAGCTTATCCCAGCGGATTACCTTTCATGACATCCATTGCCAACAGTCAGTTCTGCTAGTCCTGAGGAAAAGGTTGCCGAACAACATTTTAACTATGTAAGCATAATTGCAGTGTCAAAGTTGCTAAAACTAGCTGACATCAAAACAGCAACAGAATAAGATGAGATTTTGCAATTATGCATGAAGGCTATGGAATCATGAAACTGGAAAGACATGATTGAGAGAGTGTCTACAAGTGAAATCGCTCATATACTACAAGGCGTTCACAATGTTTGAAATGTTACAACCACATCTGATCTCCTGTTACACAGTAACTGTATCGTCATTCCACACTCATTGAGGGAATGTGTTGTTGATATAGCACCTGAAAAACACCAGAGAATTGTCAAAACCAAACAATTTCTTAGGGAAAATGTATGGTTCCCATGAATTAACCACATGGTAGACCACAAAATTAACCAGTATTTGCCATGTCAAATCCTTGTGATTCTCTCAAGATGTCTGAACTATCTCCAGGACCATGGATTGAAGTTAGCTTTGACTTTGCAGATTTTCCCACAGGTGAACACCTGCTTGTTGTCACTGATGACAACAGTAGATTCCCAATCTTGGAATTAGTTATGTCAACTTCAACAACAGCAGTTATCCCAAAGCTTAACCGGAGCTTATCTTGGTTTGGAATCCCTCAAACGGTAAGTGAAAATGGACCCCCATTCAACAGTGATGAGTTCTGCAAATTCGCGAAATACCTAGGGTTCACTTATCGTAAAATTACATCCCATTGGCCAAGAGCTTATGGAGAAGTCGAGAGCTACACCGCTAAACTGAGGTAATAAAGTATTTATGAAACGTGATGGTGACATTGGAAAGCAAACAACCTCGTCTGACATCCAACCATTTGTTGTGACCAACACAAAAGGATTAATGATCACTGCTAAACGCATTTCACAAATCATCACACAAAATGCATTATTCTTCAAGGCACTGAAAACACCATTTATAAGCATTGAATCTGATTCTGACATTGACATCTCAGATAAAGAACATGAGTCAAATAAGACTCCACCTGATGTCAGACGATATCCTACTCGTGAAATAAACTGTTCACCATACTAAAGTGACTATATTACAAAGTGAACTATTTATGTTTAAGTTTATTGTTTACACTTTTGGAAACAAACCCATTGAAACATGCTATGTCTCTCATTTACTAAGAAAGGGAGGGATATAGTGTTTTGAAAATTGTATCGTGCATTTTGTCCACTTGAGGCAACCATACACACAGATGCTAGCAGAGGGAGCTGGAAAATGAAAGTAGAAGAATCAAGAAGAATCCATTGTTTCCAACAGAATGCAGTATCATGTGTCTCACTAATTCTAGATGAATCTTACTTTAGTCCCAAGAACACCACACTGCCGTTGGTAAAATCCAGAAGCAACGTGAAGACATCGGGCCTCTGACCAAATGTGTTCTGTGCCCATTTTATGGTTGCCCCTGGCCTCTAAACTCATTTTAAGTGGCCTGGTAAAATTATGACGATCGCGTCTGTGCCAGCTCTGATTGTTCCTCTGCTTCAAATATTTATTCATGTTTTAAATAAAAGGTGTAATGGTCATTGCCTCAACCATTTCTTGTGGCATAGCACTCCATGCTCCAACGACCCTACGTGTAAGAATTAGTCTCTAAATATTTCTCCCCTTACTGTTGTACTCCAGGTCCCTATTTATTAAAATACCAAATGCTCCTGACCTTTTTTTAATGGCTTTATCTACCATCACTCAAACTTTCAGGAAATTATGTATTTGAATCTCTATGTCTCTTCAATCACAACATTCAGCGTTGATTCCTTGATTGTGTATTCTCATTCCTTGCTTTTCCTCACAAAATGCACTACCACACACTTAACGCATTAAATTGTAATAGCCACTTGTCTGGTTCTTCCTCTAACCCACCTGTCTTCTGGAAATCTTTTTCAGTTCCCCTTGCTGTATGCCAAACTCTCTACCATTATATCATCAGCATATTTTGATCTAGTGCGCCCTATGTCCTGGTCAAAGTTATCTATTTAGACTAAGAACAGAAGAGACGTTAGTACTGACCCTTGGGTTGCATCATTTTCAACCATTTTTCAATTCAAGAGAATGTTCCTTCATCTCCTGGGCATTAAAATTCTGGGTGTAAATTGACCCAAGAATGGACCCTCAAATGAAGAGGATTGCACTTCTACAAACACTTCAATGATCACAAACTGGGTGATCAATGGAAAATATGGCCCATAACAAAGATTCAATAGAAAGAGCTGGGAAGAAAATACTGATTGCAGTAGAAAAGAATCAGGCCTGTTTTCAACCTGCAGAGCAAGAGACACAGCACATCCGTTGAACATTCAGATATGATTGTGATGAAGTTTTCGTATGTAGGCTAAGTTCTATACAGCTTATGTTTGTTTTGTTTGAGACAGTCCCTAATTTAAAATTTTGAAATTGAAACTAAAGTGCTTTGAGGTTCTGGAAAGTCAAACCCAGGTTAGACAAACAAACAAACCTGTGGCTGAGAACAAACAAACAGTTTTTTTTTACCAAGGACATGTGGGGGCTTATGTTTCAGTTTGACCAGAAGGTTTTTGAACAAGGTGGAAGCCAACTGAAGGGCTGTGTGTGTTTTTCAAAAAGAAGACTTCGGAGAGTGATTGTTTAAAGAGAACTACAAAAGCTGCACAGCTGGGTGTTGTTTTAAAAAGTTTCCCAGGGCTGATGAACTGAACCAATTTTCTGGGAGCTACGGTTTGGAAAATACAAGGTGCTACTATTGTTTCCGGTGACTTAAAGAGTTATCTAAGGTGGGACCAGTGAAGCTACACCTCCAGGACTGTTGTGAGAAAAACTATGCAAGTTTCAGAAGGGTGTGCAGTTTTGGTGGAGAAGGTATCGATGGGGGTTTGGATTTCAAAGAAACTGCCATCGAGTGGAAGCCAGTGTTTGCATCGTGGGGAGACAAGATCTGGAGATCTGCTTGAAATGTTCAGAGACCTGAAAGACTTTGGGACTGTTTGGCACCATTTAGCTGAAAAGCTTCGCAAAGGACTTGTGAGACTTGTGGCAACTGATAATGAACTGATAATTTGGTAGCCAATTAGGCTCATTAAAGGGCCAAATAGGGGAACATTGGTGGCACTGCCGTGATCTTTCCAACGGTGGACGGGTCCCCTTGCTGAGGCTGAAGCCCAGCATTTAGCTGGAGGCTGCATCCAGGTGGTATACCAGTGGACCAGCAATGCCTCCTCTCTCTCTCTCAACCCAGCATGGACCAGCTGGGATCACGTCTGCAGCTGCGGTTGCAAACCTTCCTTGGAGAGGCTCCCCCTCCACACTGATGGCCTGACAGCTGTGGCTATGCATGTCTTTTAATTTTTCCCAATGCTGCAAAGAGTGCCTCCATTTTGAGGTGCCCTCATGATCTCTTGCTTGTTTCAGCAGCTCCCACCTCTCTTGGTGCGGCTGCTGGCTGGACATCACTGCAGGCCCTTCTATAGGGCCTTCCTCTTTCCTGGTCTGCCTGCTCTCCTTAATTGGATGGTGCTCCTGGAGGTGGCTTTATAATTGGCCGTTTTCCAGGAAGATCATGACCAGCATCCTGCCATGGCCACTTGTGGGTTACTGATCCAGAATTGTGGCCAGCGCTGGGATTGTGACTTAACCAGGAAAATTCAGCCCCTAGAGTCAGGAGCAGTGACAGTAGAAGACAGGGAAATTGGGTGGGTTTCAGGGCCCTACCTCCTGATAGTCATTTAAATGTAATGGAGCAGTGAAGGGAGTGTCAACCACCTTCCCTGCTGAGGCAGGGAAAGACAAATTCAGCATGGTAATAAGCCTCGTCCGTCCAATTTCCTTTGATTTTCTAGTATTATATTTCACAATTTTGGGTGTAAAATAGAGGAAAATTCAGCACTGAGAGTCATATTTGGTTAAACACATGGATGTATATTTGGATAAGACGTCACTGATTTGCAAGGCTCCATTGAACATACAAAAGACAATTTCCCTGCCCTGGGGTTGGAAAGGATCAGCACACCCAAGTGCAGGTTCAGCAGCATCCAAGTTTTCATCCTTTACCATAGCTCAGTGGTGCTTCCAAAGCAAACTCCTCCCATTGCTGGTTGCGCAGGGGAGCCACAGTACCATGTTTCTTTGATTCACTTGAGCAGGGTCACTCAGTGGGCACTCCACCAAATAAATGATGCAGGATCCTGGGAACACCCCCTACCTCATTTGCATTGATGCACTAGACTTGTGCCTACTCAATTCTGAGTTATTTGGAGAGCCCACTCATGATATGATATTAATCAGATCCTAAGCGGTGTCTTTGTAGCTTTAGCATTTTACACTTTCTTGACTTCAATATTATTATTATTTCATTTGCTTATAACTTAAGATTTTGAATGCATTTTGCAGCTTTTACTTTTGCGAAGAAAATCTCGGAACTTCTTTTAGAAACATTTTGTGATCCTGAGTCTCTGAATGCAGTGAATTTCAAATTGCCTGTGACAGACTGTGTCGAATGTTATCATGACTCTGCTGCTGCAGCCCAGAAACTAAGAAAGAAAAGATCAAGAGGTTTGAGGTACCCTTCCCAGTGAAGAACCACATCATTAGCATTGCCGTTATAACAGGTGCACTTCACTCCATCTGGGAATTGGCAACCTCTGAAAAAACAAGGGAGACATTCTTGTTAATGTTTGTGAGTCCTGTGTCATCAAATGTTTCTATAAGAATGAACAGGCATTCCTTGATATACAGGCTGGGATAATTGTTTTTTATTTTTGTATTGGCAAAGAAAAGATCATCTCAAAAATGGCAGTGGTAATAAGTACACTGTAAACAATAAATGCATTTTGACCATTATGAGTCATGCAAAGTAGGCAGCATTTCTGAAACTGTTCAGAGGATCATTAGTAGAACAATTACAGTGGAGTCCTTGGGCATCACCATTTGAAGCTGTCCCCTCCCACATGTTTATGTGCAGGAATTTCTGTCATTTTAATAGGAACTCCCAAAAACATGGTACCCATAATAGACTGGATCAGAATCCCATATCTCTGTATATATGTGTCTGAAATAGTTCATTCATTTTTTTTCTTTTCCTAATCCTTTCAGCACAATCACCAAATAATATTAGATTATAGTTGACCATTTTCTCAAGAATGGGCTCTAAATATAACAATTTGTCTGCTTCTAAGCACTATTCTCCAATACAAGCATTAGCTTTTTGGAAAATTTGCAAATCTGAAGAGAGGTAATCATAGAATCACAGAATAGTACAGAAGGAGTCCACTTGGCCAATCGAGTCTGCTCTGGCTCCTTCAGACAGCAGTCCTGGGGGACCCAAACTGGACATCAGTGAGCAGGTTATTGGTGAGTAACTGTTAATTGTGTATCAATTGTTTAATTATAGGTGGATGGTGTTAATTGGGGTCTTAATGGAGCACATATAAGGAGACACTTACTGAGACTGGTAGAGGTTTTGAGTAACGAGCTACATGATTTTAATTCTTTTTCTCTGTACAATAAGTGTAACACTGTGTAAAGATTGGCTCCAGAATCATCCTTCACCAACAGGCTTTCAGGAGTATAACATGGTAGCAAAGGATAGTTGCCTAAAAATGAAGGTTGGAAACTAAGATATTTTCTTTTACATAGTAAACTAAATTCCCAGTGGCTACTTTGGAAAAATGGCAGAAAGTAAATGTAAATTGTCAGGGTATGATTACCCTCTGATGTTCTCTGAGTCTGAACCATATGACGAGTGGAAGAATGAAGTGGATATATGGACATGGGTTATGTCCCTACCAAAGAGGAAACAAGGTACGGCCTTGGCATCGTCACTTTCTATCAGTAAAATCAGAAGTGAAATATTTTGAGATGGATGCTCATCATTTGCATACTGATGAAGGTTTGGATATTCTGTTATAATTCTTGGATGACATTTACAAGAGAAATGACCTATTAAATGCATATGAGATATGGTCAAACTTTGATAGTGTTCAAAAAACAGATAATTATTCAATGGAGGAATATATCATGGACTTTATCCGACTGCATAGAAGATTGAGGAAATTCAACCTGGAAATCCCTGGTTCAGTGCTAGCATTTAAATTCCAAGATAGTTCTAGGGTTTTGCATATGGATATGTTCCTGGTTCTAACTGGGGTTCGGTTCTCGGAAAAAAAAGACTCTGTGTTAGATCAGATGTCTGTTGCCTTAAATAAATTCCTGGGGAAACAATAATTTCCTGCAGCCTTGGTAGAACAAACAGGAATTTCTGCTGTGATACAAATAATGGACTGATTGCCAGGTATCGAAATGTTCCAGATACTGGATGCTCTTACAGCAGTAGAAGCAAAAGACATCAAAGTGCTAGTAGAGGCCGTAGTTTGAACAGATTACACAATGAAATTAAGGTAAAAGAACAGTCTCACAATAGAACTAGAAGAAGATGTTCTCATGACCGTGGAGTTTTGGTGACTGCCAATAAACTTGAAGGTAAACTAAAAGAGTGAAAACAAATGGATTTAGAGAGTTGCAGAGAGTTTGGTGTTTATCCTGAGGTACCAGATAAGGGACAGCCAGCCTTGTCACATAGATGGATTTCTACTGAAAAAGTCTTCCAGATGGGACTTATATGGCTAATGCAGGGTTAGTTGCTAGGGATTTTGAAGAGAGACTGGGTGATATTGATGTTAGAGTGGACTCTCCCACAGCTGAAAAAGTAATTTTGAAAATGTTTTTAGCTCTTTTGGCTACATATTCTTGGGAGCGTAGATCAATTAACATAAAAGCTGCATTTCTGCAGGGTGATACTCTTCAGAGAGATGTGTTTCTGAAGCTGCCTGAAGAGGCAGCACATAGAGAGGAAAATAAGGAAACTGAAGAAATGAATCTATAACCTTAATGATGCTTCCCGGGTGTGGTATTTCTCAGTAGATCTGTTTTACTGAAAATTGATTGTGTTCAACTAAAAGCAGATCCTGCAATGTTTTATTGGTATCATACAGAGAAACTTTCAGGCATCTTCATGATGAATGTTGATGATTTCTTATGGTGGTACTGCGGGATTTGAGAAACGTGATATTAATAAGATTAGAGTAGCATTTAAGATTGGGAGTCAGGTTTGTGAGACCTTTAAATATATCGGTTTAAATATTAAACAGTGTAGGTCTGGAATAACTTTAAATCAAAAATCCTATTTAGAGCGTGTTACTCCCATCCCGCTTAGTTGTGCCAGGTCATCACAGAAAGATGATGATATATCTAAAGGAGGCAGAGCAATTGCAAAGCTTGATTGGTCAACTAAACTGATTGTGCACTCAGACTATACCTGATGCATGCTAGTTTTGATGTACTGAAGTTAATAACTATGATAAAACACCTGAAAGTTGAGAATGTTTTAAGAGCAAATAAAATATTAAAAACATTAAATCTGGAGAAATGTGTACTTACATTCCCATCATTAGGTGACCCAAAGAATATGAAGCTAATCATTTTCAGCGATGCTTCACGAGCTAATCTTCCTGATGGGTATTTTAGTGCAGCTGGTTTCAAAAGACTGCGGACTGATCTTGCTGGATTGAAACAAATGCTGGAGAGAAAGGAAATCTCCACACTTAAACGGATAGATGCATGTCAATAGCTATCTGATTGTTTATTTATTTTGAAATATTTGAGCATGTTAAACTCTAAGCTTTATTCTAAGACAAAGAAGGGAATCTGTTAATTGTGTATCAGTTGTTTAATTATATGCAGCTGGAGGGTATTAACTGGGGTCTTACTTGAGCACTTATAAGGAGATACTTATTGAGACCGGTGAAGGTTTTGAGGAAGCAGTTACATATTTGTAATCCTTTTAATCTGTACAATAAATGTAACACTGAGTAACGGTTGGTTCTAGCAGCATCCTTCAACAACAAGCTTACTGTAATTTAACAGTAAGTGGCAACTTGATACCACTGTTGATCACTCCCTCCATCACTTTGCTAATAATTGGGTGCAGGCTGATAGGGCGCATTTAGCCAAGCTGGATTTGCCCTTTATATGAGCAGGAATTAGCTGTTAATTTTTCCAACTGCTGGATAGATGCCAGCATTGCAGCTGTACTGAAACAACTTAACAAAGGGCATGATGCATTCTCAAGCACAGATCTTTCGCACAACCAAGATGTTATCGGGGCCCATAGCCTTTGATGTGCAAATTGCACGTATCAATTTTTCACTGTCTGGTGGACTGAATCAAATTGCTCAAGCCCAGTCTCTGTGATGTGGGGATTTCAGGCAGAGGCCAAGAAAGATTATCTTCTCGGCCCTTCTGGCTGAGGATGGTTGAATACTCTTCAGATTTCTCTCTTTTTCATTCACATGTTGTAGTTGGTCCTTCAGCAAGAATATATTCAACATAAAGAAAGCCAACATTTCAAGATCAAGTGACTGTACTGTAAAGGCAGTTTGTAAATTGACAATCACCAGAAATGGGCCAAGTTGTGTATCCCAGGAAGCAACAGGACTTTTAACTGAACTCTAAGACAAACTGGGAGTTGAAATGAAATTATTCATACAGAGACACAGACACAATGGAATGACTTCATGAGTATACCAGTCAAGAGACAGCTGATGCAATCAGACCACCCAATGATATGCATCTATCCAGATTTGTGACTTATCTCGACCATGGAACTTCTGTAGCCAAATTGTAAATAGAACTTTCAAGCTAACGAGCTGTGGGTTCCAGTATGTCTGGGTGGACACTAGCATCCCTTGGAAATGCTAATCCCCAAAACTTTCAGTTGGGCGAAACTCATTCACCAATCTGATGATGCTAATAAGCCAGAATCTTCCCAATCGAAAAACCTTCATATGTTAATAGGCTAATCACGAACCCAAGATGTAGAATTGTTGCAAGATTTAAAAAGTTACAATTAAAAACGGGAGGGCTTTGCATCAATCATTGCCACGGGTGTGATTTTTGTACAATAAGAAACGTATGCTTAGGGACAAGAGTAGCAACTTTCAAGGATAACCATGGGCGGGATTGATCATCCGCGCAGATGGGAGCGTACTCCTCTGAGTGATCGACAGGGTGAGTGCAGTTTGGAAATTAAGGGACAGAATTTGAGTATTGATTTAACTTGAAGGGAGCAGGGTACTGCTGTTTGTAAGTTATTAGTGGTGCAATAAGCTCTTAAAAAAATACTGAGGGTACTGAGTCATCAGACTTGACCATTTTCTCCATCTGGATGGGTTCAAGTCGTACTTTAGAGTTAAGAGTATAAGAGGGGAGGTGTGGATTCACCTACCTAAATGTTGTGCTATTCTATTATTGAGGATGGACATGTTCATGGAGCTTATTACTCCAATTAGTTGTTTCATTGTTCTCCACCATTCATTATTGGATGTAGTAGGACTAAAGCACACCAGATTGCAACCTCATTTTCAGTACACCTTGTACTGTTCCTGACATGCTCTTCTATACTTTTCATTGAACCAGTCTTTGGCATATGACTTGACAGTGATAAAGGAGTAAGGGATATACCATACCATGAGGTTACAGATGGTGGTGGAATACAATCCTGCTGATAATGGCCCATATTGCTATATGGATGCCCAGTTTTGGGCTGTTAAATCTGTTCTGTCCCATTTAGCATGGTGGTGGTACCACACTACATGATGGAGAATGCCTTCAGTGTAAAGATGGGACTTCATTTCCAGAGGACTGTGAGGTGATCCCATCTATCAATATTGTCATGGACAGATACATCTGTGAAAGGTAGATGAGTGAGGACAAGGTCAAGTCAGTTATATCTACATGTGATTCTCTCACCAACTGTCGCAAGCTCAGCTACCTCTTTTAGGACTGTGGTGGCATTACCATCAGATTTAGCCTGAATGAACAGCTGGGAAACAACTAGGTAATTATCATTTCATACAGTCGTGATGATCAGTGACTACTTGTTGGTGGTTGACTTGTTTTGTAATCACTGTATATTTCTGTACCTTCACTCTATTTTGACTTTCTATGGTGCCTTTGTAAAGCCCAGAGTCCTGGCTTTAATTTCCACTTAATTTTCTAATGTGAATTTATGGTTGTCATATATGTAATATTTTAGCAAATGGAGATGTTGCTACATCTATAGATTTATGAACTGTATCTTGAGAGCCAGAATAAGAGGAACAGGACAGCTGTTCTTTTATTTATTTAATAGCATTACTGAAAATGTTGAAAAGTAATAATTATAACATAGTTTAGTTTGGTAAGTATGCCAAGGAAGAGGGGTTTAGAGAATCATTGGTGCCGAGTTTCTGGATGCCCAAGGTCAGCGGGGAATTAGGTCTCATTAATTGGATGGACTACTGATGTCTGTCGCGCCTCCACAAGCAACTCATATATTTGAACAGAAAAAGTATTGATCTGATGGTTTTGCTAGCAGAGGCTCAAATGTGAGTACTGGCAACGGGGCGTTTGGGGGGGGGGGGGGCTTCGTGTGGTGTGACGATGGAAGGGGGAGTTATTGGGACATTGTGGATTTGGCGGGGCATTTATGTGCCTCCTAGCACCACAGCAACATTTAATTTTAAAAAAAAAGACTCACCTGTTTCTGGCAGCTGTTGTTTAGGCCACAATGGCCACTGAAGAATCTTCAGTGGCACAGGCCCAGCGCTTGCCTCGCTCATTGGAGACTAGTTGCACAGAGGGGACCTTAAACAGTTAGTAGGCATATCATTAACATATGCAAGAGGCCCAATGCAGCTGTTGGGAATACCTAAAAATGGGCCCGATGAATATTGCAGTGGCTTGAGCACTTATGCAGACTGGGAGCCCATTGCTAAATTTGTCATGGATGCATCCAATTTGTGCCTGAAAAATGGGACAATGCGTACCAATTTTTATCCCTGTACATGAAAATGGAAGAATTGACAAATATGGCTTCCCACCCAGTGAGTTTTTCATCACTGACAGATTGCTAGAGGACAACGCTGAATGTTTGTCATTTCTTTCCTGACATGCATAGGGGATATCAGTCTCTCCAGTATGTGTGCCTCCATCATAGTCACAGAGGGAGTAATCAGATGATAGTGCCCTGGCTGCCCATAACAGGAAGACATCCAGACTATGGTAAACAAATTATCGAGTGCTGCCAAAAACTTTGGTCTTCAAATCAGTGTCTCCAAGACCAAGGATATGTTTCAGCCAACACCGGACATAACCGTTGATGGCACCAGTCTCAAGGCTGCAGAAAAATTCTCATACCTTGAGAGTGCGCTCTCTAAGGATGCCACTATTGATGAAGATATCCATGCACACATCAAAAAAGCAAGTTCTGCCTCTGGCCAACCCCATGATCGTGTCTGGAAGCAGCGTGGCATTAAGCTGAAGACTAAAATCAAATTCTACCAGGTCATTGTCCTTACTGGCCTGCTGTATGGCACAGAATCCTGGGTCTGCTATGGAGGCCACATCAAAGTGCTGGAACACTTCCACAAAAGACAGCTGAGGTCCAACAAGAGAATTCGAAAGCAGGACAAAATCATAAACAACGAGGTTCAGCATCATGCTGGGCTCAACAGCATGGAGACCACCCTCCAGAAAATTCAACTTAGATGGGCAGGCCATGTCTCCCACATAGATGGTTACAGAATCTTCAAACAGACCTTCAATGGGGAACTGTCTCAGGGCAAACAACATCAAGATGATCAGTACAAATGATGTAAGAACACTCTAAAAAAGAGCCTTACAAACTTCTGCATTGAGGACCACCTTTCTTGGGAAAACACTACAGCTCACAGGACCATGTGGAGGCAAGCACTGAACTTTGGTTCAGCATGTTTCGAGGACCAGCTACACCAAGCTTGCAACATCTGATGTGCCCAGAGGAAGGCCAAAGGTGGCTTAGGTGCAGAAGTTCCGCTAAGCACCAACCTCGCCAAAATGGGCTGCCAGTTTTGTGGGTGTGCATGTCAAGCCCACGTTGGACTCTTCAGTCATGAGAGGACCCACAGAAGATGATGAATGCATTTGCAGCTTGGGCATACTTGAACAACAAGGAGTCTACCATGATAACACTGGCCTGCACTGTTCACCTACTGATAGTGTTCAATCGATGGTAATGCGAAGCTAAATAATCAAATTAATTCTTTTACACCTCTGTACTGAGTCTTTCACATACTAGTGTAGGGTAGTGTAATATAGTGTTGTTACTGGGCAAAATATGTAAATAAAGTGTGAGCCTCATCACAGGAAATTATGTAATGTAATCTCTGCAGAACCTCGTGGAGAATTGTAGTAGAAGACTTAGTTGCAAGATGTGTGTAAATAAACTCCTGTAACTTTAACCATCAGACTCTTATATATTCTGTACTAAGCCTTAGTAGTTATCAGAATATTACAGCAAGCTTAAGTTCCCTTTGAGTGGTACACATGCCACTCTGCAGATTCTGCCATATCTTTCACATGGGGCTAAATGGTTCCCAAAAGTGAACAGAAAACACAAGTTCAGCTAATTATTGGGAAGTTAGATCCAAATATGTGACCCAATGCTGCATGCTCCAAACTTTAAAGTGGCTTTAAAACACCTTGGGATTGCTGTGTGTGAGAATAGTAATAAATGAATCTGTTAACATGAAATCTCTCCAAGCACTCCACTATTTTAATGAATACATTTATGTATGATACCAATATTCTCCAGGACGATGTAAACTCCTTAACATTATAAGTCACAATGCAAAGTCACGTGACAAAACTGCGGAATCCCACGAGCAAAATTCATTACCATTGAGATCCATGTTAAAATAAGGATCTTACCCATTTGAAGTGACAACAGTTTAGGTAAGTCTAAAAGACTATGAAGAGATGATATACCATGTTCAATGGGTAGAGATCAGCAAGAAACCCTCCCGGCTTCCTTTACAGAGGTGGCAGCCGTTAACCTGGGCAACCCCAGAGCCGCACATGCTGGAACTGGAGTTTCTTATTCGGGGCTTCAGGCCTACACCAGGTGTTTGAAGCCTGCCCGCCAACTCTTACCCGCTGCAAATGCTTCTCCCGGACAACTCGCACGGCTCTGATCACACCGACACTCGCATGGTCGAAATACAGGCCAGTACTGCACCTGCGCGCTGTGCTCCTGTAGAATGAATAGGGCATATTCACTATCGCTTGAGATGCCGGGTAGCCATCCCGCCATAGGAAGCCCAAATTAATGCTTACAAATTATATTCTGTGGTCGGATTGTAATTAAATTATTGGATTCAATAATGTGCTTGTTAAAATATCTTTTCCTGAGATTTTGTAAATCAAGACCTAAAGATGTTACTGGACTCGAACATGATTTTCCTTATTCAGTATCTCAGCCCTCTGGCTCGGAGTTCGGATTATTTTATGTAAAGTAGTGAATGTAAAAGATGTCAAATGAAGAGAGTCTGGTAGTGGTTGCTAAATCTAAAACCAATGGGGACTATAAGGGTACTCCCTGATCTGCAAAGTTTAACTATCACCAATTATAAATGTAATAAAATTCCTAAATTGTACAAATCTGTTCAAAAACAGAAAAAATTATTTACCAGGACCCTTTTGATAGCAGTAGTAAAACTTTGGCACTGTGGATATAACTGATTTCCTGGCCAGCCATTCTACATAATGTTATCAACCATGGTGACCAGAGATTCTTTTGCTCCTTTGCTCTTTCTTGAATAGTGTGGACAGGACATCAGATCAACAACTGAAAGAAAGATGGCAACTCCAACTGTACTACATTGAAGTGTCAACCTATACAATACATTGAAGGTTTGGATTGGAAATTGAACGTGTGACCTTTTGATTTAAAGATAATAAAGATGTTTCTTCTAACCAGTTACAGTGATTGAGTCATGCCATGAAGACCGATATGGCATTTTGCTTATCACAGAATCATAGGGGATTAAATTGGATAGCCCCGAAAATTAGTGTTGGGATCATAATGTGCAATTACTCCACTCTTTATAAGTGTAATGCACACCAACTTTGTGCTGCCTGCACATTATAATGATTTCTGCATGCAGCCAGCGCTAACCGTGCTGTTCATTGGCTGCATGCATTAGCAAGGGAATCAATATGGTTATTTCCTAGCACTACTTAAACCTAGCCTCCATCTCTTAAAGAAAAGGTGTATTTTTTTTTTATTATTCATTCATGGGATGTGACTGTCATCAGCAAGGCCAGTATTTATTGTCCATCCCTAATTCCCCTTGAGAAAGTGGTGGTAAGCTGCCTTCTTGAACCACTGCAGTCCATTTTGTGTAGGTACATCCACAGTGCTGCTGGGAAGGAGTTCTAGGATTTTGAACTAGTGACAGTGAAGGAACAGCGATATATTTCCAAGCCAGGATAGTGTGTGGCTTGGAGAGGAACTTGCAAGTGGTGGTGTTCCTATGTGCCTGCAACCCTTGTCCTTCTAGGTGGTAGAGGTCGCGGGTTTGGAAGATCCTGTTGAGGAAGGCTTGGCAAGTTGCTGCAGTGCATCTTGTAAATGGTATACACTGCTGCCAATATGTGTCAGTGGTGGAGGGAGTGAATGTTGAAGGTGGTGGATGGGCTGCCAACCAAGTGGGCTGCTTTTGTCCTGGATGGTGCCAAGCTTCTTAAGTGTTGTTGGAGCTGCACTCATCCAGGCAAATGAGGAGTATTCCATCACACTCCTAACGTGTGCATTGTAGATGGTGGAATGGCTTTGGGGAATCATGTTACTCATCACATCATTCCCAGCCTCTAACCTGCTCTTGTAGTCACAGTATTTATGTGGCTGCTCCAGTTAAGTTTCTGGTCAATGGTGATCTGCATGTAGAGCAATTCAGTGATGGTAATGCCATTTAATGTCAAGGGGAGATTTCTAGACTCTCTCTTGTTGGAGGCTGTTATTGCCTGGCACTTATGTTGGATGGGTTGCACATGAATCAGAACGGGACCAGCATCCTTGCTGGGAGGTTTGCCAGTGCTGTTAGGGGGGTTTTAAACTAATTTGGCAGGGGGATGGGATACAGAGTGGAGGTACAGTAGGGGGTGATTCACAGTCAAATATAGAAGAGGAACTGAGTCAGTCTGGAAGGCAGAGCACATATAGACCTGTTAAGGCACAAGTGAAAAATGCAAGGCTGGATTGCATCTATTTTAATGCAAGGAGTCTTACTAGTAAGGCAGATGAATTGAGGGCATTGATTAGCACATAGGATTATGATATTATTGCTATCACAGAGACATGGTTGAGGGAGAGGCAGGACTGGCAGCTCAATATTCCAGGATATAGAATCTTCAGGCGAGACAGGAGAGGGGGTAAAAGAGGAGGTTGCATTGCACTGTTGATCAAGGAGTCAATTACTGCAGTAAGGAGGGATGATATCTTAGAAGGTTCCTCAAATGAGGCCATATGGGTAGAACGTAAAAACAAAAAGGGAGCAATCACTTGGCTGGGAGTGTACTACAGGCCTCCAAACAGTCAGAGAGAGATAGAGGAGCAGATATGTATGCAAATCTCAGAGAGGTGTAAAATAATTGGGTAATAATTGGGGTTTTCAACTTCCTCAATATCAACTGGGATAGTCTTAGTGCAAAAGGGTTAAAGGGGGCGGAATTCTGAAAATGCATACAGGTGAGCTTTTTGAATCAGTACGTAGAAAGTCCTCCAAGAGAAGGGGCAGACTGGAACTAATCCTAGGGAATGAAGCAGGACAAGTGGTAGAAATATCAGTGGGGGAGCATTTTGGGGATAGTATTTTGGGGATAGTGACCATAACTCTGTAAGATTTAAGGTTGTTATGGAAAAGGACAAAGATGGACTGGAAATAAAGGTACTGAATTGGGGGAAGGCCGATATCAATATGAGAAAACAGGATCTGGCCAAAGTGGACTGGGAACAGCTACTTGTGGGAAAGTCTACATCAGACCAGTAGAAGTCATTCAAAGAGGAAATAGTGAGAGTTCAGAGCCAACATGTAAGGTGAAGGGTAGGATCAACAAGTCCACGGAACTGTGAATGTCAAGGGACATAGAGGATTGGATCAGGGAAAAGGAGGCTTATGGCAGATTCAGAGCGCTGAAAACAACGGAGGCACTAGAGGAGTATAGCAAGTGTAGTGGGGGGGGGAGGGGGGGTACCTAAAAAAGTAATTAGGAGAGCGAAGAGGGGACATGAATATACATTGGCGGGCAAGATAAAGGAAAATCCCATGGCATTTTATAAGTATATTAAGGGCAAGACGATAACCAGGAAAAGAGTAGGGCCCATTAGGGACCAAAGTGGCAATCTGTGTATGGAGCCGGAGGACATAGGTGAGGTTTTAAATGATTACTTTTCATCTGTGTTCACTATGGAGAAGGACGATGTAGGTGTAGAGATCAGGGAGGGGGAATGTGATATACTTGAACATATTACCATTGAAAGGGAGGAAGTATTCGATGTTTTAGCGGGCTTAAAAGTGGATAAATCCCCAGGCCCAGATGAGATGTATCCCAGGCTGTTATGTGAGGCAAGGGAGGAGATAGCAGGGGCTCTGACACAAATTTTCAACTCCTTTCTGGTGACAGGAGAGGTGCCAGAGGACTGGAGGACAGCGGACGTGGTACCATTATTCAAGAAGGGTAGCAGGGATAAACCAAGTAATTACAGGCCGGTGAGTCTAGCATCAGTGGTAGGGAAACTATTGGAAAAAATTCTGAGGGACAGGATTAATCTCCACTTGGAGAGGTAGGGATTAATCAGAGATAGTCAGCAAGGCGTTGTCAGGGGAGCTCATGTCTAAGTAACTTGATTGAATTTTTCAAGGCAGTGACTAGATATGTAGATGAGGGTAAAGCAGTTGCTGTAGTCTACATGGACTTCAGTAAAGCTTTTGATAAGGTCCCGCATGGGAGATTGGTTAAGAAGGTAAGAGCCCATGGGATCCAGGACAATTTGGCAAATTGGATCCAAAATTGGCTTAATGGTAGGAGGCAGAGGGTGATAGGCAGAGGGTTGTTTTTGTGAGTGGAAGCCTGTGACCAGTGGTGTCCCACAGGGATCGGTGCTGGGACCCTTGCTGTTTGTTGTGTACATTAATGAATTAGATGTGAATATAGGAGGTATGATAAGTAAGTTCGCAGATGAAATGAAAATTGGTGGTGTCTTAAATAGTGAGGAGGAAAGCCTTAGATTACAGGATGATATAGATGGGCTGGTAAGATGGGCGGAGCAGTGGCAAATGGAATTTAATCCTGAGAAGTGAGAGGTGATGCATTTTGGGAGGACTAACAAGGCAAGGGAATATACAATGGATGGTAGGACCCGAGGAAGTTCAGAGGGTCAGAGTAACCTTGGTGCACTTGTCCATAGATCACTGAAGGCAGCAGCACAGGTAGATAAGTTGGTTAGGAAGGCATATGGGATACTTGCCTTTATTAGCCGAGGCATAGAATATAAGAGCAGGGAGGATGGAGCTGTATAAAATGCTAGTTAGGCCACAGCTGGAGTACTGTGTACAGTTCTGGGCAGCACATTATAGGAAGGATGTGATTGCACTGGAGAGGGTGCAGAGGAGATTCACCAGGATGTTGCCTGGGCTGGAGCATTTCAGCTATGAAGTGAGACTGAAAAGGCTAGGGTTGTTTTCCTTCGAGTAGAGAAGGCTGAGGGGCGACATGATAGAGGTATACAAAATTATGAGGGGCATTGACAGGTTAGATAGGAAGAATCATTTTCCCTTGGCGGAGGGGTCAATAACCAGGGGGCATAAATTTAAGCTAAGGGGCAGGAGGTTTAAAGGGGATTTGAGGAAAACATTTTTCACTCAGAGGGTGGTTGGAATCTGGAACGCACTGCCTGAAGAGGTGGTAGATGCAGGAACCCTCACAACATTTAAGAAGTATTTAGATGAGCACTTGAAACGCCATAGCATACAAGGCTATGGGCCAAGTGCTGGAAAATGGGATAAGAATAGTTAGGTGCTTGCTGTCCGGAACAGACACAATGGGCTGAAGGGCCTGTTTCTGTGCTGTATAACGCTATGTGTTGTGAATGTTACTTGCCACTTATCAGCTCAAGTCTGCATGTTGTCCAGGTCTTTCTACATGCAGACACTGACTGCTTCAGTGTCAGAGGAGTTGCGAATGATACCGAACACTGTGTAATCATCAGTGAACATCCCCACTTTTGACCTTATGATGGAGGGAAGTTCATTGATGAGCCTGCTGAAGATGGTTGGGCCTCGGACACCACTCTCAGGAACTCCTGCAGCAATGTCATTGAACTGTGATGATTGGTCTTAATGGTAATGGTAAAGTGAGGTATATGCTGGACCATAATATTACAGATTGTGGTGGAATACTATTCTGCTGCTGATGGCCCACATGGATGCCCAGTTTTAAGTTGCTAGATCTGTTCTGAATCTATATCATTTAGCATGGTGGTAGTGCCACACAACACGATGGAATGTGTCTTCAGTATGAAGGTCTTTGTTTCTTCAAGGATCATTCCTATCACTGCTGTCATGGACAGGTGCATCTGTGATAGGTAGAGGAAAAGGTCAAGTAGATGTTTCCCTCTTGTTGGTTCTCTCACCATCTGTCACAGTCCCAGTCTGGCAAATATGTCCTTCAAGACTTGGCCAGCTCGTCCGTAGTGGTGCTACTGAGTCACTCCTCGTGATGGGCATTGTAGTCCCGCACCCACAGTATATTCTGTGCCCTTACTGCCCTCTGTGTCTTTTCCAAGGAATGTTCAACATGGAGGAGTACTGATTCATCAGCTGAGAAAGTGCAGTAGGTGGTAATCAGCAGGAGGTTTTCTTGCCCATGTTTGACTTGATGCCATGAATCTTCATGGGGTCCAGAGTCAATGTTGAGGACTCATGCAACTCCTTCCTGACTGTACACCACTGTGCTGCCATTTCTGGTAGGTCTATCCTGCCCATGGGACAGAATATAGCCAGGGTGGAGATGGAGGGGTCTAGAACATTGGCTGTAAGGTATGATTCAGTTATTATGACTATGTCAGGCTGTTGTTATACTAGTCTGTGGGGCAGCTCTCCCAATTTTGGCATAAGCCCCCAGATGTTAATGAGGAGAACTTTTCAGGTTGTGCCATTGTTATGTCCAGTGCCAAGTTGATTTTATTCTTATTCAACTTTTCTGTGGCAGTTTGGTATAACTGAATGGCTTGCTAGGGCATTTCAGAGGGCAGTTAAGAGTTAACCAAGTTGCTGTGGGTCTGCAGTCACAAGTAGACAAAACTGGGTAAGGAAATTGAATTTCCTTCCCTCAAGGACATAGTGAACCAGATTTATTTAATTAATTGAATTTAAATTTCCTCAGCTGCCAGTATGAGGTTTGAATTCATGTCTCTGGAGCATTAGTCCAGGGCTTTGGATTCCTAATCCAGTAACATTACCACAATGCGACTGTTTCTGTTATTGCATTTGCAGGGGGTACATTGGGAACGGTGGGCTGCGCAACCACAACGGCTGGCCATGGGAGAGAGTGTGTACCAAGGTTTTCAGATACTGCACTGGAGGTCTTAATGGAGGATGTGGAAAGGAGGAGAGATGTCCTGTATGCTCAGTGCGGCAGGAGGCCCTCCAGAGATGTGATGCGAAGGCAGTGGGAATAGATAGTTCCGGAGGTCAATGCCAGGAAATTAGTCCTGAGGACCTGGATACAGTGCCGCAAGAAGTTTAATGATCTCACACAGTGGTCAAGGTCAGTGAATGCATCCTACTAACTGCACCAATAGCCGAAGACACTGCTCAGTTCACCACACCCTCATCACTCACCTACCAACAATCTCTATCAATCAGGGCTCATACCTAACATGTACATGCTTCACCTCACCCTCACACACATAGCACTGTTGCAAGCCTCAGACCCACATTTCACAGCTTACACACACTGCCATTTATTCACCCATAACAGCTGCATCAAACAAACAAATTGCACGACACTCACTGACACATTTAGCTCTCTTGCAGAAGAAAATGGCACAGAAGCGGAGGCTGCAGGAACTAAGTGGAGGGGAAGAGGTGCATTTGCATGTTCTGACCTTCATGGAGGAGACAATAATGCTGAGCATTATGGGTAGGGCCATTGCTGAGACCATGGCCTCCGGAAGAGCTGAATCCATTAAAGATGATGGTATCCTCATACCTTGTCCTTTTTTATCTTATCCCACTCACCCCATATCCTACAATTTCTTCTGACTTGCAAGTTGCAGATGGTATAAGCATGCAATTCTTAACGTTCTCCTTTCCCCTCACTACAAAGCAACCCTTGTCCCTTTTTCCTTTCAGATACCCAAGAACAGCAACCTCCTCAGGCAGTGTTGGAAGACCAAGGAGACATTGATGCTAACGAAACACAGTCACTTGATTTTATCTTTGCAGCCACCAGCTCACTTACTGATGCTATTCATATCTTGAAGGATAGGATAGAGACAGGATCTGCATGTGGTGAGACACTGGGCACAAGTACTTTGCAGCCAGGGCAGGTGGCAAGGATAACGCAGATGCCAGCTTGCTGGAGGATGAGGTCACACATGGGTTCTGCTGCAAAGAACTTTGATGGCCCCTGCTGCAGAAACAAGCCGATCAGTCCACATACTGAAATGCTTGGTGCATTGGCAATCCTGATAGAAAGGATGCATGCAATGTCAAGGAGCATGGAGGAGTCCAGCACCAACTTGGCACAGGTCTTTATGCAGAGCTTGGATCCCATCCTTTTCAGCAGGATGGTGGCCAACTCCATCAACACAGTTGTGGAACCAACAATAATACTGTGTCTGATGGCTGATGCTGCAGCTTCAATTGCAGCATCTGACATCTGAGTGCTGCAGTGAAAGCTGCAGAATGCTACCATCATGGCTGAAAGGGGGCTCCTCCATCAGATTACTAGGATTGCTAAAGCACCACCCTCAGGAGTGGCGGTGGCTCCAATGAACACAAACTTGCTGTCCTCTCTCAGGATGACAACATACATGCTCCCACCCTTACCACTCTGCCAGTCCCCTTGTTGCTACCTGTCAGACAGCCAGTCCAGACTGCTGCTGTCCATGCTGAGGTGGTGCAGTCCGAAGCTGAGCATTTTAGGCCCAAAGCTGCTTGAGGGCATCCTGCAAAACCATCTACAGTTTCTCTTGCTGTAAGTCAGCAGACTTACACCAGCGATGTTGCAGTCACTGCTTATGAGCACTAGGACAGGCAAAGTCACATGGAAAACAGGCACATATGGGTGAGTAGTTTAATTTTGTGTGTAATAATGGCATGATTTAATTTATAAATTTGGTTTGGAATGTGTATTTTGTGTTGGCTTTTATTTTTGCATGTGGACAAAATGATGGACAGTGAAAGAGCAAAGGTAAGAAGTGTGGTGCTATTGGTGAACGGGAAATTGGTGTTCTGATTACTGGTATCATACTTAGAGCCATAGGGCAGAATTTTACCAGCCCCTGGAGCTAGCGATGGTGAGGGGTGTTGGGGGGGTTGTGGGGGGGGGCGTGGTGGGGGCCAGTAAATCAGCAGGAAGCCATGTCAAGATGGTTCCCCATCGCAGTCCCGCCGCTGGAGCATTTCCTCAGTGGTGGGCTGTGATGTAGATCAGCTGCCCGCTCCAAGGATGCAGACAGCTGATTTACTTTCTTAAATGTCTAATTATGGGTTATTTTATGGAGCCATCAGCATTTTGCCAAAAGCAGGGCAACCCTCCTGCTGAGTTTGGAGGCCATCACCTTAATGGAGGAGGTCTTCCTGTGCCAGCCTGGGGGACCATTGGAGCCAGAGGCTCAAAGGCACAAGGAGGGGGCCACATGCATGGAAGGTAGCCCGCATGGCCCCAATGATTCCCCTAGAGAGGTTTCCCCTCTGACTCTTGGCCCTGTGCATTTTTCTTTTTTTCACTTACCTGGCTGTTCTCCCAAGGTCTCCTGCCTGTCTCAGCAATGACCACCTCTCCTAGTGGCGCTGCTGAGGCTTGAGAGCTGCTGGCCCTCTAATTGGGCCACCAGCATCGAGCCTGCCTGCCGTCCTTAATTGGATGGTGGGCCTGCAGGGAGCCAATTAGGAGGCTGTCTGTGGGGAAATTGCTGAGCCGGTTCTGTTGCTGGCAAATGTGGGATCAGAACTCGCTTTTCACTGTGACATTAGGCTCTTGATGCCTTTGGTAAAATTCAGTCATAGAGTCATTACGGCACAGGAGGAGGCCATTCAGCTTATCGAGTCAATGCTAGCTCTCTGTCGAACAATCCATCAATCTCATTCCCTGCCTCTATCCCCATAGCCCCACAAGGTTACTTCCTTCCAATGTCCATCCAATTTCCTTTTGAAATCATTGATCGTCTCTGCTTCCACCACCCTCGTAGGCAGTGAGTTCCAGTCCTTATCAGTTCTACTTCGCATCCCCCCCTGTATTCCTTGCCCAAAACCTTAAATCTATGTCCCCTAGTCCTTGTACCATCAGCTAATGGGAACAGCTTTTCTTTGTCAACCTTATCTAAACCTGTCATAATCTTGTACACTTCTGTCAAATCTCCTTCAATCTCCCTTGCTCCAAGGAGAACAGCAGCTTCTGTAACCTAACTTTGTAGCTAAAAATCCCTTATCCCTGGAACCATTCTGGTAAATCTCCTCTGTACCCTATCAAGGACCCTCACATCCTTCCTAAAGTGTGATGACCAGAACTAGACACAATACCCTTGTTGTGCCTAGCCAGTGATTTCTAAACATAGAAACATAGAAAATAGGAGCAGGAGTAGGCCATTCGGCCCTTCAAGCCTGCTCCACCATTCATTATGATCATGGCTGATCATCCAACTCAGTAACCTGTTCCTGCTTTTGCCCCATATCCATTGATCCCTTTAGACCCAAGAGCTATATCTAACTCCTTCTCGAAGACATACAATGTTTTGGCATAAAGGTTCAGCATAATTTGTTGTTTTTGTACTCAAATGCCTCTACTTATGAAGCTCAAGATCACTTAAATTAGTTTTTCATGTACACCCAGACAGACAAGCACTCTCTAAGTTGCAGCTTCCCTTCCTTTTCCTCCTTTTCTGCCTCCTCTGCTTCCTTACTCTCCTCCACCACCTCATGCTCCTCAATTTCTCCCTGTTCCATCATGAGGACAAACTTGTGCAGCCTGCAGCATGTCATCAGAAATCTTGATACCCACTCAGATGAGTACTGTCCAGAGCTTGTCCAGAGTGATCCATGCAGCGGAATCATTGCTTCAGCAGGGCTATGGTCTGCTTTATCAGATTTGTTGAGGCAGAATGACTTTCACTGTATATATTCTGCACAAGTGTGCATGAGCTGTGAACCCACGTCGTGAGTCATGTTGTCAGTGGATAAACCTTGTCACCCAATTGCCACACTTTGGTTTGTCATAGTGGCTGAAATGCAGCGAGCACAAAGGACTGCCACAGAATGAATGCATCATGAATGCTTCCAGGATGCCAGTCATTGACCTGCATCATGTGCTGCGGATGGTTGCACATGAGCTCCACATTGAGGGAGTGGAATCCCCTTTGGTTCTGATACATGATCGTGCGAACATGAGGTGCATGCAAAGCAATGTGCACGCAGCAGGGGTCGGCAACATGTCTGAACATGGACACCAGTATCCATGGTAAAAAAATTCTGAGGTCTGGGACTGGTAATTTCAGGGATGAGAAATTTCCCATTGACTTCTTTCTGACCAGACTTAATAAAAAAAATTTTTAAAGTCCCACAGTCAGTTTCACAGCTGAATTGGAATTTCTAACCTCAGATCTTTGTCTCATGCTCATTAAAATACCTTTCCATATTCACAGCTCACAGCTGCTGAGAGCGGCAATGGTGGTTTCTGAACTTCAGATAGATTTGGGGATTTCTGGCAGGCTTAAATAAAGCCGGAACTTGCTCGAAAACCCCAAACCTGTCCAAAGTATGGAAACGGCTGTTCCCGCTCCCAGCAATGGTCAGAGAGAGAGAGAGAGGGGTGGGGCAGAGAGACAGAGAGGCAGAGAGAGAGTGGGTCAGAGAAAGAGGGGGGGAAGAGAGAGAGGGGGCAGAAAAAGAGAGAGAGGGGACAGAAAATGTGAAGGGGACAGATAGAGAGAAGGAGGCGGACAGGGAGAAGGGCAGAGAGAGGAGTCGGACAGAGAGAGAGAGAGAGAACATAGAGAGAGGGGCAGAGAGAGAGGAGGACAGAGAGAGAGAAAATGGGGAACAGACACAGAGAGAGCGGATAGAGTGAGAGGACAGAAAGAGTGAACAGGGGAACAGAGAGACAGAGAAGGGACAGAGAGAGAGAAAGGTGGTTCAGAGAGAAAGGGGGACCAGAGAGAGAGAGGGGGACACAGAGGGGACATGACACAGAGAATGGGGGACAACAAAGAGGGTGGATGAAATTGGGGAAATGACACAGAGAGGAGGAGAATAAAATGGGGAAGAATGACAAGAGTGAGGGATGACACAGAGAAAGGGGGGCAACACAGAGACGGGTAACACAGAGTGGGAGGGAGAGAGACAGAGAGAGAGAGAGGAGGAAGAGAGTGCGATCAAGATCACTCCTGACAGATGGACATCTATCCGGAATGCTCTGCAGCGCTACAAGTGTGCGGGCAGACATTGACTACTTGTGCAAGCAAAACAAAAAGCAAGGTATCTCACTAAATCAGTGTCCAACAGAGTGATGAGAAAGTAAGTCAATAAACTAGTCCTCTCATTAATTTCTCCTCATCTCAGTCCTAAATGGTCATTCTCCCACTTATCCTGAGACTGTCCCTGTATTTTAGATTTCCTAGCAACCAGAAACCAACCTGTCAGTGTCTTACACTGTCAAGCCACCTTAGAATCTTGTAATTTCAATGAGATCATCTCTCACTCTTCTAAACTCCAGAGAATATAGGCCCAATTTACTCAGCCTCTCATCATAGGACAACCCTCTCATCCCAGGAAGCAATCTAGTGAACCTTCACCATACCACCTCCAATGCTAGTATCTCCTTCCTTAAATATGGAGACCAAAACTCCGCATAGTCGGCTGAATTTAAGTCAGGGAACACAAATAGGAAGGAGGCAGTAGCTTATTTGCAGCAAGGTTAGTCTTTATTGGATTCTCAGTGAGTGAACATCAAGGTGGCTGGAAGTGGCTGATTATGACATTGCCTCTTGCTTCCTTGGCATGTTGCTCAATCTGCCTGCCTCCGGCGCAAGGTCTTCACCATTCATTGCTGCATGCCCCATTCCCTCCTCGTTGGTGGAGGAGTGTTGCTCAGGCATCTCATCATGATGTACAGCCTTCCCCCCTCTGCAGTGATACATCAGACACTCGCTGGGGCATACTGCAGGCTCCACCAGATCGATTGAGGCTCTGAAATCTCAGTAGTTCACAGGCATGCTTAATGGTCGCTCCAGTGGAGCAGCGGCAGTTGTTATACCTCTGCTCTGCTGCATTGCGAGAGTTCCTCATAGGTGTAAGAAGCCAAATCTTCAATGAGTAGCCCTTGTCTCCAAAAACCCATCCCTGAAGGTGAGCGGGGGGTCTGAAAAGCTGTGGCACCGGGACTGTTGAAGTATGTAGGCATATTGGATGCTTCCTGGAAAGCAGGCACACACCTGCAGGAAACACTTTCGGTGGTTGCAGACCAGTTGGACGTTGATTGAATGGAAGTCCTTCCTGTTGAAGATGGCTGTCTGGTCCATTGGAGCCTTGATGGTCACATGCTTGCAGTCTATCACACCTTGCACCCGGGGAAATCCAGCGATGGCCCCCAAGCTGATGGCTGTCTCTGCCGGTCAGGTAATGCACATAGTTGCCGGCCCTCTTGAACAGGGGGTTGGTACATCCTTGATGCAGTGGTGGGCTTCTACCTGGAAAAGCTATACATATCCCTGGTAAGATCCAGACGCGTAAAAGTTTAGTGCCACTGTGATCTTCAGGGCCAGTGGCGTAGGGTGACTCCCAAATCCAAGAAGTCACAACTTGTCCTGCAGCAAGGTGCATAAGTTGGTGATGGCCTCCCTGCAAAGCTGTAGTCTTTGCTGACAATGGCGCTTGGACATTCAGAGGTAGCTGTTATGAGTCTGGTACACTCTCTGGCATATGTGCGCCTTTCTTGGCTTGGAAGGCTGCTGTTGCTTTCATCGTGGAGCTTCGCGTTAGCCTCTTGACCCTCCCTCTGTCAGAGGTGCCGCATCACGCTATAGGGATCCATCACTACATGGTGAATGAAGCCCATGCCAGGTGGCCTGTGGACCTGTGGATCGCTGTTGATGTAGAGATGAGCCTGCCTTGACAACTGAGCCTTTGACAATTCTCTCAGCCAAGTCCCTGATGGCTCTCAGAGCCCAACATTGCAGATAGCCAACCCTCTCTTCCAGCTTGGGGGGTCTGAAAAGCTGTGGCACCGGGGACTGTTAAAGTATGTAGGCATCATGGCTGCTTCCCGGAAAGAAAGCACACACCTGCAGTATGAACAACCAAACATATCACACAGCAGTTTGGTCACCCAATACAACCACCACCCCCCAAACCCACACAAACCTTTGCAGAGCCCCTGAACTCCCTTGCAGCGCACATAGCAACACAGTCCGACAATGACCTCCGAATCCCCCTCTTCTCCTATGCAACAATGCTCAGGGCTGCCTCCCTGTCATGGCACTGACGCCTTTTACCTTGGTGCTGCCGAGTTTTAACGGTCGTGAAACTGAAGGCACGTGAGTGCTACCCGCCATCCACTAAATCAAGAGTCAGTCATCAAATCAAGAATAATTAGATTTAAGTGCATTTTAAAAGCTCTTCAGCTTCCTGTCGTGTTGGGGTGGCAATGTCTCCACGGTGCTTTCCTGCTGCCGACAAAAACCGGAACTAACATCACAATGCCAGATTTCCAGGCAGACGGTTCCGATGCGATTCTCCATCCCACTTTGCCATCAGTCCCGCCTTAAATGGCTGCAATAAATTCTGCCCAGTATTCCAGGTGTGATCTCACCAAAGCCCTGTACAATTGTAGCAAGATATCTTTATTCCTGTACTCCAATCCCCTTGCAATAAAGGCCAGCATGCCATTTGCCTTCCGAATTGTTTGCTGTACCTGCATGCTCAATTTGTGTTTGTTGTAAGATCACACCCAAGTCTCTCTGTCAATATTTACAAGTATCACACCTTTTAAAAAATATTCTGTTCTTTACTCTGAAAATCAAAGTGAATAATCTCACACTTTCCCGCATTATACTCGATTTGCCACCTTTTTGCCCATTCATTTAACCTGTCTATATCTTTTTGCAGCCTCTCATTGTCTTCTTCACAGCTTGCATTTCCACCTACCTTTTTTATCATCAGCAAACTTGGATACATTGCTCTCTGTCTCTTCATCTAAGTCATTAATGTGTTTGTAAATAGCTGAGGCCCGATCACAGATCCTTGCAGCACTCCACTTGTCACAGCCTGCCAACATGAAAATGCCCCATTTATGCCTACTCTTTGCTTCCTGTCCTTCAGCCCATCCTGTATCCATGCTAATATATTACCCCCAACTCCATGAGCACTTTTCTTGCCTAATAACCTTTTGTGTGGCACCTTATAAAATGCCTTTTGGAAATCCAGGTATGTTACATCTGCTGGTTCCCCTTTATGTACCGGACTAATTACATCCTTAAAAACTCAATAAATTTGTCAAACACCATTTTCCTTCTGTAAAACCATGTTGACTTTGCCTGATTATACTATGATTTTCTAAGTGCATTGTTAAGACTTCCTTTATAATAGTTTCCAGTACTTTCTTGATGACTGATATCAGGCTAACTGGCTTGTAGTTCCCCTATTTTTTTTTCCCTTCTTGGTTGAATAGGGTCTTACATTTTCTAACTTCAAATCTGTTGGGACCATTCCAGCATCCAGGGAATTTCAGAAAATCACATGCAGTGCATCTATTACCTCTGCAGCTATCTCGTTTGAAACCCACATGATGTAAGCCAACAGGTCCTGCCGATTTGTTGTATTTTAGTCTCTGAAGTTTCTCCAATATTTTTTCTCTGCTGATATTAATTATCTTAATTTCCTCACTCTTTTTAGTCCCTAGGTTACCCTCTATTTCTGGTTTGCAACTTGTGTCTCCTATTGTGAAGACGGACACAAAATACTTGTTCAAAGTCTCTGCCATTTCCTCATTCCCATAATAATTCCTCCTGTCTCTACCTCTAAAGGACCAAAATTTACTTTAGCTATTCTTTTTCTTTTTATGTACTTGTAAAGTCTCTTACAATCTGTTTTAATATTCCTAGCTAGTTTACTCTTGTATTCTATTTTTTCCCCTTTTATCAATTTGTTGGTAGCCCTTTTCTGGTTTCTAAAACATTCCCAATCCTCAGGCTTGCTACTATTCTTTAGTCTCTTGGAATCTAATACTATCCTTAATTTCCTGAGAAAGCCACACATGGATCTTTCTTGCTGACTTTTCATTTTGCAATGGAATGTATTTTGTTGAATATTTTGAATTGTTACTTTAAATTTTCCCACCGTTTATTTACTGCCATACCTTTTAGTCTATTTACTCAATCAACCACAGCCAGCTCTCTCCTCATACCTATGTAATTGGTTTTGTTTAAGTTTAAGATTTTGTTTGTGATTGGTGTATATCGTTTTCAAGTTTAATATGGAATTCAATTGTATAAAGATCATTATTTCCTAGCTATCTTTTACAATGACCCTGCCTCATTACACAGTACTAGATCTAAAGTAGCTTTATCCCTAGTTGGTTCCATAATGTACTACCCCAGGAAATTGTCGTGAAAACATTCCACAAACTCATCTTCCAGACCACCCTTGCCAATTTGATTGGTCCAGTCTATATGGAGTTTAAAGTCCCTCACAATTAGTACATTGTCTTTGTTACAAACTCCCATGATTTCTTGTTTAATGCTGTGTTCAATGGTTTATCTCTGGTTAGGGGACCTATAAGCTATTCGCACCAGCGTTTTCTGGCTCTTGCTATTCCTAGTCTCCACACATATTGATTCTACTTCCTGATCTTCTGAGACAAGGTCCTTTCTCACGAATGCCCTTATGTCATCCTTCACTATCATGGCTACCTCACCTCCTTTGCCATTCTGTCTGACTTTTTGAGATGTTGTGTACCCTGAAATATTTATTTCCCAACCTTGGTCACCTTGCAACCATGTTTCTATAATGGCGATCAGATCTAAACCATTTATCTCTATTTGTTCCACTAGTTCATTTACTTTATTGTGGATGTTTCATGCATTAAATAAAGAATCTTTATTGTGTTTTTTACTGCTATTCCCTGCATGGACCTTTCTCGCTGGTGCACAATTACTGTTAAACTCTCTGTCCATTCCTGTCTCACTCTGCTTCTCTTTACCCATATTGCTAGACTGTTTTATTGCCTTGACATTTATCTTTGGATTTCTAAATCTCCCTTCAAGCAAACCCCCTCACCACCACCACTGCCCCCACCCCCCACTCCCCGCCCGCCACTGCCTGTTAGTTTAAGACCCTATCCATTTGCCCTAGTTATATGATTCACCAGGCAGCCGTCCTAGCCCGGTATAAGTGGAACTCATCCCAATGGAACAGCTCTCCCTCTCCTGAGTATTGGTACCAGTGTCCCATGAATCAAAACCTCTTCTTCCCACAACACTTTGAGCCACATCTTTAATTCTCTGATCTGCTTGACCCTATTCCAATTGGTGCGTGGTTCAAATAACAATCCAGAGATGTTCTAAGTTTTAATTCAGACCCTAACTCCTCAAACTCTCTCAGCAGAACATCATTCCTAGTTCTACCTATGTCGTTGGTTCCCATGTGTACCACAACAACTGGATCCACCCCCTCCCACGCAAGCCACGAGGAGATGTGTTTAACCCTGGCACCAGACAGGCAAGACAACCTTCGGAGCTCCCGGTCATGGCTGCAGCGAACAGTATCTATCCCTTTGACTATAATGTTCCCTATCACTGCCACATTCCTTTTCTCTCCCCCCACTTGAATAGCTTCCTGCACCATGTGTCATTGTGTGACTTGGACAAAGTGCTGGGAGTTCGGTGAGTTGAGGGAATCGAAATCTCTTCCTAAAAATCTAATTTTGTTTGGATGTAACATCTAACATTTCACTGAAACTTACTGTTTGAATTCTATATTTCATCCTGGGGTCTAAGCAGGGATATACAAGCCATCTACTGGGGAGCAGTCGTAGTTAGTGAATTAACAAAACTAGTTTAAAGTGTTTTTTCTGTACCTGGGGCTCAGCTTTTTTAAAAATTCTTTCATGGGATGTGGGCATCGCTGGCTAGGCCAGCAATTATTGCCCATCCCTAATTGATGGTGAGCTGCCTTCTTGAACCGCTGCAGTCCATGTGGGGTAGGTACACCCACAGTGCTGTTAGGAAGGGAGTTCCAGGATTTTGACCCAGTGATAGTGAAGGAACCCCGATATAGTTCCAAGTCAGGATGGTGTATGGTTTGGAAGGGAACTTGCAGGTGGTGGTGTTCACATGCATCCGCTGCCCTTGTCCTTCAAGGTGGTAGAGGTCGGGGGTTTGGAAGGTGTTGTCGAAGGAGTCTTGGTGAATTGCTCCAGAGCATCTTGTATATGGTACACACTGCTTCACTGTGCGTCGGTGCTGGAGGGAGTGAATGTTTGTAGATGGGGAGCCAATCAAGCGGGCTGCTTTGTCCTGGATGGCGTCGAGCTTCCTGAATGTTGTTGGAGTTGCATCCATCCAGGCAAGATAACAGAATTCCATCACACTCCTGACTTGTGCCTTGTAGATGGCAGACAGACTTTGGGGAGTCAGGAGGTGAGTTAATCGCTGCAGGATTCCTCGCCTCTGACCTGCTCTTATAGCCATGGTATTTATATGGCTACTCCAGTTCAGGTTCTGGTCAATGGTAATTCCTAGGATGTTGATAGTGGGGGATTCAGCGATGGTAATGCTGTTGAATGTCAAGGGGAGATGGTTAGATTTTCTCTTGTTGGAAATGGTCATTGCCTGGCACTTGTGTGGCGCGAATGTTACTTGCCACTTATCAGCCCAAGCCTGGATATTGTCCAGGTCTTGCTGCATTTCTACATGGACTGCTTCAGTATCTGAGGAGTCACGAATGGTGCTGAACATTGTGCAATCATCAGTGAACATCCCCACTTCTGACCTTATGATTGAAGGAAGGTCATTGATGAAGCAGCTGAAGATGGTTGGGCCTAGGACACTAACCTGAGGAATTCCTACAATGATGTCCTGGAGCTGAGATGATTGACCTCCAACAACCACAACCATCTTCCTTTGCACCTGGTATGACTGCAACCGGCAGAGAGTTTTCCCCTGATTCCCATTGACTCCGATTTTGCTCGGGTTCCTTGATGCCCTACTTGGTCAAATGCTACCTTGATGTCAAGGGCAGTCACTCTCACATCACCTCTTGAGTTCAGCTCTTTTGTCCATGTTTGAATCAATGAGGTCAGGAGCTGAATGGCCCTGGCGGAATCCAAATTGAGCGTCACTGAGGAGGTTATTGTTAAGCAGCTGCTGCTTGATAGCACTGTCAATGACACCTTCCATCACTTTACTGATGATTGAGAGTAGACTGATGGGGAGGTAATTGGCTGGATTAGAGTTGTCCTGCTTTTTGTATACAGGACATACCTGGGCAATTTTCCACATTGTCGGATAGATGCCAGTGTTGTAGCTGTACAATAGCTTGGCTAGGGATGTGGCAAGTTCTGGAGCACAGGTCTTCAGTACTATTGCCGGAATATTGTCAAGGCCCATAGCCTTTGCAGTATCCAGTGTCTTCAGCCATTTCTTGATTTCACGTGGAGCGAATCGAATTGGCTGAAGACTGGTATCTGTGATGCTAGGGGCTTCAGGAGGAGGCCGAGATGGATCATCAACTCGGCACTTCTGGCTCAACATTGTTGCAAATGCTTGAGCCTTATCTTTTGCACTGAAGTGCTGGGTTCCCCCATCATTGAGGATGGGGATATTTGTGGAGCTACCTCCTCCAGTTAGTTGTTCAATTGTCCACCACCATTCACGACTGGATGTGGCAGGACTGCAGAGCTTAGAACTGTTCCGTTGGTTATGGGATCGCTTAGCTCTTTCTATTGCATGCTGCTTCCGCTGTTTGGCAGGCAAGTAGTCCTGGCTTGTAGCTTCACCAGGTTGACACCTGATTTTGAGGTATGCCTGGTGCTGCCCCTGGCATGCCCTCCTGCACTCTTCATTGAACCAGGGTTGATCCCCCAGCTTGATGGTAATGGTAAAGTGGGGGATATGATGGGCCATAAGGTTACAGATTGTGGTTGAGTACAATTCTACTGTGCTGATGGTCACAGCACCTCATGGATGCCCAGTTTTCCATTGCTAGATTTGTTCAAAATCTATCCCATTTCGCACAGTGGTCGTGCCACATAACATGATGGAGGGTATTGTCATGCAAGGCCCCCAACTGGCAAGAATGAGGCACATTAATTTTGTAATGAACATTGATTTTAAACTATTACTGGAGTGAGGGGGGGACTTGTTGAACAGATAAGCCATGGCTGCAAATGACAGTTGCATATTAACAGAAAGGGTTTGGAAGGACAAAGCAGCCATTCCCTGACAATCAATCCGCAATGGACTTTTGATCACCGGATGTTGAAGGTGGGGGAGCTCGCATTCCAGTTTGACTGCTAAGATGGCTGAGTACACAAATGGACATGGTCAAACCAGCTAGTCACATGACTAACTTGCTGGACAACCTGAGTTTACAAATTTTTACAAACAGTTTGGGCAGAAAGCTGTTTGTTCCTGGACTGAGAAGATCTCTCCTGTCTGTCTGCTCCATTTCTTTCTCACAAGCCTCTGAATCAACTGAGGACACATGAACCCCAAGAGAGAAAAGTCTCCTGCAGTGAACAAGGTATAAGAAGAATACAGGGCCCCAACGAAAAGCAAGACCTACCTACAATCAAGGACTCTACAGTGAGCTTGAAGAACCGTAACACAATTCTTCGAATATTACCTCACACTTTTCCATTTTGTTTATCTTCTGCTCTTTTCTGTCTCTATTTGCATATGTGTAACGCGTATGCATGCTAGAGTGGGGTGTGTCATGTATCTGTAGGCATTAACCGAATTCGAGTTTAAATTTAAGTTTAATAAATTTCAACTTTTCTTCTTTAAACCTAAGAAAGCCTGTTTGTACTGGTTTCTTTGCCTTATAATTGGAAAGCAGTGAACAAGGATTCACCAAGGGGGAGCTAAAAACACACTGTGTTTAAAATAAAACCCTGTTACAGATAGATCAGGTGAAGGCTGAAAGAGAACCCTAGACCTCTTTCTCACCTGGTCATAACAGTATCCTCAATGTGAAGACGAGACTTTCTCTCCACAAAGTCTGTGCTGTGGTCACTTCTACCAACATTGTCATGGTCAGATGCATTTGCGGCAGGCAGATTGGTGAGGACAAGGTCAAGTAGGTTTTTCCCTCTTGTTGGTTCCCTCAACACCTGTCACAGACCCAGTCTAGCAGCTATGTCCTTTAGGATTCGGCCAGGTCGGTCAGTGGTGGTGCTACGGAGCCACTCTTGGTGATGGACTTTGAAGACCCCACCCAGAGTACATTCTGTGCCCTTGCCACACTCATTGCTTCCTCCAAGCGCTGTTCAACATGGAGGAGTACTGATTCATCAGTTGGGGGTGTGCTGGGGGCACAGTAGGTTGTAATCAGCAGGAGATTTCCTTGCCCATGTTTGACTTGATGCCATGAGACTTTATGGGGTCTGGAGTCAATGTTGAGGATTCCCAGGGCAACTCCCTCCCCTCTGTATACCACTGTGCCACCATCTCTGCTGGGTCTGTCCTGCTGGTGGGACAGGACATACCCGGGTATGGTGATGGCGGTGTCTGGGAAATTGTCCTTAATGTATGATTCTGTGAGTATGACTATGTCAGACTATTGCTTGACTAGTCTGTAGAACAGCTCTCCCAACTTTGGCACAAGCCCCCAGATGGCAGTAAGGAGGACTTTGCAGGGTCGACAGGGCTGGGTTTGCTGTTGTCATTTCCGGTGCCTCGGTTGATGCCGGGTGGTCTGTCCGGTTTCATTCCTTATTGACTTTGTAGCGGTTTAGCTACAACTGAGTGGCTTGCTAAGCCATTTCAGAGGGCATTTAAGAGTCAACCACATTGCTGTGGGTCTGGAGTCAAATGTTGGCCAGACCAGGTAAGGACAGCAGATTTCCTTCCCTAAAGGGCATTAGTGAACCAGATTGGTTTTTACAACAATCGACAATGTTTTCATTGCTGTCATTAGACTAGCTTTTAATTCCAGATTTATTGAATTCAAATTCCACCTTTTGCTGTGGTGGGATTCAAACCCATGACCCCAGGTTCTGCATTGTCAGTATGAGGAACTAGGCACTAATTAAGAAGCAGCACCTCAAAGATAATAATCTCCTAGATTATTACCTGAGTCATGTGCAAATTGGCACAGAGCAAATAAGATTAGAGAAATTAATGTGTGTCTCAAAGACTGGTGTGATCGAAGTGGGTTCTGCTTCTTGGGGCACTGGCACCAGTACTGGGAAAGTTGAGGCTGTACTGTTGGGAGTTCCCGTGAGCTTCATAACTAGGGAAGTAGAGAGGTTATAAACTGAATAGTGGGGGCAAGGGATCAAGTTTGGGAAGATATGGAAAATCGAGGAGTAGAGACAAGGCAAGAGAGAAAGGTATTAATATGAGAAATGATAAACAGACTGTGTCAGGAAGGGATAGAGCATACAAATCTAAGAGTAAATCAACAGATAAGGCTAGAGGTTACAAAAATAATAAAAGGACAAAACTAAATGCTCTGTATCTGAATGCACATAACATTCGAAACAAAACAGATGAACTGAGCGGAAATAGAAATAAATAAGTACGATCTGATAGCCATTACATGGCTGCAGGATGACATAGGTGGGACCCGAATATTTAAGTGTACATGGCATTTAGGAAGGGCAGGAAGCTAGGAAAAAGTGGAGGGGTAGCTCTGTTAATTAAGGATGGTATTAGCGCAATAGAGTCGGATGAATTAAGTTCAGGAAACCAGGATGTAGAAGCAGTTTGGGTAGAGATGAGAAATCATCAAGGCAAGAAGTCACTTGTGGGAGTGGTGTACAGACCACCTAACATTAACCACACTGTAGGACAGGGTATAAAGGAAGAAATAACGGCAGCTTGTCATAAAGGTACAGCGATAATGATGAGGGATTTTAACCTACATATAGATTGGAAAAATCAGATGAACAGAGGTAGCCTAGATGGGGGTGCATAGAATGTTTTCGGGTTAATTTCTTGGAACAATACGTTCTGGAGCCAACCAGAGAGCAGGCTGTACGAGACGTGGTATTGTGCAACCAGATAGGATTAATTAATGTCCTCGTAGTTAAGGCATCCTTAGGTAGTAGTGATCATAATATGATTGACTTTTACACTCAGTTTGAGGGAGAGAAGAATGAGTCCAAGACTAGAATTTTAAATTTAAATAAGGGCAATTATGAGGGCATGAAAGCAGAGCGAGCTCAATTGAACAGGCAAATTAGGTTAAAGAATAGGCCAATAGAGATTCAGTGGCAGACATTTAAGGGATATTTCAGAATACACAGAATCGATACATTCCAATGAGAAAGCAAAATTGCAATGGGAGGACTCACCATCCGTGGTTAACTAAAAAAGTTAAAGTTAGTATTAAACTTAAAGAAAAAGCATATAATTGTGCAAAGATGGGTAGCAGGTCAGAAGATTGGGCAGAATATAAAGAACAGCAAAGAATGACTAAAAGATTGTTAAGGAGGAAAAAATTAGAAAAGCTAGCTAGAAATATAAAAACAGATAGTAAGAGTTTCTATAGATATTTAAAAAGAAAAGAGTTAACAAAGTGAGTTTTGGTCCTATAGAAAGTGAGTCTGGGGAGTTAATAAGGGAAAATATGAAGATGGCAAATGAATTGAACAGATATTTTGCATCAGTCTTCACTATAGAGGATACTAGTAACATCCCAAAAATAGCTGTAAATCAGGAAATGGAAATTACAATCACCAGGGAACTGGTACTGAGCAACTTGGAGCTGTGGGCTGACATGTCCCTGGGTCATGATGGACTTCATCCAAGACCCTAAAAGAAGTGGCTAGTGAGATAATTGATGTGTTGGTTATAATTTTCCAAAATTCCCTAGATTTGGGGAAGGTTCCATTAGGTTGTAAAATAGTGAATGTAACTCCTTTATTCAAAAGGAGAGAGAGAGAAAGCAGGAAACTACCGGCCAATTGGCTTAACGTCTGTCTTAGGGAAAATGTTAGAAGCTATTATGAAAGATGTTATGGCAGGGCACTTTGAAAAATTCAAGGTAATCAGAAAGAGTCAACATGGTTTTGTGAAAAGAATATCACGTTAAACCAATTTACTTGGAGTTCTTTGACGAAGTAACATGTGCTGTGGATAAAGAGGAACCAGTGGATGTACTACACTTGGATTTCGAGAAGGCATCTGATAAAGTACCACATCAAAGGCTTTTGCAGAAAACAAAAGCTCATGGTGTCGGGAGTAACATATTGGCAAGGGTAGAAGATTAGCTAGCTAACAGGAAACAGAGAGTAGGCTAAATGAGTCACTTTCTGATTGGCAAGATGTAACGAGTGGTGTGCCACAGGGTTCACTGCTTGGGCCCCAACTTTTTACAATTTATATAAATGACTTAGATGAAGGGACCAAAGGTATAGTTGCTAAATTTGCTGATGACACAAAGATAGGGAGGAAAGTAAGTTGTGAAGAGGACATAAGGAGGTTCAGTTAAGTAAGTGGGCAAATATCTGGTAAATGGAGTATAATGTGGGAAAATGTGAAAGTGTCCATTTTGGCAGGAAGAATAAAAAAGAAGCATATTTTCTAATTGGTGAGAGATTGCAGAGCTCTGAGGTGCAGAGGGATCTGGGTGTCCTAGTGCATGAATCACAAAAGTTTAGTATGCAGGTTCAGCAAGTAATTAGGAAAGCTAATAGAATATTATTGTTTATTGTGAGGGGAATTGAATAGTAAAGTAGGGAGGTTATGCTTCAGTTATACAAGGCATTGGTGAGACCACATCTGGAGTATCGTGTTCAGTATTGGTCTCCTTATTTAAGGAAGGATGTAAATGTGTTGGAAGCAGTTCAGAGAAGGTTTACTAGACTAATACCTGGAATGGGCAGATAATCTTATGAGGAAAGGTTGAACAGGCTAGGCTTGTGTCCGCTGGAGTTTAGAAGAACAAGAGGCGACTTGATTGAAACATATAAGATCCTGAGGGGTGTTGACAGGGTGGATGTGGAAAGGATGTTTCCCTTGTGGGCGAATCTAGAACTCTGTGTCACTATTTAAAAATTAGTTGGGGTGCCCATTTAAGACAGAGATGAGGGGAATTTTTTTCTCTCAGGGGTTGAGTCTTTGGAACTCTCTTCGTCAAAAGGCAGTGGAAGCAGACCTTTAAATATTTTTAAGGCAGAGGTAGATAGATTTTTGATAAGCAAAGGGGTGAAAGGTTATCGGAGGTAGGCAGGAAAGCGGAGTCGAGGTTACAAATCGATCAGCCATGATCTTATCGAATGGCATAGCAGGCTCGAGGGGCCGAGTAGCCTACTCCTGCTCCTAATTTATATGTTCCTATGTATGTATGTTCGTTTGTATGGTCAGTTTGTTCATCCCCCTATGGTCCTTGTTCTCATCTTGACATGTAGCAAGCACCTTGTACCTGTTGTTCAAAGTGAGGCTGAGACTCCTCCATCACTACATACTGAATCCCCATACCTACCTGACTCGCAGTCACACCCTCCTGTCCCTGATCATTGAGCAACTCGAACATTCTACTTAACCTAAGTGGTGTTACTGCCTCCCAGAATAAAGTGTCCAGGTAACATTCCCCTCCCTGATCTTCCACAATGTCTGCAACTCGGAACCAAAGTTGCTCAAGTTGCAGATGCTTATCACAGATATAGTTGTCCGGGACTGCAATGCATTCCACAGATTTCCTACACGTTGCAGTCACGGCACATCACCATCCCTGCCATGTCTGCCTAACCTTATTTATTTATCCATATTTATTTCATTAGTCAATTAGTAATGAATTTACAGCAATAGCTGCAGAAATGCCATGGACAATGGAGGACTAAGGATACACAGTTGGGATCTTGAAAGTGCAGTTTTAAGGAATGGACACATAAGCGGGTAGGTTTGGGATTTGGAAGGGGGATGTGGGTGGAGAGTGATATAAGGAAGTGATCAACGATGGCCTAAACTGTGATTGATACTATAGGAGTAGTAAGGCCATGGGACAATGCACAGTCAAGGAGGTGACTATGAGCATCCCTTTAAGTTGCACTGGGGAGAGGAATCCCTTATGCTGCTAAACATCATATTCAGATGTGTGAGGTTAAGAGATGTTGGGTGTGCCATGGAGCTCCAAAAAAGCTGTGCTGCTATCAAATCAGCATTGCATATTAATTGCTGTCTTGATCTGCCTGCTCTGCATATTTCTGGTGGCCTTTAAGTGTGCACACACTAACCTCTTTACCAATACCATTATGGTGTCTGGCGCGCTTCATGTTTGTGTGTATACTGCCAATGCCATTTTGGAACCCAAAGGGGCTTTGAAGAGCCCAATATTTCCCTGTCTAGAATCACGCAGCACAGAAGGAGGCTGTGTGCCTCATCACGCCTGTGCCAGCTCTTTGAAGTTAGTCCCACTTGCCGGCTCTTCCTCCATAGCCCTGCAATTCCTTCCTTTTTTAAGTATATGTTTGGTCTTGATTGCTGGAATGAAAATAGGTTGGTGAACACAAATGTTCTGCTTACTAATGTTCTTGTGGGTTGGGTTGATGATCCTTGCCTATGCTTGCATTCCTGTGTTGGTCTGCTGTCTCTCCTGGGAGTTGTTTGTTTATTTGGGGAAGAGATGGGCTAGATTGTGCTGAGTGAAACTCAAGGTACAGGCTTCAGACTGTCTAGTCTTTCTTCAGTTCCATGTGCAGGCCAAACATTACTGATGTAAATTGAAATATGTCGCATAGATGCCTCAGCCACATGTTTGTGGTGGTAGAGGGTGGGCTGCACTCTATCAAATATTGCAGCAAGAACTGTAAAAACTTGCATGCTCAGTAGTAGAATGGGGAAGGAAGATGAAGGAAGGACTCTTGCTCTCCTGTAGGCTTAGCAAGTAATTGATTAGGCCTTTTGAGTGATTAGAGCCACAGTCCTGGGGTCTGCTGAACCACTAGTTGAATCTGGGGCTGGATTTTAAGAACCCGCCACTGATCTGGCAATCTCAAGCACGGTGGCTCATTTAAATAGCTAGGGCAGCTAAACCCAAATCTTGTGGAGGGGGCAGGCTGTCCATCTCCGGCAATGGCGTTAGCTGCCTGTGTGCAGGCGCTGGCGCCATTTTTAAACGGCAGCCTGCCTTGCTGCCCATTTTTAATTTTTTAAGTCCTATCCCCCAGAATTAAATAAATACATTTCTAATTACTCTTTACCACCTCCCCCCATAACAATTACAATAACTATTTGCCCTATAGCACCGCAGTCTCACAGCTCCAGCGACCCGGGTTCAATTCTGGGTACTGCCTGTGTGGAGTTTGCAAGTTCTCCCTGTGTCTGCGTGGGTTTTCGCCGGGTGCTCCGGTTTCCTCCCACCACCAAAAGACTTGCAGGTTGATAGGTAAATTGGCCATTATAAATTGCCCCTAGTATAGGTAGGTGGTAGGGGAATCTCGGGACAGGTGGGGATGTGGTAGGAATATGGGATTAGTGTAGGATTAGTATAAATGGGTGGTTGATGGTCGGCACAGACTCGGTGGGCCGAAGGGCCTGTTTCAGTGCTGTATCTCTAAAAAAAATTTTTTTAAAATATTCTCCCAAAAAAAACACTTACCTTTTACATCTGACCTTTCCCACACAAATTGCACAAAGTTTAAGGTTCAACTCTTCCCACCATTCCCTACACCCATTACGTACGTTTGACCCCGTTCCCCCTCCCTGCACTGAAAAACTTACCTCCTCCCACCAGTGTGGCGCTGCATTTTCCGGAATGGGGATCTGAAGGCGTGTGAGTGCTGGCCCCGCGCTGAAGATCGTGGCGGGCCCTCAAGATCGCAGGTAAGTCCATGTAAATTTATTAATTTTGCTCATTTAAATATTTAAATTGTGGTCACTTCACCCAGCGGCGGGGGAGCTGCCACAGAGTCTCACCACTGCCGGGAGGATCAGGCCGGGTCCTCCCATTCTCGAGGTCCCTGGATGGCCTCATCTGGAGCCATCTTCAGGCCCCCCCCAATCCCCCCTGCCACGGAACCTGATGTCTGGGAGAGAACAAAGTCCAGCCCCTAGAGTGTGAAGAGAATATGTGCAGGTGGATCCCTTCTGACTATAACCCCTTCTATAGAAGGAGTGAAAATTGTAGAGTTTGTGTACAGAGTAGGATGTATAATTTGTAATTTGAATAAGCCCTGGCCTATTTGTTTTGGGTGAACATACTGAGGTCCAGCTTCATATCATTTACAATTTCTCATCAGCAGTCAGACAAGTTCTCATTCTCTGGCTATCTTTAGACTTATGTCTTGAATGATTAGCTGCTTAACTTTAACAATTGCAGTTCCCCAAAGGCTTGTATGCCATGTATATATACAATCCAAAAAAAAAATTAGAGTATGATTTCCATTCTGTGCTGAATGTGCTGGTCTGATACAAAACAGTAATTGGGATGCTCCAGTTGGCAAGATGGGGAAAAGACATTTGCTAGGTTTCCCATTCCTATCTAGTGATCTTGTTGGAAAATGCATGTATGTGTAGATTGGGTGTGAGCAGGATCTGAATGGCTGTAATGCCGTAGGCAAAATTAACTGCTGACTCACACTCTAGGCTTACAAATTAAAATGGTCACTTGAGTTGGAAAGTGTGTCATACCTATGGAATCATACTCCAGTGAAGAGTGGATGTTTTAATTTTCTGAATGCTCCTTCTGTGGAAAATCCTGGGGAGTTCATCTGCGATTTCCTGATATGTGCTCCCAGTGGGGAAAACCTTGTGCCAGGAGCATGCATTTGCAAAATTCACCCATAATCTTAAATGTGATGGATTAGTATTGAGTATGAACCGGTAACTTATCTTAAGGTTGTTTTATACCCAAGAGTCTAAAAGTAGGTCTGCATAATATCTTGCTCCAGTGACCACTGGGTAGGCAGCTTTTATCTTGAATACACATATAGACTACATTAGGAACCATGTGTGATTTTTTCCTGCTAATTCACATTTGTACATCAGAAACTGTTCTGTTCTACAAGCTGTTGATTACATATTACTCTTTTGTTTTCCTTCTTTCACCTCCCCTCATGAACCACTCCTGACCCATGATAATTAACTTTTGAAGTCTTGAAAAGAAAATGCTTAAATAAAAATGTTAATATGATAACAAAGGATCCTCGCTTTCTATGGAACATGAACTGGCACAAAAATTATAAAGTGCTGTTGAGTAGAATATAGTTGTTTAAAATATAAGTCTGAGGTTTATTACGAAAGCAGCTGGTTGTCTGACAATGCCTAAGAAATGCAGAGGTCAAAGGCTAAACACTGTTTTTTAGACGGGTATGTTCATATTGGCATGGATTTTGCTGCTGTTAGCGGTTTCCTTTGTTATAACTGTCAAACTGACAGCAACTTCTGGTGTACGCACATGCACAGTTAAACACAGAAATCTGGAAGTTTCTGTCAGTGATTCCCTGCTCCTCCATAGGGTGCACTGTTGAAGCCATCACAGATGGAAATCTTTGCAAATCACTTGATTTGATGTGAACTTTCACCTTTTACACTATTATTCTTGCTGTAAAACCCCTTGAAAAAGTTATGCATTGTTTAATGCTCCTTTTAGCACTTCCTGTGGCCCAGGAGCAGCAGGACTGCTCCTCTTAGGCCTCACAAGGAAGCCTTCACCTTCCCTAGCTTTGTTTGCAGCCTGGGACTTGCAACCTTTGCTTTCCCAACAATTCTAAACAAGAGTGCTGTGATTGTGTCACAGAGCCATCACTTTGCTCACCATCTGTTTGGATCACTTGGCATGGGCCCATGATGAAACTGTCCTCTCGTAGGAGGCAAAGCCAATCCTTTTGGTCAGATCCAATCAGGGGCAAAGACACTGAATGAGAGCTGGTTTCTTCCGGAGATGCTCCAACTTTTTGAGTTCAGTTGTAGAAAGACTAGCTCAGTCAGCTAACTGTTTGTTCGATGACCTGATGCTGCGGGTGGGGGGGGGGGGGGGGTGTGGTGGGAAGCTTCCTTTCCTCCATGGGGATCCCTTCTGGATCCAGAATCACTTCAATAACCATGGAGACACCTTCAGCCATTATCAACAGGTCATAGAAGTTGCTAGATGCACCTGTCCATGCAGTGCCCAAACATTGGTGAGGAATACGCAGGGGCAGGAGTTTATTTTCTTTCTGTTTTATATTTAAAGATACTTGAGTTTTACTAGTGATCTCTGGGCAGCAAAGTAAAGTAAGTTATGCACAAAGAATGCAAACCAACACAAAACACATCCCTTCAGAGAATTTGGAACATTCCAGGCGGTTTCATCCTCTGGTTTTTCTGGTTGCTACAGTTTGAAGTTGACTATATTTTGATTGATATCTTTAACAAATATCATGCAGAATATTTTTCATGTGGGTCACCTTGGTTATCCCCAGATCCTTAGATATTGTTATATTGGTTATAAACAAGAAATGCTGCAAATACGCAACAGGTCTGGCAGCATCTGTGGAGAGAGAAGCAGAGTTAACGTTTCAGGTCAGCGACCCTTCTTCAGAAGTTCTGATGAAGGGTCACTGACCCGAAATGTTAACTCTGCTTCTCTCTCCACAGATGCTGCCAGACCTGCTGAGTATTTCCAACATTTCTAGTTTTTATTTCAGATTTCCAGCATCTGCAGTATTTTGCTTTTATGTTAATATTGGTTGCCTGACAGCCTCTGAGAACAAATGAAAGTGACTTGAAATGACAGCTCCTGATCACAGCCCGAAGCTAGCAGCCTCGCTGCTGACCGCTGAAGACCATTCCACCATCCATGGCTGTGGCCACTTGCTGCTACTTATTGCTCCTGCCTGCTGGACAGGCAGTTAATTTGATTCTTGCTGAAATTTGGACCAAAATAATTCAAATGAGGCAAAGCCATTCAGATCAGCAGTGCCTCCACATTCCTCATCATCACCTATTGGACTCCCCCTGCACAATCGCCATATCCCCATTAATATCAGGGCCAATCTTTCACTATTTACTCACTGTAAATAAAACTTGGTTTTACTGATTCCTGTTACAATCATCTAATGACATCGGAACATAGGAAATAGGAGCAGGAGTAGACCATTCGGCCCCTGGTTTGTATTAATTTTCTAGACATAACTTTTAACTTGGGAATTTAATTTTTTAATGCAAGGCAAATGATTTGAGTAGATAGCAAACAAATCTAGGGTGGTTACTAATCGAAGTGCAGCTGTGATGGAAACCACACCTGCCAAATGGAAACGTATTCGTTTCATCATATGAAACACCACTTGAACCGTTTTTTACTGGACATAGCATATAACTTGTTTAAAAAAAAACAGCGCTAACCAGCTGAAAACATGGCTGCATATTTGCATTCTGAGAGCCAGTTGTATAGAGAGGCGATGGGAGTGCTCCCTTATTCAGTTAGTGAGATATATTTTGTCAGTAGTGATGATCAAAAGACATTGAGAGCCATTGACTTTGTAAGAGACAAACCTCCCCTCCTCCTCCCACCCCCACAAGTGTATGGAAGACTCTAAAGTCCAGCAACCCTCCGAGACGTTGCTATTTCAAATGAAGGGATGGTCACATGACTTACCTGCTGGCCAGACTGGGGACTGTTTGAATTATGCCTCACAGATTGCAAGTTGAGAACCAAGGAGGAAGGTCTCTGCTCTCTCTATTTCTCTTAGTCTCTCTCTCTCTCAAGCAACATCCCAGGAACCCACAGTAGCAGCTTAAGCCTCCAGATGGAACACCTCTTTAGTCTTTTGGTATCAGAGAAGCAAGTCGGAAATTTTGCACCGGGCTCCAACGAGTGCTCAAAGACCGTAACTTCAATTGAGGACATTGTTTCAAGGACATGACCATCCAGTAACCAAATTCTATTTATTGCCAACCGTACTTCAACTACCCCCTAATTCTTTCTTCCCCTCTGTATCTATTTGTGTGTGTGTTTCTCTTGTGTGCATGCCAGCGTGGTTGCGCCGCACATTTTAGTAATTCTTAACCGAGTTCACAGAATCACAGAATTGTTACAGTGCAGAAGGAGTCTATTTGGCCCATCATGTCCGCACCGGCTCTCTGAAAGTGCAATTCCATCAGTTCCATTCCCCTGCTTTCTCCCCGTAACCCAGCACATTCTTCCTTCTCATATAACTGTCTAATTCCCTTTGGAATGCTTCAGTTGAACATGCCTCCACCACGTTCTCAGGCAGCGTTGCGTGAAAAAGTTTTTCCTCATGTCACTTTTGCTTCTCTTACCAAATACTTTAAATCTGTGCCCTCTCGTTCTCGATCCTTTTATGAGTGGGAACAGTTTCTCTCTATCTACTCTGTCCAGGCCCCTCATGATTTTGAATACCTCTATTAAATCACCTCTCAACCTTCCCTTCTTAAAGGAAAAAGGTCCTAACTTCTCCAATCTATCTTCATAACTGAAATCCCTCATCCCTGAAACCATTCTAGTGAATCTTTTCTGTTCTCTCTCCAATGCCCTCACGTCTTTCCTCAAGTGCAGCACCCAGAATTGGGCGCAATACTCCAGCTGAGGCCGAACTAGTGTCTTATACAAGTTCAACATAACTTCCTTGCTCTTGTACCCTTTGCCCCTATTAATAAAGCCCAGTGATACAACCAGATGAGAAAGGGGTCTAAGGGTTCCCTCTCAGCCTGTTCCTGGTTTGGCCATAACAGAGTTTAATTTTTAAAACACCGTGTTTTAGCTTTCCTCTCAGTGAGTCCTTGCTCACTGCTCTCTAATTGTCATGGCAAAGAAATCAACCAGACAGATTTTCTCAGATTTAAACAAGAAAGGTGTAAGTTTATTAACCTTAAAATTCTAATTCGGTTAAAACTACTAAAAATACATGACATGACCATGCTAGCATTCATACGTGATAAACACACACACAAATAGAAACAGAGGAGGAGAAAAAAATGGGGAAAGGTTTGAAGTAATAGCTGGAATTCAGTTGCTAGCTTTTGGTTTGATGTTGAGTGGCGCAGTGGTTAGCACCACAACCTCATAGCTCCAGTGACCTGGGTTCAGTTCTGGGTACTGCCTGTGCGGAGTTTGCAAGTTCTCCCTGTGACCATGTGGGTTTCCACTGGGTGCTCTGGTTTCCTCCCACAGCCAAAAGACTTGCAGGTTGATAGGTAAATTGGCCATTGTAAGTTGCCCCTAGTGTAGGTGGAGATGTGGTAGGGAATATGGGATTAATGTAGGATTAGTATAAATGGGTGGTTGTTGGTTGGCACAGACTCGGTGGGCTGAAGGGCCTGTTTCAGTGCTGTATATCTAAATAAAAATAAAGTCTTTGATTGAAGTTAAGTCGTGCAGTTCTCATTGGGGCCCAGTGCACACTTTCAAACTTACTTTGCTGGTCTTCTGTCTTGAGGCTTGAGTTATTTTTGTGGGTCCCTGGAGCTTTGCTTGAGAGAGAGAGGGAAACAGGGTGAGACCTTCCTTCTCTGTTCTCTTCAAATTACAATCTCTTTCCAAAACAATTCAATTAACTCCAAGTTGGCCAGCAGGTTAGTCATGTGACTAGCTCCTTATTTGGAACAACCTCTTTGGCGAGGTTTGTGGATTTCCTCCTAAGGCTCAGTAGACACTCTCAGTGGGGCATGAAATGCTGGCTCTTACACATTCAATGTCTGGGACGAGGGAGCAGTACCACAGGACATGCGTGATGCCAAAATCATCACCCTCTATAAGAACAAAGGTGACCACAGTGACTGCAACAACTACCGTGGAATCTCCCTGCTCAGCATAGTGGGGAAAGTCTTCGCTCAAGTTGCTTTAAACAGGCTCCAGAAGCTGGCTGAGCGCATCTACCCTGAGGCACAGTGTGGCTTTCGAGCAGAGATATCCACCATTGACATGCTGTTCTCCCTTTGCCAGCTACAGGAGAAATGCCATGAACAACAGATGCCCCTCTACGTTGCTTTCATTGATCTCACCAAAGCCTTTGACCTCGTCAGCAGACGTGGTCTCTTCAGACTACTAGAAAAAATCGGATGTCCACCAAAGCTACTAAGTATCATCACCTCATTCCATGACAAAATGAAAGGCGCAATTTAGCATAGCGGCACCTCATCAGACCCCTTTCCTATCCTGAGTGGTGTGAAACAGGGCTGTGTTCTGGCACCCACACTGTTTGGGATCTTCTTCTCCCTGCTGCTCTCACCTTGTTCACAAGGAGGAGGTGTTAGCAATTTTGGAAAGTGTGAAAATAGATAAGTCCCCTGGGACAGATGGGATTTATCCTAGGATTCTCTGGGAAGCTAGGGAGGAGATTGCAGAGCCTTTTTCCTTGATCTTTATGTCGTCATTGTCGACAGGAATAGTGCCGGAAGACTGGAGGATAGCAAATGTTGTCCCCTTGTTCAAGAAGGGGAGTAGAGACAGCCCTGGTAATTATAGACCTGTGAGCCTTACTTCGGTTGTGGGTAAAATGTTGGAAAAGTTTATAAGAGACAGGATTGATAATCATCTTGAAAAGAATAAGTTCATCAGTGATAGTCAGCACGGTTTTGTGACGGGTAGGTCGTGCCTCACAAACCTTATTAAGTTTTTCGAGAAGGTGACCAAACAGGTGGATGAGGGTAAAGCAGTGGATGTGGTGTATATGGATTTCAGTAAGGCGTTTGATAAGGTTCCCCACGGTAGGCTATTGCAGAAAATACGGAAGTATGGGGTTGAAGGTGATTTAGAGCTTTGGATCAGAAATTGGCTAGCTGAAAGAAGACAGAGGGTGATGGTTGATGGCAAATGTTCATCCTGGAGTTTAGTTACTAGTGGTGTACCGCAAGGATCTGTTTTGGGGCCACTGCTGTTTGTCATTTTTATAAATGACCTGGAAGAGGGTGTAGAAGGGTGGGTTAGTAAATTTGCGGATGACACTAAGGTCGGTGGAGTTGTGGATAGTGCCAAAGGATGTTGTAGGGCACAAAGGGACATAGATAGGCTGCAGAGCTGGGCTGAGAGATCTTGGTGTCCAGGTGCATAAATCCCTGAAGGTTCCTACCCAGGTTAATAGGGCTGTTAAGAAGGCATATGGTGTGTTAGCTTTTATTAGTAGGGGGATCGAGTTTCGGAGCCACGAGGTCATGCTGCACTGTACAAAACTCTGGTGAGACCGCACCTGGAGTATTGCGTGCAGTTCTGGTCACCGCATTATAGGAAGGATGTGGAAGCTATGGAAAGGGTGCAGAGGAGATTTACTAGGATGTTGCCTGGTATGGAGGGAAGGTCTTACGAGGAAAGGCTGGGGGACTTGAGGTTGTTTTCGTTGGAGAAAAGGAGGAGGAGAGGTGACTTAATAGAGACATATAAGATAATCAGAGGGTTAGATAGGGTGGATAGTGAGAGTCTTTTTCCTCGGATGGTGATGGCAAACACGAGGGGACATAGCTTTAAGTTGAGGGGTGATAGATATAGGACAGATGTTAGAGGTAGTTTCTTTACTCAGAGAGTAGTAGGGGCGTGGAACGCCCTGCCTGCAACAGTAGTAGACTCGCCAACTTTAAGGGCATTTAAGTGGTCATTGGATAGACATATGGATGAAAATGGAATAGTGTAGGTCAGGTGGTTTCACAGGTCGGCGCAGCATCGAGGGCCGAAGGGCCTGTACTGCGCTGTAATGTTCTAATTCTAATTCTCACATGCGTTCAAGTCTTCAGAAGAAGGAATTCTCCTCCACACAAGATCTGGTGGCAGGTTGTTCAACCTTGCCCGCCTAAGAGCGAAGACCAAAATACGGAAAGTCCTCATCGGGGAACTTCTCTTTGCTGACGATGCTGCATTAACATCTCCCAATAGACATGTATTTTTTGGGGAGGTTTGCAGTTTTCATATTGCCATGACTGCTTCAGGAGCCTTTGGTCCTGTTGAGGTTTGCAGAGGGAGAGTTAGATTTAATTAGCCCTGGTTTGGAGTTCTGCTCATGAGAGTCAGCAGTGGGTGGATCCACTCTGATCTCTCTTTCAGTGCTTTGATGAATCATTCAAGGGTTTTTCACTTTAGGGTATGGTTGGTTCCCTTTTCTCCTGAATGTGATGGTGGATTCTTTGCTAATCTTCTCTTTGTCCTCTGGGACACTCCTGCTTACAGGTATTTGTCCAGATTCTACTGCAATCCCCTGTGGCACTTCGACTAGGTAAGGCATCACCCTCACAGTTTTTCTGCCCTCTTGAGGACTCTCTTTGTCTATGCAGGTTTCTGTAAATGCTGTTAGCAACTCTGGTGGTGTGCTTCTGGTGTCTGCATTTACGAAGGAGTTTGTGGGGTCTAATTTTTCAAACATTTCAGGGTTAGCTGACCGGACAGTAGGCATTTCCATTTGGGAATCCTCTCGGATATCCTTTAACCTGTCCCTTTGTCCCTTTTTCCCCTTTCCTCTCTAACTTTTTGCCAGCCCTGTGCCTGTCTGTCCCCTTTTGTTCTCAGCCGTGGTCCCTTACAATTCACCAGCCTTGTGCTGGAGGATTTTTCAAAAGCCGATACAGGAATTCGGGGTGCAGATTTCACTGTGGGTTAGTGTTTCTCCTCATGCTGGCACATGTGGCAACTCCTGCTATACTCCACCACATCTTTGTGGACTTTTGGCCAGTCAAACTGTTGACTTATGCCGGCTTTGTTTTTTCGTATCCCGACATGTACAGCCATGGTAATCGCATGGGCTATTATTAATATTTCTCCCTGGTACCTCTGCGGCACCACTAACTGGTGAACCACCGTCCACTCCTTGTGCTCAGGTCTGTGAGGAGAAGTCCACTTCCTCATCAGTACCCCATTCTTTAAAAAACAGCAATCAGGGTCTCCCCCTGCTTCAATTTCAGGCTGGGCAGCCTGTGCTAACTCTCTCAATACTGGGTCAGCTCGCTGACCCTCAGCTTGGGAAGATTCATTTAATCCATTCCCGGGTCCTCTAACTTTCCAAAGAAAGTATCAGACAGACAGACCTCATGCTCATCTGCCTGCAGTGCCAGTTTATTCTCCTCGGGGGGAGCTGGTTAGATCATGGCCTGATTCACTACACATTCAGGGGAACTGCAGGAGTCCGTCTCCTGCCACTGCCCTGTCTCTCTGACATCCTGCGGTCTTTCTTTCACTATGGGGAAGCTACCACCTTGGCCCCCACCAGATCGTTACCTAAGAGCAGGTCAACCCTATCCACAGGAAAACTAGGGACAATCGCTACGGTCACTGGTCCCGAAACTAGGTTGCACTCCAAGTGCACCCCAGTGTAAAGGGACAGGCGTACACCGCCCTCTAATGCCATTCACCACCATTCTGGTATTTACTGCACTCTCCGGAGGAAAGGTCAGGCCTTTTCCCAGTAAAAGGGATCTAGTGGCCCCTGTGTCCCTGTAAATTACGATAGACTTGCTTGCCCCACTCGAGGGGAATGGGGTTACTCTCCCTTCAGACACAAAACCTTGATAACCCTCAGGAACCCTATTAAACTTTCCTGCACTTGCAGCGGGAGACTTCCTGGGTCTCACTTTTACTGCAGTTAAAGCCACAGCTTGCTGTGCTGTGCTTTCCATCAGGGTCCTGTCTTCACTGAGCAGTTGTGCCCTGATGAACCCTTCAGGTTTTCCCTTTAGTTTCCAGCAGTCAGCTCTTAAATGCCCTGCTTTATTACAATGGAAACACACAGGTCTCCGGGTCTCACTCTTGCTCACAGCATCTTCCTTTTTGGCTGGAGAAGGGCCCCCTGTGTCTCCCGTTTTCCTTTCTCTGTTAGGACTGCTTGGGCTCCTATCACCTTGACACTTTCGGTTTTGTGGGGGTGACTAGGAAAGGTTCTCCCCTGGGAAACTGACTTATAAATTAAAGCAAACTCATCGGCCAGGACGGTTGCTTGCCGGGCTCCCTGAACCTGCTGCTCCTCTACATGGGTCTTTATGGAGAGTGGGAGAGAGTGTTTAAGTTCCGCTAACAGAATTACTTCTCTGAGAATCACATAGCTGAGCTGTACTTTAAGAGCCCTCAGCTACTGATCAAAAATCAGCTGCTTACTTCTTTCAAACTCCAGATAAGTTTGATTGGCTTGCTTCTTCAGAGTTCTAAACTTTTGGCTAAAGCTTCCGGTACTAATTCATATGCCCCGAGGACAGTATTTTTTGTCAGTTCATAATATGATAAACTCTCATCTGGCAACAGTGAATAAACCTCATAGACTTTTCCAAGTTAGCTTGCTTTGTGATAAAAGAGGCCAGGTCTCAGCTCACCATTTTAGCTGCCTTGCCAGTTTCTCAAAAGACACAAAAAACGCTTCGACATCCTCCTCATTGAATTTTGGGATTAGTTGAGCTTGTTTTAATAATTTTTTACCCAGCCATGAATTATTCTCCTCCATATTGGCCACGCTTTCACTGGGTTTACTTTGTCACCCCCTAGTTAACTCAAGCTGCTTCAACTCTCTCTCTTCGCATTCCTTCCGGAATATTCTTTCTCTCTCCCTCTCCTCAAATTCAAGTTTCCTCTGTTCCAATTGTACCTTTGCTAGCAATACCCTGTCAGAGTCTGCTTCTAACCCTGTTTCTGCTTCTTCAGATTCAAGGGAAAATGGTTGGCCACTAGCCTTAGGAGTTCAGACTTTCCAGCCTTGCCACATACAGTGATCCCACACTACTCAGCCATTTTCCTCAACTCCTCCTTAGACAGTGCTTTTAACATATCCCAGTTACTTCACCCTGGCTTGAAGAGCTACTAGCTTCAGTTGCAGACATGTTAGTATTCAAGCACACACAACCACAAGAAAACCTGTATTGAAATCTTGCTCTTTTTTGATTGAGAACTATTTGGCTTCCCACTTCCAATCTCTCTCAGTTGTCTGTGTGTAAAATCTCGGATAGTAGCCCCCAAATTTTGTTTATGACCAGGTAAGAAAGGGGTCTAGGGTTCCCTCTCAGTCTTCACCTGGTCTTACCGTAACAGGGTTTAATTTTAAACACACCATATTTTTATCTCCCCCTTGGTGAATGCTTGTTCACCGCTTTCCAATTATAAGGCAAAGAAACCAGCATAAACTGGCTTTCTTAGGTTTAAAGAAGAAAAGTTGAAAGTTATTAAACTTAAACTCTAATGCGGTTGTCGCCTATGGATACACGCCATGCCCACGCTAGCATACATATGCAATACACACACGCAAATAGAGATAGAAAAGAGCAGAACCAAAATAAAGTGGAAAAGTTTGAGACAATATCTGAAGAGTTTTTGTTACAGTTCTTCGAGCTCACTGAAGAGTCCTTGACTGTAGGTAGATCTTGCTTTTCGTTGGGGCCCAGTATTTTCTTAAACCCTGTTCACTGGAGGAGACTTTTCTGTTTTGGGGTTCATGTGTCTTCAGTGGATTTAGAAGCTTGAAAACAAGATGGGAGCAGGCAGACAGGAGAGGCTGTGGCAAGCCAGCCAGAAGAGATCTTCTCAGTTCAGGAGCATTCTGCTTTCTGCCCAAACTGTTTGTACAAATTCAAAAAACTCAGGTTACCCAGCAGGTTAGTGATGTGACTAGCTAGTTTGCCCATGTTCGTTTGTGTATTCAGCAATCAACCTGGAATGCGAGCTCCCCCACCTTCAACGTCTGGTGATCAAAAGTCCATTGTGGGTTGAATGTGTCAGGGAATGGCTGCTTTGTCCTTCCAAACACTGTCTGTTAATATGCAAATGTATTTTCCAGCCACGGCTGATCAGTTTAACAAGTCCTTTCTTCACTCCAGTAACAGTTTAAAATCAATGTTCATGACAAAATTAATGTGCCTCATTCTTGGCAGGTTGGGGCCGAGCAATGACAGTTGTCAGGTTTAGGGAAGGGAGAAGGAGAGCTTAGCCAGAGCACTATGACATCAGTAAATAATATAATGGAGAGACAGAAAGCGGTTGCAGAGTGGACTCTAACTGCTTGAGAAGGGCTATTTTATTGTTAGGTATCATTCAGTATTCGGAAATCTTCTATGCTTACAGGGTGGCACAGTGGCGCAGTGGTTAGCACCGCCGCCTCACAGCTCCAGCGACCCGGGTTCAATTCTGGGCACTGCCTGTGTGGAGTTTGCAAGTTCTCCCTGTGTCTGCGTGGGTTTCCTCCGGGTGCTCCGGTTTCCTCCCACAAGCCAAAAGACTTGCAGGTTGGTAGGTAAATTGGCCATTATAAATTGCCCCTAGTATAGGTAGGTGGTAGGGAAATATAGGGACAGGTGGGGATGTGGTAGGAATATGGGATTAGTGTAGGATTAGTATAAATGGGTGGTTGATGGTCGGCACAGACTCGGTGGGCCGAAGGGCCTGTTTCAGTGCTGTATCTCTCTAAACTTACTAATGCTGTGAGCAAATTTGTACATTTCTCCACTTGTAATTAGAAAGTAACAACTCCATCCTCCATTAATCTATGATAATATTTACTTTTGATTGACAATTAACATTTCAACATCAATTATACACATTGCTTTAGTAACCATTGACAATATAGCCCGTCTCTGAACCAGGGACAATCCACTGCCACCGTTAAAGCCTCATGCATGACGGCTGGGTCTAGTATTGAAGCCACTTCTATATGCTGGATGGACAGTAAGAAAGGCGCACACACCTGCATTATGTGAATAAGATGAGTCCTGTCCCACAACAGCAAAAACCATGCACTTGGCATGGCTAAGTTAAACATGACAATGATTTTATTTATTATATCTTCAATACTCCCAAACACCAGTTCCTCATACTCAAAGAACAACGAACAAAGAAAATTACAGCACAGGAACAGGCCCTTCAGCCCTCCAAGCCAGATCCTCTATCTAAACCTGTCACCTATTTTCTAAGGGTCTGTATCTCTTTGCTTCCTGCCCATTCATGTATCTGTCTAGATACATCTTAAAAGACGCTATCGTGCCCGCGTCTACCACCTCCGCTGGCAACGCGTTCCAGGCACCCACCACCCTCTGCGTAAAGAACTTTCCACGCATATCTCCCTTAAACTTTTCCCCTCTCACTTTGAACTCGTGACCCCTAGTAATTGAATCCCCCACTCTGGGAAAAAGCTTCTTGCTATCCACCCTGCCTATACCTCTCATGATTTTGTACACCTCAATCAGGTCCCCCCTCAACCTCCATCTTTCTAATGAAAATAATCCTAATCTACTCAACCTCTCTTCATAGCTAGCGCCCTCCATACCAGGCAACATCCTGGTGAACCTCCTCTGCACCCTCTCCAAAGCATCTACATCCTTTTGGTAATGTGGCGACCAGAACTGCACGCAGTATTCCAAATGTGGCCGAACCAAAGTCTTATACAACTGTAACATGACCTGCCAACTCTTGTACTCAATACCCCGTCCGATGAAGGAAAGCATGCCGTATGCCTTCTTGACCACTCTATTGACCTGCGTTGCCACTTTCAGGGAACAATGGACCTGAACACCCAAATCTCTCTGTACATCAATTTTCCCCAGGACTTTTCCATTTACTGTATAGTTCACTCTTGAATTGGATCTTCCAAAATGCATCACCTCGCATTTGCCCGGATTGAACTCCATCTGCCATTTCTCTGCCCAACTCTCCAATCTATCTATATTCTGCTGTATTCTCCTATCACCACTGCCCTGTTGCTCCTACATCTTTCCATAATCTGTTTACATATTTGTACCTCTATCTTACGCTCGCTGTTGGGAGGCCTGTAGTACAGCCCCAACATTGTTACCGCACCCTTCCTATTTCTGAGTTCTGCCCATATTGCCTCACTGCTCGAGTCCTCCATAGTGCCCTCCTTCAGCACAGCTGTGATATCCTCTTTGACCAGTAATGCAATGCAACTCAGAGGGGATAGGTATCTCTTGTCTTTGTAGTTGGAGCAGAGTCTTTCTGTTGTTGCTCTGTGAAGCATGCGTTAATGATCAGGCTCTGTAAGATCATTCGGCAGTCAGTCAGCAGCATTTCATCTTTATTAGTTGGCTCTACCATGCACAGCAATTTATATATCTCACATGCCACAATAAATGTGAAAATTCAAATGCAGGGATTTTGTAATAATCATTTTCATTCCATCATTCAAAGAATGCTGCTATTTGCAAACATGGAAACAAAAAAAAAATCAGAAGGAACCTATTCGGCCCATCATGTCGGTGCCAGCTGAACAAGAGCTACCTAATCTCTGTAAATTACATACTTCAAGTGCATATCCAAGTAGTTTGTAAATGCGATGAGGGTTTCTGCCTCTACCAGCCTTTCAGGTAGTGAGTTTCCCACCACCTCCTGGGTAAAAAGAATTGTCCTCAACTCCTCTCTAATCCTTCTTTAAATCTATGCCCCCTGGTTAACAACCTCACTGCTAATGGAAATAGGCCCTTCCTAGCCACTCTAGCTAGACCCCTCAGAAATTTTATACACCTCAAATAAATCTCTCCTCAGCCTCCTCTAATTTAAAGAAAACAACTCCAATCTATCCAATCTTTCTTCATAGCTAAAATTCTCCATTCCTGGCACATCCTCATAAATCTCCCTTGTATCCTCTCTAGCACAATCACATCCTTCTTTTAGTGACGTGACCAGAACTATATGTAATACTCTATCTGCAGTCTAACTAGTGTTCTATACAGTTCTAGAACATCCTCCCTGTTCTTATGTTCTATGTCTTGGCTAATAAAGGATAGTATTCCATCTGACTTCTTAACCACGTTATCTACGTCTCCTGCTACGTTCAAGGATTTGTGCACAAACACTCCACAGTCCCTCTGTTCATCTACATTTCCTAGTATCCTACCATTCCCTTGCCTTGTTTGCTATGTGTAATTAGAATGCAACAACTCTTTTCCCCATTAATCTCCTTCTCGAACTGCTGCAGTCCATGTGGTGTGGGTACATTCACAGTGCTGTTAGGTTTAGGATTTTGAGATTTAGGATTGTGACTCAGCAACAGTGAAGGAATGTCGATATATTTCCAAGTCAAGATGGTGTGTGGCTTGGAGAGGAGCTTGCAGATGGTGGTGTTCCCTTGCGTCTGCTGTCCTTGTTCTTCCAGGTGGTAGAGGTTGCAGGTGTGGAAGATGCTGTCATAGGAGCCTTGGTGAATTGTTGCACTGAATCTTGTAGATTGTGTACACTGCTGCCACTGTGTTCTGGTGGTGGAGGGAGTGAATGTTTAAGGTGGTGGATTGGGTGTCATTTAAGTGGGCTGCTTTGTCCTGGATGGTGTTGAGCTTCCTGAGTGTTGTTAGAGTTGCACCTACCCAGTCAAGTGTTCCATCTCATTCTTGACTTGTGCCTTTTGATGGTGGACAGGCTTTGGGAAGTCAGAAGGTGAGTTACTTACTGCAGAATTTCTAGCCTGCTCTTACAGCCACTGTATTTATGTGGCTGGTCCAGCTCAGTTTCTGGTCAATGGTAGCCCCTAAGATGGTGATAGTGGGGGGCGGGGGGGTCAGCGATGATAATTCTGTTGAATGTCAAGGGGAGATGGTGAGATTTTGTCTCATGGAAAATGGTCATTTCCTGGCACATGTCTGCCCCGAATGTTACTTGCCACTTATCAACCCAAGCCTAAATGTTGTCCAGGTCTTGCTGCATGCAGATATGGACTGCTTCAGTATCTGAAGAGATAGGAATGGGACTCAACACTGTGGAATCATCAGCGAACATTACCACTTCTGACTTTATGATGGAGGTAAAGTCATTGATGAAGCAGCTGAAGATGGTTATGCCCAGGACACTGCCTCCTGCAGCGTTGAGACGATTGGCCTCCAACAACCACAACCAGCTTCCTTTGTGCTAGGTATGACTCCAACCAGTGAGAGTTTTCCCCTGTTCCCATAGACTTCTATTTTTCTTGGGTTCCTTGATGCCACACTGGGTCAAATGCTGCCTTGATGTAAATGGCAGTCACTCTCACCTCATGTTGGTGAAAGGGTGAAAGCAGGCTCTAAATGGGTGCTGTGCTAATTAGATATGCCTGTTTGGAAATTATGGTTTTTGCACACAATTTTGAGTCTAATTGCTGATTACCATAAAGTTAACATGCCAAGAGATGCTAAATTAGACACCTGCAGGTTTAGCACTTAAGCACTGAGTAGAAGCAATTGTTGTGGAGCAATATATGTGGGCTCCAGGCATTTACTTCCACTGAGTGTGAGAAGTGTGTTGGCTGACCCCTGGTGCTCCATCTAGGATAGCTCCGAGGGAGAGGGCACACAGGTTCACAGACATGGCATTGGATGTGCTGGTGGTGGAGGTCCAGAGGAGGAGGGATGTTCTGTACCTGCAGTGAGGATGGAGTTGATCTCGCCTTCCTGTCCTTCTCTCCTCTAACAGCTGGTGCTGCTCCGCTTGGCCTTATGTCCTCCTCTCATTCCTCCTGTGGACCAAGGGACCCGAGCAAAGTGCCCATGACCAAGTACCCTCTTTCTCCTGGTGACTCCTGGTCCAAAAAGGTAGAGTACCACAGCACTTAATCTTTTAAGGCAAAGTCTTCAGAGAATGTCTAGAATTAATGTTGGTAGAATGTTGCTGAAGTCTTAAGAAACTGTCCCAGAAAGTCTTGTGATGTATTTTCAAAGTCCTCTTCAAACTCCAGCAGCAAGTGAACAATGAAAAGTAAGTATGTCTTTGAGTAGTGCTCAAAATTCTCATCAATGACTTGTTTGCTCCTATTCAGCTGAAAGCCAGTTAGTGCAAGTCCTAGCCACCAAAATGCCATGCAGTCACTTTAATGAATACTAGCAGGCAATCAGCTTGTTAAAGATCCTCCAGATGGTCATTCCTAGTGTGCGCTTCAACTCTTTTTCAAAGATAGTGCCTTGCGCCAAACACAGATTAAATGGGCATTGCAGCTCAAAACTCCATCTTGGCCACGTCGGAGTCTCCTTAGTGCCTAGTGCTCTATCCAGAGAAAATTGACCATGAGCACTAAATTTAAAAAGAGTAATTGTGTTTTGTGCAGAATTTATCACATATAATCACTTATGTTTAGGATATTTGTTAAACAGCAATCTACTGTCTGGATATAAAATATGAGTGCATTTAGTTTCTTTAATATTTTTCCATCAATATATAGAAACATGCTTAAGAAAATGGAAAAGGCAACAAAAAACTAAGGCCCTGATATTTTCTGGGGCAGGACTTGTGAGGAGGGGGAAGGAGTTGTGTTGAACACTGTGTTTTTTTAATCTGCTTCCCCACCCAGAAGCCAGCTGTTTGACAGGCTTGGGTTCCTGCCAGGTGTGGAACACTCTGGAAGAGGCCACAGCTGCAGAAGGAGGTAGGGAGTTGACCGCTGGGTTAGTGGGAGCGTGGGTGGGGACGGCGGGTTTGACCAAACACAGCGGGGTGTCCGATCTTGAATTGCGGAGGGGTCTAATCACAGAGCAGGTTGGTTCGGATGTGGGCAGGGAAGCTGGGTGGGCTAGGAGGAAGTACACCTGCTGCCGCTGTTCCACAAGCAGTGTTGGACAAACACCTTTTCCATGAACCGTCTTCGCCTGTCTTTAGCTGCTGGGCTTCCTGAGGCCTGGAAAACACGGCCAGTCAGTGTTAAACTTGGAAGATAGATTAAATATGAGGCACACAACCTCTTTATAACCCAAGTCCTGAGACTAGGTTAGTTGCTTACCCCCATCCTGTCACCGTTAAAACTGGAAATGGGCAGGTTGGGGTCTGATTGGAAAGTTTTAAGTTTTTAACATCCCACCTGACCCCAGCTCACCTATTTTTTGCAGTTAAAATTACCTCCCAAGTCTTTCACATCTGTGACCCCTGTTTCTCCTGTCCTGCCAAAACTAAATTTACACTTCCTGGGTCATTTTGAGAAAAACTTCCAGCGGTCCCTTGTAGGACTGCTGTTTAGGCCACTCACCACTTGGTGCAAGTGGACAGAGTACCACAGTGCACACTCTGTGGGGAGAGTACCAGAATACACATTCTGGGTTGGATTTTATGGACATCCCTGAGATGGAGTCAGAGGCGGGAGGCCCTTAGAAAAACAATGGGAGGTTGGGGGGGGGTGGTTGCAGAGGGCCCTTCACTGCCCCATCATCAAGTGATTTTGCTGGGGGCAGGATAGGCCAATGACGGCCTTCCCGACCAAAGGCTAATTGCCTATTAATGGTCACTTAAGGGCCTCTTCCCCCTGCCTCTGGGACTTAACCAGTGGCGAAGGGGTGCCTCCGCCATGGAGGAGGTCCCCCAGTAATACAAGGGGCACCCTCTGTGGGTTTAGGGTGGGTCCTTCCTCTATGGACTATCTGTCGTACACAGAGGACCCCCACTGGCAGACCCTCCACCTCCATGGGCCCCCTTCCAGACTGGTCTCGGTGACCCCGTCTCACACCTGAGGTCTGGGTCACCAGCGCTGGGACTGAGTCCAAGGCTTCTGCAGTACCGGCAGTAGCCACTGCTCCCAGTGGCACTTGCAATACTGCCGAGCTGCCGGTTCTGTGATTAGCCGACAGCTCGGAGGCTGGATCCCTGTCTTTAAAGAGAAGGAGATCCCAGCATCAGAAACTTTGCTTCTGGAACAATGGAGGATTGTGCTGGGGGGAGGGGGTTTCCGGGGCTCGAAAAAGCCGAGGCGGGGTTCCCCTGCCTTTGCGGGCTGGTGCCAGGAGCCCCAACAGCTGCACTGCGGGAAAGTAACCCAGTGCACACTCTGTGGAAAGTAACCCAGTGCACACTCAGTGGGGCAAGTAACCCAGTGCACACTCAGTGGGGCAAGTAACCCAGTGCACGCTCTGTGTGGAGATGACCCAGTGCACGCTCTGTGTGGAGATGACCCAGTGTACACTCTGTGAGGAGAGTAGCACAGTGTACACTCTGTGAATCCAATAAAGACTCACCTCAATGCACATAGTCTGTTGTCCCCTCTCCATTTGTATTCCATGACTTGCGCCCAGCTGCAAGACACGCAAGTGCCCATGGGAGAACATATGTTAATTACGGCTGTGCTTACATTGGCATTCTATGAAGGGGGAAGGGGGGAGTCAGCAGCGCACAATTTGGGCATTTTTATGCCATTGTGTTTTGTTGAATGATAATTTTCTTTAATCCACTGACTGGATTTAAAAAAAAAAGATATTTTAAAAAGACAAGCTGCCAGCAAAGTCCTCCTTTCAGCTTAAGATGATCACCAAGTTTGCTACACTCTATCTTACATTGCAAAGGACTGTGAGGAGGGAGATGAAATTACTGATAATTTCGCAGTAAGAACCTAGACCCAGGAAGTTTAAAGTAACTACCTGTTCTCTCAGCAAGCAGAGAAATACTGCTAACTGCTATGTTTGAAACACTGAGTGACTGTCACGTGACAAGCCCTCCCCATCTGTGTTTTTAAGCTGGTGAATTTCTCTGCAGCAGAGGAGAAGCAACTGGACTCTAACATGAATAGACCCTAAGTGGGGGCCCCTTTCTCTCTCTCCATTCCAGCTTGAAAGCTTTCAAATCCTGCTTGTTAACTGACCACCTTTGCATACTCTGGCTACAATCAGAAACCCCGTTGGAGGAAATCATCCACATCGTTATCTCCAAGAGACTCATCAAACTAGTCATCTACCTCTTCAAACTAAAAACCACTGAATTCAGCTAAAAGCCAGCCAAATCGCCAGTCTCCACAGACTGTATATCTTTTTTCTATGGACTCTAACTCAACCAATCTCCCTTTCCTCACTCTGTCGCTTATTTGTGTCTGTGTAAACCTCTAGTGTGTGTGTGAGAGTGAAAATTGACACGTTGTTTATTATTTTATTAGTTTGGTTTAGGTACAATAAAGTTAACCTCTTTCTTTGTTAACTCAAGAAAACTTGTCTGATTGGTTCTTGTTATGATCATAGCAAGTAAGTAATCAACACCTGCTGAGTTGATCAGTACATCCACTTTAAGAAAGAATTAAACATGTTGTGGTCTAACAAGGAGAGGGAGAAGAGGGAAGCCCTTTAACCCTTTCCAACTTGACCATATCAGGCATAATGGAATAATGACTGTTACACAGTGATCATCAGTTAAATGAAGAAAAGAACTTCATCTAAATCATAACATAGAGTCATACAGCACTAAAACAGGCCCTTCGGCCCACCGAGTCTGTGCTGACCAACAACCACCCATTTATACTAATCCTACATTAATCCCATATTCCCTACCACATCCCCACCATCTACCTACACTAGGGGCAATTTACAATGGCCAATTTACCTATCAACCTGCAAGTCTTTGGCTGTGGGAGGAAACCAGAACACCTGGCGGAAACCCATGCGGTCACAGGGAGAACTTGCAAACCCCACACAGGCAGTACCCAGAACCAAACCCGGGTCGCTGGAGCTGTGAGGCTGCGGTGCTAACCACTGCACCACTGTGCCATCCCTAACACATCTGCAATGTCAGATGTCAGACGAGCGTGACTTCGCAGGTGTGGCAAGGTGGTTTTCTTAAAACATTTGTGAGTGCTCCTATGCAGTGTGATCCCTGTGATAGCAGCTGGGCTGGAGGCAGGCTGTTGATCAGGCTGCCCGTTGGCCTGTGATAACTTTGGTGGCTGTCCTCTGGCTGCCTGAGGCCTGGAAGGCCCCGGTACCTGAAGGTTTCCTGCACTGGTGCAGGACTCTACTCAGGCGCACGGCTGCTGGAGCTGGGCTCACTGGCAGAGGGGCTGAGGAGCCTTCTCCATACTCTGAGCTCCCTGAGGGGAGCCCTCCGATGTGGAGGTCAGCCTCTCCACCTCCCTTTCAAGGCTTACTTCAACCTCCCTGCTCACCAGAGAAGGATGAGGAGCGGGAGAAGACTCCAGCACCTCATCCTTCTCTCACCTTGCCACTGCTGTGTCGAGCTCATGGCCAAGGCAATGTGCAGGTCTGCACACATCTCTGGAATCAGGCTCTCCATGAGGGGCACCGACCTCTCGATGCAGGAAGCCATGCATTCACATGCCTGAGACATAGCAGCACTCATGGCATGATGGACTCTTCCATCAACCGCTCATGTCTGCGCATGCCAGATGTTGCCTTACCTCTCTCTGCAACTCCAACATGTTCTGTGCTGTTGACAGCAGAGGTTCATCATCAGTCTGGGGCTCAGCATAGGCCTGGCCACCCACAGTCCTCCGACTGTCAGAGGCCTCCACTGTCTCAACTTCAGCAGATGGTGGAAGGTGCAGGAGACACATGGGTTGGTGCATCCTTCGACTGCTGGTTCCTCCTCAGAGGCTGGAGTCTCCTGCATTCACTCCTGTCTTAAGAGTCATTTGTAACTTTCAATGTGCTGCTAAAAACGTGTGACTGAATCCTGGACCCCCCTTCAATCTTCCGAGGGGACCCCACAGGATGGCTGAGCCAAGACAGAATGGCCTCACAGTTCAGTGATGCCTCACTGCAGATTCTCCTCCAGGCTCCAAGGGAAAGGTTCTCTTCCCCAGCCATAGCAAGAGGAGGTCCTCCCACCTGACTAAGCAAGCCTGGGTGGAGGTCACTGAGGAGGTCAGCAGCTGTGGGGTCACCCACTGGAACTGGGCCCAGTGTCAAAAGGGGGTCAACAACCTCCTGTGTTCGGTTAAGGTGTGCTCCGTAACACTCATTACTGAGTGCAAGTGGCTATGCAGGATGAAGTGGGGCATGGTGAGGGTTTCATCTCTTCCTGACAGATGCATGGCTGCATCTCAGCAACAAGCCACCTTCCTTCATAACTTACCTGCCTTAACTCCCCTGACAGCGTGTGGCAGCATGAGAGATATCAGATCCCCCAGTAGGGAACAAGGGGCTGATACTAACAGAACTGTTACGTTGATTTCACTGCAAATTCTTACCACCTACATTCTTCCTCTTGCAGGACAAGAGGGCCCACAACAGGGGGGAGACAAGCCGGACAGGCAGAGGCATTCCAGATCTGCAGCCTCTCACCCCAGCCGAGGAAGAGGTCTTGAAATTAGCAAGGACCCAAGGTGGTGGCGCAACATCAGATGGAGAGACCGGAGTCTCTGTGCAAGAGAGTGAGGATTGGCTTCCATCGCCATACAGATCACTTCTGGAGACCCACATCATGTATGTTTGGCATGATGAGATCAGTAAAGCCTAACCCACACATGTTTGTGTTCTTTCAAGCAGGTCAGTGGACGCAGGAGACGCAGCTACAGGGGCACAGATGTCCATCTCTGAGGAGGAGGAGCACTCAGACGATGCACCATCCCATTACTCTCCTGCACTTTCCACCAGCGCAGATACTTTCACCTTGCTGGGTTACTACTTGGCTTTAGAATCAGGGTCACAAGCTGGTAAGAGCAGCTGGCTGAAGCTGAGACAACCGAGGCCTCTGAGAGTTGGAGGACCTTCAGTGGCCAGGCCCAAGCTGAACCCCAGGCTGATGATCAGCCTCTGGTGCCATCAGCACAGGTTATGGGGGAGTTACAGAGAGAGGTAAAGCAACATCCGGCGGAGATCCCAGCGGTCATGCACAGACATGAGCGGATGATAGAGGAGTCCATCCATGCCATGACTGCTGCCTTGTCTCTGGTATGTGAGAGAATGGCTTCCTCCATCGAGAGGTTGGTGACACTCATGGAGAACCAGATTCCACAGATGCATACAAACCTGTGCACTATCGCCTTGGCCATGAGCTCGATACAGCAGGACCAAGGTGAGAAATGGACCAGGTGCCTGGAATCTTCTCCAGCTCCTCATCCTTCTTTGACGATCAGGGAGGGTCAAGTGAGCCTTAAATGGGAGGAGGAGAGGCTTGGGCCAGTCTGGGGGCTCCCCTCAGGGCGCTCTGAGGGTAGAGAGCAGCTCCTTAACCCTCTGCCAGTGAGCCCAGCCCCAGCAGCCATGATGCATGAGGGGAGACCTGCAGGAAACCTTCAAACAGCCAGGGCCTTCCAGCCCTCAGGCAGCCAAAGGACAGCTGCCAAAGACATCACTGCCCAAGGGGCATCCTGATCAGCAGCCTGCCTGCAGCCCAGCTGCTGTCACTGGGACAATACCTTGTAGGAATACTCACAAGTGTATTGTAAAAACCACCTGGCCACACTTGGAGGTTCATGGAAGCGTAAAGGTTTAGTGCCATGATGATCTTCAGGGCCACTGGCACAGGGTCCAAATCCCATAGACTGCAACTCGTCCTGCAGCAGTGCACATAAATCGGTGACAGCCTCCCTGGAGAGGCATCGTCTTCGCTGACAATGCTACTTGGATATTTGGAAGTTGCTGATTCAAGTTCGGTACACTCTCTGCTGATGCAGGGCCTTTCCTGGCAAGACCACCTGCTGCTGCTCTCATCATGGAGCTGCACGGGCAGGTGTAGGTGCCTCTTGGCCCTCCCTCTGCTAGAAATGCTGCATTACGAGAGCCAAAAAGACAGGGTATCTAAGACCCATGCCAGGTGACGAGTGGGCCTACAGAGTGCTATTGCTGCAGAGAAGATCCTGCCTTGGCAATGCGCTTCTGACACTTTTCCCCACAGAATCACTGATGGCTCTCACTGCCCACTCTTGCTGATAGCCGATCCCCTCAACTAGTAGTCTGGCCAACCAAAGATCTCACACACAGCAGTTTGGTCACCCAATACATCGAACCAAAACCAAGTCCCCACCCCACCACCCCGCCCCAGCCTTGCTGACCCATTGGGAACATGGCCCCTCTTGCAGAGACCCTGAGACTCTGACTCCCCTTGCAGAGACCCTGACAACACGAGCCCCCTGTCAGAGACCCCATCATACAACCCCCCCTGTCAGAGATCCCGACCCCCAGCTGTCACAGCATACAGCAACACAGTCTGACAATGACTTCCAGACCCCCCTCTTCCCCTATGCAGCAATGCTCGGGGCTGCCTCTCCTTTGTGGCACTGAAGCCTCTCACCTCTGCCGCTAGGTTTTAACAGCTGTGAACCTGAATGCACGTGAGTGCCACCCGCCATTTACTAAATCGAGGTGAATTAGATGCAAATGTATTACAATTATCTGCTCAGTAATTTACATCAGCTTCCCGTTGTGTCGTAGCAGCACTGCCACCTTGGTACTTTCCTACCGCTGACAAAATCTGGAAATGGCATCAAGACACTGGATTTCCAGGCGGACAATTCCAACACGATACTCTGATCCCCACCATGCCACCATTCCCTCTTCAAACAGACAAATGAAATTCTGCCCACTGTGGGCAGAGTAGCACTGTGCATACTGTGTGGGGAGAGTACAGTAGTGCACACTCTGCCCATTTATGCAACAAAATTGCAGTCAGGACCTGCATATGTAATAGGACCTCAATTTGCAAATTACAAGTGACCTCCTGCTTCATATAGACAGGTGCTCCGGATGTCTATCTCAGAACCCTACCTAAGATGGCAGCAGCTGAATCATCAGTGTAAAAGGACAATATGACCGAGTGCCATATTTGCGCTATCACTGTGCTGCTTGTGCCAAATGGAGGGAGTTAAAATCGATCCGATGTCAATTCAACATGTTGACTGTTCAGTCAAAGTAGAATACTGTATAACTGCAGGGATCATAGCCCAGTTCAGTTTAAGTGGATCAATATGAGACCGCCTTGAGGAAACAAGGCTCTGCTGGTGTGCAGCAAATTTAAAACACTTTTGTTTTTAAACTATTTGATTTCGGTTATTCAGTTAATTCTTTGTTAAGATTAAACATGGCACTGTCACTGAGAGGAGCCCTGTACTTGCTTGTAATAGAGCTCCTCTTTGAGTGGTTAGAGTTGGCAGTATAACTCAGTTTTGTCAACTCACACCATTCCAATGTAGCTCAAACTGTGATAAAGCTATACTGCAACAAAGTAACATTCTATGCTGAATATAGTATTGATATGTAATTATGTAATAATGGCAGAGAATATCCTAGCCCTGAACTTGTATCTTTCTCTAATTTCCCTTCATGCCATCTCTAAGCTCATCATGTCCATGGGACCCACCTCTCGCTCCCTTAACCCTGCTTCCACTAAACTACAGACCACCCTGGCCCCAATGTTAGTTGATATTGTTCACAGTCCTCTCTTCAGGTATTGTCCCTTTCTCCTTTAAATCTCCAGCCAGCACGCTCTCCTCAAAAAAAAAAAAACTTTTGACACCCTCTGTCCTTGAAAACCCCATCTTCAAACTTCCTTTTCTGTCCAAAGTTCTTGAACGTGTTTTCTGCTCCCAAATCCGTGCCAATCTTTCCCGGAACTCCGTGTTTGAATTCCTACAATCTGTTTCCTCTCCTGCCACAGTAACAACTTATTGAAGTAACAAATGACATCCTATGTTACGACAACAAAGGCAAACTACTCCTCTTTGTCCTTCTCAACCTGTCATCAGGCTTTGACACAGTTGATCACACCATCCTCCTTCAACGCCACTCCACCAACATCCAACTGGGTGGGACTGCACTTGCCTAGTTCCATTCTTATCTAGGTAATCGTAGCCAGAGAATTGCCATCAATGACTCTCTTCCCACTCCCACACAGTTACCTCGAGTCTCTCCTAAGGATCTATCCTTGGCCCCCTTCAATTTCTCATCTACATGCTGCCTCTCGGCAACATTATTGAAAACATGTCAGTTTCCACATGCATGCTGACAACACCCAGCTCTACGTCACCAGCACCTCTCTTGACTCAATGAGGGAATGCAATGAGAAGAGACATTTGCCTGAGTGAGACACTGCTAGAGTAAATCTGGAAATTTGGTGCACTTGGGAATTCAGTGTAGAGTGGGAAAGAGGGGCTGCTTTTCCTTTTTTTTCAGCCTCCAGCAGCTGGTGAGTCTTCTCTTGACTCCAAGGTAACTGATTGTTTGGTGAGGTTTTTTTATCGTTTACCTTTCAAAACTCGGGTTACCGATTGTAAGGTTTTATTTACTAATACTAGTTAAGCTTAGTCGATAAGGAAACAGCGAGAGAGTTAATTGAGAAAGTAATTAAGAAAGTAATTAAAATAAATTAACTACCATAAGTAACAAAGGCAGGACAGGTGTAACGTTGCAGCTGTGGTATGTGGGAGCTTTTGGATGCCAAGGTGATCCAGGAGAAACACATCTGCAGAAAGTGTAAGCAGCTAGAGGAATTCCAGATCAGGATTATTGATCTGGAAGCCGAATTGCAAACACTGCACAACATAAGGGAGGGGGAGAAATACCTGGACACTTAATTCCGGAAGATGGTCGCACCTCTTAGAACAGGGTCATCTGTTTTGGTCAGCAGTGAGGTACAGGAGGATGTGACCATGAGTGAGGCAGGTAAAGGGACTGAGCAGACAGTAGTGCAGGAGCCTCAGACTTTGCAATTTTCAAACAGGTTTGCGGTGCTTTCAACCTGTGCAGATGAAAGCGAGGTCTGCAAGGTGGATGAGCAGACTGGTCATGGCACTGCGCTACAGGAAGCCATTCAAGTGGGGGGAGCAAAAAGGAATGTCGTGGTAGTAGGGGATAGTATAGCGAGGGGGATTGACACTGTTCTATGTAGCCAAAAGCGTGAGTCCAGAAGGCTGTGTTGCCTACCTGGGGCCAGGGTTCGAGACATCTGCTCAGGGCTGGACAGGAACTTGGAATGGGAGGGGGAGGATCCAGTTGTTGTGGTCCATGTAGGTACCAATGACATAGGTAGGACTAGGAAAGAGGTTCTGCTTAGGCAGTATGCGGAGCTAGACACCAAATTGAAGAACAGAACCTCAAGGGTAATAATCTCTGGATTATTACCTCAGCCACATGCCAATTGGCAGAGGGCACATAAGGTTAGTGAAATGAAGATGTGGCTCAAAGACTGGTGTGGGAAAAGTGGGTTTCAGTTCATGGGGCATTGGCACCAGTACTGGGGAAAGTGGGGGCTGTACTGTTGAGATGGTCTGTACCTGAACTGTGCTGGGACCAGTGTTTTCGCAAACCATATAACTAGGAAAGTAGAGAGGGCTTTAAACTGAACAGGGTGGTGGTGGGGGGGGGGGGGGGGGTGCTGTGGTGAGAGATTGAGCCTGGGTAGATGTAGCAAACCAAGGGGTAGAGTCAAGGCAGGAGAGCAGAATAGTAATATGGGAAATAGAATGGCAGGAAGAGACAAAGAGAGAAAACCTCAGAACGCACCAACAGTTGAGACTAGATGTTACAAAGATAACACAAAGACAAAACTAAAGGTTCTGTATCTGAATGTACGTTGCATTCATAACACAGTAGATGAATTGATAGCGCACATTGAAGTAAATAAATATGATCTGATAGCCATTACGGAATGTGACTGCAGAATGACAAGTATTGGGTCTTGAATATTGAGGGGTATATGACATTCAAGAAGAATAGGAAGCTAGGTAAAGGTGGAGGGGTAGCACTGTTAATCAAGGATGGCATTGGTGCAATAGTTAGAGATGATCTTGGTTCAGGAGATCAGGCTGTAGAATCGGTTTGGGTGGAGAAGAGGAATAGTAGGGGAAAGAGGTCACTAGTGGGAGTGCTCTACAGGCTCCCTAACAGTAGCCATAATGTTGGAAGAAGTATACAAGAAGAAATGTTGGGTGCCTGTGATAAAGGGATGGCAATAATCATGGGTGATTTTAATCTACATATAAACTGGAAAAATCAGATTGGCAATAATAGCCTGGATGAGGAGTTTACAGAATGCTTTCGAGATAGTTTCTTAGAGCAGCACGTTCTGGAACTAACCGGAGAGCAGGTTATATTAGACTTAGTATTGTGTAATGTGACAGGATTAATGATCGCAGAGTAAAGGCACCTCTAGGTAGCAACGACCACAATATGATTAAATTTTATATCCAGTTTGAAAGAGAGAAGAGTGAGTCTAAGACCAGTATTTTAAACATAAATAAAGGCAACCTGAGGGTATGAAAGCTGAGCTAGCTGAAGTGAACTGGGTTACCAGGCTAGGAGATTGATCAATAGAGAAGCAGTGGCAGGCAGACATTTTTAAAGGGATATTTCAGAATACTCAGGGTAAGTATATTCCTACTATAAAGAAATATTCAAAGGGGAGGAACTAAAGAAGTTAAGGAAAGCATCAAATTTAAGGAAAAAGCATATAATTGCGCAAAGATGAGTGGCAGGTTATACAATTGGTTGGAATATAAAGAACGGCAGAGAATGACTAAAAGGTTAATCAGGAGAAAGAAATTTGAGTATGAGAGGAAGCTAGCTAGAAATGTAAAAATGAATAGCAAGAGTTTCTGCAGGTATTTAAAAAAGAAAAGAGTAAGTAAAGTGAGTGTTGGTCCACTGGAGAGTGAGAATGAGGAGCAAATCATAGATAATAAGGAAATGGCAGATGAAATGAACAAATATTTTGCTTCTGCTTTTACTATAGAGGATACAAAAACATTCCAGTAATAGCAGTAAATCAGGAGGTGGAAGGAAGAGAGGAACTTTGGGAAATTACAATCACCAGGGAAGCGGTACTGAACAAATTGATGGAGCTGGGGGCTGACAAGTTCACTGGTCCTGATGGGCTTCATCCTAGGGTCTTAAAAGAGGTGGCTAATGAGGTAGCAGATGCGTTGGTGTTCATTTTTCAAAATTTTCTAGATTCTGGAAAGGTTCCATCAAGCTAGAAAGTAGCAAATATAACCCCTCTATTCAAAAAGGGGGGAGACAGAAAACAGGTAACTATAGGTCAGTTAGCTTGACATCTGTTGTGGGGAAGGTGTTAGAATTGATCATTATAGAGGCTGGGCACTTAGAAAAACTCAAGGTAATTGGGAATAGTTAGCATGGTTTTGTGAAAGAGAAATCATGTTTTACCAATTTATTGGAGTTCTTTGAAGGTGTAAAATGTGCTGTGGATAAAGGGGAGCCCGTTGAAGTACTGTACCTGGATTTCCAGAAGGCATTTGGCAAGGTGCCACATAAAAGGTTATTGCGCAATTTAGGAGCTCATGGTATAGGGGGTAACATATTAGCATGGATAGAAGATTGGCTGGCTGGTAGAAAACAGAGTATGCATAAATGGGTCTTTTTCTGCGTGGCAAGGTGTGATAAGTGGAGTCCCGCAAGGGTCTGTGCAGGGACCTCAACTTTTTACAATTTATATCAATGACTTAGATGAGGGGAGTGATAGCATGGTAGCTAAATTTGCAGATGACACAAAGACAGGTAGGAAGTTATGTTGTGAAGAGGACATAAGGAGGTTGCAGACCGATCCAGATAGGTTGAGTGCTTGGGCAAAAATCTGGCAGATGTGGTATAATGTGGGAAAATGTGAAGTTGTTCACTTTGACAGGAAGAATAAAAAAGCAGAGTATTACTTAAACAGAGAATGACTGCAGAATTCCAAGGTGCAGAGGGATCTAGGTGTTCTAGTGCATGAGCCACAAAAGGTTATTATGCTGGTACAGCAAGTAATAAAGAAGGCTAATGGAATGCTATCCTTTACTATGAGAGGAATTGAATATAAAAGTTATACAGGGCATTGGTAAGACCACATCTCAAATGCTGTGTATAGTTTTGGTCTCCTTATTTAAAGAGGGATGTAAATGTGTTGGAGGCAGTTCAGAGGAGATTTACTAGATCGATACCTGGAATGAGCAGGTTCTCTTATGAGAAAAGGTTGGACAGACTGGGCTTGTATTCACTGGAGTTTAGAAGAGTGAGGGCAGACTTCAATTGAAGTTTAAAGATCCTGAATGGTTTTGACAAGGTATATCTGGAAAGGATGTTTCCTCTTGTGGGGGAGTCCAGAAGTAGGGGGCACTGTTTTAAAATTAGGAGCTGCCCTTTTAGGACAGGGATGAGGAGAATTTTCTTCTCTCAGAGGGTTGTGCGACTTTGGAACTATTTGCCTCAGAAGGTGGTGGAGGCGGGGTCAATGAATATTTTTAAGGCGGAGGTAGATAGATTCTTGTCAGGCAAGGGAATCGAAGGTTATCGAATATAGATTGGACTGTGGAATTCGAGACACAAATAGATCAGTCATGATTTTATTGAATGGATGAGCAGGCTAGAGGGGCCGAATGGCCTACTTCTGCTCCTACTTCGTATGTTCATCTGTTCGACTCTTCCACTGTCTCTAATTTGTCAGACTGCTTATCTGACATCCAGTACTGGATGAGCAGAAATTTCCTCTTATTAAATATTGGAATACCAAAGCCACTGGGGGTCAATTTTTCCATCCGCTTGGAGGTGAGTATGGAGGTGGGGGGCCAAAGAAATTCTGAAAGAAAGTGATTGGGTGACCACTTTGTAGAGCACCTCTGCTCATTCTGAAAATGTGACCCCGAGCTACCTGTCGCTTGCCATTTAAATACACACCCCTGCTCTCATGCCCACATTTCTGTCCTGGGATTGCTGCAATGTACCAGTGAACATCAATGCAAGCTCGAGGAACAGCACCTCATTTGCCGATTAGGCACACTACAGCCTACCAGACTGAACACTGAGTTCAATAATTTCAGAGCATGACTGCCCCTCCCCTTTTTATTTTTATTTTTATTTTTACTTCATTTTATTTTAGTTTGTTTCATTATTCAATTTTTTTTACCATGTGCCTGCACACTGTATTTTTCATGTTTATGCTTTTGGCTATAGGGCTTTCATTATTCTGTCATTTAACACCCTCCACTTTGTCTTTCACGACACAATTAACATACTCTTTGCCTTTGCCTTTGCTCCATGACCTCCTTGTCAATTATTATCTGTGACCCTATGTCCTATCAACACCTCCCCTTTTGTTCTCGTTAGCCTCACTCCCATTTTATTTGCTTAAAACCTGTTACAGTTCTAACCTTTGCCAGTTCTGATGAAAGGTCACTGACCTGAAACGTTAACTCTGCTTCTCTCTCCACAGATGCTGCCCGACCTGCTGAGTATTTTCGAGCACTTTTTGTTTTTATTACTGAAAGAAAGGGATGCTGATGAACTCCCACCTTGGGCTGTTTTTCCCAAGGATGGGCTGGGTTCAATGCCAGCAACTCATGTATCCACAGCAAGATGCCAATTGAGGTTTCTGTGTGACTAATGATTGGCAACTTTAACACCACACAACAATTTTATGAACATACGAACATATGAATTAGGAGCAAGAGTCGGCCACTCGGCTCCTCGAGCCTGCTCCGCCATTCAACAAGATCATGGCTGATCTGATTGTAACCTCAACTTCACATTCCCACCTACCGCCAATAACCTTTCACCCCCTGGCTTATCAAGAATCTATCTACCTCTGCCTTAAAAATGTTTGAAGACTCTACTTCCACCGCCTTTTGAGGAAGAGAGTTCCGAAGACTCATGACCCTCTGAGAGAAAACATCTCTCCTCATCTCTGTCTTAAACGGGAAACCCCTATTTTTAAATAGTGATTCCTAGTTCTAAATTCTCCCACAAGGGGAAACATCCTTTCCACATCTACCCTGTCAAGACCTCTCAGAATCTTATAGGTTTAAATCAAGTCACCTCTTTTAAACTCCAGCCAATACAAGCCTAGCCTGTCCAACCTTTCCTCATACCTGCCCATTCCTGGTATTAGTCTAGTAAACCTTCTCTGAACTGCTTCCAATGCATTTACATCCTTCCTTAAATAAGGAAACCAATACTGTACTCCAGATGTGGGCCGGAATTTTACGCCACCCAAGCGAGCCACATGGTAATGGGGCGTGGGGTGAGGGGGTGGCGTAAAATGGAGCGTGAGGCTCCGGGAGGCCTTCCTGATCTGCTCCCGCCACCACCCCACTTTATGTTGGGCTTGGGGTGGGGGTGGTGGGGGGTGAAAAACGGGCCGCCCGCCCCAGGCCAATTAAGGCCCTTAAGTTGCCAATTAACGACCACTTAAGGGCTTTCGCCCGCCTCCACGGAGATTATACCTGTGGCAAGCAGACATCCTGGAGCCCAGAAAGGCCAGCTGGTGAGAGCTGGTGGCCTCTCAGCTTGTCAGCCCGCAGCTCCAACAATTTGTTCAGTACCACTTCCCTGGTGATTGTAATTTTCTTGAGTTCCTCCCTCCCTTCCAATTCCTGATTTACAGCTATTTCTGGGATGTTACTTGCATCCTCTATGGTGAAGACCAATGCAAAATACCTGTTCAATTCATCTACCATCTCCTTATTTTTCCTTATCAATTCCCCAGACTCACTTTCTATCGAGCCTATACTCACTTTGTTAACTCTTTCTTAAATATCTATAGAAACTCTAACAATCTGTTATATTTCTCACCAGCTTTCTCTCGTACTCTAATTTTTTCCTCCTTATCAATCTTTTAGTTGTTCTTTGCTTCTTTTTATATTCTGTCCAATCTTCTGACCTGCCCCATCTTTGCGCATCTTTGCGCAATTATTTGCTTTTTCTTTACGTTCGATACTATCTTTAACTTTTTAGTGAATCACGGATGGTGAATCCTCCCCTTGGAAATTTTCTTTCTCATTGGAATGTATCTATTCTGTGTATTTTGAAATATCCCCTTAAATGTCTGCCACTGCATCTCTATTGGCATATCCCTTAACCTACTTTGCCATAACATCATTAGCAGCATCCCCAACACCGAACACCTATTCCTGCTGGGGGACTTTAATGCCAGGGTTGGGGCCGACCATGACTCATGGCCCTCCTGCCTTGGGCGCTATGGCGTTGGAAGGATGAATGAGAACGGGCAGAGACTGCTTGAGTTGTGTACCTATCATAACCTCTGCATCACCAACTCGTTCTCTCACACTAAACCCTGTCACCAGGTTTCATGGAGGCACCCAAGATCACGTCGTTGGCACCAGCTAGACCTCATTGTCACAAGGCGAGCCGCCTTAAACAGTGTTCAAATCACACGCAGCTTCCACAGTGCGGACTGCGACACCGACCACTCCCTGGTGTGCAGCAAGGTTAGACTCAGACCAAAGAAGTTGCATCATTCCAAGCAGAAGGGCCACCCGCGCATCAACACGAGCAGAATTTCTCACCCACAGCTGTTACAAAAATTTCTAAATTCACTTGTAACAGCCCTTCAAAACACTCCCACAGGGGATGCTGAGACCAAGTGGGCCCACATCAGAGACGCCATCTATGATTCAGCTTTGACCACCTACGGCAAAAGTGCGAAGAGAAATGCAGACTGGTTTCAATCTCATAATGAAGAGCTGGAACCTGTCATAGCCGCTAAGCGCATTGCACTTTTGAACTACAAGAAAGCCCCCAGCGATTTAACATCCGCAGCACTTAAAGCAGCCAGAAGTACTGCACAAAGAACAGCTAGGCGTTGCGCAAACGACTACTGGCAACACCTATGCAGTCATATTCAGCTGGCCTCAGACACCGGAAACATCAGAGGAATGTATGATGGCATGAAGAGAGCTCTTGGGCCAACCATCAAGAAGATCACCCCCCTCAAATCTAAATCGGGGGACATAATCACTGACCAACGCAAACAGATGGACCGCTGGGTTCAGCACTACCTAGAACTGTACTCCAGGGAGAATGCTGTCACTGAGACTGCCCTCAATGCAGCCCAGCCTCTACCAGTCATGGATGAGCTGGACATACAGCCAACCAAATCGGAACTCAGTGATGCCATTGATTCCCTAGCCAGCGGAAAAGCCCCTGGGAAGGACAGCATTACCCCTGAAATAATCAAGAGTGCTAAGCCTGCTATACTCTCAGCACTACATGAACTGCTATGCCTGTGCTGGGACGAGGGAGCAGTACCCCAGGACATGCGCGATGCCAACATCATCACCCTCTATAAAAACAAAGGTGACCGCGGTGACTGCAACAACTACCGTGGAATCTCCCTGCTCAGCATAGTGGGGAAAGTCTTTGCTCGAGTCGCTCTGAACAGGCTCCAGAAGCTGGCCGAGCACGTCTACCCTGAGGCACAGTGTGGCTTTCGTGCAGAGAGATCGACTATTGACATGCTGTTCTCCCTTCGTCAGATACAGGAGAAATGCCGTGAACAACAGATGCCCCTCTACATTGCTTTCATTGATCTCACCAAAGCCTTTGACCTCGTCAGCAGACGTGGTCTCTTCAGACTACTAGAAAAGATCGGATGTCCACCAAAGCTACTAAGTATCATCACCTCATTCCATGATAATATGAAAGGCACAATTCAACATGGTGGCTCCTCATCAGAGCCCTTTCCTATCCTGAGTGGTGTGAAACAGGGCTGTGTTCTCGCACCCACACTTTTTGGGATTTTCTTCTCCCTGCTGCTTTCACATGCGTTCAAATCCTCTGAAGAAGGAATTTTCCTCCACACAAGATCAGGGGGCAGGTTGCTCAACCTTGCCCGTCTAAGAGCGAAGTCCAAAGTACGGAAAGTCCTCATCAGAGAACTCCTCTTTGCTGACGATGCTGCTTTAACATCTCACACTGAAGAATGCCTGCAGAGTCTCATCGACAGGTTTGCGTCTGCCTGCAATGAATTTGGCCTAACCATCAGCCTCAAGAAAACGAACATCATGGGGCAGGATGTCAGAAATGCTCCATCCATCAATATTGGCGACCACGCTCTGGAAGTGGTTCAAGAGTTCACCTACCTAGGCTCAACTATCACCAGTAACCTGTCTCTAGATGCAGAAATCAACAAGCGCATGGGTAAGGCTTCCACTGCTATGTTCAGACTGGCCAAGAGAGTGTGGGAAAATGGCGCACTGACACGGAACACAAAAGTCCGAGTGTATCAGGCCTGTGTCCTCAGTACCTTGCTCTACGGCAGCGAGGCCTGGACAACGTATGCCAGCCAAGAGCGACGTCTCAATTCATTCCATCTTCGCTGCCTTCGGAGAATACTTGGCATCAGGTGGCAGGACTATATCTCCAACACAGAAGTCCTTGAAGCGGCCAACACCCCCAGCTTATACACACTACTGAGTCAGCGGCGCTTGAGATGGCTTGGCCATGTGAGCCGCATGGAAGATGGCAGGATCCCCAAAGACACATTGTACAGCGAGCTCGCCACTGGTATCAGACCCACCGGCCGTCCATGTCTCCGTTATAAAGACGTCTGCAAACGCGACATGAAATCGTGTGACATTGATCACAAGTCGTGGGAGTCAGTTGCCAGCATTCGCCAGAGCTGGCGGGCAGCCATAAAGACAGGGCTAAATTGTGGCGAGTCGAAGAGACTTAGTAGTTGGCAGGAAAAAAGACAGAGGCGCAAGGGGAGAGCCAACTGTGCAACAGCCCCAACAAACAAATTTCTCTGCAGCACCTGTGGAAGAGCCTGTCACTCCAGAATTGGCCTGTATAGCCACTCCAGGCGCTGCTTCACAAACCACTGACCACCTCCAGGCGCGTATCCATTGTCTCTCGAGATAAGGAGGCCCAAAAGAAAAACTTTGCCAGTTCACTTTTGCTAGCTCTGCTTTCATGGCCTTATAATTGCCCTTATTTAAGTTTAAAATACGAGAACAGTGTCAATCCCCCTCACTATACTGTCCCGTTCTACCACTACTTTCCTTTTTGCTCCTCCCACTTGAACAGCTTCCTGTACCATGGTGTCATTGTCAGTCTGCTCATCCACGCTACAGCCCTCACTCTTGTTCATACAAGCTGCAAGAACCTCAAACATGTTGCTCAATTGCAAGGGCTGAGGCTCCTCTACTCCTACATTCTCGATCCCCTTGCCTGCCTGACTCGCAGTCATACTCTCCTGTCCCTGACCACTGACCAAAACAAATGACCCTATCCTAAGGTGTGTGACTGCCTTCTGGAACAAAGTGTCCAGGTAACTCTCCCCCCCGATGCATCGCCCTGTCTGCAGCTCAGTCTCCAGCTCAGTGACTCTGAGCCGAACCTCCTCAAGCTGCAGACACTTACTACAGATGTGATTGCCATTGATTGCCATGGCTCCCAGGAGCTCCCACATACTGCAGCCATGACGCATCACCCGCCCTGCCATCTTTATTCTGTTAATTTAATTAACTTTATTTTTTTTCTTAATTATTTTATAGTTCTCATCCTTACTGAACTCCCTCACTTTCCAAACTCCCTTCTTCACACTCAGTGCAACAAGCAGTGTAATGGTGTAGCAGCATAGCGCAGGCACCCCCAACCCATCACCTCCCACTGTGTTCGCATCTCAGCAACTAAGAAGAGGTGACTTCTGTGAGAGCTGAAAGAGTTTTAATGGTCACCATTAGAAAATGGCAAGGCTGCTGTCTTCCCACGTCACAGCTTTGCCAGACATGCCTTGCCATTGAGGATTTCCTGGAGACAGATGTCTCTGATCATCATGACATTAATGCAATGGCAGCCACTCCCCTGATATTGATGGCATTACTTCTCTGCTGCTCCTGTCGTTTGGGCCTCAGCAGCACTTTCACTGGTGACACAGTGAGGGCTGCCAGCCTCCCTTCCAGTGGGCTGTATTCACATCCCATCTCCGGAACCAGACGGCAAACATGGAGGTGGCCTTCCAATTGGCCGTCTGCTGTAACATTCAGCCGATGGTCATGCTGCAGCAGTGAGCGAGGTCTGGACAGGGAAATGGTCCCATCAGCCAAATATTTTCAAAGTTGGGAAAATGCAGCCCATTGTCTTTATTTTCATTTTACTTCCGGGTTTCCTGTCTAATCAGTGACAGCGAGTGCGATGTGGACCCACATGAAGCAATCTCAAATCCAATATTTAAAGAGACACTCCAAACATGCAATTTGGTGGTTTTAACATTCAGGATAAAAAAAGAGGAAAGTGAGGAATAGAAGGAAGACGTGCAAAGGCTGTGCTCCACTTCAAAGATGCCTCGCTGGATATGCTGCTGGCAGCTGTGAGGAGTGGGAGGGAGATACTATTCCTCAGCAATGCCAGGAAGAAACCTGTGGCAAATACCAAGAAGGCATAGTTAGAGGTGGCTGAGAATGCCAGCAGGAGGAGTGTAGTGCCACAGTTCTGGATGCAGTGCAGGAGCTTTAATGACATAACCAGGTCAGGAAAGATGAGTACAGTGGCATATTCACCTACACCCTGCTGTGTAAATCATCCCACGGGCTCACAATGCTACTCCATCACATCACTCTTCTCCCTCTCTGTCCACACACTTCTCACATCTGCATCTAGCTCTCCACCACTGCCACTCACCGTCATCCTTGCACAATGTCATGCCCCTCCCTGATACTCACCCTCACCAAATGCTCTCCATCCATCTGATAAACACATACTATTACAGTCATTCATGGGTCTGGTCTTTCCCTCCTTACAAGAGAAGAGAGCACAGAACACTTTGGAGAGGCAGAGAACTGGAGTAGCCCTCCAGCATCTTACAACTGCAGAGGAGGAGGGGCTGGAGATCAGCTGGTGACATACACTATACAAGTGAGCAAGATGGTGGTGGCAGGTACAGAACAGGAGAGTCTGTGTTAGCCTTATAACCTGATTGATGATGAATAGCAAGACATGAATTGACGGTGACTAATGGGAGGATGCGAAAGGATGGTTGATAGTATTGGAGCAAGGTTGTTCAACCTTTTCCGGTGGAGGGCCTCATTACAATTTTTGCTCGGTTTGGGGGGCGCTGGTGAGCAAATTTTGAAAGATAAAGGCATTAAAAATTTATCTTACTATTAAAAACAACAACAAATGTGCATTTTTTGTGAAGAAGCTTTCAATGAGAAGACTAATTTATTGCCTTACTTTCTTGTCACTATGTTGAAAATAGATTTAGTGACATACCTGGCATTGTTTTTGCTTGAATAAGTAGTCAATCTCTGCCCACACACTTGTTGTAGCGATGCAGAGTATTCTGGATAGATGTCCATCTGTCAGGAGTGATACTGATCTCTCTCTCTCTCTCTCTCTCTCTCTGTCTCTGTCTCTCTCTCTCCCTATGTTCCCCCCTCCCATGTCATTCTCACTCTCTGTGATCCCCCCCTTCTCTCCCCTCTGCATCATCCTCGCTCTCTGTTTCCCCCCTTTCTCTCTCTCTCTCTCTCTGTGACTCCCTGTCTCTCTCTGTCCCCCACTCACCTCTCTCTCTCTGTCTGGTTCCCTGCAACCTGCTCTCTTTCTCTCTCTGGTTTCCTCCCTCCCTCTGTCTGGTTTCCCCTCCCCCCTCACTCCTTGTAACTCCCCCACCCCATCTCTTTCTCTCTCTGACAGTTGTAGGGAGTGGGAACACTCAGTACAGCAGCTTTGTGCTTGGTCAGTTTGTTTACAAACTTTGTGCTGTCAGTTTCACTGCTGCTGAAACAGGAACACGCTTCCCAACATCGGACAGATTTGGGGTTTTCCAGTGGGTTTTCTTAAAAAGTCGGAAAACCCGAATCTCTCAAAGGTGGGAAGCGCGTTCCTACTTCAGCAACTGTGAAACTGACAGGGCGATGTTTTTAAAAAGGCTGGTCTGCAAGAAGAAGAGAAAGGGAAATTTCCCATCCCCAGTCACAGAGCTCTGGGGAGGATGAGGAACAGCCCTGGTACAGATTGCATCCGCAGGCCGGATGAAAACCTTTAGCAGGCCGGATCCTGGCCCGCAGGCCGTATGTTAGACAACCCTGTGTTAGAGGCATTGGTGGGATTGTGGGGGAGTGGTGGAGGTTGCTGCAGTACATGGTTTTGAGATGACTAGACTGATGGAACCTAAGCAAACTTTGGGACATCACTGGCATCCCAGACAGCAATGTGAACAGCTGGTGGTGCATTGCCCTCATCACCTTCCTCCTCTTCCTCAGAATCCTCTGAAGAGGATCGGTACTCTGTGCTTTGGTCCTCCTGCAGGTCGAAACCTTGTTGTTGCGCAATGTTGTGCAGAGTGCAACATACCACGACCATTCTGCCTCAGGCCAAAAATATCATGGCAGCTGCCTGGGAATTTTAGTCATTGAGTCATAGAGTTATACAGCACAGAAACAGGCCCTTCGACCCATTGTGTCCGTGCCGACCATAAAGCACCTATCTATTCTAACCCCATTTTCCAGCACTTGTCCCATAGCCTTGTATGCTATGGCGTTTCAAGTGCTCATCTAAATACTTCTTAAATGTTGTGAGGGTTCCTGCCTCTACCACCTCTTCAGGCAGTGTGTTCCAGATTCCAACCACCCTCTGGGTGACAAAAAATTTCCTCAAATCCCCTCTAAACCTCCTGCCCCTTACCTTAAAGCTATGCCCCCTGGTTATTGACACGTCTGCTAAGGGAAAAAGTTTCTTCCTATCTACCCTATCTATGCCCCTCATAATTTTGTATACCTCAAGCAGATCCCCCCTCAGCCTTCTCTTCTCTAAGGAAAACAACCGTAGCCATCCAGTCTCTCTTCATAGCTGAAATGCTCCAGTCCAGGCAACATCCTGGTGAATCTCCTCTTCACCCTCTCCAGTGCAATCACATCCTTCCTATAGTGTGGTGCCCAAAACTATACACAGTACTCCATCTGTGGTCTAACTAGTGTTTTATACAGCTCCATCATAACCTGCCTGCTCTTGTATTCTATGCCTCAGCTAATAAAGGCAAGTATCCCATATGCCTTCCTAATCACCTTATATACCTGTGCTGCTGCCTTCAATGTTCTAGGGACAAGTACACCAAGGTCCCTCTGACCCTCTGTACTTCCGAGGGTCCTACTACCCACTGTATATTCCCTTACCTTGTTAGTCCTCCCAAAATGCATCACCTCACACTTCTCAGGATTAAATTCCATTTGCCACTGCTCTGCCCATCTTACCAGCCAATCTGTATCATCCTATAATCATAGGCTTTCCTCCTCACTATTTACGACACCACCAATTTTCATGTCATTTGTGAACGTACTGATCATACCTCCTATATTCACATCTAAATCATTAATGTACATGACAAACAGCAAGGGTCCCAGCACCGATCCCTGTGGAACACCACTGGTCACAAGCTTCCAATCGCAAAAACAAACCTCCACCATCACCCTCTGCCTCCTGCCACTTAGACAATTTTGGATCCAATTTGCCAAATTGCTCTGAATCCCCTGAGCTCTTACCTTCTTAACCAATCTTCCATGCGGGACCTTATCAAAAACCTTACTGAAGTCCAAATAGACTACATCTACTGCTTTACCCTCATTTACACATCTAGTCACCTCCTCGAAAAATTCAATCAAGTTTGTTAGGCATGATCTGCCCCTGACAAAGCCATGCTGACTATCACTGATTAATCCCGGCCTCTCCAAGTGGAGGTTAATCATGTCCCTCAGAATTTTTTCCAATAGTTTCCCTACCACTGATGTTATTTTCACTGGCCTGTAATTACCTGGTTTATCCCTTCTTGAAAAATGGTATCACATTCGTTGTCCCCCAGTCCTCTGGTACCTCTCCTGTGGCCAGAGAGGATTTGAACATTTGAGTCAGAGCCCCTGCAATCTCCTCCCTTGCCTCACATAACAGCCTGGGATACGTCTCATCCGGGCCTGGGGGTTTATCCACTTTTAAGTCCGCTAAAACCGCTAATACCTTCTCACTTTCAATGATAATTTGTTCAAGTATATCACAATCCCCCTCCCTGGTCTCTACACCCACATCGTCCTTCTCCATAGTGAACACAGATAAAAATCAATCATTGAAAACCTCACCTATGTCCTCCAGTTCCACACACAGATTGCCGCTTTGGTCCCTAATGGGTCCAACTCTTTCGCTGGTTATCCTCTTGACCTTAATAGACTTATAAAACGCCGTGGGGTTTTCCTTTATCTTGCCCGCCAGTGTTTTTTCATGCCCACTCTTTGCTCTCCTAATTACTTTTTTAAGTACCCCCCTACACTTTCTATACTCCTCCAGGGCCTCCGCTGTTTTCAACGCTCTGAATCTGCCATAAGCTTCCTTTTTTTTCCTTATCCAATCCTCTATATCCCTTGACATCCAGGGTACTCTAGACTTTTTGGTCCTACCCTTCACCTTTACGGGAGCATGTTGGCCTTGAACTCTCATTATTCCGTGCACGCACCTGCATAAACATCTTTTTGTGGTTACACATGTTAATGGAGTGGAAGCACTTGTGGTTACCAAATACTCCTGGGTGATCTGGCAGTGTAGTCGATGACATCTTGTAGCTTTGGGAAGGCAGCCAGAGATGCAAACGCGAGTGCCCTCTCATTTTGACTGGCATCGTTGCAGACAAAGTTGACATAATTTTGATCCCTGGCAAACAAGCCATCAGTCACCTGTCTTATGCATTTGTGGGTTGCCAACTGGGAGAGCCTGCAAATGTCTCCAGTAGAGGCTGGGAAGGATCCAAAGGGTGGCGGTGGTTGTAAAGAATGACCACCAGGTGAGGTGAGAGTGACTGCCTTTGACATCAAGGCAGCATTTGACCGAGTATGGCATCAAGGAGCCCTAACAAAACTGAGGTCAATGGGAATCAGGGGGGAAACCCTCCACTGGCTGGAGTCATACCTAGCGCAAAGGAAGATGGTTGTGGTTGTTGGAGGTCAATCATCTGAGCTCCAGGACATCACTGCAGGAGTTCCTCAGGGAAGTGTCCTAGGCCCAACCATCTTCAGCTGCTTCATCAATGACCTTCCTTCAATCGTAAGGTCAGAAGTGTGGATGTTCGCTGATGATTGCACAATGTTCAGCACCATTCGTGACTCCTCAGATACAGAAGCAGTCCGTGTAGAAATGCAGCAAGACCTGGACAATATCCAGGCTTGGGCTGATAAGTGGCAAGTAACATTTGCGCCACACAAGTGCCAGGCAATGACCATCTCCAACAAGAGATAATCTAACCATCTCCCCTTGACATTCAATGGCATTACCATCGCTGAATCCCCCACTATCAACATTCTAGGGGCTACCATTGACCAGAAACTGAACTGGAGTAGCCATATAAATACCGTGTTACAAGAGCAGGTCAGAGGCTAGGAATCCTGAGGCGAGTAACTCACCTCCTGACTCCCCAAAGCCTGTCCACCATCTACAAGGCACAAGTCAGGAGTGTGATGGAATACTCTCCACTTGCCTGGATGGGTGCAGCTCCAACAACACTTAAGAAGCTCGACACCATCCAGGACAAAGCAACCCGCCTGATTGTCACCCAATCCACAAACATTCACTCCCTCCACCACCGACGCACAGTAGCAGCAGTGTGTACCATCTACAAGATGCACTGCAGCAATGCATCAAGGCTCCTTAGACAGCACCTTCCAAACCTGTGACCTCTACCAACTAGAAGGACAAGGGCAGCAAATACATGGGAACACCACCACCTGCAAGTTCCCCTTCAAGTCACACACCATCCTGACTTGGAACTATATCGTCGTTCCTTCACTGTCGCTGGGTCAAAATCCTGGAAATCCCTTCCTAATAGCACTGTGGGTCTACCTACCCCAAATGGACTGCAGTGGTTCAAGAAGGTGGCTCACCACCACCTTCTCAAGGGCAATTAGGGATGGGCAATAAATGCTGGCATAGCCAGTGACACCCACATCCCATGAATGAATAAAAAAAAAAACAGGTCTTCTTCCAGCAGGCTGCAAATGTCTGTCACCATCTGACGTAATACCCTGAGCCTCCTGAGACACTGCTTCTCCAACATGTTGAGGAAGCTATATATTTCTATATTGTACGTTTTCAGAAAGGAGTTATATATAACACTTGGGTATGAAGGGATCAAAGGGTATGGGGTGAAAGCCGGAGCAGGCCACTGAGTTGGATGATCAGCCATGATCATAATGAATGGCGGAGCAGGCTCAAAGGACCGAATGGCCTACTCCTGCTCCTATTTTCTATGTTTCTAAGCTGGTCCTCTGCCTGTAGATTCTGTGTGGCAGATATGACCTACTGTGAACTGCATCCTCTGCTGCTCCCCTCTCTCCTGTGCAGCTACAGATCTGTGACCAGCAGGTTACTGCTGGTGCTGTTGCTAGTCATCTGAGGTCCAATCTAAGGCAGCATAATCGGCACCCATCCTAATCTGATAGATTAACTTTCCAAAGTTTAGAAACTCAATCTCATCAAAAATACTGTGAACACTCTTTTCCATTCATAGGTTAGAAGGTAGCTGAATATGTTGTCAGGCAAGCCCCCCACCTGTCAAGACTGAGGCACACATTATTTCACCACATGAACATGAAACTTAAAATTGCAAGCTCCTGGATCCTGGTTTGAGAAGACCTTTCTCCTGTCTGCTGTCATCTCATTTCTCACCAGCTTTGGAATCCATTGAAAACATGTGAACCTCAAAGAGAGAAAAGTCTCCTATGTGAACAAGGTTTAAGAAGAACACTGGGCCCTGACGAACAGTAAGACTACCTACAATCAAGTGAGCTCGAAGCACAGGAAACAAGAAACTCTTCTGATATTGCCTCAAACCCCTCTCTACTATATTTTCCTCTCCTCTTTTCTGTCCCAATTTGCATGTGTATATCGCGTGTGCATGCTAGCGTGGGCGTGTCGTACATCCGTAGGCATTAACCGTATTAGAGTTTAAGTTTGAATAAAATTTCATCTTTCTTCTTTAAACCTCAGAAAACCTGTATGAATTGGTTTCTTTGTCTTATAATTGGAAAGCTGTGAACAAGGATTCACAAAGAGGGAGCTCAAAACACAGTGTGTTTAAAATTAAAACCTGTTACAATAAGACCGGGTGAAGACAGCAAAAGACCCCTAGACACCTTTCTCACCTGGTCGTACAAATGTAGTGGCCTATGTAGTCAGTCCTGCAGCAAGATGCGTTTAACTTAAAGTAAATGGACATTAAAGTATCAAGCGACTGTACTGTGAAGGCAGTTTGTAAATTGACAATTGACAGAAATGGGCCAGGTTTAGTATCTTGGGAACCAACAGGACTTTTAACTGAACTCTTAAAACAAATTAGGAGCTGAAATGGAATTATGCATACAGGGATACAGACACGATGGATTGACTTCATGAATATGTTCTCGAAGAGATAGCTGATGCAATCAGACCACACAATGGTATGCGTTTATCCAGATTTGTGACTTACCTCGACCATGGAACTTCTGTAGCCAAACAGTAAATAGAACTTTCAAGCTAACGAGCTGTGGGTTCCAGTATGTCTGGGTGGACACTAGCATCCCTTGGAAATGCTAATCCCAAAAACTGTTTTATTCGGGCGAAATTCATTTACCAATCTGATGATGCTGATCAGCCAGAATCTTCCTCATCGAAACACCTTCATATGTTGATAGACTATTCATAAACCCAAGATGTAGAATTGTTTCAAGATTTAACAATCAAATACGATCAAATACAGGAGGGCTTTGTGTCAATCATTGTCATGGATTTTTGTACTATAAGAAACGTGTTTAGAGACAAGAGGAAGGATAATCACAAATGGACTTGATCATCTGCAAAGATGGGAACATCTTCTGAGTGATCGACAGGGTGAGTGCGGTTCAGAAATTAAGGGAAGCGTTTGTGAGTATTGATTTAACTTGAAGGGTGCAGGATACTGATATTTGTAAATTAACAGTGGTACAATAAACTGAAAAGAATACCGAGTATACTGAATCGTGAGTCTTGACCATTTTCCCCACCCGGATGGGTTCAGGTTGGACTTTAGAGTTAAGAGTAAAAGAGGGCAGGTGCAGGTTCACCTATCTATGCCTGTTTCTCTGAGATTGGTTGACTGCCTCTATTGGCACTGTGTTCATACCTTGCTTTCTCTGGCAAGTTTCAGGAATCCCACGAAACCTGTGGATCACATGCTAAGATGAAAAAAATCTGTGTCAATATCACTCTAATTGAGTGATTAACATATATTAATTGCCAAGGGAGGGTGCACACACAACCTACTGATCTTCAGTGAAGTTGGCGGGTTGAAACCAGCTTCCCAACACGTTGTCAATTTCACAGGCTTTAACCTCCACCTCAACCCTGACCTGTTCCCAAACCATGTTCTCCTCCATGTTTAATTCTCCCCATTGTGTCTAGAGTAGAAATGATGATCCATATAAGTGCTGAGGAACTTTCGACTAAGAAGTGCAACTTGGTTGCATGACACAAGGAAGCAGTGTGTGTAACGGTGGCCATATTTCATGCTCATGCCTAATTCATGATCCTCTATACCCATATTTATAAATGAAACAGTGCTCAGATCTTGATTCTGATTAATTTAGTGGATATTACTGACCTTGATCCTTGTTTTTTATTTAGAGATACAGTACTAAAACAGGCCCTTCGGCCCACTGAGTCTGTGCCGACCAACCCATTTATACTAACCCTACAGTAATCCCATATTCCCTACCACCTACCTATACTAGAGACAATTTACAATGGCCAATTTACCTATCACCTGCAAGTCTTTGGCTGTGGGAGGAAACCGGAGCACCCGACGAAAACCCACGCAGTCACAGGGAGAACTTGCAAACTCCGCACAGGCAGTACCCAGAATTGAACCCAGGTCCCTGGAGCTGTGAGGCTGCAGTGCTAACCACTGCGCCACTGTGTCGCCCTTAATCACAAAGCATCTTATACTATCTCATGGGATGCACCTCATTTTACAATAAATGTAAAGCCTCCAATAAACAGCTGTCACTAGGATTGAATTTGGTCCAATGTGAATTTTTAAAGTATTTTTCTCTTTTTGTCTACCTAAGGTGGCAGCAGTGCAATCCATGATCGATTAACAGAAGGTGTGATTCAAGTGTATTAATGGATTCAGCCTCTTTTACTTTCACCCCCAGCCCCAACCCTACCAAATGGAAGCCTTCATCTTCACTTTGTGCCCATCTAACATCCTGGCTGAGAACTGCTGAAACTCACTCAACTGAGGCAACTGAGCTTGATTGACAGATAGCCCTGGGACTTGAGCTCAAGAATGAACTATGCAACCACTTTAGCTACCAACCTGCCTCTATTTAAACTTTTGCAATTACCCAGTGTTTAAGCTGTATAATTTCTTCGTTGTTTCCAGCTTCTTTTTACTGATGGGCCCATTTCCAAGCAATCCTAAGTGCTCTGGAATCCCCAGCAGCTTGTTTTTAATACAGGGCAATCCTGATAAACACAAAAGAAGTTTTAATTTTCAAAATCCAAGATACTGCTACTTCAGATCTTATCAAACTTACCAAAAGGTTTACAGAAGACAAGGGAATATCACCTTCAGTTAATAAATTAAGAAAATTCAGGTAGAAACTAATACTTTTACATAAAATATTAAACAAATGAAGGTAATTGCAAAAATATGTTACTTACATCGGGGTTATTTTGTCAAAAGGATGAAAAGCTGGGAATAAAATGAAGCAGCTAGGTTCAGAAGCAGTGCATGGGAACAGCAGAGTTCTGAGCCTGAGAGTCATATATGGAGAGCAGAAGGTTAATCCTTGTGATAACAAACTGATTTTGCTTTATACTTCCATGACTTCTTGTTGTGCTGTATACCGGTGTAATCCTGTCAGTCCAGCTGTCCCTTGGGACCTGTCTGCAGTCTCGCTTGAACCAACTTTACTTTTGTGTATTTGTTAACCTTTCTTTCTTTTGCAGGACATTAAGGAACTTAGGTAAACAGGCTGCTTTCCCAGATCAATCACAACATTAAAGGACGGTCTTATTTCCTGACATTAAGGCAGGGCATCGTTAGTGGTCAAAGGTCCATCAGTTTAAATCTGCATCATATACTTCTTGGAATATTACCTCTCCTAATTTTGAATTCAAGAATATTTCAAATAAAACTGTGCTGGAAATACTCTTTTCTATAATTCTTCCCAAATACATACAGATTTCAAATCCAGATTTTTGTTTTCTATTTCATGTTTTGTTTTGCTGTATGTTCTCAGTTTTGGTTTGCTGCTATTTTTTAATCAAATACGTTTACCTGAAATGTATCTATAAAAGTGTTGTATAGAAGATTGGGTCATTTAGCAGACTGGCACATTGAATCCAGACAAAGTTTCCACTCCATTGGTTATAAGGTTGATATGTGTAATGAATTTCGACTGTGCCAATCTAGCGGGCACAGGCCTAAACAAACTAATTGCCACACAGCACAAATAGGGACAAGACTAGCAATGCTGGTGTGGGGAATTGAAAACATCACAATTCTGAGATTGGGGCTTAAAGCATGTTCTTGAAGCAAAATAGAAGGAAGTTTACTTTGCATCTAAAGCATATTGTATCTGACATGGAAGTGCTTGAAGCTGATACTAGATGTCAATAATACAATATTTTTCATAGGCTTGAAATTGTGAGACTTTGTTCCTTGTGTTGTGCCATGTTTGATGAATGCAAATCGGAGAATTGGGCATGGAGGTTATTACACTCAATTCACAGTGTCAATAGTTTGTTGTTCATTCACTTAAATGGTTGAATTTTGCCCCAGATTCTCCAAACTGTGTTTTCTATGGAATAAAACTCTGTGCCAAGAAAGGAGTCTTGTAGCTTTGTGACTCGTATCCTAAGTGCTCTCATATTATGTCTGGTGGATGTGGACAAAATACTTTCGGGATGCAACTTCACAGACCCTTGTGTGCAGGGCTGCTAACAGCTTATTCATTTGGAAGGTGAAAGGTGAAATCTTATTAAGTTTTGAAATAATTGCATCACTCAAAGTAGCCACAGTGACTAAAGGGTATGCTGGCCCCTGTTGTGTGGTTCAACATTGACTGTAAGAAGAAAAGGTTCAGCTCATGTGAGAAATATTTGTTCATTTCACACTTTTAGGGTTTTTGCAGTGAGAATAAACATTGGCAGTAAGGCTATACCGATTGTATCTATTAATTACTTCTCAGAAAAAGTTAGGGGCTACCTAATGGCTTTTTTTTAAAGCCTCAGACTTCATCATAGACTCACTTAAATGGATTCTTATCACCAATAATTGGAAGTGGAATGGTTTACAAATGAGTAATTAGGCACCACCAGCAGCTTCCCTGATGTTTATCATTAACCCAAATGCAAACATGCAGTTCCACTCCTAATATGGCTGAAGGCCAATCACAGTCCACCTTTGTTCCTTCTTAAACTTAACAGCTCCAAGTGGCTTTGGGTCTCCATTTGATAGCATGACTATTTTTGGGATGCTGCCTAAGTTGGTATTCAGTACTATTTCTCCTTTCTGTGCACTGCAGCGAAAGAAAACGAGCCCATTTATAAGAGGTATTTAGATGAGCACTTGAAACACCATATCATTCAAGGCTATGGGCCAAGTGCTGGAAAATGGGATTAGAATAGATAGGTGATGGGCCGAAGGGCCAGTTTCTGTGCTGTATAACTCTATGACTCTCCAGTGAGGCATTGGTTGGAATTGTTGCTCTCAACAAAAGTTGATTTAGAATCTCTATTCCCATCTATTCCTTGTTTCTCAGATTGTGAGCTAGGTGCTGAGAGCTTTCATCAACAACATTTTGCACTGGTGTACCAGAAGCCTTTTACATACAGTTCTTTAAATAACCCCTGCAAAAGCAATCTCATTATCTTCCAATACAACCTGACCTTGAATACCAACACTTATACCCCAAAGGTCAGTGATTTTCTTGTCACCTTCTGACCATGAAAAAAACAATGTGGGACAAGTCTGGCTTTAGGTAACCTCTGCAAAAGGGGTTATGAGAAAAAATTTAGACTGTAAGCCTAATCTGATGCTGTATGTATAGCAAAACAGTTAAATGTGGGAAATTATTTGCAAAAATACAATGACTGCACATTTCTTGCAATAGTACTTCAAATGTACTTCATTGGTCGTAAAGCACTTTGGGATGTCCTGGCATCATGAATGGTGCTATATAAATGATGTCTTTCTTTTCTTTATTTTTGATATACCAACCGTTACGACCAGGTGAGAAAGGGGTCTAGGGTTCCTTCTCAGCCTTCACCTGGTCTTAGTGTAACATGGTTTTATTTTTAAACACACCGTTTTTTTCAGCTCCCCCTTAGTGAATCCTTGTTAACTAACTTCCAATTATAAGGCAAATAAGCAAGCCAACAGGTTTTCTTAGGTTTAAAGAAAAAAGGTCGAACTTCATTAAACTTAAACTCTAATTCAGTTAACGCCAATGGATACGCGACGCACCCACGCTAGCATGCATACGCGATACACACATACAGATAGAGACAGAAAAGAGCAGAAGAAATAAAGTGGAAAAGTTTGAGGCAATATCTGAAGATGGTTTTGGTTACTGTTCTTTGAGCTCGCTGTAAAGTCCTTGATTGTAGATAGGCCATGCTTTTTGTTGGGGCCAGTATTCTTCTTAAATCTTGTTCGATGGAGGAGACTTTTCTCTTTTGAAGTTCATGTGTCCTCAGTGGGTCCAGAGGCTTGTGAGAAAGAGATGGGAGCAGACAGGAGAAGTCTTCTCACTCCAGGAGCAAACAGTCTTTTTGTTCGAATTCTTTGTACAATTCAGAAAAACCCAGGTTGCCAAGCAAGTTAGTCAAGTGACTAGCTGGTCTGACCACATCTGTTTGCGGATTCTCGTCTTAGCCGATCCTGGAATGTCTCTTCTTACACACAATACCTAGTGCTCAAAGTCCATTGTGGGTTAAATTGGAGCAGGGACGAGCCCCTTTGTCCCTCCAAGCACTGTCTGTTAGTATGCAAATGTTTTTTCGAGCCATGGCTGATCTGTTTAACAAGTTTTTTCCTCGTTCCAGCAACAGTTTACAATCAATGTTCATATGGCAAAATTAATATGCCTTATTCTTGGCAGGTGGGGGGGGGGTCTGCATGACACTTCCACACCCAGCAGAATGAAATGCGATTTGAGAAAAGCGCATTTCATTAAAAAGAGTCAAGAGAGAAAATATAAGATAGTAGAAAAAAGCATGCATCTCTCTCTCTCATTCATTCACAATCATTCATAAATCCTCAGACTTATTACAGCCTGTCTTTTCTTGGTGCCAGTGCTGTTTTAACTACCCCCTTTTGGCATCCCAATAAACATGTGGTTCTTTGGGGAAGATTTTCTTCAATTTGCTCATTTCCATGACTGCTTAGGGTTTTTGTTCCTGTTGAGGTCTGCAAACGGGTGGGGGGGGGGGGGGGGGTGGTAGGGGGCTGGTGGTGGGAGTTTGATTTAATTAGCCCTGAGTTGGAATCTTTTTCCTCAGGAGAGTCAGTGGTGGCCGGGTCTATCCTGAACTCTCTTTCAGTGTGTTGCTGAGTCATGCAAAGGCTTTTGGCTTTAGGGGGATGGGTGGTTTCCTTTTTTGCTGGCTGTGGGGGAGGATTCTTTGCTAATCTCCCCTTTGTCCCAGAGGACACTCTTGCCTGCAGGTATTCTACTGAACTGCCCTGTGGCACTTCGACTAGGTGAGTCATCACCCTCACGGTTTCTCTGACCCCTAGAGGTCTTTCTTTGTCTCTGCAGGTTCCTGTAAATGCTGTTAGTAACTCTGGAGGGGTGCTTCTAGTGTATGCATTTACATAGGAGGATGTGGAGTCTAACTTTTAAAATTTTTCGGTGTTGGCTGACTGGACAGTATGGGTTTTTATCCGGGATTCCTCCCTGACTCCCTTTAACCAGCCCTCCTAGTCGCTTTTTCCTCTTCCCTTTCTAAACTTTTGCCAGCCTTGTGCCTGCCTGTCCCTTTTGTTTTTGGCGGGGGTCCCTTACAGTTCAGCGGCCCTCTGTTGGAGTATCCTCCTAATACCGGTACAGGACTTAGGGTTGCAGCTTTCACTGTAGGTTGGGTTTCCCCTCAATCTGGCACACGTGGCAGTTCCTGCAGTACTCCACCACATCTTTGTGGAGATTTGGTCAGTCAAACTGCTGTCTTATGCGGACTTTGTTCTTTCGTATACCAGCATGTACAGCCACTGTAATCTCGTAGGCCCTCCTTAATATTTCTCTCCGGTGCCTCTGCAGCACCACTAACTGGTGAACAACTGTCCACCCCTTGCTCTCAGGTCTATGAGGAAAACTCAATTTCCTCATCAGTACCTCATTCTTTAAATAGTAGCAATCAGGGACTCCCTCTGCTTCAATTTCAAATTGGGTAGCTTGTGCTAACTCTCGCAATACTGGGTCAGCTCACTGAGCCTCAGCTAGGGAAGATCCATTTAATTAATTCTCTGGGTCTTCTAACTTTCCAAAGAAAGTCTCAGAGAGACAGACCTCATGGTCATCTGCCTGCAGTGCCAATTCAGTCTCCTCTGGGGGAACTGGTTTGATCATGGCCTGATTCATTACACATTCAAGGAAACTGCAGGGACCTTCTCCCACCACTGCCCTGTCTCTCTGACCTCCTGCGGTCTCTCTTTTACTCCTGGGGGGGCTAGCACCTTCACCTCTGCCAGATCTTTACCTAGGAGCAGGTCTACTTCATCCACAGGCAAACTAAGGACAATCCCTAGGGTCACTCTTCCCGAAACTAGGTCGCACTCCAGGTGTACCTGGTGTACAGGTACAGGCATACACTGCCCTCCAATACCATTCACCACCATTCCGGTGTTCACTGAACTCTCTGGGGAAAGATCAGGTCTTTTCCCAGTAAAAGGGCCTCTGTGTCCCTGAGAATTGCTATGGGCTTGCTTGTCCCACTTGAGGGGTATGGAGTTACTTTCCCTTCAAGCATAAAATCCTGATAGCCTTCAGGAATCCTATTAACTTTTCCTGCACCTGTAGTAGTAAACTTCCTGGGTTGCACTCTTACTGCAGTAAGTTACAGCTTGCTCTGTTGTGCTTTCCTTCAGGATTCCTTCTTCACTGAGCAGATGTGGCCTGATTAACCCTACAGGTTTTCCCATTAGTTTCCAGCAGCCAGCTTTTAGATGACCTGCTTTATTACAATGGAAGCACACAGGTCTCCGGGTCTCATTCCTGCTCACAGCACCTTCCCTTTTGGCTTGAGGAGGATCCCCCCCAATGTCTCCTGCTTTTCTTTCTCTCCCAGGACCACTTGAGCTCCTATCACCTTCCCACCCTTTGTTGTTTTCGGATTTGTGGGGGTGACGAGGAGGAAGAACGAGTAAGGCTGTGAGTTGTGTGTGAGGGCTTTTACTGACTAGGGGAATGAGGTGCTCTTGGGTCCCTTTCTTTTCTTTTTTGCTTTTTCAGCCCGAAAGGTGCAGGTGAATTTTATTTTTTATTTTATTTAGAGATACAGCACTGAAACAGGCACTTCGGCCCACCGAGTCTGTGCCGACCAACAACCACCCATTTATACTGATCCTACATTAAACCCATATTCTCTACCACATCCCCACCATTCTCCTACCACCTACCTACACTAGGGGCAATTTACAATGGCCAATTTACCTATCAACCTGCAAGTCTTTGGAGGTGGGAGGAAACCGGAGCACCTGGCGGAAACTCACGCAGACACAGGGAGAATTTGCAAACTCTGCACAGGCAGTACCCAGAACTGAACCCGGGTCGCTGGAGCTGTGAGGCTGCGGTGCTAACCACTGCACCACTGTGCCGCCTGATTAACAAGCAATTAGTAATTACATTAGCAAAAACATTTTTTTTTGTATAGCTAAGGTATGGCAGGGCAGCTCAACCAAATGGAATCTGCCTCCTGTGGTATGTGGGAAGTCATAGACGCACCATGTGTCCTTGACAAACACATCTGCAGGAATTGTCACCAGCTGCAGAAGCTTGAGCTCCGGGTTTCAGAACTCGAGCGGCAGTTGGAGTTACTGTGGTGCATCCACGAGGCCGAGAACGACATGGATAGCATGTTCCAGGAGGTAGTCACCCCAGAGCTTAAGAGAGCACAGGCAGAGAGGGACTGGGTGGCCACCGGACAGACAAGAAGGTAAAAACAGGTAGTGCAGGAGTCTCCGGAGAACATCCCAATTTCTAACCGGTATTCAGTTCTGAGTACCAATGGGAAAGAGGGTTCCTCCGGAGAGTGCAGGAAGAATCATGACCAGAGCACCATGGGTGGCTCAGCTGTGCAGGGAGGGAGGAGAAAAGACAGGAGAGCAATAGTGGTAGGGGATTCTATAGTTCGGGGAACAGATAGGCATTTCTGTGGTCGCAGACTTGATTTCACGATGTTATGTTGCCTCCCTGGTGCAAGGGTCATGGATATCACTGAGCGGCTACAGGGCATTCTGGAGGGCAAGGGTGCACAGTCAGAGGTCGTGGTCCGCATTGGTACCAACGATCTAGGAAGAAAGAGGGATGAGGTCCTACAGGCTGTTTAGGGAGTTAGGAAAGAGATTAGCAAGCAGGACCGCAAGGGCAGTAATCTCCAGATTACTCCCAAGGCCACGTGCTAGTGAGTATAGAAATAGGAGAATACACCAGATGAATGCATGGCTCGAGAAATGGAGCAGGAGGGAGGGCTTCAGATTTCTGGGCCATTGGGACTGGTTCTGGGGAAGGTGGGACCTGTACAAACCGGACGGTCTACACCTGAACAGGACTGGGACAAATATTCTTGCAGGAAATATTGCTAGTGCTGTTGGGGATGGTTTAAAAGAGATTGGCAGGGGGATGGGAACCTGAGGGAAGTTTCAGATAGGACAATTTCAGGACAGGGAACGGAAGACAGAAAATTAGCGAGTGACTCTAAAAGACAGAAGAAGCAAAGGTTAAAAAGTGTACACCACAGGAATTTGGCAGTGTTATATGGTATTTATTTAAATATAAGGAGTATAGTAAATAAAGCTGATGAGCTGAGGGCACAGATAGACACATGGCAACACAATATTGTTGCTATAACTGGAAACTTGGCTTAAAATGGGGCAAGAATGGCAAGTCAACATCCCTGGATATAGAATTTTCAGGTGGGATAGAGAGGGGGATAAAAAAGGAAGGGGTGTAGCATTATTGGTTAAGGAATCAATAACAGCTGTGATCAGGGATGATATACTAAATGAATCATCAAATGAGGCCATATGGGTGGAGATCAGAAATAAAAAAGGGGCAGCCATATGACTAGTAGTGTACTTTAGACCCCCAAATAGTGAGAGGGAGATAGAGGAACAAATATGTAGGCAAATTTCTGAGTGTAAAAACTATAGGGCAATAATAGTTGGGGATTTCAACTACCTTAATATCAATTGGGATACAAACCGTGTGAAGGGCACAGAGGACACAAAATTCTTGAACTGCATTCAAGAGAACTTTTTTAGCCAGCACGTAACAAGTCCAATGAGAGAGGGCGCAATTCTAGATATAGTCTTCGGTAATGAAGCTGGGCAAGTAGATGAAATAGCAGTGGGTGACCATTTTTTGGAGATAGTGATCATAATAGTTTGTTTTAGCATAATCATGGAAAAGTACAAAGATAGAACAGGAGTTAAAATTCTAAATTGGGGGAAGGCAAATTTTACGAAACTGAGAGGTGATCTCGCGAAAGTGGACTGGGTACCGCCACTGGAAGGAAAAGCAGTGGTAAACCAGTGGGAGGCATTCAAAAGTGAGATTCTACAGGCACAGTGTAGGCATCTCCCCACAAAAATAAAGGGTGGTACTGCCAAATCTAGAACGCCTTGGTTATCTAGAGGCTGACAGGGTATGTTGAAGCAGAAAAAGAAAGCTTATGACGATCACAAAAACTTAATACTTTAGAAAGCCTCGAGGAGGATAGAAAGTGCAGGGGTGAAGTAAAAAAGGGAATTAGAAAAGAAAAGAGAGGACATGAAAAAATATTGGTAGGTAAAATCAAGGAAAACCCAAAGATGTTTTATCAGTACATTAAGAGCAAGAGGATAACAAAGGAAAGGGTAGGGCCTATCGGAGATGTACAAGGGAACTTATACACGGATGAAGATGATGTAGGCAGGGTTCTTAATGATTTTTTTGCCTCTGTCTTCACAAAAGAGAGGGATGATGCAGACATTGTAATAAAAGAGGAGGAGTGTGCAATATTAGATACGATTAGCATAATGAGAGAGGAAGTACTAGAGGGTCTGACATCCTTGAAAGTGGATAAACCACCAGGGCCAGATGGATTGCATCCCAGGTTGTTAAAAGAAGGCAGGGAGGAAATAACGGATAGGTATGGGCGAGGTGCCAGAGGATTGGAGGTCTGTGAACATTATACCATTGTTTAGAAAGGGTGCAAGGATTAGACCAAATAATTGTAGGCCAGTCAGTCTGACCTCGGTGGTGGATAAATTATTAGAATCAATTCTGAGGGACAGGATAAACTGCCACTTAGAAAGGCACTGACTTATCAGGGATAGTCAGCATGGATTTGTTAAGCGAAGGTCATGTCTTACTAACTTAATTGAGATTTTTGAGAAAGTAACAAGAAGGATTGATGAGGGTAGTGCAGTGGATGTGGTCTACATGGATTTTAGTAAGGCATTTGACAAGGTCCCATATGGCAGACTTTCAGTAAAATGAAAGCCCATGGGATAGAGGGAAATGTGGCAGGTTGGATCCAAAATTGGCTCAGGGCCAGGAAACAAAGGGTAGTAGTCAACGGATGTTTTTTGTGAGTGGAAAGCTGTTTCCAGTGGCATTCCACAGGGCTCAGTATTGGGTCCCTGTATGTTTGTGTTATATATTAATGATTTGGACTTAAATGCGGGAGGCATGATTGGGAAGTTTGCAGATGACACAAAAATTGGCCGTGTAGTTAATAGTGAGGAGGATAGCTGTAGACTCCAGAATGATGTCAATGGTTTGGTTGAGTGGGCGGAAAAGTGGCAAATGGAATTCAATCCAGAAAAATGTGAGGTAATACATTTGGGGAGGGCAAATAAAGTGAGGGAATACACAATAAACGGAAGGCTATTGAGTGGGGTAGAGGAAGTGAGAAACCTTGGAGTGCATGTCCACAGGTCCCTAAAGGTGGCAGGACAGGTAAATAAAGTGATGAAGAAGGCATATGGAATGCTTTCCTTTATTGCTGAGGTATAGAATTCAAAAGCAGGAATGTAATGCCACTAGCCTTAGGAGTTCAGACTTCCTGGCCTTGCCACGTACAGTGATCCCACACTGCTCAGCCATTTTTCTCAGCTCCTCCATAGACAGTGCTTTTAACTTATCCCAAGTTACTTCACCCTGGCTTGGGGAGCTACTAGCTTCTGTTGCAGGATGTAAGTATTCAAGCACACACAACTACAAAAAAACGTGTATTGGAATCTTGCTCTTTTTTGATTGGGAACAATCTGGTTTCCCACTTCCAATTTCTCTCATTTGTCTGTGTGTAAAATCCAGGATGGTAGCCCCAAAATTTCTGTTACGACCAGGTGAGAAAGGGGTCTAGGGTTCCCTCTCAGCCTTCACCTGGTCTTTCCATAACAGGATTTTATTTTTAAACACACCGATTTTTTTAGCTCCCCCTTCGTGAATACTTATTCACTAACTTCCAATTATAAGGTAAAGAAACCAGCCAAACAGGTTTTCTTAGGTTTAAAGAAAAAAGGTTGAACTTTATTAAACTTAAATTCTAATGCGGTTAACGCCTATGGATGCCCGATGCGCCCACGCTAGCATACATACGCCATACACACATGTAGATAGAGACAGAAAAGAGCAGAAGAAATAAAGTGGAAAGGTTTGAGGCAATATCTGAAGATGGTTTTGGTTACTGTTCTTTGAGCTCACTGTAAAGTCCTTGATTGTAGATAGGTCTTGCTTTTTGTTGGGGCCGAGAGTTCTTCTTAAATCTTGTTCGATGGAGGAGACTTTTCTCTCTTGAAGTTCATGTGTCCTCAGTGGGTCCAGAGGCTTGTGAGAAAGAGATGGGAGCAGACAGGAGACGTCTTCTCACTCCAGGAGCAAACAGTCTTTTTATTCAAACTGTTTGTACAATTCAGAAAAACCCAGGTTGCAAGCAGGTTAGTTCCAAAGAAGGGTCACTGACCCGAAACGTTAACTCTGCTTCTCTTTCCACAGATGCTGCCAGACCTGCTGAGTGGTTCCAGCATTTCTTGTTTTTATTTCAGATTTCCAGCATCCGCAGTATTTTGCTTTTATATAGTCATGTGACTAGCTGGTCTGACCATGACTGTTTGTGCTTTCGCTCGTCTTAACTGACCCTGGAATGTCTCTTCTTACACACAATGCCTGGTGCTCAAAGTCCATTGTGGGTTAAATTGGAGCAGGGACGAGCCCCTTTGTCCCTCTAAGCACTGTCTGTTAGTATACAAATACTTTTTCTAGCCATGGCCCATCTGTTTAACAAGTCATTTCCTCGCTCCAGCAACAGTTTAAAATCAATGTTCATAGGGCAAAATTAATATCCCTCATTTTTGACAGGTGGGGGGTCTGCATGACACATATAAATCTGCATGACACAACTATAAATGACTAAATATTAACATTGGACAAATAATTAGATTGCATGCCAAAGCTTATTTCTTTTCTCCAAAATGTCATCACCCTCTGGAACAGATACTGAATATATAGTGAATATCAATTCATTGCTGGTCTTGAAAAGAGAACTTGACAAGTTCCTGAGTGACGAGGATATTTCCAATTAGAAGGGATAAATTTCTAATTAGCTGAAATTAAGCTACATTGTGGGCTACTGCAATCTCCCAAACCTTCACTTGATTGCCAGAGGGATTGGGAGCTGAATTTTAGTTTTTCTTGAATTTGCTGTAGGTCCTTTTCTCTGTTTTGTTTTAATCTCTTCTAGTATGGTTAGGGGTAGGTCAAAGGATACTTGGTTCCATTGCATTTCCATAGACCTGATTATCTCTCCTAGCCTTTTAGATATAACATATGTTTGTCTGTTCCAGAGGGAAGACAGTGGCATAGTGGTAATGTCATTGGACAAGTAATCCAGAGACCCAGACTTGTATTCTGTTTAGTTTAGTTTAGAGATACAGCACTGAAACAGGCCCTTCGGCCCATCGAGTCTGTGCCGACCATCAACCACCCATTTATACTAATCCTACACTAATCCCATATTCCTACCACATCCCCACCTGTCCCTATATTTCCCTACCACCTACCTATACTAGTGACAATTTATAATGGCCAATTTACCTATCAACCTGCAAGTCTTTGGCATGTGGGAGGAAACCGGAGCACCCGGAGAAAACCCACGCAGACACAGGGAGAACTTGCAAACTCCACACAGGCAGTACCCAGAATTGAACCCGGGTCACTGGAGCTGTGAGGCTGCGGTGCTAACCACTGCGCCACTGTGCCGCCCAGGACATGGGTTCAAATTCCACCACGCCAACTCGTGGAATTTAAATTCAATTCATGAAAATGTGGAATTGAAAGCTCATCAGTAATGGTGAAACAACCATCAATTTTTGTAATAACCCATCTGGTTCGCTAATGTCCTTTAGGGAAGGAAATCTGCTGTCCTTACCTGGTCCGGCCTACGTGCATCTCCAGACCCACAGCAATGTGATCTCTTAACCATCCTCTGAAATGGCCTAGCAAGTCATTCAGTTGTACAAAACCACTACACAAAAGTTGAAAAATAATAACACTTGACGGAACACCCAGCATCGACCTAGGCACTGGAAACGACAATGGTAAATCTGTGACCTCGTCCACCTCGAAGGACAAGGGCAGCAGATGCATGGGAGCACCACCACCTGCAAGTTCCCCTCCAAGTCACACATTATCCTGACTTGGAAATATATCGCCGTTCCATCACTGACTTGGAAATATATTGCCGTTCCATCATTATCGCTGGATCAAAATCCTGGAACTCCCTGCTGAACAACATTGTTGGTGTACCCGCACCACAAGGGACTGCAGCAGTTCAAGAAGGCAGCTCACCACCACCTTCTCAAGGGCAATTAGGGATGGGCAACAAATGCTGGCCTTGTCGCCATATCCACGAAAGAATAAAAAAAAGTTAATCCACAATATCATTCTCCAGTGACAATGTGAAGACCTTCAGACATATAAGTGAAAAGATTGGAAAATATGCCTTAATTTTTTTTATTTAGAAGTTTCTGATTAGCGTTTTATTAATAATTTTGAATGTTTGTGGTTAAAATAAGTTCTCCCAATAGTTCAGTGAATAAATATACTCCTCGATGTGATACTGAGCAATACAGACCAGAAAGATTCAAAATTTGATTTCTGATTCATGCTAATTTGAGGTGGGTTGTGCAAGAGATGCTACAATTGCCTTCAGGAATTTTGAAGCAGTGAGGGGGAAAAAATCAGCCACGATCTCATCCCTTGCCAGTATCCATGGGTTCCTGCTGGCACCTATATGGACTCAGTATGGACCTTGGGTAAGGACAGGATTGATCTTGGCTGAGAAGACGACGTATGTGAGATAGTGGATGGCTGTGCTGTCCATTGAACTATCTCTGTCCTTGCAACAGCCTATCTGCTACTAAAACCCTTATCCATTTTTCAACTATACCAATGCTCCCCTAATGCCCTCCAATCTTCCAGCCTCCATGAACTTCACCCCATCCAAAACTTTGTCGCCCATATCTCATCCCACACCAAGTCCTGGTCACGCATCACCTCTGTCCTCATTGACTTACATCGGCGCAAGGTCTCTCAATGCCTCAGATTTAAAATTCTCATCCTTGTCTTTAAATCCAATCTCGACTTAATGTATTCCTGCCTCTTTCAATCTTACAAACCTGCCCTCTCTGAATGTTCTTTGTTCCTCTGACTCTGTCCCTCTTTTCTTCTCCCCACTATTGGTGGCCATGCCTTCAACAATATGGGCCCTATGCTCTGGAATTTCCTCCCTAAACCATCCCATATATCTAGATCCTACTCAAGACCTTCTTAAAACCCACCTTTTTAATCAAGCTTTTGTTCTCCTGCTTTGGCTCAACATCCATATTTTTGAGCATGCCTCAAATTTTGGATGAGCTGAACTATATGGAGGAAGGCAGAGGGTCAGGCTAGGAAACCTTTAGAATAATTAAGTCTGGATGTGACATACGCCTGGATGCAGCACCACAATGTATGGAATTGGAAGTAGGTGATCTTTGTGAGAGACTGAACATAGGCTGGAAGCTCATCTTATAGAACACAGGGTTTGCACACAGCCTGGTTGAGCCTGATATAGTGAAGCGGGGGGGGGGGGGGGGGGTGGGGTGGGGGGGAAGAGGAATGGAGTCAGCATCAAAGAAATAGAGTTTGCAGTTGCTACTGAAAACGTTACATTTGGTCTTCCCAACATTTAGCTGGAGAAATTGTGCTCATCCAGTGCTGGATGTATACAAAGGCAGTGGAGAGATTAAGAGAGGTAGAATTGGTTGTCAATAATGTATAAATGGAAGCCCACCTCATGTCACCAAGTGACAGCATATTCATGCAGAAGAGGAGGGGACCAAAGATAGAACTTTGGTGAACTCTGGAGGTAACAGTTTTGGCTGGGTAGATAGAGATGCATTAGCTATGATCGCATAAGTAAGAGGGAAACCAAGCAAGGTCAGTTCCATCAAATTGGACAATGGAGGAAAGGCTTTGGAGGAGGATGGTTTGACCAATAATGTCATAGGCTGCAAGAGAGGTTGAAGAGGATAATGAGAGAAATGCATCATGTTATAGGTTTTTGGTATGCCAGAAGTCCCTCTCTGTCATTGTCACGGTGCTGTTGCAGGATTGTGGAGTTTTGGGCCCATGTAGATTAATTTTCCTGTGTTTTCTGTCCCATGCACAAGAGGTTTATTCAGGCGCTGGAAGATATAGCTGTCTAATAATCTTATAAAATCTTAAGAAATTAACTGCATCTTTTAGAAATAGTTCTCTCTCGCTCTTACTAAGAAAGATTCTATAACTGGGCTGCCAGACACAGGACAGCATAGGCCTGTTACCTCTGCCAAAGACATGACTCGAGCACTGTCTCTGAAACAAGACATTTCTGAACTGATAAGATAGAGCCTCGTGCCCTCTCTAAACAAGTGTCTGGCAGAAGTTAACAAACGATACCAAGCACAAGATAATGTGAAAGATGACTTTGGGGGGCAGCATGATGGGAATGGGTAGGGTTTACTTTGAATACCTGTCCCTTGATGATTGAGCAAGTGGGATTGAACATGGTACACTCACCAGCCAATAGAAATTAAGTATATAAACAGATGCTCGTGAGAGAAATCTTCAGTCATCTTCATCGGACAGAAGGAGAGCTTCCTGAAGCTTGGCTTCGGCCAGGTGTTAGGCCAAAGCCTAACACCTTGGTTAGCTCAAGAAGACTGAGGACCCCGAGGATCGAAGAGACAATCGATACCTGGTCTGCATCTTTCTTCGGGGAGACTATCACCAACGTTTTCCCCCACCATGTGATCTGGGATTGGTAAACTATTCAACCTGTAGTGGGTCGTATGAATTTTCTGTTTATTTAGCTTACACGTCATCATATTTGAACTCCTGCTTCTGAATAAACTTTAAAACCAGCTATGACTTGGACCCCCTTCTTTGGGTATCTGTGACTCCCGAACCTAAATCTTATAGCACATTAACTCTTTAGCATTGGTAACAACCTCATGAACATAATTCCTTGGATGGTGTCAACACTACTTCTTGGATGAACTACTAGGAGGCATACTGGATTACTATGGGAAATTATCTCTCCTTAATCAGCTATCACTTCTTCTCCTGATTCCCCATGTGTAATGGACAAGATCTCTCAGCTTCAACCTGAAGCTTAAAACTGGGAATCAAAATCAGGCATCAAATATGATGAATGTGTTAAGTGTAATAATGCTATAATATGATCTACACCTAGTCACAGAGTTTGAATATTTACTGTAAACTGGAACATTTTTACTGAAACAGTGGCATGGATATTAACAAGGGCAGGAAATGTGGCTGGGGTGGAAGGTTATATGGAAGGGGAAATGGGTCAGAGTTTCAGATGGGAAACCCATAGACAAGAGAGAACACTGTAAGAACAAATCAACAAAAACTCAAGGAGTGATGTCACAGGACAGCAGGTAGGTGACTGGTTGTTCGGAGAGCCCAGAGGATGCAAACAGGCTTCAAGGGGATTCAGACAGGCTGAGGGAGTTGGCAAGAACATGGCAGATGGAATATAATGTGAAAAAATGTGAAGTTATCTACTTTGGTAGGAAAAAAAACAGAAATGCAGAGTATTTCTTAAATGGTGAGAGATTGGGATGTGTTGATGTCCAAAGGGACCTGGGTGTTCTTGTTCATAAGTCACTGAAAGCTAACATGCAGGTGCAGCAAGCAATTAGAAAGGCAAATGATATTTTGGCCTTGATTGCAAGAGGATTTGAGTACAGGAGTAAAGAAGTCTTGCTTAATTGTATAGAACCTTGGTGAGACCACACCTGTAGTACTGTGTACAGTTTTGGTCTCCTTACCGAAGGAAGGATATACTTTCCGTAGAGGGAGTTCAATGAAGGTTCACCGGACTGATCCCTGGAATGTTCTATGAAGAGAGATTGAGGAGACTGGGCCTGTAATTCTCTCGAGTTTAGAAAAATGAGAGGTGATCTCATTAAAGCATACATAATTCGTACAGGGCTCGACGGGGTAGATGCAGGAAGGATGTTCCCCCTCTCTGGGAGGGTCTAGAACCAGAGGACACAGTCTCAGAATAAAGAGCAGGCCATTTAGGACTGAGATGAGGAGAAATTTCTTCGCTCAGAGGGTGGTGAATCTTTGTAATTCTCTACCCCAGAGGGCTGTGGAGGCTCAGCCATTGAGTATATTCAAGACAGAGATCAATAGATTTCTAGATATTAAAGATATCAAGGGATATGGGGATATTGCGGGAAAATGGCGTAGAGGTAAAAGATCAGCCATGATCTAGTTGAATGAAGGAGCAGGCTTGAGGAGCCGAATGGCCTACTCCTGCTCCTATTTCCTCTGGTCCCAGGTAAGGAGCACATACCTGAAGGAGTTTGGGGTGGAGCAGCAGAGCGGAGTGAGACCAAGCATCAGAGAGCAAGGTTAACAAAAAAATAAAAGTCTTGTCAGCACAAGGGAAGGTGTTGATTGGTGAGTAGCTTGTAAGTTTCTTTTAAGATATGTTTTTAATAAGTTTTAAATCTGTTTTTGTTAAATTTTAAATTAAGTTTGCTGATAGAGGCATGGTAAGGAACCTCAGTCTTGTGTAGTGCACATCCTGTCCCATGTGGGAACTCCAGGTACTTCTCCTGCCACAGATAACCACATGTGCAAGAAGTGTTGTCAGCTGTAAGAGCTCAAGCTCTGCATTTCAGAGCAGCTGTTGCCACTGCGGTGCATCCGCAATGCTGAGAGCTACGTGGATAGCACGTTTCTGGATGGTCACCCCACAGGTTAAGGTTGTGCAGGCAGAGACGGAAAGGGCTAAGCAGTAAAGGAGGACAAGGCAGGCAGTGCAGGAGTCCCCTGAGTGCATTTTGTTGTCCAATCTGTATTCAGTCCTGAATACTGGTGAGAGTGATGGCTCATCTGGGGAGTGCAGCCATAGCTAAGTCCACAGCAATGTGTGGCTCAGCTGTATAGGGGTGCAGGAGGAAGATTTGGAAAGCAATAGTGATAGAGGATTCTATAGTTAGGGGAACAAGCAGTCATAACTATGGCCATAGACATGAGTCCAGAATGGTATGTTGCCTCCCTGGTGCCAGGGTCAAGGGTGTCACTAAGCAGTTGCAGAGCACTCCGAGGGGAGAGGGTGATTAGTCCATATTGGTACCAGCAACATAGATAGAAAGAGGGGTGAGGACCTGCAGGCAGATTTTAGGGAGCTAGAAAGGAGACTAGCAAACAGGAACTCAAAGGTAGTAATTTCCGAATTGCTACTGGTGCCATGCACTAATGAGTATAGAAATAGGAGGATAGAGCAGATGAATCATGGCTGGAGAGATGGTACAGGAGGGAGGGCTTTAGATTCTTGGGACATTGGGACCAGCTCCAGGGGAGGTGGGACCTATACAGGCCAGGCAGGTTGTACCTCAACATAGCCTGGACCAACGTCCTTGTGGGCAATTTGTTAGTGTTGTTGGAGAGGGTTTAAGCCATCCTGACAAGGGGATAAGAACCAGGATATAACCAGGATTGATCGGCGCAGGCTTGGAGGGCCGAAGGGCCTGTTCCTGTGCTGTAATTATCTTTGTTCTATTAGAAAGGAGAAACAGGGTGCACAAAAGATTGGGAAAGACAGATAGCACTAGAGTAAGAAAAAGTAAGGTATTAGGTTGGGTCGGAGTAAGAGGGTGTGCAATAAAGTCTAAATTAGGTTTACGGTGCATGTATCTAAATACACAAAGCATGGTAAATAAGGTTGGTGAGCTTCAGGGTGCAGATAACCACATGGGAATATGATGTTCTGGCAATAATGAAGACCTGGCTCAAAAAAAGGCAGGACTGGGTACTAAATATTCCTGAATACAAGGTGTTCAGGAAAGATATGGAAGAAAAGAAAGGAGGAGAGGTGGCAGTATTGCTAAGGAGAATATTACAGTGCTGGAGAGACAGGATGTCCCAGAGGGGTCAAGGAAAGAATCAAATTGGTAAGAGTTAAGAAACAGTTGAGACACCATTAAACAACTTGATGTATTCTATAGGCATCAACCAGTGGGAAAGATATGGAGGAGCAAATTTGTAGGGAAATTACAGAGAGATGCAAAAACTATAGTGTGGTGATAATGGGTGACTTTAATTATCCTAATATAAACTGGGACAGGAATACTGTAAGGGGCAGAAAGGGAAGCATTTCTGAAGTGTTCAGGAGAATTTAATTGATCAGTAACTTTCCAGCCCAATGAATAAGGAGGCATTGCTGGATCAGGTTCTGGAGAAGAAGATGGATCAAGTGTCAGGAGGGGAACAGTAAGGGAACAGTGATCATTTATCATAAGATTTAAGTTAGCTATGGTAAAGGACAAGGAGCAATCTAGAATAAAAATACTTAATTGGAAGAGCGCAATTTCAGTGAGGTGAGAATGGATCTGGCCCAGGTAAATTGGAATCAAAGATTGGCTCACAAAACTAATCGAGTAATGGAGTCTTCACACCCTACCTCCTGTAAAGACTCCATTCCATTCTCCCAGTTTCTCCGTCTCTGACGGAGACATCTGCTCTGAAGATGCTACCTTCCATGACGGTGCTTCTGATATGACCTCCTTTTTCCTCAACCGAGGATTCCCCCCCACTGTGGTTGACAGGGCCCTCAACCGTGTCCGGCCCATTTCCCGCACCTCTGCCCTCAACCCTTCCCCTCCCTCCCAGAACCGTGACAGGGTTCCCCTTGTCCTCACTTTCCACCCCATCAGCCTCCATATCCAAAGGATCATCCTCCGCCATTTCCGCCACCTCCAGCGTGATGCCACTACCAAACGCATCTTCCCCTCCCTTCCCCTGTCAGCATTCCGAAGGGATCGTTCCCTGCGCGACACCCTGGTCCACTCCTCCATTACCCCCACCACCTCGTCCCCGTCCCATGGCACCTTACCCTGCAATCGCAGGAGGTGTAATACCTGCCCATTTACCTCCTCTCTCCTCACTATCCCAGGCCCCAAACACTCCTTTCAGGTGAAGCAGCGATTTACTTGTACTTCTTTCAATGTAGTATACTGTATTCGCTGCTCGCAATGTGGTCTCCTCTACATTGGGGAGACCAAGCGCAGACTGGGTGACCGCTTTGTGGAACACCTCTGCTCAGTCCGCAAGCAGGACCCTGAGCTTCCGATTGCTTGCCATTTCAACACTCCCCCCTGCTCTCATGCTCACATCTCTGTCCTGGGATTGCTGCAGTGCTCCAGTGAACATCAACGCAAGCTCGAGGAACAGCATCTCATCTACCGATTAGGCACATTACAGCCTGCCGGACTGAACATTGAGTTCAATAATTTCAGAGCATGACAGCCCTTTCATTTACTTTCATTTTTAGTTATTTTTTCTTTTTTTCTTTTTTGCATTTTTTACACTCTTTTTTTTGCATTTATTTCATTTCATCTTAGTTTGTTCAGTTTGCTTACCCACCGTTTTTTTTCATGTTTGCACTTGCTGCTGTTCAATCTTCAGTCCGTTAACACCTTATCTGTACTAATTCTTTGTCTTTCAACACACCATTAACATATTGTTCGCCTTTGCTCCATGACCTTTTGGTCAGCTATGTGGCCTTGTCCAATCTACACCCTCTCCTTTGTTATCTCTTGCCCCACCCCCACCTCACTTGCTTATAACCTGTGACATTTCTAATATTTGTCCGTTCCGAAGAAGAGTCACTGACCCGAAACGTTAACTCTGCTTCTCTTTCCACAGATGCTACCAGACCTGCTGAGTGGTTCCAGCATTTCTTGTTTTTATTTCAGATTTCCAGCATCCACAGTATTTTGATTTTATTATAATCGAGTAATGGACTACCTTTAAAGAGAAGATCGTTCTGGTCGAGTTGAGGAACATTCCCATGAGAGAAAAGAGTAGGGCAAGCATAGCCAGAGCTCCCTGAATGATGAAAGAGATAGAGAGTAAGATGAAACAGAAAAAGGGTAAGGGGTTTGTATGACAGATGTCAGGTTGATAATACAGGTGAGAACCAGGCTGAATAGAGAAAGTTCAGAGGGGAAGTGAAAAAGGAAAGAAGGCAGGAAGCGATGTGAGAAGAGACTGGCAGCTAACATAAAAAGGGCAACCAAAAGTCATCTGTAGGCATATAAATAGTAAAAGGGTAGAAAGAGGAGGGGTGGGGCCAATTAGGGACAAAAAAGGGATCTAAGCATGAAGGCAGAGGGTATGGCTAGAGTACTAAATGAGCACTTTGCATCTGTCTTTACCAAGGAAGAAGATGTTGCTTAAGGCATAGTGAAAGAGGAGGTATTTAACATACTGGATGGGCTAAAAATTGATAAAGATGGGGTATTAGAAAAGCTGGCTGTACTGAAAGTTGATGAGTGACCAGGACTGGATGGGATACATCTGAGGATACTAGGGAAGTAAGGGAGGAAATTGTGGAGGCATTGGCCATAATCTTCCGATCCTCTTTAGGGGTGGGGCCAGATGACTGGAGAATTGCAAATGCTACATTCTTGTTCAAAAAGGGTGTAATGATAAACCCAGCAACTACAGGCCATTCAGTGGTGGGAAATCTTTTAGAAATAATTATCTGAGACAACATTAAAGGTCAGTTAGACAAATGTGGGTTAATTAAGGCAAGCCAGCACGGATTTGTTAAAGGCAAATACTGTTTAACAAATTCGATTGAGTTTTTTGATGAAGTGACTGAGTGAGTTGATGAAGGTAATGCAGTTGATGTGGTGTACATGGACTTCCAAAAGGTAATTAATCAATTAATTCGAGGGTCTGAATGGCCTGCACCTGCTCCTATTTCTTATGTTCTTATAAGGTTCAAAATAATATGCCTGCCAGAAAAGTTGAATCTCATGGAATAAAAGGGGATAGTGGCAGCATGGATACAAAGTTGGCTGAATGCAGGAGACAGGAAATAGTGGTGAACAATCGTTTCTTGCACTGGAGTAAGGTGTACAGTGGGATTCCCCAAGGATTGGACTAGGACCACTGTTGTTCTTGATATATATTAAGGACCTAGACTTTGGTGTATAGGGCACAATTTTAAAACATGGAAGCATTGTGAACGGTGTGGAGGTTAGTAACAGACTTCAAGAGGACATAGACAGACTGGTGGAATGGGTGGACACATGGCAGATGAAATTTAAGTATGAGATGATACATTTTGGTCGGAAGAATGAGGAGAGGCAGTATAAAATAAAGGGTACAATTCTAAAGGGGGTGCAGGAAGCGAGAGACCTGTGGGTGTATGTACAAAAATCTTTGGAGGCAGGGCGGGTTGAGAAAGTGGTTAAAAGGGATGTAGGATCCCAGGTTTTATAAATAGAGGCATAGAATACAAAAGCAAGGAGCATATGAACATAAGAACATAAGAAATAGGAGCAGGAGTACGCCATTTGGCCGCTCAAGCCTGTCCCGCCATTCAATAAGATCATGGCTGATCTGCCCCAGACCTCAACTCCTCTTCTGTGCCAGCTCCTCATCACCCTCAACTCCCTGATATTTGAAAAAATCTACCTCCTCTATAAATACTTTCAGTGATCTAGCCTCCACAACTCTCTGGGGTAGAGAATTCCAGACATTCACTACCCTCTGAGAGAAGAAATTCTTTCACATCTCAGTTTTAAATGAGTGTCCCCTTATTCTGTAATTATGTCCCCTAGTTTGAGATTCCCCCACTAGTGGAAACATCTTCTCAACATCTACCATGTCAAGCCCCCTCAGAATCTTGTGCGTTTCAATAAGATCATCCCTCATTCTTCTAAACTCCAATGAATAAAGACCTAACCTGCTAACCCATTCTTGATAAGTCAACCCCTTCATCCCAGGAATCAGCCCAGTGAATCTCTTTTGAACTGCCTCCAATGCCAGTATATCCTTTCTTAAATATGGGGACCAAAACTGTACATAGTACTCCAGGTGCAGTCTCACCAACACCCTGTACAGTTGTAACAAGACTTCCCTATTTTTAAACTCCAACCCCTTCACAATAAAGACCAAAGGAAGTTATGATGAACCTTAATAAAACACTGGCTTGGCCTCAACTGTAGTATTGTGTCCAATTCTGAGCACTTCAGGAAGGATGTGAAGGCTTTCGAGAGCGTACAGAAAAGATTTACAAGAATGGTTCCAGGGAAGAGGGACTTCATTTTCATGGATAGATTGGTGAAGCTAGGGCTGTTCTCCTTAGAGATGAGAAGGTTGAGAAGATATTTTATAGAGGTGTCCAAAATCATGAGGGGTCTGGACAGAGTAGATAGAGAAAAACTGTTCCCATTGGCAGAAGGGTCGAGAACCAGAGGAAGCTGATTAAGGTGAATGGCAAAAGAACCAATGGCTACATAGGGAAAAAGTTTATTGCGCAGCAAGTTGTCAGGATCCGGAATGCACTGCATGAGAGTGTGATGGAGGCTGATTCAATTGTGGCTTTCAAAAGGGAATTGATAAGCAGCTGATGAGAAAAAAATTACAGGGCTGTGGGGAAAAGGCAGGGGAATGGGACTAGGTGAGTTGTTTTTGCAGAGAGCCAGCATAGACACAATGGGCCAAATGGCCTTCCTCTGTGCTCTAACCATTCTATGATTCCATGATTTCATTCTTAACAATGCATGACCATTGTTTTGGAATTATTTTCTATTTTTAACAGTTCTTTATATTCCCCCTATTTTGCTGATATAATTTCTGTCTTGCTAATGTGGCAATTATGAATTTGGCATCATATTTGGAGCCAACATAGTCATATCTTGTACTGTCATGTGCTTCCTTTTCCTTGATTGTAGATTCTATACGTAACTGCACAAGTGTGAAGACTTTAGGTTTCTTTAGTGTGGTCAATTTAACCATTTTGTGCCTTCGTTGTGGTAGGATAACTATTGTTCAATAAGGTTTTTGGCTAGTACTATATCAACGTGTGTATAGGTCACATCTCAAAGTAAAGACTGCCTCCAGAAAAATAAATTATCAGTATATAATCTGCACTCCAACTCAAACTGATTGTTTTGCTTTAACAATGGATGCAAGTTAATGCAGCATCTTGAATCTCCCAGATAAAATCCAATTGCACTAAATCTTACTTTGACACCACCTCCCAGCCTATGACCTCTACTAGCAAGAAGGACAAGAGCAATATCCTGGGAACACCATCACCTCCAGGTTCCTCTCTAAATCACACACAATCCTGGCTTGGACATATAATTGCTATTTCTTCAGTGTCACTGTGTCAAAATCCTGGAATTCCAATTGTGGGTGCACCATCCCCACAATACCTGCAGAGGTTCAAGAAGAAGGGCCACTAGCAGCTTTTCAGTGCAACTAGGTATGGGCAATAAATAAATGTGTCCTCACTAGCACTGCCTAGATTCAGCGAATTCATAAAAATATCATAATAATTTGATACATTTGATTTTCCGGCACTGTCTCTAACAATAACTTTTTTTTTAACAAAGTACAGTTACTTTCCACTTCAAAATGATGTAATCTTATAAATGAAATAAGGAACTGCTTAGATATATATTAAAATAATTGAAAATCAGAACATGATTAAGCTGAAATGCTAACTGGAAAGAACACTACAGGAAAGCAGTTGTTCCATTTTATTCGGTGTGCAATTTGACTCAAATCTCCTGATAGCCTGTTAATGTTTTTTTGTGTTGCTTCCAGTAGAAAACTGCAGCTTTTAATCAAAAATCCTTCTTCCTGCTGCTTCATTGCTCCAGCCACATTTTTTTCTCCCTTTCTGTTTGTTTACAGATTCTATGATTTCACTGTGCTAACTGTATGCATTTTGTAAGCAGCTGTTTCCGATATTGGTTCCTTTCTTGGTTGCTGTAGTGTTGATTTTGATTTTTCTCGTGTTTAATGTTATTTTCATTACTTGAAGAATAATAACACTTTAACTATGATAAAACATGTTTTACATTATTGGATCATCCTCATGAGATATTGGACAATGAGTGGTAGTAAATTAGCAGTCCATTTTACACCTCTCTGGATTTCTATTCCTATCGAAGTTATTTGAGATAAAAATTGGGAGAGATTTAAAACAGGGTTCTGATTTGCTATCACCCATTTTACAATATTGCACGAAGTCAAAATCTGCCCCTCCTCGTTTTCACAATTTATTCAAATAATTTTAACAGACTCAATATTCCTTTAAATACTCTGAATAGGGGAAACCACTGATTAGTTAATTCATTAAACCAAAGCAGGATCTATTTGAATTGCATGGGTTTACATGTAGTATTAAACATGTTATGCAATATTAAATGCAGAAAACATAATAATGAAATAAAAAAAACAGAGATCAATGCATTTTAATTACTCAACTTTCTGAAAATGAAAACTTAAGCTGAGATTTAAACTTAGCTTCAGCAGATGGGTGTTAAGTTGTGATTGATGTAACTTTTGAACCTCGTGAATGGAATTGCTTTGTGTTAATAATAGCATTTGCCACTTAGAACATATTTCCTACATTAATCCAAGAGTAACCTCCCTTAGAAATTGGCTTAATTAGTGGCAGTAACTTCACAGTCAAGTTTAAGACTGAAAATCAAGCCAGTGATTAAGTATTAACCAATATTCTGTTGAAACCTTTGAACTCTGCAGAGCAGAAAGGTTAAAAAGCTCCTCCACAAGTAACACATCCATTTTATCAAGATGAATACCCCTGTTGGTGACATCATTCTGATTCTTGCTCCAACCTTTCAATTTGCAGCAGATCACATTGATCCACATTGCACAAAAGATTGCCTATGGAGCTGGTATCCAGGCACAATGCCAAGATCTTGGCCTACAATCCCCTGACAAAACCCCTTCAGGAAAGCATTGCTTCATCACACACCATAAGAATACAAATGAGAAGCCATAGATCTTTCCAAAAGGAGAGCAGTTCAAATAAAGTAGAAACATACTGGAACTCATCAGCATTGATTATAGGGAAAAAAGAAAGGCTCAGGAATGTACCTTTTATTGTCATTCACAGAAGGACAATCTTAAAAAAAAGAAAGACTTGCATTTATATGGAGCCTTTCATAATACCGGACATCTCCAAGTACTTACAGCCAAGAAGTACTTTTTGAAGTGTCGTAGTGCAGGAAACACGGCAGATAGTATATACACAGCAAACTCCCACAAACAGCAATGTGATAATGACCACATAATCTGTTTTTTTTGGTGACGATTGAGGGATAAATATTGACCAGGACACCAGGGATAACTCCCCTGCCCTTTTTCATAAAAGTGCCTAGGGATCTTTTACACCCACCCCAGCAAGCAGATGGGGCCTTGGTTTAATGTCTCATCCAGAAGACGGCACCTCCCACAGTGCAGTGCTCCCTCAGTACTGTACTGGGGTATCAGACCTGATTTTTTGAGCTCAAGCCCTGGAGTGGGACTTGAACCTGTAACCTTGTAACTCTTGGTGTGGAATATTATTTTCTACTTACGCCTGGTCCAAACATTCCAAAATTTAATCTAAATGGGAAAAAAGTACAAACTATCCACTTGGAAAAGTTAAAGTTAAAAAAGCTTTTAATGGTCCAAAAGATTAAAGCTAAATACTTTCAACATTGCTTCTAAAGGTATTAATTCAGTCACATATGGTCTGTTCAAATATTGTTAGGATGAATGAATATATTAACATGCAAAATCAGGAATTAATTCACTCCATTCACCTTCCCTTTGGTTACAATTCATAATGCGAAGATGAGAACAAAAGCAGAGACTAAGAGGAGCCATTTGCCTTGACCAATTGACCACAGCCTTCGCATTTCAGATCTAGCTGCATTCAAACTTTGGGGAATCTTCACCTCTGATGTCCAAAATGTAGAGAGTCAGCCTGGCCTTATGCTGAATGCTTTCTTATCCAAAGGTCTACATTTTTGTGTAGGCAGTTCCACAGACGGAGTGGCACAAACTAACAGTTGAGAAAACTAAAGCCCTATTATCTAAAAGGCAGATCATTTAATTGTTGGCATTACTGACTGTGAACTTAGTGACCTTCAATAGGATTAATGGAAAGCTTAAAGCTTTTACTTACTGAACAGAGTTTTCTAGATAGTTGCAACTGAGATTAACCCTTACATTTACATAATTTTTAATTCAAAAGAGAAGAAAGTCACAGTAATGTGTAATAATGATGTCGTGAATGCCTTCAATGTTTGAATTCAACTATAGTTCAAAAATCTGCAATGTCTGAGCTCTGCTGATATTTTAAAAGATTCTGAGTGTGAAATTGCCTTGCATAACACCACTACAAGTGATGCTACAGAGGCTTTGTGCTGTTTTTCATGTGTGGCCCATGCCACAGGCCACAGTTCGTGCGGCGTTCTTTGAGAATAAGGGCGTATGCAGGTGCGATCCCGCATGCTCTGGACGACATTGAATAGGCGCTATCTTGAAGTCACACAGCTCAACTGGCTGATGTGATGCCAGGAACCCAAAGTGTAGCAACAAATGTGCAGGTAACAAACTCCTTGTTTACTCAAAAAGAAAACCATGAAGCTGCAATATGATCCCTGCACTAGTGTTCTTTAAAGGGCAGGCACCCTAATTGCAGCTAAGGTACTTCTTTTGAACTTTTTTCATTGCAAAGTATCTGGAAGCAGTCTGGAGTGCTTTTGCAGGTGTTGTGGTCAGCTCTCGCATTTGCCAGCAAGTGTTGACGCAGCCTTACATTGGGGGCCGGAAGAGCAGGTGACCTGTGTATACAACTGGGTAGTGGGGTTTAGCAGTGGCAGTGCTTCTGGGCAGTTGGCAGATGGAGCAAAGGGTGCAGAGAGGACAACCTCCACAACATTGAGGGGCACAGTGGCGCAGTGGTTAGCACCGCAGCCTCACAGCTCCAGGGACCCGGGTTCGATTCCGGGTACTGCCTGTGTGGAGTTTGCAAGTTCTCCCTGTGTCTGCGTGGGTTTTCTCCGAGTGCTCCGGTTTCCTCCCACAAGCCAAAAGACTTGCAGGTTGATAGGTAAATTGGCCATTATAAATTGTCACTAGTATAGGTAGGTGGTAGGGAAATATAGGGACAGGTGGGGATGTTTGATAGGAATATGGGATTAGTGTAGGATTAGTATAAATGGGTGGTTGATGTTCGGCACAGACTCGGTGGGCCGAAGGGCCTGTTTCAGTGCTGTATCTCTAATCTAATCTAAAAAAAAACATGCTGTCTGCCAAGTTAGAGCTGGGCTCTTCCATGTTCCTTGACAGTGACAGGAGGCTGTCTGGAAGGCCTCTCAGGGTGCATGCCCATTCAGTGCTCTCCTTTATGCCACCCCATTGAGGTCCTCATCAGAGTCCTCTGCAGCCTTACTCATCCACCACCTTTCCCTCTGGTGAGCTGACACTTGAACCATCATTTTCTCCTAGCCAGTCTGCAGGCCACTTGTGCTGATCCCAACTCGATACATGTCTCTAACTATGTGCAATGCCTGTATCTGAGCTGGTGGCTGTGAGTGTCAGATCAAGTGATGAGGCCTCTTCATCAGTGCTGTGCTGTTGTTTTCTTTCCTCCTCCTGGGGCTGCTGTGGCTGGGAAAGTGGCAGTTATTGGGTGTTGAAAGCAAGAACTCAGAAGGGGAAGGTTGATGTGAGTGAAGTGGGGTGGGAAGGAAGAGGTCCATGGTCACACCAACAGTAACTTGTTCATCATGCCAGATAGCAGGATGAGGCTGTGCTGGAACTTGAGAAGGGGCATAAGGAAGGAGCATGTCATCCTCAATGACGTAGGATACCATGGGCTTTGTGGCAGCCGGTCCCTTGATACAAGAACCAACTCCTCCGTAGGGCTCAGGAAATGTAGGCATCTTTGTCCTCTGCCAGTTCAGCTCTGTTCCATTCTATTGTGTGCCACCTTGTGCTGCGAGAGACGGGGCATAATGTCCATGATTATATAGCACTGTGTAATGTGCCTGCCATAGCTGAATAGCTCAAGGTATTTGGAGGCAGCAAGAGGTGGGTATGAGACTGCAAGCATTGGTAGGTGTGTGAAGGTCAAATGGAGTATTTGGATGTTAGGCATGAGCCCGGAGTGCCGGGGAGTGCTATTGGGTGAGTGATGGGCATGTGGTACATTGAGCAGCATGAGAGGCTGGTGTTCTGTTGGGTAGGAGATGTCATGTGAAGATTCAAAAACTGACCTGACCACCCACGTGAGATCATTAGACTTCATGGGGCACTGCTGCCAGGTCCTTGAATCCAGACTCCAGGAGTTAACCTCTCCTAGTCTTCTGTTCCTACTCCCCACTCCCTTCTGAGGGTATTCCTTGAGGCCTTCCTGGCCCTCCTTCCTCTCCACCATGAAACCATTGCATCTTTCCTCTTGTCCATCTGGACCACCAAATGCCTCCATCGTCATATCCATCACTATGGATCGCTCTGTCTGCCCTGCTATTCATTTGCAATAATTTACATTGCAGCAATATTTTTGTGCAGCTTCCCTTTAAGGTACAGCCTGCCTTTAAGAGAGCAGGCTGGCTGTAGTACATAATAAAAGCAAAATACTATGGATGCTGGAAATCTGAAATAAAAACAAGAAATGCTGTAAATACTCAGCAGGTCTGGCAGCATCCGTGGTGAGAGAAGCAGAATTAACGTTTCAGGTCAGTGACCCTGCTTCGGAACTGCTTCCGCTGGGTGGAACACTACCTAGAACTTTACTCCAGGGAAAATGTTGTCACTGAGACCGCCCTCAATGCAACCCTGTCTCTGCCAGTCATGGATGAGCTGGACGTACAGGCAACAAAATCAGAACTCAGTGATGCCATTGATTCTCTAGCCAGTGGAAAAGCCCTTGGGAAGGACGGCATTACCCCTGAAATCATCAAGAGTGCCAAGCCTGCTATACTTTCAGCTCTGCACTAACTGCTTTGCCTGTGCTGGGATAAGGGAGCAGTACCACAGGACATGCGCGATGCCAATATCATCACCCTCTATAAGAACAAGGGTGACCGCGGTAACTGCAACAACTACCGTGGAATCTCCCTGCTCAGCATAGTGGGGAAAGTTTTCGCTCGTGTCGCTTTAAATAGGCTCCAGAAGCTGGCTGAGCGCGTCTACCCTGAGGCACAGTGTGGCTTTCAAGCAGAGAGATCCACCATTGACATGCTGTTCTCCCTTCGCCAGCTACAGGAGAAATGCCGTGAACAACAGATGCCCCTCTACGTTGCTTTCATTGATCTCACCAAAGCCTTTGACCTCGTCAGCAGACGTGGTCTCTTCAGACTACTAGAAAAGATCGGATGTCCACCAAAGCTACTAAGTATCATCACCTCATTCCATGACAATATGAAAGGCACAATTCAGCATAGCGGCACCTCATCAGACCCCTTTCCAATCCTGAGTGGCGTGAAACAGGGCTGTGTTCTCGCACCTACACTGTTTGGGATTTTCTTCTCCCTGCTGCTCTCACATGCGTTCAAGTTCTCAGAAGAAGGAATTTTCCTCCACACAAGATCAGGTGCCAGGTTGTTCAACCTTGCCCGTCTAAAAGCGAAGACCAAAGTACGGAAGTCCTCATCAGGGAACTCCTCTTTGCTGACGATGCTGCATTAACATCTCACACTGAAGAGTGTCTGCAGAGACTCATCGACAGGTTTGCGGCTGCCTGCAATGAATTTGGCCAAACCATCAGCCTCAAGAAAACGAACATCATGGGACAGGACGTCAGAAATGCCCCAATATCAATATTGGCGACCACACTCTGGAAGTGGTTCAAGAGTTCACCTACCTAGGCAGAACTATCACCAGTAACCTGTCTCTCGATGCAGAATTAAACAAGCGCATGGGAAAGGCTTCCTCTGCTATGTCCAGACTGGCCAAGAGAGTATGGGAAAATGGCGCACTGACACAGAACACAAAAGTCCAAGTGTATCAAGCCTGTGTCCTCAGTACCTTGCTCTATAGCAGCGAGGTCTGGACAACGTACGTCAGCGACGTCTCAATTCATTCCATCTTCGCTGCCTGCGGAAAATCCTTGACATCAGGTGGCAGGACCGTATCTCCAACGCAGAAGTCCTCGAGGCGGCCAACATCCCCAGCATATACACCCTACTAAGCCAGCGGCGCCTGAGATGGCTTGGCCACGTGAGCCGCATGGAAGATGGCAGGATCCCCAAGGACACATTGTACAGCAAACTCATCACTGGTACCAGACCCACCGGCCGTCCATGGCTCCACTTTAAAGACATCTGCAAACGTGACATGAAGTCCTGTGACATAGATCACAAGTCGTGGGAGTCAGTTGCCAGCGATCGCCAGAGCTGGCAGGCAACCATAAAGGTGGGGCTAAAGCGTGGCGAGTCGAAGTGACTTAGCAGTTGGCAGGAAAAAAGACAGAAGCGCAAGGGGAGAGCCAACTGTGTAACAGCCCCGACAACCAATTTTATCTGCAGCACCTATGGAAGAGTCTGTCACTCTAGAATTGGCCTTTATAGCTACTCCAGGCACTGCTGCACAAACCACTGACCACCTCCAGGCACTTACCCATTGTCTCTCAAGACAAGGAGGCCAAAGAGAAAGAGAAAGAGAACTGGTATTTACGACCAGGTGAGAAGGGGTCTAGGGGTTCCCTCTCAGCCTTTGCCTAGTTTAACCGTAACAGGGTTGAATTTTAAAACACCATGTTTTTAGCTCCCCCTCAGTGAATACTTGTCCACTGCTCTCCAATTGTAAGACAAAGAAATCATATAGGTTTTCTTAGATTTAAATAAGAAAGGTGAAAGTTTATTAATCTTAAACCCTAATCCGTTTCGCGACTCAATATGCGACACGACCACGCTAGCATGCAAACGCGATAAATGCGCACACAGATAGAGACAGAAAAAGTAAAAAAAAAAAGGGGAAAAGTTCGAGGCAATAGATGGGTTTCTATTTACTGTCCTTTGAGTTTGATGTGGAGTCTTTGGTTGCCGGTAAGTCCTGCAATTCGTTAGGGCCCAGTGCATGCTTCAACTTGTTTCGGTGTCAGAGTCTTTTCTCTCTTGAGATTTATGTGTCTTCTGTGGGTCTGGTGGCTTGGGAGAAAGTGAGAGAGAGAGACAGCCAGAAGAGAAGATTTCTTGTTCCAGCTTCAGATACAAACTGCCTTCTGTTTCTTTCTGTGTGGCACAATTCAACTCCAAGTTGGCCAGCAGGTCAGTTATGTGACTAACTGGTTCAACCACTCCTGCGTTTGTGGATTGTATCATCTTAGCAGTCCCTGGAATGCGCTTCCTTATACCTTCAATGTCTGGTGATCAAAATCCATTTGGGTTAATTGGATTCGAGGAGTAGTGCTTTGTCTCCACAAGCACCGTATCTTAGTATGCAAATGTCCTCCAGTCAAAGGTTTGGTGGTCTCTCTAACGAGTCTTTTCTTCCTCCAGCATCAGTTTAAAATCAATGCTCATATGACAAAATTAATTTGCCTCATTCTTGGCAGGCGGGTGTCTACATGACATGGTAAATCAAAAATCTGTCCCGTCTCCATCTATCCTTCCAAACTAATTTCCAGTCTCCTGGAGTAGTGTGAGTTTATGTCAATATTTATTTAATTTAAAGTCTGTCTTGCATTATAGAAACAATTTTATGAATGCATGGAAGCTCGTACACAGAGTGCATATTGGAAATCACAGGACTGTTCTCCATGATTTAATTTATCATCCATTAATTTAATAAATAGAAAACCATAGGGGACACTCCTGTGAATTTTCAGTGCACACTCGCAGATGTGCTACTGTGCGGGAAGCACATATTTGTAAAATTAGACCTTAAATGTACAGGATAACTCTCTCAGCTGACATCTATTCCTCCTCAACGTTGCTTCATTGGGAATGGTTACCTAGCATGATTGTGGCTCATTACAGATCTTTGACACTTCAACAGGGAACCATGTCTTCTCTTGCAGGTGAATCACACTGACTTTCTGCCATACATGCAGAGGAGGCAACTCCATGCCTGCATGTTCGGAAGGATAGGCAGGAAGGAAAAAGAGGTAGTGTAGCTTTGTTAGTAAAGTGAGAAATGATATAGGCACTGGAGATCAAGACGTAGAATCAGTCTGGGTAGAAATAAGCAATAACAAGCGAAAGAAGTCCCTGGTGGAAGTAATCTATAGGTCCCCAAACAGTAGTTCTACAGTGGGGCACAGTATAAACCAAGAAATACTGGGGGCTTGTAAGAAAGGTATGGCAATAATCATGGGTGATTTTAATATGCATATAGACTGGATTAATCAAATTGGCAAGGGTAGCCTCGAGGGAGAGTTCATTGAATGCATTAGAGATTGTTTTTTGGAGCAATATGTTGTGGAATCAACCAGGGAGCAGGCTATTTTAGATTTGGTATTATGTAATGAGGTGGGATTAATTAATGATCTCATAGTTAAGGATCCTCTAGGGAAGAGTGATCATAACATGCTAGAATGTCAAATTCAGTTTGAGGGCGAGAAACTGGAGTCCCACTTTAGCATCCTGGAGGTAAACAAAGGTAATTACATAGGCATGAGGACAGATTTGGCCCTAGTGGAGTGGGCAGGAAGACTAAAAAGTAGGACAGTTGATGAGCAGTGGCAGATGTTTAAGGAGATATTCAATTCCTCCCAACTAAAATATATTCCAGAGAGGAAGAAAGATTGTAAGAGGGGGAAAAATCATCCATGGCTGAGCAAGGAAGTTAAAGATAACATAAAGACAAAAACTAAGGCATACTATATTGCAAAGGCCAGTGGCATGCTGGAAGATTGGGAAACTTTTAAAGATCAACAAAGGGTTACTAAAAAAGTAATAAAAAGAGCAAAGGTAAATTATCAAAGAAAAGTAGCGCAAAACATAATAACAGATATAAGTATAAGTATATAAAAGGGAAGAGAGTAGCTAAAGTGAATGTTGGTCCCTTGGAGGATGTGACTGGGGAGTTAATCGTGGGGAACACAGAAATGGCAGAGACACTAAATTAGTATTTTGCCTCAATTTTCACGGTGGAGGACACTAGTACCATTCCAAATGTAACAGGTAATATAAAGTTTATAGAAAGGGAGGAACTTAGAACAATCATCATCACTAGGGAAAAAGTACTGAGCAAACAATTGAGATTGAAGGCAGACATCTCCCCAGGGCCTGATGGCCTACATCCTAGGGTCTTAAAGGAAGTGGCAGCGGAGATAGTGGATCCATTGGTTATAATATTCCAAAATATTAAATATGTGGGCGGCACAGTGGCGCAGTGGTTAGCACCGCAGCCTCACAGCTCCAGCGACCCGGGTTCAATTCCGGGTACTGCCTGTGTGGAGTTTGCAAGTTCTCCCTGTGTCTGCGTGGGTTTCCTCCGGGTGTTCCGGTTTCCTCCCACATGCCAAAGACTTGCAGGTTGATAGGTAAATTGGCCATTATAAATTACCCCTAGGATAGGTAGGTGGTAGGGAAATATATAGGGACTGGTGGAGATGTGGTAGGAATATGGAATTAGTGTAGGATTAGTATAAATGGGTGGTTGATGGTCGGCACAGACTCAGTGGGCCGAAGGGCCTGTTTCAGTGCTGTATCTCTAAAAAAAAAATTTCCTGGATGCGGGAAAGGTTCCAGTGGATTGGAAAAATGCTAATATAACACCCTTATTCAAAAAGGGAGGGAGGACGAAAGTAGGAAACTATAGACCAGTTAGTTTAACATCTGTCGTTGGGAAATTGTTCGAATCCATTATTAAGGAAGTAATAACAGGACATTTAGAAAGTCAAAACGCAATCCATCAGAGTCAGCATGGTTTTATGAAGGGTAAATCGTGTTTGACTAATTTGCTAGAGTTCTTCGAAGATGTAACAAGTAAAGTAAATAATGGGGATCCTGTAGATGTAGTGTGTCTGGACATCCAGAAGGCATTTGACAAGGTACCGCACAAAAGATTAATACACAAGGTAAGATCACATGGGGTTAGGGGCAATTTATTAGCTTGGACAGAGGATTGGCTAACCAACAGAAAACAGAGAGTCGGGATAAATGGCTCTTTTTCTGGTTGGCAAGATGTAACTAGTGGCTTGCCACAGGGTTCAGTCCTCGGGCTCCAACTATTTACAATCTATATTAATGATAGAAGGTACTATAGCCAAATTTGCAGATGACACTAAAATAGGTGGGATAGTAAGTTGCGATAAAGAAATAAGAAATTTACAAATGGCTATGGATAAGTTAGGTGAATGGGCCAAAATTTGGCAGATGGAGTTTAACGTAGATAAGTGTGAGGTTATACATTTTGGTCAGAAGAATAGAAAGGCAAATTATCTAAATGGAGAGAAACTTCAGAGTGCTTTGGTGCGGAGGGATCTGGGTGTCCTCGTGCATGAATCACAGAAAACTAGTATATATATATGTATATTCACTGTCATATTTCAAACTGTGTTCAAGCGTTGCATCTTTATTGACTAAGTCTTGCTTTGTAATAAATTAATACTTTTGTTGTTTATTAAAGAAACCTGGTTGGTGGATTTTATTCTGAAATAAAAATAGAGTATATAATTGGCTATATCGGTAACTGGGTAAACATTTAAAATATGTTGTGACCTGTGGAGAAGTGGAACTAGAGAAAGACAGTGCACTCCTCCCGCCTCAGTTGTAACAATTGTCTCACGTGCAAGTCATCTTGATCTTTCAATGCACATTGGGACCTAGATGAAATTGGGTTCGGATGTCTTGATGAAGAGCTTTTGGTATCAAGACCTGTCTGCCTTTGAAAAGGACTCCACTTAATATCCTTAATTTGTCATGATATGGCCAAAAGGTTCTGAGGTCTGTGGGAACCTCTTACATCCACTGATGATGAGCTGCCATAATGCCCTGAGGACAGGATCTCTGGAAGTCTATCTTTGGAGCTTTTCATGTTTTCTCTGTCCAAATCACATTAAGCCAATGTTGTACAAATCTTCTAGTTCCAAATCTACATCATCCACTTGAACATCCAAAGGTATATCTTCTGTCTTCTTGGGTTGGGGTAGCCTTCTCAATGTGTCAGACATAATCATGAGGTTTCCAGGTTTATATCAGACCTCGCAATCATACCCCTGTACTTTGATTAGCAGTCATGGGAGTCGAGGTTGTGCTTTGGTGAGTGATTTTTGCCAAATCATTGCGAAAGGCTTCTGATCATATCAACAACAAAGTGTTTGCCAAATGGGTATGTATGGAATCTGGTGATACAGAACACTAACACCAATGTTTCCCGTTCTATGTGCGAATAGTTCACCTGAGTGGGTGATAAACTTTTTGAGCCAAATGCAATTGGTCTACCTTCCTGTAACAGACATGCCCTGAGATTCTTTTGTGAAGCATCTACTTCGAGTGTATTCTTTTCCTTGAGTCATAATATTGTAAACATGCTTCAGCAGAAAGTGACTATCTTAATGAATCGGACATATGCAGATGATCTTCATGCCACAAGAATGGCGTATTTTTCTTGAAGTTCATGCAGTCATGATACTTTCTCAGAGAAATTCGAGATATATGTATCTAAGAAGTTAAACAGGCCCAAACAGCTTGTAAGTCTTCTTTATCTTGAGGAGTAAGCATTGATTGTACATCTTCAACTTTATTTGAATCTGGTCGTATTCCAGTGTCAGAATAGATAGAAGCGAAAAAATTAGTATGCTGACATTGATAGCACATTTTTTTGCTATTTAATACAAGAGCTTCTCTTCTAGTCATCTCCATTAGAATGTGAAGATTCTTATCATGCTCTTCCTTGGTACTTCCCATAATGGATATGTCATCTGCAATGCAAACACAGCCAGGAACATTCTCGGTAATGTGATCCGTATGCTGTTGGAACAGGTCTTGACTCATTGACAGACCGAAAGGTAATCTTAGAAAGCAATACCTCACAAATGGTGTTCTAAATGTTGTTAGTTCCCATGAATCCTCAGAAAGGTTGGCTGATCAATACCCATGTTTCACATCCAAATTTGAGAAAAACTTGGCTCTAGCAAACCTTAGGTTGAGCTCCTCTAGAGTAGGAATCTTGTGAGGACACTTCTTGAGTGCTCAATTTAAACTTCTGGGATCCAAACGTACACTAATGGTACCAGCTTTCTTAGTTACAATGGTTATAAAGCTATACCAATGTGTTGCTGAACACGGTGAATAATTCCTTGTTGTTCCATCATGTCAAGCTCGACCTTTAATTTGTCCTTTGATATGGATACTGCATTTCCATGGTAGATTTATGCCTGCCCCCTACAGGGACCTGTGGACATGCTCTCCAAGGTCTCTCACTTCCTCTACCCCTCTCAATATCCTCCCGTTTATTGTGTATTCCCTCACTTTATTTGCCCTCCCCAAATGCATTACCTCACACTTATCTGGATTGAATTCCATTTGCCACTTTTCCGCCCACTCAACCAAACCATTGATATAATTCTGGAGTCTACAGCTATCCTCTTCACTATCAACTACACAACCAATTTTTGTGTCATCTGCAAATTTCCCAATCATGCCTCCCACATTTAAGTCCAAATCATTAATATATACCACAAACAGCAAGGGACCCAACACTGAGCCCTGTGGAACGCCACTGGAAACAGCTTTCCACTCATAAAAACATCTCTCGACTACTACCCTTTGTTTCCTGTCCCTGAGCCAATTTTGGATCCAATCTGCCACGTTTCCTTGTATCCCATGGGCTTTCATTTTACTGACCAGTTCTGCCAATGTGGGATCTTGTCAAATGCCTTACTAAAGTCCATGTAGACCACATCCACTGCACCACCCTCATCAATCCTTCTTATTATTTCCTCAAAATCTCAATTAAGTTAGTAAAACATGACCTTCCCTTATCAAATCCATGCTGACTCTCCCTGATTAATCCGTGCCTTTCTAAGTGGCAGTTTCTCCTGTCCCTCAGAATAGATTCTAACAATTTACCCACCACTGAGGTCAGACTGACCGGCCTATAATTATTTGGCCTATCCCTCGCACCCTTTCTAAACAATGGTGCAACATTCGCAGACCTCCAATCATCTGGTACCTCTCCTGTATCTAGTGAGGATTTGAAGATGATCCTCAGCGCATCCACTATTTCCTCCCTGGCTTCCTTTAACAATTTGGGATACAATCCATCTGGCCCTGGCAATTTATCCACTTTCAAGGATGTCAGGCCCACTGGTACTTCCTATCTCATTATGGTTATCGTATCTAATATTTCACACTCCTCCTCTTTAACTACAATCTTTACTTGAACCCTCTCCTTTGTGAAGACAGAGACAAAAAACTCATTAAGAACCCTGCCCACATATTCTGCATCCACACATATGTTCCCTTGTACATCTCTGAAAGGTCCTACCATTTCCTTAGTTATCCTCTTGCTCTTAACGTACTGATAAAACATCTTCGGGTTTTCCTTCATTTTACTTGCCAATAAATTTTCATGTCCTCTCTTGGCTTTGAGTATCCATAGTGGTAAAATGTTGGTGATTGCCCCAGAATCTATCTCCAGTTGTAGCTTGTGTTTGCCACTTTTGTTTGGACATATAATTTTAACTGTGGTGAAAGCTTCTAGATCACCTCCAAATGCTGTGTGACTGTTATCGTATGGAAAGCTTGTTCACTTTTGAGCTTGAGTTTGCCTCTTTCAGTGCTTTCTTTGTCATCCAGGTCTCTGCCTACCCCATGGATGTGCCTGTACTTGAACTAGTACTTGGTGAACTTTTTTTTTTCTTTCCAAGAAGGCAGCATCTGTTTTTTGTTGTTATGGCTTCTAACAGCTTCTTCGCTGCCAGATTTTCTGTACCGTCTTGCTTTGTGTCCCTTTAGACCATGTGATGGAATATAGGTATAAGGGGCTTAATTAAGTAGAATTTCAAAATAGTTAGTGTATCATGCCTTTTAGGGTTAGGAATTGAATGGATGGTCAGAGTTAGAATATTTCAAGGTCCCTATTAGAATAGAAGTTCTGTTGCCAGGGAATTGGAAGATAAACACACACATTGAAATATCCTGTGTGACCTCAATAAGAGGTAGCAATAAACTTAATTAGTTTATGAGGTTGTTGATCCAGACAAATTAACTCCGGAGGTTGCTTTAAGGTGCCATAAAAAAGGCAATTATAGAAAATGGACACACAGGAACAAGAAGTCAAGTAAACATAATTATAAACATTTTGACCAGATAAAGGCATACAACTTCAGAAAACGGGGGTTTCCAGTAAAATATGAAGTGGAAATGGTAATTAAAAATATGGATTGTAAAAGGAACACAGGGAGGTCACATAAATGCTGGAAGTCAGATGACACTTGAGAAATAGTATAAAAATTAGAGGTTTTGAAAGCAAAGTTTAGGGGTGTTGTATCCTCAAACAACACTCAAGCCCCATGCCTTACTTGGGGGATTTAAGGTAAACGTTTACTTCAAATTTTGATAGATATTCTGGATATTCTAGGATAATTTTGCTGTAACGTTAGCAAGGTTAAACTTTTGGATTCTATGTTAGAAATAAGAATGTGTGTTACATCTCTCAGTAATATTTGATATTGTGATATACTTATCCACTTAAGAAGTTTATTGCATGTTAAATTCTTTAATAAATCTAGAAAAGTTAATAAATCGTCTCATGTAGTATTCTGTATACAACTACAAGAACCCTTCTCTGTGTCTCTATAAGTGGAGAGATACGTATTGAAGAGAGTTTTCTAGACCCTTATAATATCTGGGATATTTATGACTTAACCATAAATATTAAAATAGGCTATCCGAAAGATGGTAATATTCTCTGTTGGTTTTCTTTCTTTGAGGGAAAGCTAGTACAATTCTTTGGACCCAAATAAATGTCTGAGAATTTGTCTGGTTTGAACTTGTTTAAAGGAGACTTGTAGGGATGTACTCCTGATTTGGTTTAGTCCCTATAAGGGATTAAAGTCATAAATCACTTTAACCACACACCTTGCAGGTATCTCTGAATGCAGGACAGTTATGTGGCTGATGCATTGGACCACACTTGTTGCACACCTTGCCCTGTCAAGGTGCCTTGGTTACCTCACCTATGGTTGTTGCTGCTCCGAGCACTTGCATTTATTGCCTGATCACAGCTATGGCTTCCTATTTTCTGCCATCTTTGAGGAGCCAGTTGATGTCATATCCTTTTTTCTTATCAAGCAGATCCTTTTGGATCACCTCTATTTGAGTCGATGCAATTACCAGCTCCATTATTGTCTCAGAAAGTTCTGCGTCTGAGAAATCACAATCTTTGCCTTTTTCTCGCCATCTACTGACAAACTGGTCAATACTTTCTTTGGGCTGTTGTCTATGGGCCATCAGGTCAAGTCAATGGACTCTGAAATTGACGTTGACTCTTAACTGGTCCTCCAGCATTGGTTAGAGTTTTGATGGGTCTTTCTGGTCTGCTTCTGACAATCCAGAGGTGTTGATGCAATGGAGACTTTCATTGCCAATTGTTAGCTTAATTTTTAGTGCTTGCTTGTCCGGATCTGTGACTGCAAGGCCTAAAAAGCATAACTCCATACACTGTCGAAATATTTGGAATTCATGAAGGATGTCTAGAACCTTCCAGTTCATAGCTGGATATTTCATTGTCAGTGTGTCAAAAATTCGTGCTTCACAAGAATTCCTTGGCAAAAGCTTTCCTGTTAAACTACTTTTCCTTTAATGGCTTTTCTTCGAGGAAAATCAATGCAGGTCTACTGCACCTGCAGCACTGGGCCTCTGCCACACCCTGAGCTATGTGGCTGCAGTGCGGGCTTTCAGCCTCTGCATGGGGAGACTCTGCGCACGGTGCTTCTTTCGGCAGGAAAAGTCACGGCGCTTAATGGTCGTGCAGTCTCGCTGCCCTGAGGCAGATTAACTTTTTCTTTAAGCCTGATTCCACCAGAACATTGCCTTTCTGGTCGACTATCCTTCTGATAAAATTCCCCTTTCTATTACTCACTCTTTTAGAGTACTAATTCTTGAAGGTGATTTTTCAAATCCGGTCCCAAATCTCACCACCGCTGCTTCTTCCAGACCTTTTCAGTGTTGCCCCAGTCTTTTAAGTGCTTGTGATCGCTGCGACTATGTCAAAAACCACTGCTAACACGCTGTGCACATCTGCATTGCTGCCACCATATTGTGTTATTGGATCTTAACACAAACATACCAAACACTATAACAATGGTTGGTAAACTAAACAAAGGGCACTTTATTGAAGAATATAGGATTTTAAGAGAGCTCTTCAATACATGTGCTACCTGGTGACTAACACTACTCCAACTACTGTATCACATGTTAACTTGCATCACTTCTTGTGATGATGTATACTAAACTATTTACTTATTCAGTCATATGTTAATCAGTATTAAAGCAATATCACAACAGATCCTTCTTCAAAACTGAAAATAATTAAGCGGACAGGCATATTAATACAATCAAAATAAAGGGGCTGATTGTTACTTAATTCCACTCATGATTCCTCCCTCGATTTGTCTGTGCTTTTTTAATATATATTTTCTGCCTCTCCTTTTTCTGATTGGGTTAATAAGCCTGTCTGCTTGTTACTTTTCAATCCTGAAGAAGGTCCTGATATGTCAACTTGTCCATTCTTCACAGACTCTGCCTGTCCTGCAGAGTGATTCCAGTATTTTCTGTTTTCATGACAAGCTGTGAATTCAACAAATTTGGTAATTGTTACGTTAGCATTAGAAAGGTTTCCACGACAGCTGCTAGGTTGGTGTGAAAACTAAATAAAATGTCCTCCTACTTTTATCTAGCCTTTCTGTACATGACTCTTACTGTGTAATTGACACTTAACGTTCTCTGAAGTTTTCTAGCAGGTTACTCACTTATACATGTTAGGGATGGGCAATAAACATGGCCCTGATTATCATCCACATCCTGAGAACAAATAAAGAAAAACAATGTATGTAATATAAGAAATAACATTAAATTCAAGCTAAGATTATTACATATACCAATAAAATCGATAATTTAGTTGTATAATATAAAGCCCTGATTGTAACTTGTTCATGGACGGGAGTGAGGTGAGTGAGAAATCACTAGAGAAATTTCAGCATGAGGAGGCCAGGGCCAATTTAACTCTTGGACCTTGTTTAAAAAATGCTGAACTGTCCCGAGCTCAAACCCGGCGAGAGACGGCTGGTTGCAGAGGAAGCCGATTTCAGATGAGATCCAAAAGATTCTGCACAAGAAACCTTACCCAACTTTAAATATTAATACTTACCTGGCCTCTGCTGACTAGATGTTACTTGCCACCAGATTTTTCTGGTGATTTGGAGACTAAGCTATTTGCATCTTTCAGTTAAAATTATGCCAGAGTCCAAATTATATCAGCAGATCCTGACATTTCAATATTTACATGTGCTCCTCAAAACACAGGAGTTAAAATCATGGGGTGGGTGCGGTGGGCTGCAGGAATGCTGTGGAATTGCTGCGGGTTCCATCAGGCTGCCATTTTTACTCTGTACACTCGCATCATTCCCATCAGGCAGGCAGAGCTAAAATCGGGCAATTTGTGCATTGCTTCATGCCTCTCTCTTCAGCTTGGGACTCTGTAGAGCTATCGGGGGGAAAATTGGATAAGGCATGGAAATGGGTGTGGAGAATGCGATGCACAATTTACCTGTGCCAGTTTGTTCTGATTCAGGCAGCACACTAGCAACACTTAAAGCCAGCATGTACCTCTTAAACGGTAGGTGCATTCTGGCTGCAGCAGATGCCGGAACCGGTTGCAGAAGACATTTGGGTGCAGGAGGTGGACAGGAGAAGAGAATTTCTCTACCTAAAGGGACCAGGGGTCAGGCACTAAGAAGGAAGTGGGAGCTGATGCCCTGGGGACACATGTTCAAATCCCACCATGGCAGCTGGTGGAATTTAAATTCAATTAGTTAAAAAATCTGGAATTGAAAGCTAGTCTCAGTAATGGTGCCATGAAACTATCATCGATTGTCATAAAAGCCCATCTGGTTCACTAATGTCCTTTAGTAAAGGAAATCTGCCATACCTACCTGGTCTGGCCTGCATGTGACTCCAGACCCACAGCAACTGCTCTCTGAAATGGCCTAGCAAGCCACTCAGTTCAAGGGCAATTAGGGATGGGTAATAAATGCTGGCCTGCTAGTGACGCCCATATCCCATGAAAGAATAAAAAAAGAGATAGTCATCACTGTCAGTGCCAGCAGTGTAGCCTTCAGGAGCTGGATGCAATGCAGGAAGACGTAAATGACCTCACAAGACTGGCCAAGGTAACTGAATGCATCTTCAAATGCCACATGCCTACAAACCGAGCCCTCAAGGCCCAGAGCTGCTCCAGGGTGTTTGGCAAGGCCATCTGCAGTCTCTCTTACTGTAAGTCAGCAGCTTTCCAACAGCCATGTTGCAGTCACTGGGATATACCTGCATAGGAACACTAGTAATAGCAAAGGAAACCGCAAGACAATGCCAATGGAATGCACAATGCAGATTTATTGACTTTTTATGAAGTATTGGATTGGCTGTTTGATAAAGTTGCTTTGGGTTGTTTGTTTTGTGGTAGCTTTTCTTTCAGCATTGTGGCCAAGAGGATGCTGTGAGGGTCAGTGATAGTGGATAGGTAAGGTTTGTGATTGATGTAGAATGGAGATTTGGGGTTGTATTCACTGGAACCATAGCCGGGTGAGCCAATCACGGACAGCCCAGCTGGAAAGGGGATGTGTTGTTTGCTTCCTCCCTTCCTCCTGCTCCTCTTCTTCCTCTTTTTCCTTCTCCTCCTCCCTCTCCTCCTCCTCAGCTACTCGTTGTATCCCTGGTGACAAGGGCATGCCCTGATAATTGCAATGTTGTGCAGGATGTATAATAAGTTCTTTTATGTTGTCTGATGCAACATAAATGAGATGCGTGGAGTCCAGTTGGTTGAAGATCTCTAACAGATTTATTAACAGTTAGACTATTATATACAGTAATATAAAAGCAAAATACTGCGGATGCTGGAAATCTGAAACAAAAACAAGAAATGCTGGAATCACTCAGCAGGTCTGGCAGTATCTGTGGAAAGAGAAGCAGAGTTAACGTTTCGGGTCAGTTCCGAAGAAGGGTCACTGACCCGAAACGTTAACTCTGCTTCTCTTTCCACAAATGCTGCCAGACCTGCTGAGTGATTCCAGCATTTCTTGTTTTTGTTTGTATTATATACAGTACTAAGCTAACTATTTACAGAACCTGCCTCTCGGTGTTACAGTTGCAGAGTGACTCTGGCTACGTCCTGGTACTTAGTTCATTAGCATACTAAGATCTTAAAGGGACATCACTCTTAAAGGCAATCATACAACACACCCTTTCTTTCCAAAGATAAGTCTCGTATACTAAAAGTAAAAACACATAAAATAAGGCAGAAACAAAATTATTTACACAGGTGTAGATATTGTGAAATTTACAAGCATAGAGGTTCAAAAGTCCACATATCATTGTGGTGGTTTGACAACTCTTGCTCGGAGAATTTGCATCTCATCTGTTGATGTTCTTTATGAAGTTTCTCCATCTCTGCATTCAGTTTCTGTTGCTCTGCCTTCAGCCTGCTAACATACTCTGTTGCATTTCTTAACATGACCACTTTTGAGGCCTTGTCATTCTTGGGAAGTGCCGGCACCTCATCTTGAAGAGCCAATAGACAAGGCTTCAACTCATTCCTCCTTTGCCTCTTCAGGTTATTGTGTGTTCTTCGCCTTTCCTCATCCTCCACTTCTGAAGGCCTTGGCAATGCTCCCCACTGCCAGCCTTTGCTTCCCAGTAGTGAAAATGTCAGTCTCTTCTTCTGCGTTACAAAAGTAAAATACTGCGGATGCTGGAAATCTGAAATAAAAAACAGAAAATGCTGGAAATACTCGGCAGGTCAGGCAGCATATGTGGAGCGAGAAGCAGAGTTAATATTTCAGGTCAGTGACCTTTCATCAAAACTGCTTCTAAGTTGCTGGAGCATGAAGAAACTGTGCCTGTTGCCAAAGAACTTTCACCATCTGAGTTTGGATCTTTATTCTCTTGGTTGCATCTCTGAAAAGAGACTGATACTCTCCAAACTAGAACCACTGAGATCCTGGAGGAACTGTGACTCAATGCAGATACCCTTGGGCTTTTATGCTGTAATTGGTACCTTGGTGACTTTGTGGATTGTTATGATGTTGAGGTCCTTACACACTGGTAGGCCTGCTGCTGCTGGTCCACTCATGTCTGCAAGGTAGAATGTTTGTGGTTTCCATGCCGAGTTGCTATAGCTGCACTGCATTGTTAATGTGCCACTGTAAGGGATGGGTGATCCGTTGTATGCAGATAACTTAACAGTTGTTGGTTGTATCATTGATTTCCAATGACTCCAGTACATATCTTTGAGTATTCAGACTGGTAGGATATTTTCACTAATGCTGGTGTCAATCTTGACCCTGAGTGTATGTTTGCCATCATTCTTTGGGCACATGATGTTGATAGTGGCGAAAACTTCCAGTTGTTTGACTTCATCAATGTGATGTGTCAGGTTCACAATGTGGAAAGCCTATTCGTCTTCTGACTGTGAATTGCATCTCTCTGAGTCTTGTCTCAGGACTGTTTGGCTGGTGATTTTGTGTATTGGCTTGTGTTTATGTAGATCTCTGACACTTTCCTTGATGCTATTGTGCTGTTTTCTGTTTGCTTGTGTTCTATTGTGTTTTCTGGCTGTGTCTTTGGAGCCAGATTTCTTGCATAGACAGGCCCAGTGTCCTTTTGCACCACATACCTTTCACAGGTCTTGAAATGCAGGACAACTTCATGGTGAGTGGGACCAGCCACACTTACCACAGCTTGCTTGCTCTTTTCGACCTGGAGCTGGTGCCGATACTGTTGGCTGAATCTAGTGCTTGTAGGTGCTGTTGTCCAGCTACAATGGCATTGTATTTCCTGCCATCTTCCAGTAGCACATCAATGCTGTGACCTTTCTTTCTCCCCAAGACGTTTTTCTGAAATGCTTCAATGGGTGTCGATACAATCACTAGCTCCATTATTCAGTCCGACAGCTCAGTTTCTGAGAAGTCGCATTTGTTGCCCTTACTACGACATCAGCTGACGAACTGGTCTATTGATTCCTGTGGCTGTTGCCTGTAGGATATTAATTCCAGGTGATGAATTCTAAAATTAATTCGTAATCAGAGCTGATCTTCTAGCACTTTCCATATCTTTGTGGGTTCTTTTTGGTCCTCGTCAGATAGTCCAGAGGCATTGACTCTGTTTAAACTCTCATCTTCAACTGCTATTAGTATTTCTAAAGCCTGTTTTTTCTGGTTCTACCGTTATTTGGTCGGTGAAGAATAACTACATTCTTTGCTTGAACAGTTGGAAGTTGGATTGGATTCATTCTGGCAAATTTGGTATCCATATTGTTGCTGTTCCTTTGCTTTGAAACTTGCTTTAAGACTTGTTCTATGACTCTGCACTGTTTCCCGTTTAAGAGAAACTCTGTTATTTATACTAGCATCTTTGATTGACAAGAGCAGGTGTTTGCTAGTGCTGTGTGTTTATTTTGCTTCCAGCACTTAAGCCTGTTCTGTTTACATTGCTGTTCAATAGGCAGTTCAATGGGTCTTTTTAGAGTTTTTTTTATGTACCTCACACTCGGGTGGTTTTCATGTCTTTTTACTGTGGCTTCATGAATGGACGTGCTTATTCACGCTCGAGTATCTTATTGTCTTTTTATAAACTTTGACTGCATGGATGAAGGCTCTGCAGTGGTCTGGGTTTTCTCACGTTTTTTCTAACAGACACCTCCCGTAATGGTGCCGACCTCAATCAGCTCGTGAAAGGAGTCGGGCCTTCCCCATTTCTTTTCTACATGGAGCTTTTGAAACTAAAAACAATGTTTTGAAGGACTTCAAATCTTTTTTTTTATGTAGTATCCCTCACCAATTGGCACAATGACTCACCTGATTTACTTGCAACCTGTTGTTCTGTGCTCTGTCTTCTACAATTTGAGCTAACTGTTTGAACCAGTATTTTTCGCGAACCTTCTCTCTACTGGCTGTAGGAAATGTTGTTTTCAGAGATGTTTTAACCGTGGTCTTCAATCTCAGACTTTGTCTTCTCACCACAGCTGCCACCATGTAATGAGTTCTTTTATATTTTCTGATGCAATATAAATGAGATGCATGGAGTCCAGTTGGTTAAAGATCTCTAACAGGTTTATTAACAGCTAGACTATGATATACAGTACAGAGCTAACTATTTACAGAACCTGCCTCTAGGTGTTACAGTTGCAAAGTGATTGTAGCTTCAAGTCACTTGACTACATCCTGGTATTTAGCTCATTAGCATACTAAGGTCTTAAAGGAACATCACTCTTAAAGGCAATCATACAACAGGATGCAGTAGTCCATGATGAATTGTGACACTCACTTCGGCGAGTACTGCAGGGCTCCTCCAGAGCTGTCCTGGCACCAGAAGCCAAAAGTCTGCTCGATGATGTTTTGTGTGGCAGTATTGTTCTCATTATGTGCATGCTGGCCATGTATGGTTGGGTTGCACACTGGAGTAATGAACCAGGCAGTCAGCGGATAACCCTTGTCACCCAGCAGCCACCTGCTGGTTTGACATGGTGCCTCAAATACTGAGGGAATAGTGTACTGGTGCAGAATAAAGCATCATGACTGCTGTCAGGAGAGCTGACATTCACCTACATGATGTACTGAGAATGGTGGCACACCAACTGCAGATTAAGGGATTGGAATCCTTTACAGTTGTGGTACATCTCTGCATTTAGATGCAGTGCCTGCAAAGCACATGTGTGCAGTCGGTGGCACCCTGCAGCATGGGGAAAACTGCTATCCTGGAGAAACCATGTGCTTGCTCCATCTGCTTCTTTCTGTTCAGAAAGAACACAATGTACTTCCATCTCTCGGCATAAAGAACGTCAGTCACCTCCTTTATGCAGAATTGGACAACAAGTAGGAGATGTTAGAGATGTTGCCTGCTCCAGCCTGGAAGGATCCCAAATTCATCGCAATTGTTTTCTTTCCAGCCACTGGCAGCACCAGTCTCGCCCTGCTCTGAGACTCCGGGTCTGTCTGCAAGAAGTGGCAGATTTCTCTGAGCACTTCCTTTGTAAAAGTAAGATGATGCACACACTGGGCTGAATTTAATGTGCCCTCCAGATATGGACTAGGAGGCGGGCGGGGCCCATAGAATTGTGACGGGAGGCAAGGGGTGGAGAGCTTATTGTCTTTCCGACACAACGCAATGAAGTCAGGGCAAGACAGGACTATTAACAAACACTTAAGGGCCTCTTCCCAACACCACTGAAATTAAGCTAATGGTGGGAATGGAGTGGGGGAGGAGGCTCCCCCATGCAGGGAGGTAGCCCAGTGAAATTAGGTGACCTCCCTGTGGGCTTGGGGGGTGGGGGCTCTTCCATGGGCAATCTGTGCCCCATAAAGCGCCTTCAGCGGCAAACAACACACCTCCTTTAACACCCACCCCCACCACCAGTCCCCTCCTCAGCCCTTCACTGGGGCCTGCCAGACTGGCCTGAGGTCCCAGTCTCCCAGAGTTGTGCCAATATTGCTGAGCTGCTAGCCCTCTGATTGGCCGGCAGCTCTTGGAGGCTGGAACCCCATCCTTAAAGGGAGGACGATCCCAGCACGGGGCAATTAATAGACCAAGCACCGTTGAATCGCACGGGGGGGTGGGGGAGGGGCTCTGAAAGGCTGAGGCAGGGTTCCCACCACCTTTCATGACTAAATCCCGGCTACTATTCCTGACTTAGGTTGAGGGAAAAGAAATGCTCCCTGAAAATCCTGGATGGATAAGACATCCTGCTGAGACCCCTCCTCCCCCGCCTCCTCTTTCCTCTGCGAGCAGCTTGTCCTCCTCTGTGCTGCCGCTGCTCAATTTCCCTGTGATGCTGCTGACCAAGGATGAATGGTAATTACAGCACCCATGACTGAGAGCAAATGGTCTGAGCAGAACCCTTGAAGTCAGAACCAAGGCCTTCTCTACGGGCAGCACCACACCACCAACTTTAAAGAGCACTAGAATACTCACAGCACTGCTACAAACTCTGACAGAGCCAGTAGAAATCAATCAACTACTAACCTGAAGGTAGTTGACGATCCCTTTAAATAGCCCTGGTGGTGGGGGTGGGTCCTTCCTACTGCTGAACGCATGTTCGGCTTTGCGTGTTTAAGAGATGGCGTTAGCTGGAGTGGCAAGATTGAAAATGGCATCGTTGCTGCCAAGTTAGGGTCACAAGCTGACTGATGTCACGGTCTGCCAACTTCCGGAACATGCTCCAAATTCCCGTGCTAATGCCATGACCAAAACAGCATCCAGTGCAGGCTGCACCGAAAATGAGCATGCGTGACGCAGATGCTATTTTGGTACCAAATCGGCACCCATAGCACTGAAAATATGGGTGTTATGGAGCCAAATTATGTGGCTGTAATATCTATACAGCCATGGCAATCCAGATCACATGACAATCAGGGGCAGAAAATTTACAACTAAAAATAAGGAGGCTAACATGATGTGGGAAAAAAATCAAAAAGGAAAATACATTTTGTGTTTTTAGAATGTTATGTATTTTAAACTGTCGACTAAAAATTCTGAGATACAGCTGTTGCTTGGGAGAAAAAAAACTGGTAGTGATCATTTGAATAAGTGAGAAGAAATGTCTTTTAGTGTTAGAAGTGAAGAATAAACAAATAAAGTAGTTGAATCATAAGCAAATATTGCAAGTCCACTGTTAAAGGTAGAGTAAAAGGTATGTTAATGAAGACAAAGAGGTTTGGGGAAGGAAGAACAAAGTTGTTTGTATTTCAAACAGGCTTTCTAAATTGACAGGTAAATCATTCTGGATTTTTCTTCAGGGGATGGAGTCGCGATGAGACTGGAATTCTGCACATTCCTTTCCATGGATGAGGGAAGAGAAATTCCAATTGGGCAGTGAGCTGGGGGTGATTCAATGCCCACATTTTCTTTCATTCTCTGCCACTATTCCACCTGCAGGGTCAAGGAAAAGGCATATATTTGTGAGGAATGTATCTTTCAGCACTGTGTGCAATATTTTAATTTCAGGTGAGTTACCTGATATATTGGTTCAACTTGCTGTGTTATTGTAGGGGTGAGCTGTTGGCATGTTTAGCCTGCCCTGAAATTGTGATAAGCATCAGCTTCAAGTCCTGGATTAACCATAAGCAACCAATGGAAATCAATTATTTTTAAAAGTTAGCAAGTTTGTTTATTTGCGGTATGAACAGAATATGCAGTTAAGAACAAAGGGGTGCATAATTCAAATCATCTGTGAGTAAAACCTTCCAGCCCCACTGTCTAATCTATAATTGATAAATTATAAAATATTGAGTAAACTGTTGGAGTGTTCCCCTTTGTGCATAGAATCATAAAGTCATTTACAGCACACAAAGAGACCATTTGGCCCATTGGTCCATGCCAGATCTCCACGGAGCTATCCTGTTAGTCCCACTCCCCCGCTCAATCCCCGTAGTCCTGCAAGTCTATTTCTCTCAGGTGGTTACCCAACTTCCTTTTGAAGTCATTGGTCGTCCCCACTTCCACCATCCTTGTGGAGCATAAAAAAGTGCTTCCTCATATTTGCCCCTGCATCTTTTGCCCAAAACATTCCATCTGTGTCCCCTGGTCCTTGTACCAATAGTTAATGAGAACAGTTTTTCCTTGTCTAACTTAACTAAGTTTGGGTTTTTCCTTACTTGACTAATCTAAGCCTACACTTTTGATATTTGAAAACAATGCAGAATAGCCAAGAGAAAGAAGAATGGCATACATTTAAATTAGAAGTAAAATCAAATGTATACCTTCAGTTTGAATGTTTAATTCCAAATTTATCACTTCAAGGTAACATTTTTTTTTAAAAATTGCCTTCCTGTCTCCTTTCATTTTTATTTTCTCTTCTTTTCTCCTCTCCTCTTAATTGTCCATTATAGACGTGTATCATCCCAGACCAGGGTGTTGAGCAGGCAATCTGCTCCCATCTCTTTAGTTGTGATCTACTGTGACTGGCTGCTAGGAGGTTGTAACAGCAACTCAGGGTGACTTTTCATTCCTATTATTCAATGGTGTGCTAAGATTGATAATTTGTCATGTAAAGAAACACAGCTGTAAACTCACATCCTAATATGCAGCCTACAAGTATTCATTATTATTTTCTTTAAATGTTTAACATCCATCAACTGTGTCATAGTGAAATTAAGAAATAGAACATTACTGATGGAAGCAGAATGGGACAGGAAAGTAATTCGCTAAGTTGAATTATTTTCCCACTTTCCAGCACTCCCAAGTTGCTAATTCTATTTATATCACTTCTGAGTGGTACACTAATAAAATAAATATACAATTCGACAGTGAAAAATGATGTTGATATCCACAATTGCACATGACCCAGGTTCAGAGCACATCACATCATTTGCACTACATCTGAAATGTAAAATAAACAACTACAAATAACTCACTGTATCGTAGACCACACATGCATTTTCAAACCACACATTGTTAATTGAACTGAGGACATTTCTGGTTAGATATACATTTATATTGATAATATAATGTCCTTAGAAAAAGCGATCTTTAAAGTGTTAGTTCTCCCATGTGTATGCCACTTAATTATATTGTACATCTGTGAAATTGAACAGATATCACTTATTGGCTATTGTGCACCTATTTAAACAATTATAGTATAATTTTACAGCAACATTCTTAATGTATTTAAATCATATCTGCTATGATCAGAACAGAGTTTGTTCTCATAACTCACGGCTTTTTAAAACTGACATACGAACATATGAATTAGGAGCAGAAATAGGCCATTCGGCCCCTCGAGCTTGCTCCGGTGTTCAATAAGGTCATGGCTAATCTGTTTGTGTTCCGAATTCCACACTCCCATCTACCCCCGATAACCTTTGATTCCCTTACCTAACAAGGATTTATCTACCTTCGCTTTAAAAATATTTAATGACCCCGCCTCCACCACCTTCTGAGGCAGAGAGTTCCAAAGTCGCACAACCCTCTGAGAGAAAATATCTCTCCTCATCTCTGTCCTAATAGGGCGACACCTAATTTTAAAACAATGCCCCCTAGTTCTGAACTCACCCACAAGAGGAAACATCCTTTCCATATACACCTTGTCAAGACCGTTCAGGATCTCATATACTTCAATCAAGTCTCCCTTCACTCTTCTAATCTCCAGTGAAAGAAAGCCCAGTCTGTCCTCATACGACAACCCGCTCATTCCAGGTATCAATCTAGTAAACCACCTCTGAACCATCTCCAATGAATTTACATCCTTCCTTAAATAAGGAGACCAAAACTGCACACAGTATTCGAGATGTGGTTTCACCAATGCCCTGTATAACTGAAGCATAACATCCTTACTTTTATTTTCAATCCTCTCATAATAAAGGATAGCATTCCATTAGCTTCTTTATGACTTTCTGTACCTGTATACTAACCTTTTGTGTCTCATGCATGAGAACACCTAGATCCCCTCTGCAGCCCAGAGTTCTGCAGTCATTCTCTGTTTAAGTAATACTCTGCTTTTTTACTCTTCCTGCCAAAATGAACAACTTCCCATTTTTCCCCATTAAACTCCATCTGCCAGATTTTTGCCCACTCACTCAACCTATCTATATCGGGCTAAATCTCCTTATGTCCTCTTCACAACATACTTTCCTACCTATCTCTGTGTCATCAGCAAATTTAGCTACCAAGCCATCGCTCCCCCCATCTAAGTCATTGATATAAATTGCAAAAAGTTGAGGCTCCAGCACAGACCCCTGCAGAACTCCACTCATCACTTCCTGCCAGTCAGAAAAAGACCCATTTATGCGTACGCTCTGTTTTCTGCCAACCAGTCGATCTTCTATCTAGGCTAATGTCTTACCCACTGCACCATGAGCTCCTACTTTACACAATAACCTTTTATGTGGCACCTTGTCAAATGTCTTCCAGAAATCCAATCTAACGCCTTCCATGTGACAGATGTCAAGCTAACTGGCCTACAGTTGCCTGTTTTCTGCCTCCCATCCTTCTTGAATAGAGGGGTCATGCTCGTTACTTTCCAGTCTGATGGAACCTTTCTAGAATCCAGCAAATTTTGAAAGATTTACACCAACGCATCTACTACCTTATTAGCCACCTCTTTTAAGACCCTAGGATGAAGCCCTTCGGGACCCGGGGTCTTGTCATTCCGCAGCTTCATCAGTTTGGTCAGTAATGCTTCCCTGGTGATTGTAATTTCACCAAGTTCCTCTCTTCCTTCCACCTCCTGATTTACAGCTATTACTGGAATGTTTTTTCATATCCTCTATAGTGAGGACAGAAGACAGAAGCAAAATTCAATTCATCTGCTATTTCCTTATTATCTACTATTAACTCCCCATTCTCACACTCTAGAGGACCAACACTCACTTTACTTACCATTTTCCTTTTTAAATACCTGTAGAAACCCTTGCTATCAATTTTTACATTTCTAGCTAGTTTCCTCTCATATGCTAATTTCTTTCTCCTGATTAACCTTTTAGACATTCTCTGCTATTCTTTATATTCTGACTAATTGTATGACCTGCCACTCAGCTTTGCGCAACTGTATGGTTTTTCCTTAAGCTTGATGCTTTCCTTAACGTTTTTAGTTAACCACGGATGTGGGGTCCACCTCCTTAGAATTTTTCTTTTTAGTAGGAATCTACTTATCCTGAGTATTCTGAAATATCCCCTTAAATGTCTGCCCCGTTTCTCTACTGATCTATCTCCTAGCCCATCTTCAGCTAGCTCAGCTTTCATGCCCACATAGTTGCCATTATTTAAGTTTAAAATACAAATCTTAGACCCACTCTTCTCTGTTTGAAACTGGATGTAAAACTAATCATATTGTGGTCACTGCTACCTAGAGGTGCCTTCACTCTGATACCATTAATTAATCCTGTCACATTACAGAATACCAAGTCTAATGTAACCTGCTCTCTGCTTGGTTCCAGAATGTGTTGCTCTAAGAAACTAACGCAAGATAACATGATGGCAATTTAAAAAATATAAGTAATCTGAGGAACAAAAACCTCAGTAGGAACTGTGCTGTCTTCATTTCAACCTATTGAAATAAAACTATTTTGAACCCAAAATAAATCAATTTTTAAAAAAAGCTCTGTTTTGTTTCTTAATTAAACATTCTCTGACTGAAAAGGAACCTGTGGGAAACAGAATAACTGCTGAAATACTGCTGGCAATATGTTTATTGAGTAAATGAACATTTGGAGAATTGGCATTTTCTTGCTCATGACAGCTGTCACAATGCATTGTAATCCCATCCATTGTAATTTGCTCTTGTCTTTGGTGAAGAAATGAAGAAATGCAGAGCTTTCCAATACACAGCTGTTGTTGCTCCTGAGATTACATTGATGGGATGCATTTTCCATGGTTAAATACACCTCACAAGAAAACAAATATTCTGCAGTTAACATATAGAAAGCCCTGCGTGTAAAAATATTTATTAACCCTCTCGGGTTATAGTTTAACTTTTTGGAACGAAAAAAGCAAAAGTTAAATTTTCAGTCCTTGTTTGCATATAAACATTTCTTTAAATTAATGCAAAATGACATATGTCTCTAAATATTAGGGATATCTCAATTAGTTTATTAACTGGGGCTAGTGATCAATAATTTCTCTTGGAAAGATACAGGTACCAGAAATACCTTAATCATTAAAACCAATAGGCTAAGAAATTTGTTTTCAGCAGCAGTACAAAACAGGTGGTACCATATTGGACATCCCTTATACATCGCGCCGATACTCAGTCCAACTGACTTCAATAGAAATGAACATCAAGTAGGGAGTATAACAAGCGACCCATGCGATACCTCCCTACCATGTAGCTCTATTTCTCAATTTTACTCCATAATAATGTAGGAATAGGAAAAGGCAATTCCGATTTCCTCATTGTTTAAATTCAGCTTTAGGGCTTTGTTGACCATTCTTTGCCTCCCCTGTCCAGATAAGGTTGACAGGTTTCTTTACTCAAAGGACGGTGGTGAACTAATTGGGTTTTAATGAAAATCTGAAAGCTTTTCGTGCTCACTGTTACTGCTGACAGCTTTTATATTTCCATATTTTTTTAACTCAACTCAAATTCTCAAATTGTTAATCCCTTCTGTGACTAGTGGTGTTCCGCAGGGATCAGTGCTGGGACCTTTGCTGTTTGTATTATATATAAATGATTTGGAAGAAAATGTAGCTGGTCTGATTAGTAAGTTTGCGGACGACACAAAGGTTGGTGGAGTTGCGGATAGTTTATGCAATGCCTGGGAGGGTGGTAGAGGCGGGTTACCTCACACCCTTTAAAAAGGACCTGGATGAGCACTTGGCATGTCATAACATTCAAGGCTATGGGCCAAGTGCTGGCAAATGGGATTAGGTAGACAGGTCAGGTGTCTTTAATGCATTAATGCATCGGTGCAGACTCGATGGGCCGAAGGGCCACTTCTGCACTGCATTATTCTGTGATTCTGTGATTCTGTGATGAGGATTGTCAGAGGATACAGCAGGATACAGATCGGTTGGAGACTTGGGCGGAGAAATGGCAGATGGAGTTTAATCCGGCCAAATGTGAGGTAATGCAATTTGGAAGGTCTTATGCAGGTGGGAGGTATACAGTAAATGGCAGAACCCTTAGGAGTATTGACAGGCAGAGAGCTCTGGGCGTACAGGTCCACAGGTCACTGAAAGTGGCAACGCAGGTGGATAAGCTAGTCAAGAAGGCATACAGCATGCTTGCCTTCATCGGTTGGGGCATAGAGTATAAAAATTGGCAAGTCATGCTGCAGCTGTACAGAGCCTTAGTTAGGCCACACTTAGAATATTGCGTGCAATTCTGGTCGCCACACTACCAGAAGGACGTGGAGGCTTTGGAGAGGGTACAGAAGAGGTTTACCAGGATGTTGCCTGGTCTGGAGGGCATTAGCTATGAGGAGAGGTTGGAAAAACTTGGATTGTTTTCACTGGAACGACAGAGGTGGAGAGGCGACATGATAGAGGTTTACAAAGTTATGAGTGGCATGGACAGAGTGGATAGTCAGAAGCTTTTTCCCAGGGTGGAAGAGTCAGTTACTCGGGTACATAGGTTTAAGGTGAGAGGGGCAAAGTTTAGAGGGGATGTGCGAGGCAAGTTCTTCACACAGAGGGTGGTGAGTGCCTGGAACTTGCTGCCGGGGGAGGTGGTGGAAGCAGGTACGATAGCGACGTTTAAGAGGCATCTTGACAAATACATGAATAGCATGGGAATAGAGGGATATGGTCCCCAGAAGTGCAGAAGGTTTTAGTTTAGGCAGGCATCAAGATCGGCGCAGGCTTGGAGGGCCGAATGGCCTGTTCCTGTGCTGTACTGTTCTTTGTTCTTTGTTTGTTCCTTCCTTTCAGCCCTGAGGTCATGATTGGAATGGGCAGTAAGTTTCTAAGTGGAGACCAGACATTTTCCCACTGGATAGTCCACCTGTCTAGCCTTCTGTATTTGTCTTCTTCCACAGGAATACTGTTAGGGCTGACAAACCTCAGCTCCAATGTCTTTCATGTAACCTTTCTCTCTGTGTGAACCGGTCTAGCTCCTTTAGCCTCTTCCCATCTTTCAATCTGAAGCCTGACACAATCATTGCTATGCTCCCACAGACAGCTTCCATATCAGGGCCGGAGTTTTACAGGCCCGCACCCCACCCCCCCACAACAAGCAGTGGCTGGAAATGGCCTGCCTGCCCCAGGTCAATCAAACCCTTAAGTGGCTAATTAACTGCCTAAAACCAGGCGGCCTTATTGCAGGCTGGGGGAGGGGACTTCTGATTGGGCACCCTCCGCTCCCCGAAGCCCCAACCCCCCCAAATACACAACACTCTTCCCCCAACTGATTTGCCGGCAGCTCCATTAGGCGGTATTTCCTACTTCAAGGAGGTGGAAGTCCTGCCCAAGACCAATTAAGCGTCAGGGGAGTGAAAAGTCCTGGCATGGCTCCCCAGGCTCGGTGGAGGCGGTCTCGCCACCAACCTTTCAGCTGGTGGGGTCTCCCACTCAACGTAAAATTCTGGCCCAGGCCTCCACAATCAGCTTACGGTGATGACAATACCCTAACACCAAACAGCTCCATAATAATTAAAACTGAGCAGCACCCTCCATAACTGGGGATTTTTGGTTTAGATGTCGAATGAGTAGTATTGAGCACCATATGGAACATTGTGAGCATTGGAGCTAACTGATACTAATATAGTAACTTGCCTTTGCATATGGAAACCTGAAATAGTAGGTCTGCATGGCAGAATTTTAGGAGAAGCCCCAAATGGCACAGAAGATGATGTGCTACTCCTAGCATAGGCTGACCTTATGGATGACCCTTGTAGTGATGCCATTCCCAGAGTTTATTACAAGTCATGTTCAAAGCTTTTCTACAAAGATCATTAGTGGTAAAGTTAAAAACAATCCTCTTTCATTTTTATTATGTAAAATTATTGGAATAATTCTCGTTACTTTTTCATGTAATATTTAATTTTCCACCTATTCTGCACTCTAGGATATTTTCTCAATATCAGAAAAATTTTATATTTCAAATAAAAGAGAAAATGGCCCCAAAATTCCATGGGCTATAATCCCAGCAGTTTCAACAGGATCATGACCGACAGTGTCATCCATAGGAACATAGGAATAGGAATAGGCCATATAGCCCCTCAAGCCTGTTTCACCATTCAATGATATCATGGCTGATCTGTAACCTGAAACCCCTCCACTATCTCTAATTTATCGCACTGCTTGTCTGACATACAGTACTGGATAAACAGAAATTTCCTCCAACTAAATATTGGAAAGAATAAAGCCATTGTCTTCAGTCCCCACAATAAATTCTGCTCTCAAGCCACCGCATCCATCCCTCTCCCTGAGCACTGCCTGAGGTTGAATCTTGCATTAGCAACACTGGTGTTATATTTGACCCTGAGATGAGCTTCCAACCACAGATATGCTCTTTTCTACACAATTGCCAAGAGTCTGCAGGGCACATTTTTTGCATGGCACAAAACAGCTGACATATTTAAATGTTGAAAGATGTGCTCTGAATCTGTAGTTCATTGATAATTTACATGCATTATGCATTGGACTGTACTCACACAAAGAGGGACATGGATGGCTGCCTACTGCTCTGCCAATTTATAACAGCTGCCTGTCATGTGTGTGCTTCTACCATGAGTACACATATAACTTCAGGGGACTTGCTAATTTGAAGCAGCAATGCAAATTTGACGAGATGACCCTCTCTGACTTTCGACATCTCTTTCCTCTTTTAACATGTGTTTTGAAACCTACCTCTTTGACCAAACTTTTGGCCATCTTCCCTAATATCTCTTTATGTGGTTTGGTGTCAAATTTGTTTGTTAACACTCTTGTGCAGTGCCTTGGCATGTTTTACGACGTTAAAGGTGTTACATAAATGCAGGTTGCTCTTACTGTTGTTGTTACTCAGTGTCTCAGGTGGTAACACAGATGCAAGAAATACACAACAGCGGCAAGGGCACAACATAGAAACATCTTGGCCTGGATTTTCATTATGGAGGTGGGAAACAGGAACCGGGTTTTGATTTTGGGTCAGAAACCTGCGTCCTGTTGGAAGCTGATTCAGATTGCAATTTTCAAGTGGGACAGGTTTCCTGTCCTCTTAGAGCCAGTGGGATTGAAAATGGCAGTGGGTCAGATCACGTGACGGCTCATGTAGGTTTCCACAGCAGCCATCGCTGAACTGCTGGTTGTCCTGAGGGCGAGATATGTCTTCCACTGCACCAGAGGGAAGTGGGATGTCACAGGGAATCTGGAGGCCAGGCACTCGGGGCAGGGCAAACCCTCGCTTCATCGATGCCCACTTGGTTTTAATTCTGTAGGCTATGAGGGAGAGGAGCGATGTCCTCTTTCCAGATGGTGGCAGGAGGAGGCCACCTCATCATGCAGCAGGTGCACCGCTCTGTTCAGTGTTATCCCCCTCCGCCCCCTCTTCCTTCTCCTCGCTTACCTTCTGTTCCTCCCCCAGTGAGCTGTCTCCTTCTAGGTCTCACTGTCCTCAAGGTCCACACCTCTCTGGAGGACCATGTTATGGAGAACACAGCAGTCCACCACAATGACCGAGTCCCTTGCAGGAGAGTATTGGAGGGTGCCACCCAACCAATCCAGGGACCGGAACTGCTTCTTCAGAAACCTGATGGCCTGCTTAAGGGTTAGCCTGCTGAGCAGGTGGCATTGGTTGTTTCACCTCTGTGCCTCTGTGTGGTGCTCCAGCAGAGGAGTCAGTAGCCACCTCTTCAAGGGATTTCCCTTGTCCCCTTGGGATCCATTAATGCACTTTGGGGGATGGAGGGAAGATCCAAGGCAGCCTAGACTGGCGGAGGATGAAGGAGTATTGGCAGCTGCCAGGAAAGTAAGCACACATGTAGAGGAGGCTTTTGTTGTGGTGGCAGACCAGTTAGGTGTTGAGGGAGTGGAAGCCCTTCCAGTTGATGGATCTCACTGGCCAATCTTTGGGTGCCTTGATGGCCACTTGGGTGCAATCAATAGTGCCCTGCACCTGGGGGAATAAAGTGATGGAGGCAGAACCCAATGTCCTCTATGCCTGCACAGGCCCATATGTGTCAAAGTGGGTGCAGTCCCTTGCTCTCCTGAAAATGGCATCCTTGACCTGCCTGATGGCCTGATGAGTTGGTGACTAGGAGATGCCACCTACATCCAAAGCTGATCCCTGGAACAACCCGGTTGCAAAGAGGTTTAGGGCTATGGAGACCTTTATGGCTGTAGGTAGAGGACTGCTATGGGGGGCTGTGAGGCCTCAGGTCATTGTGGATCAGAGCACACAGGATCAGGACCATCTGTCTGGATAGGCGCAGCCTCCTACAGAACTGTAATTGGCAGGTAGCTGATTCTTGGGCTGTGCACCCTATGTCTTGGGTGGAGCCTTCTTCCCCTTGCAGCGCCTCTGCTCTAGCCTCCTGCTGTCCAGGAGGTTGCATCTGCTGAAGATCATCGTGGCTGCTCTGTCCAATGCCAGAGTAGCCTGTTCCGATCTGTACTCCTTCAGCTGAGCTTTGTGCGTTCACCAGGCCTTCCCCTGCCAATCCCAGTGATGCCAGCGGCCTCACTCCCCTCTCCAGTTTCCTGCCACACACTCTGAGAAAAGCAAGTCTTACAGTTGCAGCAGTGGCCATTCTGTGGCACTTCTGAAGCAACTGCGCTTTATTTTGTTCCTCTGCAGAATTTTAATCAGCCCTTCCCATCCCCCGGCTGTGTTCATGAATTGAACACCCTGTCGCGTTCCCCACATGGCGTTCTCCATGTTCCCAGCCTTTGAAAATTAAAAACTGCTGCTGACAAGCCTGTTAATGAGCTCTACAATGAGCTCAACAGGTAATTGATTGGAGACAAGTGTCTACCCCGTTCCCTCCCATCCCGGTATCCCTTTAAAAATGGCAACACATTCTGGTGCTGACATCTGAGCATGTGATATTCAAATAACGCTCGCCTCTAGCCCCACACTCAATGGATTTTAAAACTCCGGTCTCTTAACCCTGTCACTAGATCATTGTTCTGAACCATTGGTTCACATCTTCTTCTCTAGGCTCTTCTCAAGATGAGGTGGAAATAGCTAGTGTCAGCCAGGAAAGGAACACTTCACAACATATCGTAAACACACTCCACTTGCCTCAGGTACAATCGCAGATCAAAGCATTTAGGTAATGAATTTGAGGAAGGGGCACTAGGGGGCATACAGATCAGAAGTGAGGAGAAACAAGCCAAGGTGACAGTGAAGGAACAGCTTCTAGTCTGAAATGTACCTTAGCTACAGTACAGAGCACATGGGTAAAGAATTTGCACCCTAATCATCCTGCATTTAAAAGGTAGTTGATTGATGACCAAAAGGCCTACATGATATTCTTTGGAGCAGCACTGAACTCTAAAGGGTTTTTGGCAACATGCAGGAAAGCACTGTCGTGTAGTGCAGTGATGACTTCACTTTTAAGAAACCCTGCCTTTAAGAGATCAGGCCACTCATGCAACTGATGACATCATCAGACAAATTTAGGAGGAGACAGCATTTTTGTGAGACTCATTGAGCACATGGCTTTACAGAGAGCAGACACACACCAGTAAGGAAAAGACCTGTACCTGAGATCATGCAATCTAGATAAGTAAGACAATAAATCGCGCTTGTGTTAAATTCAAATATAAAGCCTGCGTCTGTCTTTAAAAATGACTTGTGAACACAGCACAACACTACAAGCACCTCTGCAGCGACACATGAAAGATTTTCATTACTGTACAGCACCGTGAAGCATGCAACTATTTCATGGGCATCGGTAAAGGATCTGCTGAAGACAGAGGAATCACATACTGAGACAGGTTTTTCACAAACGTTTTACTTACCAATTGAAACCTCAGGCAGAGTCCATAATGGCTGAAACTGACAGGCTAAAGGTTATGTTTGAAAGAGCCTTGACATGAAGGGACAGAAATTACACCTTGCTATGCTCATTTTAGCAGGTGTTGGACTTATTTCACTCAGTCTTCTGAACAACTGCAGTTAAAGGAGAAAGAACTCTGTCAATTTTTCACGGCAACCAGGGATTGACAATAAATGTGACTTTGTGCTAATTCTGTGAGCAAATTAACAAAGAAAAGGTCTGTTTTCAGACCCACATTGAACAGCAATAGTCTGCCATCACACTTGTTCAGCACAATCGGGTAGTGTTGAGAGTTATCACTACATTGGTGACTGAAAGAAAAACAGCGTATTGGGGAAAGCATGCTGATAACAAATAGATTCATGACAAAATTTAATATCATTTTGCTCAGACTTATTGCTCAATATTGGACAGTAATGTCACAGAAACTGCACCCCCCCACAAATGGCTGCCAAGATTTCTGCAAACTCCCTTGATGTCAGATGGCAGGCCATTATCCATGGCCTGCCCCACGCATGCAATACCAGTGAGTGGGCAGGGCTTCTTTCACTGTTCCCTTTTCTTTCATGATTGTTTGTTTCATGTCTCCAGGAAACTTTGTCAATGTAAAGGCAGAAAGAGGTTGTGGAGCCTGGATCTGTAAGATTTTGAGCAGTTGTCATTATACTGTGTTTATAGATATTTGTACATGAGAATGAGTAAAAACCTTTTTTGGTAATTACACCAGGAAAATTACAGTTCCAATTTTAAGATTCTTGGAAGCATTCAAGAACTATGGTATTTGTAGTCAGAAGTTTATTATTCCACTTGCAGAAAGAAGAGGATAAGAAGGAGGCATGAATGGATGCCAGGCTAATCTGACATAATTAGATATTGAGGGGAATTTTATGCTCTCGCCCACATTGGGTTTGGAGGCAGGGAGAGCATATAATAGGGTGGATGGTGGAAGGGTCAGGGCCCTGCCACCTTCCCACCTCCACCCAAATTAAGTCTGGATCGGGAAGGCCTCTGAATGGACTTCCCACCCGCCACCAATTGAGATCCTTAATTGGGCAATTAATGCCTCGTTAAAAGGTACAGTGCCTGAACAAGGGACCCGGGTTCGGAAAGGGGGAGGCTCACTGAGAACCAGCCCCCTGCCCTTACGGCTGACAGCCCTCCCCTGTGACCCCACCATGTGAAAGCCCTCCCACTCGGACTTACCTGTGGCCTGGTTCCAGCGCCTCCAGTGAGTGCTCTAGTGACAGCAGCCATTGCCTCCATGGTGGCGCTGCTTAGTTAAAGAGGCCAGCAGCTCTCAGTGGGTGGGACCTCTGTTGCCAGTGTCCTCAATCCTGGGGAAGGCCCACCACAGTACACTTAAGTGCCTAATTGGCATATAATCTGGTGACCCTCCCCTAGAGGAGGCGATGTGTGGCTGTCGCCAGCATTTTAGCTGGTGGTCAAGCACCCCCCACCCTCCCGTCACCCAGATAAAATCCTTCCCACAGTCTAGCCCACAAATGCGTGTCACTATGCCAGAGTGTATACAGACCAAGGCAGTCTTTCCTGAATTTGTCTGCTTGGCCACATCCAAACAGACTGCACTTTATACCTGATGCATATTTGAATTATGCCAGCTGCTGGTAATCTAAATGCCCCAATTTTGAGACAAGTGGAGTGTGTGACATGATAAGCTAGTTTTGAAGCTGATGACATTGCACAATAACAGTGTGTTTTGTGAAGTGGAGGCAATGACACATGCCCTGGCCAGAATGCTAAGGCCTGTGAATCCACATCCTAGGATAGCGGTGGATGCTGTTAACTACACTGGGAGCTAAAAATTCATCTGCGCCCATTTTTGGATGTGGGACTGGTGACTTGTGATCTGCTTGCACCCGGTCCCATTGAGGTAGGCAGCATGCGAACTGCATGTAGCATACAGCTGAACTTGACCTACCCAGTTGGTTGGCTACACACTCAACAGGGGCCTAACAGAGTGCAATGCTAGCGTGTGTTCCAGCTAGCCTCCAGCTCATAAAGGTGTGCTATAAAGTACATAAGCTGTTGCTGGGTAGATTATGTATCTAGACATTAAGCATCATCACAGGATATGATGTCATGAGTCTGAACCTCGTGTTGCTCAATGTTAATGTAGATGCCTTAGAGATAAGACCCCTGTGAATAATCTCCTGTTAATTTGATCCAAAGTCTACTATCCTCATTTAATATTAACAGCACACAGACCAGTATAGTTTATGGCGGCAGCAGTAAAAATGACTTTTGTATGGTGTTACGACCAGGTGAGAGGGGTCTAGAGGTTCCCTCTCAGTCTTTGCCTGGTTTAACTGTAACAGGGTTTAATTTTTAAAAACACCGTGTTTTTGCTCCCCCTTAGTGACTCCTTGTTCACCGCTTTCCAATGGTAAGCCAAAGAAATCAATTCAGACAGGTGTTCTTAGATTTTAAATAGAAAGGTAGATGTTTATTAATCTTAAACTCTAATCCAATTACTGACTATGAATATGTGACGCGACCATGCTAGCATGCATATGCAATAAACACACATGCAGATAGGGACAGAAAAATAGAAGGAATAAAGGGGAAAAATTTGAGGCAATATCTGGCAGTTACAGCCCTTTAAGTTCTGTGTGGAGTCTTTGGTTGCTGGTCAGTCCTGCTGTTCGTTGGGGCCCAGTTCAAGGTTCAACTTGTTTCGATGTCGGAGTCTTTTCTCTCTTGAGGTTTATGTGTCTTCCGTGGGTCTGTTGGCTTGGGGAGAAAGTGAGACACAGAGTGAGAGAGAGAGGTTTCCTTGCTCCAGCTTCAGTTTCAACCAGCCTTCTGTTCTTTTCTGTGTGCCACAATTCAAAAAACCCCAGGTTGCCCAGTAGGTTAGTCATGTGACCAGCTGGTTTGACCATTTCTGTTTGTGGATTATGCCATCTTAGCAGTCATCCTGGAATGTGAACTTTCTCACCTTCAATGTCTTGTGATCATAGCCCATTTTGGGTTAAGTGGACCAGGGAATAGTTCTTTGTCTCTCCAAGCACTGTCTTTTAGTATGCAAATGTTTTTTCAGCCAAGTGTCTGGTGATTTTTTTTTAACAAGTCTTTACTTCACTGCAGCAACAGTTTAAAATCAATGTTCATATGACAAAACTAATATGCCTCATTCTTGGCAGGTCGCAGTCTGCATGACAATGGTAAAGACAGAAGAGATCAGAAAACATCAGAGAGAAACATGGAGAACTCAATACCCTTACTGGAGAGCCTCGACCAAGCGGCAGGACCCAGCCATGCCAAGGCATGGCCAAGAGGGATTTGAAGATTCAACAGGTCGCATTCTGCGTCAGGTCTAGTGCCAGCACCAGACAGGAATGGGTCAATGTTTTACTTTACACCATGGGAGACAGTGCAGATGACATTTTAACTACCCTGAGGATCTATGAAAAGGAAACCTGGGTGGCCAAGAATTAAAAGCTTTGGAGAGATACTTCAAGATCAGAAAGCATGTTATAGAGGAAAGTGTGAAATTAAACAAACACACCCAAAAAGATGGTGAAATGTCAATTCATTCATTAATGTGCCATATAAAATAGCTGAGGATTGCGACTACGGGAGCTTGCAAGAAGAACTGATTTGGGACCGAATAGTATTTGGGGTCATAGACAAAATGCTGTCAGACCAACTTCAGTTGAAAGAGGATTTGACTTTGCAAAAAGCCATTCTGTTGAGCAGGCAAGCAGAGGTCCAAAAATTTAATCGACTACTAGTTCAGGGGGATCGGGGGAGTCCAACCTCGAAAATTCTAGAATCAGTTTAGTCTGTGGAGAAGACAAAGAATAATGGTGCCAGAAAGCCCAAGAGGTGGGAAAGGCATCTAAAGGCAGCAGCACTGAATTGCAGTAGGTATGGTCAGGAGCAGCAGCAACAGAAAAATTGCTCAGCCAGGGAAGCTGAATGTTTCCAGTGCATGAAAAGGGGGAACTTTCAGCAGGTCTGTCACAGCAGGAAACAAATGCTGCAGCCGAGCAAAATAATAGATGAAATAAAAGAGAAACAAATGATCAATACTCTTATCCTTGGGGAAGTGCAAGAGAAAAACAAAGATTGCTGGGCAAAAATAAAACAAACTTCAAGTTAGATGCAGGAGCAGCAGTTTATGTCCTATCTGCCAAAACACCATGACTGAGGAAGGAAAGGCTTAGGAAAACCAATAAGAAATTTTACGGGCCAGGAGGAATTCAATTAAAGGTAGTGGAAGAAATACAAACAACCTTAACACACAGAAAGTACACCATTCTAGAAACACTATATGTTATAAAGAACCAAACCTGTTCACTACTCAGAAGAAAGCCTATTTAGCCTTACAGCTGTTATGCAGGGTAGAAGAGACCAAGGGACATGAGAAACAGCTCAGTGATTTTAGCACTGAATTCCCCAAATTATTTGAAGGTTTCAAGAAATTAAAAACAGGGTATCACATTACTCTCAACAAAAAGGCAGTACTGATATATTTGTTCACACACAGAAAGGTCTCACACTTACTCCTGGAAAAGATAAAGAAGGAAATCGATGCCATGCTCAACCAAGGTGTTATTTTCACAGTGACCAAACCCACTAGGTGGTGCTCTGGGGGATGGTTCCAGTAAGGAAACCAAACGGGTCTATTAGGATTTGTGTGGACCTTACCCAACTCAATAAAGCTGTAGAGAAATTGATTCACCCAATGCCGTCAGTCGACGACAGCTTTGCCAAATTGGAAAAAAGCTCCATATTCACCAAAGTAGATGCAATTAACAGATTCTGGCAGTTGCCTCTAGACGAAGAGTTGAAATTGTTAACTACATTTATCACAACCTTTGGTAGATTCTGTTTCAACAGATTGCCAATCAGTATCACGTCGGTACCAGAGATATTCCAGTGGATGATGTCAACGATCCTGGAAGGCTTAGAAGGCATTATCTGCCACATGGATGATGTTCTCACTCATTGAGCAAACTAAGAAGCACATGCCGCAAGGGTAAGAGCTGTATTACACAGCATTTGCGCATCCTGGAAGTTACATACATTAATACACAGGGCCCTGTTCTTTGCAGACAGAAAAAATATGTACAAACATTACGCCTGTTTCAGCTAAACAAAATAAGTGACAGCCATTCGCTGGTTCATTCACCATGGCAACGCCTCTACCAATCAGAGTTCACTTGCCAACCAATCAGCGCTCTCTTCTCATGCAGTGTAAGTTGTCGTTTTCCCTTATATGGGTTATTCTTGCCATTGTCCTGATGTGTGCAAGACGAAAAGCTTCAACGACAACATGTCTCTATTTTCAGCAATACAAAGCCAATAAAGGATTTCCCAGAGCCAAAGAACATAACAGATTTACAATGATTCATGTGTTTGGTTAACCAGGTTGGGAAATTTCTACCAAATTTAGCCACTGTTAATGAGCCTTTACATCAACTGCTAAAGAGCAGCAATGTCTGGTGCTGAGGAGACAGCCAGAAAAATTATTTCGAGAAGATCAAGGAAATGTGAACTTCTTCAGAAGTCTTGGCACATTATGATCCAGAGCTAGTGACCTTTATTCCAGCAGATGCATCGTTAACAGGATTAGGTGCAGTCCAGTTCCAGGTTCAAAAAGATGGACGATGCAGGCCTGTGTACTTTACCTCTTGTTCGTTGTCAAACACAGAACAAAGGTACACAGTGATTGAAAAGGAAGCATTAGCGGCAACATGGGGTGTGCAAAAATTTTCAGACTACATACAGGGCCTCAAGGTCAAGATCGAAACTGACTACAAGCCACTAGTAATGTTGATTAATTCAAAGAAAATAGCAAAATTACTCCCAAGGGTACAGAGATTGCGACTACAACTAATGACAAATGACACAATAACTGAATATGTCCCAGGGAAATATCAGGTGAGAGCTGACGTGGTATCAACATCATCAATTGCTATACCTGAAGTGAGAGATGTCTCATTCCTAGAGGAATTGGAAGTCTTTGCTTTCACTATAACCGTAGATTTGCCAGCAACTGCTCAAAGATTACGCCAAATTAGAAACCTACAGAATGACAATGAAGCCTGCAAAAAAGTAAGACAGTTTTGCCAAGAAGGTTGGCCAGAATGTTTGCCTAATAACCTGGTTTAAGAAAATATCATGAGCAAAGAAATCATCTTACTACTGTGGATGACATACTAGTCTACGAGGAAAGACTAATTATTCCAAGGGCTTTAAGGTTGGACATCCTACAGAAACTACACCAAGGGTACTTATGAATCACAAAGTGTAGAACAAGAGCTGGAAATTCGGTTTGGTGGCCAGGGGTTTCCAAGGAGATCGAAGACATGATTTCAGGTGTATCACATCCGCTACTACCAGACAAGACATTAGAGAGCCACTGATGTCATCTTCGTTTCTGTCCAGGCAATAGGAGCACCTAGGAAAGGACCTGTTTGAACATAAAGGGAAGATTCTCCTTATTGTTGTTGACTATTACTCCAGATTGGTTGAAGTCAAACCAATACATGGCGAGAGTTCTGAAGTCAAAACAACTCATTGAAAGAAATTGTCACCACACAGGGCATTCCGGACCTAGTGATCTCCGATAATGGTCCATAATTCGTGAATGAAGCCTTCAATGATTTCACAGAAATGACAGCGAAAGCAGAGAACCTGAGTCATCCAGTAGTTCCACTCAGGTGCAGGAAAGTGAGGAAGTAGAACTGAAAGACCCAATACCCCAAACAAGTCAAAGAAGAACATGCTATGGCAAAGTTGTGAGAACCCCACAGAGTTACAGACCTGATGAATGAAGTCAGAAAGTTGGGGGGACATGTAGCATAATGTACATACGCTGTTGCTGAGTAGATTATGTAGAGAGACCTTAAGCATCATCACAGGGTATGATGTCACAAGTCTGAACCTCGTGTTGCTCAATGTTAATGTAAATTCTTAAGAGATAAGACCCTTGTAAATAAATTCCCGTTACTTTGACCCTAAGTCTACTATTTTTATTGAATATTAACAAGACACTGATCAGTATAGCATAAAAGGTAGCCTGTCCCTCTTAAATAGGAGCTGCACTGACTGAAAGTAAGTTGCTTCTGACTGCCAGTACTGCAATAGGCTGCAAGAAGAAACAAAACTAATCAAGCAACAGGCCAGAGAGAGGGTCCCAGATACACGGATGCGGCACTGGAGGTCTTAGTGATGGAGGTCAAAAGTAGGAGAGAGGCCATATTTCTGTGAGGGAGGTCCATGCAAGGAGGCTGGACCCATGGATCTGGCAGCAGTTCTGCAGTCAGTCAAGGTCAGAGAATCCATCTTCACATGAAATCTCCTACCCACAGCTCCACCAATGTCTCTCCCTGATCAATGCACCACACCCCCATCATTCACCCATTACCAGTCCTGAGCACTCAGGACTCAAGCCTGACATTCAAATTCTCCACTTCACCCTCACACATTTTCCAATAATGCCAGACTCACATCCACTTCTTGCTACCTCCACATGCCTCAAGCTATTCCGCTATGGCAAGCACATCATCCAAACACAGTACAACTCACGCACTAACATTCTTCCCTCCCACTTGCAGGACAAGGCAGCATGAAAAAAAGGGACTCGTGCAGAAGCGACCCTGCCTGCAACCCCTGAGCTCTATGGAGGAGATCGTTCTCTGCATTATGGGTCTGGCTGCAACAGAGTCCATTGCATCTGGCATCGCCATGAACATTCAGGACGATAGTATATTCTTTCCTTATGCCCCTTCTTAACTCTCACCTCACTCTCATTCCATTATCTGAAATGAAGTGCAAACAGCTGATGGTGTGACCATGGACCCAGTGCTTTTCACCCCACCCAGCTTTCCTCACCCCAACCTTCTCCTTCTGATTTTCCTGCTTTCAGATGCCTAAGAACTGCCACCTGCCCAGACACAGCAGCCTCAGTAGGGAGTAGAGAGCAACACCACACCACTGATGAAGAAGCTCTCATAGAATCATAGCATCATGAAATGGTTACAGAAGGAGTACATTTGGCCCATTAACCAACACCAACTCTCTGCATGAACAATTTAGCTAGTCCCAATTCCCTTTTGCCAGAACACTGCATTGTTTCTCTTCAGGTGCTAATCTAATTCTTGTATGAAAGCCCGGATTGAGTCTTCCTCCACCACCCTTTCAGCTAATGCATTCCAGATTGTAACCACACTGCAGAAAAGAATTTTTCCTTATGTTGCCAGTCATTCTTTTGCCATTCACCTTAAATTGGTGTCCTCTGGTTCTCAACCCGTCAGCCAATGGGAACAATTTCTCTCCATCTACCCTGTCTGGAGGCCTCATGGATTTGAGCACCTCTATCAAATCTCCTCTCATCCTTCTCTTCTCTAAGGAGAACATGTCTATCCACGTCAATGAAGTCCCTCATCCCTGGAACCATTCTCATCAATCTTTTCTACACACTCTTGAAAACCTTCATATCTTTGCTAAAGTGCGGTATCCCGAATTGAACACAATACTCTAGTTGAGGCCGAACCAGTGTTTTATAAAGGTTCGTCAGAACTTCCTTGCTTTTGTACTCGATGGCCCTATTTATAGTAAGGTCAAGAACCCATATTCCTTTTTAACTGCTTTTGCAACCTGCCCTGCTACTTTCAATGACTTAGAGTCATAGAGTGATACAGCAAGGAAACAGGTTCTTCAGCCTATTATGTCCATGCTGGCCACCTATCTATTCTAATCCCATTTTCTAGCACTTGGCCTGTGAGGGGTCCTGCCTCTACCACCCCTTCAGGCAGTGTGTTCCAGATTCCAGCCACCCTCTGGGTGAAAAACATTTCCCTCAAATCCCCTCTAACCATCCTGCCCCTTACCTTAAATCTATGGCCCCTGGTTATTGACACCTCAGATAAGAGAAAAAGTTTCTTCCTTTCGACCCTATCTATGTCCCTCATAATTTTGTATACCTCAATCAGGTCCCCCCTCAACCTTCTCTGCTCTAAGGAAAACAACCCTAGCCTATCCAGTCTCTCTTCATAGCTGAAATGCTCCAATCCAGGCAACATCCTGGTGAATCTCTTCTGCACCCTCTCCAGTGCAATCAGATCCTTCTTATAGTGTGGCGACCAGAACTGTACACAGTATTCCAGCTGTGGCCTAACTAGCGTTTTATACAGCTCCAACATAGCCTCCCTGCTCTTATATTCTATGCCTTGGCTAATAAAGGCAAATATCCCATATGCCTTCCTAACCACCTTATCTACCTTTGCTGCTGCCTTCAGTTATCTATGGACAAGTACACCAAGGTCCCTCTGATCCTCTGTACTTCCTAGGGTCTTACCATCCATTGTATATTCCCTTGCCTTGTTAGTCCTCCCAAAATGCATCATCTCACACTTCCCAGGATTAAATTCCATTTGCCACTGCTCTGCTTATCTTACCAGCCCATCTATATCATCCTGTAATCTAAGGCTTTCCTCCTCACTATTTACAACATCACCAATTTTCATGGGATCTGCAAACTTACTTATCATACCTCCTATATTCACATCTAAATCATTAATGTACACGACAAATAGCAAGGGTCCCAGCACCGATCCCTGTGGTACACCACTAGTCACAGGCTTCCAGTCGCAAAAACAACCCTCGACCATCACCCTCTGCCTCCTGCCACTAAGCCAATTTTGGATTCAATTTGCCAAATTGCCCTGGATCGCACAGGCTCTTACCTTCTTGACCAATCTCCAATGTGGGACCTTTTAAAAAGCCTTACTGAAGTCCATGTAGACTACATCAACTGCTTTACCCTCATCTACACACCTAGTCACCTCCTCAAAAAATTCAATCAAATTTGTTAGACATGATCACCCCCTGACAAAGCCATGTTGACTATCCTTGATTATTCCATGCCTCTCCAAGTGGAGATTAATCCTCTCCCTCAGAATTTTTTCCAATAGTTTCCCTACCACTGATGTTGAACTCACTAGCCTGTAATTACCTAGTTTATCCCTACTACCACATTCACTGTTCTCCAGTCCTCTGGCACTTCTCCTGTGGCCAGAGAGGATTTGAAAATTTGTGTCAGAACCCCTGCAATCTCCTCCCTTGCCTCACATAACAGCCTGGGATACGTCTCATCTGGGCCTGGGGATTTATCCACTTTTAAACCTGCTAAAACCACTAATACCTCCTCCCCTTCAATGCTAATTTGTTCAAGTATATCACAATCCCCCTCCCTGATCTCTACACTTACATCGTCCTTCTCCATGGTGAACACAGATGAAAATAAATCATTTAAAACCTCACCTACATCCTCAGGGTCCACACATAGATTGCCACTTTGGTCCCTAATAGGCCCTACTCTTTCCCTGGTTATCCTCTTGCCCTTAATATACTTATAAAATGCTGTGGGATTTTCCTTTATCTTGCCCACTAATGTTTTTTCATGCCCCCTGTTCGCTCTCCTAATTACTTTTTTAAGTACCCCCACTGCACTTTCTATACTCCTCTGGGGCCTCCACTGTTTTCAGCCCTCTGATTCTGCCATAAGCCTCCTTTTTTTTCCTTATCCAATCCTCCATATCCTTTGACATCCAGGGTTCCCTGGACTTGTTGGTCCTACCCTTCACCTTTACGGGAACATGTTGGACTTGTGCACATATACCTCCAGATTTCTCTGTTCTTGCACCCCCTTAGGAATTGTACCCTTTAGTTTATTTTGCCTCTCCTTGTTCTTCCTATCAAAATGGATCACTTCGCACTTCCCTGCTTTAAGTTTCATCTGTCGTGTATCTGCTCATTCTACCATCCTGTCTATGTTCTCTTGAAGTCTATCACTATCTTCCTTACAATTCACTGTACTTGTAAGTTTTGTGTCATCTGCTGATTTTGAAATTGTGCCCTGTACACCCAAGTCCATGTCATTAATGTAGATCAAGAAAAGCAATGGTCTTCGTTCTGACCTCTGGGGAACACCACTGTATACTTTCTTCTAGTCCAAAAACCAAACGTTCACCACTACTCTCTGCTTCCTGTCACTTCGCCACTTTTTATATCCATGCTGCCACTGTCCCTTTTATTCCACGGGCTTCAACGTTGCTGGCAAGTCTGTTATGTGGTATTTTATCAAACTTTTTGGAAGTCCACGTACATCACATCAGCCGCATTACTCTCATCAACTCTCTCTGTTACCTCATCAAAAAACTTAATCAAATTAGTTAAACACGATTTGCCTTCAACAAATCTATGCTGGCTTTCCTTAATTAATCCACACTTGTCGAAGTGACTGTTAATTTTGTCCCTGATTATAGTTCCTAAAAGGTTAAACTGACTGGCCTGTAATTGCTAGGTTTATCCTCGCAGTCACCAGCTTAGGTACTGGCATTCCGCGAACTTCAGCGTCTAGGAGAGTTGGGATCTGCACGTGGCAAGTCACAGGGTACAAGTGGGCTGTAGCAACGCCAGGAGAAAGTATAGCTCTTGTGCCAGCTCCCCACAAGGCAAGGTCACCGATGAGTTCTGCTACAGAGGACTCAGATGAGAACTTCATTGGGCAGCACACAGCTGAATGCTGATAAGGATGCACACCGAGATGCTTGGTGTATTGGCAGGTCTACCAGACAGCTTCCTGTAACTATCAAGGAGCGTAGAAGAGTCCAGCTCCATCTCAGCACAAGGATTGTACAGAGCTTGGAGTCCATCCCTCCGAACGTGTAAGTGGTGGCCAACTCAATGACAATACTTGCAGACTCAGCCATGATGCAGTCTCTGATGACTGCTGTCTCAGCTTCCACTGCAGCACAGGTGGAATTCACTGCAGTAGAAGCTCAGATGGATGTTATGAGATCCATGTTTGGTGCCAAGCAGGCTCAGACCACTGCCATCGTAATAGTCCTGCAATCTGTACTACAACAGATTTCTAGGATTACTGAGGTGCCGCCCTGGGCCAGTGGCAGAGGCTCTGTTGTGCACAAAACTGCTGTCCACTCTCAGGATGACAGCATTTGTCTTCCCACCACTGCCACTGTACCAGCTCCCCTGCTGTTGCCCGTCAGCCAGCCAGCCCAGACTGCGTCTGCCTGTGCTAAGATGGTGCATTCCGAAGGCATGCCTTCAAGCCCCAGAGCTGCTTGAGGTTGTCTTGCAGTCTTCCCCAGTGAAAGTCGACAGCCTTCCACCAACCATGCTGCCACCACAGGGGTAGAACTGCATAAGAACAATAGGCCAGGCAAAGGCATCTGCATGATATGACATTAAGGGAATTCACAAGGGTGAATAGTTAATTTTTGTTTCTATATGTGAATGTGTTTTTGGATAAAGATGTTTTGGAAAAGTTATTGTTAGTGGCTTTTATTGCAGGATCTTGGCCAAGGGGATGCTGTGATGGGGCTTCCCATATGCCTGGTGAGTTGGGGAATGGTGGAGCCAAGGTGGTGAAGAGATGTTCCCATAAGAGAACCAGAGTCTCAGACAGCCTCTCCGGAGCAAAGGGGTCCCGCTGCATCCTCCTCTTCTTCCTTCTCCTCTTCTTCCTCCCCCGAAAGTGGCCTCTATATGTTTGGTGGCAATGGTTGGGTCCTCATGATGGTGAAGTTGTGGAGGACGCAGTTGACCATCACAAATTTGGAGGCATGTTTTACTGAGTATTGTGGGGCTTCCCCCGAGTGGTCCAGCAGTGGAACCATTGCTTCAGAACACTGATGGTCTGCCCCATGATATTTCTGGTGGCTGCATGGCTTTCAGTATACAACTGTTGCCCTCGAATGGCCATGTGGCAGTGAGGGGTCATCAACCAGGTCTCTGATCAGCCACCCTCTGGATCTTCTTGGCCTGAAGACAAGGAGAATGCCAGACTGCCTCTGGATGTTGCCAGGATAGCAGGTATTGACCAACATAATGGTAATGGGATGGTAGCCCTGCTGTCCTTGTACTTCTCCTCATTGACATGTGGGGCCTGGAGAGCTCCCTGCACCATTGTGAATTCCATTATCCTGGTAAAGCCATGTGCCCACTCATCCTGCTTCTTTCTGCTAGGCGAGAACATGATGAATTTACATCTCTTCGCAAACAGGGCCTCCATCACCTCTCGGATGCAGTGGCGGATGGCGTGCTAGGAGATGTTCCCACCTAGAATGATTTATGTAGAATTGTAATGCAACTGTTGCCTTTATGGTCCCTGTTAGTGCCATCCTCATCCTGGCATGAGGCTGCTGTTCCTCTTGAAGGAGGTGGCATAGTTCAGTGACCAGCTGCTGTTGAATCTGAGTCGCTTAAGGCATTGCTCCTAGGTGAGGTGGAGGTATGACAAGTGCTGTCTGAAAACCCTTGGTGGTAGAGTTTTCTGTATAATGCCCTCTCCTTCGCCATCTTCGCAGACCTTCCCCTCTCTGAAGCCTCTGCTCCATTTGTTGCTGACCCAGTGGCATTGTAACTACAGCTCCCATACCTCTTGCTGACTTGATGTGGATAGGTGACTAAATCCTCCACCCTCCTTGAATGGATGCAACAACTCACCAAGCACCTCCAAAAACAGAACAATGTCCACAAACTTCGCTATAGCAGAAGTAAGTCAAAAACACCTCATCTGCAAGTTAGATACCTATCCCTTTAAATAGGGCTAGTGGGGTTCCTCATGCAGCTGAATGCCTGTTCAGTTGACAGGTGCACACTGGATCTGCACGGTCCAGGTTTCCATAATGTTCATCAAATCAGCCGGAACGGCTCTTTGACGTCAAGACCCAACCACTCCTGATACTTCTGGTGCATGCACAGCACATCCCCCCATAGTCCTCTTCCCAGTGTAGGGTACCATGTAGAAATGCAATTGCTATAGGAGATTCTATAGTTAGGGGGACAGACAGGTATTTCTGTAACCATCATCGTGAGTCCCGCATGGTTTGTTCCTGTAATGTAGTGCAGTGGTGACTTTACCTTTAAGAAACTGCACCTTAAAGAGATCAGGCCACTGATGCAACTGATGACATCATCAAATATATAAGAAGGAGACACCATTTTGAGACACTCACTGAGCACATGGCTTTACAGAGAACAGACACACACCAGCGGGGAAAGACCTGTATCTGAAATTGTGCAATATAAATAAGACAATAAATTGTGTTTGTGTTGAATTCAAATATAAAGCCTGCGGTTGTCATTTAAAGAAGACTTAAGAGCACAGCACAACAAAACAAATTCCTCCATGGTGCCAGGTTAAAGGACATCACAGAGACATTGCAGAACATTCAGCAGGGGGCACGAAGTGGTACACGTTGGTCCTGATGACATAAAGAGGGCAGGTAATGAGGTCTACAGTCAGATTTTCAGGAGCTCGGGAGGAAGTTAAAGGGTAGGACCGTGAAGGTAGTAATCTCTGGATGACTCCCAGTTCCTTGTGCTAGTGAGAGTAGAAATAGGAAGAAATGGAGGATCAATGCATGCCTTGAAGTATGGTGCAGGAAGGAGGCCTTCAGTTTTTGGGGCATTGGGAGCAGTTCTGGAGCAGAAGGCACATATTCTAAAGGGCCGGGTTGCACCTCATCAGGATTGGGACCTTCTGAGGAGGTTCACGAGTGTGGTTGAGGAGGGTTTAAACTAAATTGGCAGGTGGATGGGCGCCAGCATATAGAAATCGAAAAGGGGAATAAGGTGCATCTGGTGAGAGTGTTGGACAATACTACAGAAGGGAGTAGTTCCACATTCGAAAGGAGCGAACTGCGAAGGACTATGAGAATACAAAGACAGGCTTACAATGCATGTGCGTAAATGCACAAAGTGTGGTGAATAAGGTTGGTGAACTACAAGCTCAAAAAACAGTATGGGAATATGATGTAGTAACAATAACGGAAACTTGGCTTAAACATGGTGAGGACTGTGCGCTTAATATTCAAGGAAATGAAGAGTTCAGAAAAGATAGAAAAGGGAGAAAGGGAGGTTGGGTGGCAGTACTCATTAGGGAAGACTTTGTAGTGTTAGAAATCGAGGATTTCCTTGAGGGAGCTAGGATAGAATCCATTTGGTTAGAGTTAAGAAGCAAAAAGGGGAAGATCATGCTACTGCGGGTATTCTACAGGTTTCCAAATAGTGAGAGACAGATAGAGGAGCAAATCCGTAAAGAAATCACAGAGATGTGGAAAATCTATAGAGTGGTGATATTAAAGGACTTTAATTACCCAAATATCAATTGGGATAATGTTAAAGGGAAAGGAAGAGGAAAAATTTCTGAAATGTGTTCGAAAGAACTTTCTTGATCAGTATGTTCTCAGCCCAACTAGGAACCAGGCATTGCTGGTCTGGTGCTGGGAAATGAGGTGGGCCAAGTGGGGGAGCACTTGGGTAAAAGTGATCAATGTATTGTAAGGTTGGGACTAGTAATGCAGAAAAGCAAGGAATGATATAAGGTAGAATGTCTAGATTAGAAGGCTAATTTCAATGTGATCAGCAGCAGTCAAGCTATGGTAAAATGGAAATAAAGATTTACAGGAAAAATTGAAATGGAACAGTGGGTTATCTTTAGGGAAGACATGCTGCAGGTATAGGCTAGGTACATTCCAACAAAGGAGAAAGGTAAGGGAACCAAAAACAGGGCTCCTTGAATGACGAGGGAGATAGAGATTATGTTGAAACAAAGAAAAAAGGATGTATGATGCATGTCAGATAAATTCTTCAAGTAAGAACCAGGTCAAATGTTATAGTGTGACAGGGGAGGTGAAGATGAAAATAAGACTGGCAAAGAAGAATAGGAGAACAGAATTCTCATAAAATCACATAGTTACATAAAATGGAACCCAAAATTCTTCTACCATCATGTAAATAGTAAGTGGGTAGTAAGAGGTGGAAAGGGGCCTATTAGGGACAAAGAAGGTAATATATGCTTCGAGGTGAAGGGCAAGGCTAGAATACTAAATGAACAATTTGTATTGACGTTTATTCAGGAAGAGGAATCTGACAAAATACTGGGAGAAGTAGAAAGAGTAGAGGCAATAGGTAGGATAACAATTGATAGAGATGTATTACTGGAAAGGCTGGCTATGCTTAGAGCAGATAAGACACCTGGTCCGGATGGCTTGCATCTCAGGTTGCTAAAGGAAGTTGGGGTGGACATAGCTGAGGGGCTTACCATAATCTTTCAATCTTCCCTAGATATAGGTGAGGTGCCAGAGGTTTGGAGAGGGGAACATTTGACACCCTTATTCAAGAAAGGGTGTAAGGACAGTCTTAGCAACCGCAGGCTGGTTAGTTTAGGCTGGTGGGTTAGGTTTTAGAAACAATAATCGGGGAAAAAAACAACAGGCACTTGGAGGTTTGAGTTAATTAAGGATAGCCAGCACAGATTTGTAAAAGGTAGAGATCATGCTTGCCTAATCTAATTGAATTTTTTTGGTGAAGTAACAGAGAAGGTTGATGAAGGGAAAGCAGTGGATGTTGTCTATGTGGGTTTTAAGAAAATGTTTGATAAAGTACCACATAAAAGGCTGGTTAACAAAATTGAGGCCCGTGGAATAGGAGGGTCAGTGTCCAATTGGATAAACAAAAAATTGGCTTAATGACAGCAAACAGTGAGTCATGGAAAATAGTTATTTTTCAGACTGGAGGATGGTAGGCAGTGGTGTTCCCCAAGGGTCAATGCTAGGACTACGGCTTTATTTGTTATATATGAATGACTTGGATCTTGAAATACAAAATAGAATTTCAAAATTTGTCAGTCATACCAAACTTGGAGGAGCGGCAAACGGTGAGGATGATATGACTTGCCTGCAACAGGACATAGATAGGCTAGCAGAATGGGCAGACAAGTGGCAAAGGGAATTTAATACAGAGAAGTGTGAGGTGATGCATTTTGGCAGAAGGGATAGGGAGAGGAAATATGGACTTAATGGTACAGTTTTAAAGAGTGTACAGGTGTACAGGAACAGAAGGACCTAAGGATGCATGTGCATCGATCTTTGAATGTGGCAGGACATATTAAGAGAGTGGCTAGCAAAGCATATGGGATCTTGAACTTCAGAAATAGAGGTATTGAGTACAAAAGCAGGGAAGTTATGCTGAACCTTTATAAAGCTCTGGTTAGGCACCAACTAGTGTATGGCATACAATTCCGGCTACCAAACTTCAGGAAGGATTCAAGGTCCTTGGGAGGGTGCAGAGAAGATTTACCAGAATGGTTCCAGGGAAGGGGGATTTTAATTACAAGGTTAAGTTGGAAAAGCTGGGGTTGTTCTCCTTGGAGCAAAAGAGATTAAGGGGATATTTAATAGAAGTGTACAGGATTATGACAGGCATAAATAAGGTAGACAAAGGAAAAGCCGTTCTCATTAACTAATGGTACAAGGACTAGGGGACACAGATTGAAGGTTCTGGGCAAGAGATGGAAGGGTAATGTGAGGAAGAACATTTTTATGCAGCAAGTGGTAATGACTTGGAACTCACTGCCCATCAGGGTGGTGGACGCTGAAACAATCAATGATTTCAAAAGGAAAGAGGATGGGTACTTAAAAGAAATAAACTTGCAGGACTACAGGGATTGACCGGGGAAGCGGGACTGACTGGATTGTTCTGTGCAGTGTGAGCATGGACTCAATGGGCAGAATGGCCTCCTTCTGTAAATGACTCTATGAATGTAGGAAAAGGTGAGTAGCATGTAAAAAAGTATGCAAAATTGGCAGTCTCCCTATCAAAACTACCTAATCAGAGAACAAACTGTAACTAAATATCAACACTTCTAACAAGCCTGTTCTTTCAGAATGTAGAAATGGCTTTCAGAACCTGATTATAACCAGGTCAGGCCGCCTTCTTACTAACTTGTTCATTCATACAGTGGAGACACAACTAACTGAAACAATGTGAATTTTGACATGGGGCCTAACTCCATGCTGGCAGTGCCACATTTGTCTCCATTTTCTTTCTGCTGGGGCTATAATTACAACACTTTACTCAGTTTACAATAGAAATAATGCATACTTATATTTTTTGCCTACTAGGCTGCAACTACAATGAAGCCAGATGTCTCATGACATTGACCTCAGTGATTGCTGGAAGAAATCATACATTTGGAGAACCAATAGGCTTCTTGTCATGATAACTGCTGGAATGTATTGGAATCTTATCAGCTGTACTCTGGTGCCAGTGGACAAGTCAGCGATTTTGCACTGGAAAATGAATGCACCAACAACCCAGGTTCAGAAAGTGAGGGTTAACTCAAACATTTGAACAGCTGCATATTGTCACAAAGTCATGCTATGCCACAGAATGAATTTTTAATCCACTGGCTGGAAACCCTGAATTAAATTTTTTTCAAAAGGGAAAAAGGAACGGATGATAGGTAATTGCTAGCAGTTAAAATGGCCACCATAATTTGCATCAATATACCCTGCATTCCAATGTACGAGATGGAGATGAATTATCTGACCAGTCCCCTCTAGAGCAATGACTTGGGTAATTTTGAATGAATTAACTATCCTGCTCCCATTAGGAAGACATTAAGGCATCTCTTGAGACATTAAACTGGTACATAAACCATTCAATGGGACCATGGTTGAGAGAAGAGAATTCCTAGACATGAACTGATTAAGTTGCAAGAGAGAATACACAATGATAGCCAGCATGTTGAATCACTGGGTGATGGTCATGTGACAGGCCCACCATCTGTGTGTTTAAGCTGGTGTTTTCTCTGCAGAAACTGAGACAAGCAACTAGGCAACAACAAGAGAAGCTCCAAGTGGGGTCCCTCTCTCTCTCTCTCTCTCTCTCTCTCCAGTCCACCTAGCAAGCTTCAAACCCTGCCTGTTGGCCGCAAACACCTAGGCCTATCACTGCTGCAGACAGAGACCCTGTGAAGGAAATCATCTGCCTCATTCTTCTCCAGGAGAACCATCAAACCAAATGGCCACATATGCAAGCCGGAAGCCTCAGGACCACTGAGTTCAGCCAGGAGCCAGCCGAGCCACCAAACTCCACAGACTGTATACCCTTTTTTATTGCCCTGGACTTTAAGCCGACCGATCTATCCTTCCCCACTCTGTAACCTATTTGTGTGTGTGTTTGAAAGTTGGAGGGTAGTTTATTATTTTACTTAGATCGGTTTAAGTACAATAAAGCTAACCCCTTTCTTTGTTAAACTCAAGAAAATCTGTCTGATTGATTCTTTTATGAACCTAGCACATAAATAGTTAAACTAAAATACTCACTGAATTGGCAAGTATATCCACTTTTAAAAAGAAATAAACCTGTTCTGGTCAAACAAGGAGAGGGACAAGAGGGAAACCCTTCGACCTCTCCTCACCTGATCATAACGATATATATGAGAGAGGCCCAGGTGATGACCTTGTTTTGGAGAAATTTCCAAAGACAGGAGAAGTGGTATGTTTAGTGATTTAATGATTTTGGGCAAGTCTTTTGGATTGACAGATTATGATGAGGTGCTGCTTCAGCAGCTCTTTTCTTACTAGGAAAAATATGGAGATCTGGCTTAAGAGTTAGGGGCTTAAATTCATTGCCAAAGCACCACTACAGGTGGTACGATAGAGGCCTTACATCACTATGCTGGGGCGCAAGCTGCCACCAGCCACTTTCTGGATTGGATTTTATAAATATTGCAGTGTTTCCGATGGCAGAACTGAAGTTGACAGCACTTCCGCTTCTGCCCTTTTTGTTGGTTCCTACGCGATTACATATTAAAATTTAAGTTACGGCGGTGGGCAGGGGATGGCTTTCCATTGCTGCTTCATGCCGTCATTCAGCAAAGCACCATTAATGACATGGCTATAAATCATTCCGCATTGCAAACATGGAGGAACACCAGCCTGCACGCTCTTTATTCATTTGCAGACATTTTTTGAAATATAGCTTAATTCATTCTTATTGTTTACCCTCCCAAATCTTTTACTCATTCTCTCCCACTCCAGCACCAACTCCCATTTATCTTTAACTCCTCTCTCCATCACCACCCCCATCAACACTGTTATGGTAGCCAGCAGGCAGCATCCTGCCCCACGGTTCAGTGATGCCTCCATGTATGTGCTCCTCCAAGCCATCAGGGAAAGGTGGGAGGTCCTCCTCTCTGCAGATGGACTCAAAAAACCCTCCCACCTGACCAAGGCAGCCTGGATGGAGGTGGCGGAGGAGGTGTCGAACCATAGGGTCGCTCGGAGAACCTGGGTACAGTGTTGGAAACAGGTCAATGACTTGCTGAGATCGGTGAGTGTCAATGATGTGGCTGAAGTTATACAAATCTTTATCTCAAGGGATCTGTGAAGCTTTAGCTCTGGCAGTTGGCAGCCATGCCTTGTATTCGAAATCATGTTCAGCCTTGGTGCCGTATAGCAATTAATTCTGGAGAATGTGTAAGTCTAGCGTCTGCTTGCACTTGGATGCTGCCTGCGACTGACAGGCCAGAATGAGTGATGTTGATGCATGTAGACAATGGTTGTTAGGAATCATTTGACATGCCATTAAATCAGAACATTCTTCTACAGGACAAGCAGACCCACAACCAAAGGGAGCCGACCAAATCAGGAGATGATGTACCTTATCTCCGTCTCCTGGTCCCAGCAGAGGAGGAGGCAGTACAGATAGCTGGACAGGAGGGAGGAAGAGCAATAGCAGACAGCGAGGCAGGATTGTTAAGGCATAAGGATGAAGTTTCAACATGACTGTTGCAGCCACAGGAGGGCTGTGTGAAAATGTGACGACCTCATGCTGTGATGATGCTTAATGTACATCTGTTTGTTTTCCACTGCAGGTGCTCACACTCGAATGACAGGATGCCATGAACCTGAACCTTACCCGCCTCTGGATAAGATGAGGCCAATGCTCCAGAGGGTGCACCTTCACTTGCCTCTTCTTCCGTTTCTGCCAGCATAGATACATCTGCACGGTCCATGGTGGGTTTGAGTTTAGAATCAGGGTCACAATCTAGTAGGCACATCCCAGCAGCTGAGGGTGTATGTGACAGCTGGGCTCCCTGACAATTGGAGGACTGCTGGGCACGAGGTGCCTGCTCAGCCCCACTCTGATGATAATTCTCTGTTTGAGGCTACAAGAAATCTGCTGGATGTGCAGCAAAATCATGGGGAAAAGATGTTGGAGATGTCTTCCCATGGAGGAGTCTATGCAAACCATGACGTCTGCCATGTACCAGGCATATGAGCATTTGGCTTCCTCAATGGAGGGTTTGGTGAGCTGCATGCCAAGTCTGGCTAAGCACTTGACCCATATCTGTTCTGACCTGCACTCCATCACTGTAGCCATTTGCTCCATGCAGCAGTGTCTAAATAAGAGGGGGGCGAGGAACCTGGACCTCCCACCGAGTGACTCTTCCCTTCAGGAAGATAGGCAGGTGCCATCATGCACAGGTGGAAGAGGAGTGCATGCCAGCTGCCCCAGGGCCTTCCTCTCAGGACAGTCCCAGGGTAACCGGCTCTCATCTTCCCCCCTAGCCCCCACCCCGACATTGACCCCCTTACCTCCAGCACGCGAGCCCAAGGGGGATACTCAAGCACCAGTGCTGGAGACCCCCAGTAGGATGGAGCCCTCAAGGCTCCATTCCTCCAGAGGCCGCCTGCTACAGTCATCCAGGGCAACGGGCAGCACAATGAGCAGACTGCCTCCACCTCAGCTCCAAATGTTGGGGTAGGAAATGCAAACTGAAGGAATTATGTGCACGACGGTGGCATGGGTGTTTAAAATAGTTTCTCTGTTAATGGTAATATTTGTAAATACATTGATTTATTATTTGATACATTCTCATATCACATTTAAAGTTGCCAAGGTGAAAAGGATAATGATTAAGGATCCCTTATGGCTGGCACACTTTGATGCTTACAAAGGTTTTTCGAACACGGCCCATTGTGTTGTCCAAGCTGACGTTTGAGCCATCAGTCTTCACTGACAGCTGGTGGTAGCTTGTAATATTGTAAAAGGTTTCTGTAGGGATGTACCTTCAAATGTCAGTTCTGCAGGCCCTCCCTTATATGCCTTGAATAGGAGCTGTTGCGACTGCATCACAACCCAGATCCGTTAGAAGGTGCAGGTCTAATCAATGTGATGGAATGGTATAGCAGCTTCTGATCAAAGGGTAATGCCTGGATGCAAGACACTTTTTCTAGTGAGCCACAGGCAGTTTCAAATGCAGTTTCATACAGACAAGACATTCAGCACTTCTTCACTGCAGGTCCATTTGTTGTTGGTACAGAATGCCCGCTTTTAGATTATCTCACAGGGCATGTGGGCATTCCAGGAAGGTAAAGTTTTTTTGGCATTTGAGCTTTAATCATGTATGTGACGCACTCTTGGCTGAAACGTCCAAAGATAAGGTTGTCTCTGATGTCCTTTGCACATCTGTCCACGGCCCGAGCTTCCATTAAACTCTCATTCACACTATTGGCCTCCTCCTCAGCATATTCATCCTCATCTGAGGAGGACTGCTGCTCCTCCCATTCATCCTCATGCAAAATAAGTCTGCGTTGCATTGCCAGGTAGTGCAGTGCACAGCAGACGATTATTCGTGAGACCCTCTGTGGTGTGTACAGAAGACCGGTCAAGGCAGCAGAAGTACATTTTCAGCAAGTCAGTAGTGTGTTCAATGATGGCTCTCTGGTGAATGCGTGAGCAGCATTGTATTGCTCTTCTGCTTTGGGAATGCCGCACTGGTGTCATTAACCATGTCCAAAGGGGGTAACCCTTGTCTCCCAGGATCCAGCCATCAATTGGGCTGGTGCTTCAAAACCTCCTGGAAGCTATGAGTTTTGCAAAATGTATGAGTTGTGACAACTCCCTGGGAAATGAACACAGACCTGTATGATTTTTCGCCTATGATCGCAAACCCAGTTGAATGTTCAAAGAGTAAAAGCCTTTGCAATTAACAAATACAGGTGGCTGGTCCCATGTAGCTCTTATGGCCACATGAGTGCAGTCGATCACCCCTTGCACTCTAGGGAGAACAGCGATGGTGACGAAGGCTGCAGACCTTGCTGCCTGGCTGTCCTCATCTACTGGGAAATATATGAAATCATTGGCACAACGGAATAGGGCATTGGTCACCTCTTTGATGCACCAATGAGTTGCAGCCTATGAGATGCCACATACGTTGCCTGTTGAGTCCTGGAAAGATTCACTGGCAAAAAAACTGAGTGCAGCAGTCACATTGAGGGCAATTGGCATGGGATTCCCACCAAAACCACACGATTGCATGTCATGCTGAATGATCCTACAAATGTCAATGGCTATCTCATGTGACATCCTCAGGTATCTCTGGCATTGCCTCTCTGACATCAGAAGGTAGTTTGTCCTTGTGCTGAGGATTCACTGACACATCAGTGCCTGCCTTCGATAATGTCTTTCCAGAATGGCATCATTCTGAGCAGCCTCTCCCTCTAGTGCTGCCTGCTGCTGGCATTGGGGTATCAGCTGCTGAGTGGCAAGAGCATCATCTGCTCTTGTTCCCAAGGTAGCAGAAATATTGGTTGTGTGAGACCCATGTCCTTGCAGCTTTGCAACTATTATAATGAGACAAGCATTAAACTTCAACGTTGTTTAGACACGGAGCTCAACCATTGAAGTAATGAGCAGAGAGCTTGTATGCACCTAACATTGTACACAGCCTAAAATCCACCCACCCATCATTGGTCTCCTCTCACTTCGATTCAGAATCCTTGAATGGCCATGTAGTTTGCAGTCTCAATCGGAATAATGGTGCATATTACAATCAAAGCGAGTTTTCTCACATTCCACCCTCCTCCTGCCACTTTCCAGCCTGCACCCATCACCCTTGACCCATCCAACATACCCCTTCTCTCTGTGACTCTTGAACCTCCCCCCATTATCTTGGAAGAGATCATTATTAACTTATACATGTCATCTTGTGCCTGTTCCTACACCCGTCACATTTGACATGCCCACTCTCATCCTTGATCCTCCAGTTCTGCACCTCAGTGTAATTGCTCAGTCCCATTCACCTCCCTATGATTCCATCGAATACCCACCACGAGTCTAGACCTGCCCCACCCACCGAATCAAACTGCCTCCTGTGACTGTGACCATTCCCTCTGCCAGCCAGTACTCTGAATTTGCCCCATAGGACCCCCACGTTGACAGCACTCATCCCTTCCTTTAGGCCCGTCATGAACATCACTTTCATTATCTGCTCCATACTACCCACCCCAAACAACAGCAACAGCAACACATAGTACACATCCTGAATGCAAGACCATTCTCTCCCCCGCACCTGCACCCACCTGAAACCCTAGCCTGTGTCCTCCCCAGCTACTCTCCCCTGCATCTCCTTCCACCCAAAACCCCAACCTATACAACCACCCCACCCCATGCCTTCCCCACCTCCCCTGCAAAGGAATCTCCTTTTCTGGTCCCAAGCCTGGAGCCAAACATCCATTCCAATCTTGGCCGACCTTGTGCCAATGAGTTCAAGAAAGAACACCACTGACCTCAGACACCACTGCACAAAGCTGACAGGTGCATACTGTAGTATAATATGATATACTGAACATTGGGTTGTTACAAGGTAAAATATGATAATCAAGCTGTATATGTCATCACAGGAAGTGATGTAACACCACGTGTGTGGATGCCTCGTGTACTAGCTTGGAAGATGTAAACAATAGCAGTAGGATATGTTTAATAATCTCTGATGTAAGGTCACAGACCTGAAATATTAACTCTACTTCTCTCTCCACAGATGCTGCCAGAACTGCTGAGTATTTCCAACACTTTCTGTATTTATTTAATAATCTCCTGTTTCTTTTAATACATCTGACTCTTCAGATATTCTGTACTAGACTAACAGTAAGCAGAATATTATATGGTGGCAGTGGTGGAGATAACGGTAAACTAGAATGATGGAAAAGTCCTCACCTTTACCAGAAAGGTTTGAAAAAGTTGAAGGTTGCATACAAAGTATCAACAAGGAAAAAGCGACGTATGATGAAACGATCAAAGCACTCGATTCATATTTTAATTTGAGAAAAAATATCATGGAGTCCGCCAAATTTAATAAATGCACCCAGCGGCAAGGGGAAATTGTTGATGCATTTGCAAACACTATTTACAAACTTGCTGATGACTGTGAGTATGGCAGCTTGAAGGACAAGCTGATTAGGGATAAAATTGTTGTAGGAGTGTTTGATGATGCCTTATCTGACCACTTGCAGTTAGGAGATGATCTAACCTGAGCAAAAACAATCCAACTGAGCAGACAAGCAGGGATCAGGAAACTGAATTTAAATTTAAACTAAATTTGGAAGGGGAGGTGATGGTGTAATGGTAATGTCAGTGGCCTAGTAATCCAACAACCTAGACTAGGGGCATGGGTTCAAATCCCACCAAGGCAGATGGTGAAATTTGAATTTATTTAATAAATCTGGAATTTAAAAAGCTAGTCTCATGATAATCATGAAGTCATTGCCAATTGTTGTAAATAAAAATCCATCTGATTCATTCACGCTCTTCAGGGAAAGAAACAGACACAGCAATGTGGTTGACTCTTAACTACTCTCTGAAATGGCCCAGCAAGCCACTCAGTTTAAGGGCATTAGGGATGGGCAATAAATGCTGGCCTAGCCAGTGATGCTCACATCCCACAATCAAATAAAAAAAAAGATTTGATCTGTGGTCTGAGGAGACAGGGAGAATCCTGGCATGAGGGCAGCCAATTCAGTTGAGTTTGTTAGAGGCATAAGAAAGGGAAAGATGGTGCCAAAAAGCAAGGGAGACAGGAGGAGTGCCTAGCAGCAGACCAGGTTAACTGCACTAGGTGTGGCTGAGAGCGATGCAGGCAGGAAAGGTGCCCTGCTGCAGAGGCCGAATGCCATTCACGAAACAGGCAATGTGGCATAGCAAAAAGCTGGTACAGAACGTACAAAAAGGGAAACCTCTGAAAAGTGGAAAAATCCAAGAAGTCGAGGATATTCATGATGTTGCAATATTTTTTCTGGGAGAGATCCCATAACCATGTGGAAGTTTCTGGACTGCAGAAATTCTTATAGAGGGAAACAAGACACGTTGTAAATTGGATATTGCAGCAGCAGTTTTGGTTCTTTCTGATGTTGAACTGTGGTTAGAGAAGAACATTCTTCAACCATCAGGCAAGGAAAGGCCAGGAGGAACAGAACTTAAAGTCATAGGGAAACTGAAGGCAACCCTTAAATATTGGAAAAAAGAAATCACACAAACATATGAGATTCAAAATCAAAATTGTTCACTGTTGAGCAGGAAAACTTGCACCGACTTGCATTTAATCTGCAGAGTAAAGGAACTAGGAAGCAGAGAAGATCAGCACCAGAAATTTTAGAGCTGAATTCCCAAAGCTGTTCACAGGACTAGGGAAGCTGAAGACAGCAAACCATATAACCCTACAGCTAGAAGCGAAGCCAGTAGGCCTGTTTACACCCACTCTTGTCAAAGGTACAGAAAGAAATTGACTCTGTGCTCAAGTAAGGAGTCATTTCACCTGTGACAGAGGCTACAAGCTGGTGTTCAGGTATGGTCTCAGTACAAAAACTGAACAGATCTATCAGAATTGGTGTTGATCTCACACAGCTAAACACAGCAGTGGAACACAAAGTCCATCCAATGTCGTTTATAGATGAGAGCTTGGCTAAATTGGGGAAGAGTTCAATCTTTACGAAGCTGGATGAAAATAGTGTTTTTTGGCAACTACCCCTAGATGACGAGTCTAAGTTGCTCACAACCTTCATTATCCTATTTGGAAGACTTTGTTTCAACAGACAACAGTTTGGTATCAGATCAGCAACTGAAATCTTCCAAAGGACAGTGTCAAGCATTCTAGAAGGACTAGATGGAGTTCTGTGTCATTTGGATGATGTCCTAATCCATGGATCCACTCAGAGAGAACATGACACTAGAGTGAGAGCAGTACTGCAATTCTTAGAGAAAGCAGGACTTACACTCAATAACAAATGTGTGTTTTTGTAACCAATTGTCAAACTCCTTGGACATATTATAGATGGAGCTGGTGTAAGAGTTCATCCACAGAAAACAACAGCAATCAAGGAGTTTCCAGCTTCTAAGAATGTCACTGAGCTACAGAGATTTTTGGGAATGGTGAATCAAGTTGGAAAGTTTCTGCCCAACCTAGCTGTAGTCAATGAGCCACTATGCCAATTATTAAGATAAGACAATACATGGTGCTGGGAGGAAGCACAACAGAGATCTTTTGAAAAGATCAAAGAAATGGTGATATAACCTGATATGTCAGCTCACTATGACCCAGAGCTACCCATTATCATTGCTATGGATGCATCTTCCACAGGACTGGGAGCTGTACTGTTTCAGATACAGACAGATGGAAAGTGAAGACCAATTTACTATGCATTCTGTTCACTGACAGAGACTGAACAGAGATATGCAGTGCTAAAGAAAAAAGCATTAGCAGCTACGTGGGCTTGTGAAAAGTTTGCAGATTACGTTATTGGTCTTACCTTCAAGATAGAGACAGACCACAAACCATTGGCAACTCTCCTAAATGCAAAGGAGTTAGCAAAGATGCCTCCATGAGTACAAAGATTCAGACTGAGGGTGATGATGTTTGATGCAAAGACAGAGAATGTTTCAGGAAAGCTGCAGATCACAGCAGATACATTGTCCTGTATCACAGTTGCAAGACCGGAACAAGATGATGGAGCCCTTATTGAAAAGGTAAAAACTTTTGCAGCAACAACAACCACAACTCTACCAGTGACAACTCAGAGACTGAACGAAATCAGAGATGCACAGAAATCTGATGAAGAACGTGCTTATGTCAGAGCATACTGTGTCAAAGGATAGCCAGCATATATGCCACACAATCCTATTCTCAGACAGTACTATGAACAGAGAGGGCATCTCAGTGTAGTTGATAATTTACTCATTTGTGATGAGTGATTGGTCATTCCTAGAATTCTGAGACGCGACATACTACAAAGATTGCACCAAGGACGTTTGGGCATCACAAAATGTCGAGCCAGAGCAAGAAACTCTGTTTGGTGGCCAGGTCTTTCAAATTCACTGGAAGAGATAATATCAAGATGCATTACTTGTGCTATTCATCGTCAGGAGACAAGAGAACCCCTGATGTCATCTTCCTTCCATCAAGACCATGGGAACATCTTGGGATGGATCTTTTTGAATATGTTCTTGATTGTAGTAGACTATTACTCAAGATGGATAGAAGTCAAACAACTGCAGGGTCAAACCTCTGAAGCAGTTAAAGGAAATATTTGCAACACATGGAATCCCAGACCTTGTAATTTCAGATAATTGACCTCAGTTTGCCAATGAATACTTTAAAGAGTTCACTGGATCATATGGATTTGTTCATTCCACCTTCTCACCAAGACACCCTCAGCTCAATGGTGACGCTGAAAGAGGAGTGCGTACAGTAAAAGCAATTCTGAGAATGAACGAAAATGTTCAAATTGCACTTCTGAGCTATCATACAACCTCACTACAAAATAGGTGAGCTGCTAATGGGAAGAAGACAGAAAACCCAACTACCCACTCTTACACATACACTCATGCTACATATAAGAGATGAAGACTTGGAAAAAATGAGGGAGAGAGAGGATAGAGATAGTTCCAATCAAGGGTGGAATCACGACAGATGTCACTCAGTACAAAACCTACCAGAGATCCAACCAGAAGAGCCAGTTCAGATCTGAGACCAAAATCATGATTGGAGAAGTGATTGAGCAGACACCATATCCATGGTCCTACCTGGTCCAGACAGAGCATGGTATGGTGAGACAAAATAGGCGTGCATTGATGGCCATACAGAAGCAGGCTCCTATCCAGGGAAATCAGTTATCTCCAAAATCTAATGAGCCAGAGACGCTGCATTCATCCACCAATCCAGATGACTACCCGAATGATGAACCTGAGTCATCTACCAATTCCATTCATTTGGCAGAATCAAAGAGCCTACTCAGAGGACTCAAAACCTCAATCCCCTTCAAAGGAAAAGAGGACACGTTATGGTAGACTTGTGAAAGCACTACAGTGATTGTCTATGTAAAAAATGGAAGTCAGAGACTTGGGGGGAGATGTAGTATAATGTGAGATACTGGACATTGAGTTCTTACTGGGTAAAATATGCTAATTATGCTGTATACATCATCACAGGAAGTGATGTAGCACCATGTTTGTGGATGCCTCGTGTACAGGCTTGGAAGACGTAAACTATAGCAGTAAGACATGTTTAATAAAGCTCCCTTATTTCGGAAATAAAGGGTGACGAACTTATTGTACAGTTGAAATAACACCTTCATATGTAAGAAATTAATTATGCAACTAGGAAAACAGTATAAATATTGGAAGCACACATTGGATTTTTAAATTTGGTGGACACACTCCAAGGTCTCTCTTGGTAATGGTACGACTATTGGAGTGAGGCAATGATAGTTATCCCCTTAACTGGAACAGAAGCAACTCGCTAGCTCTATAGTCTTCTGTTTGGAGATTTACGGTATATGATACTTTAGTAATTGATAGATATTTATATCCTACTTAAATATTTTACTGTAACAATATTTAGATGTAAAAATGGATTCTCTACGAGAAACAAGATTGCACTTTTCATACAACTATTAATGCTGTGATTGACTGTCTCACCAACTGTGAATTGCATGTTTGGTTCTTTAATAAACTTTTATATAATTTAGAAATTATATTGTTTTACTTAGTCTTCTGTATCACTAACTCATGAACTCGTCTCCATACACTATTTGGTGGACAGGTACATTATTGAGGAGAGAGTCCCAAACCCTCAAAATATCCACGATATCATAATCTGGCTGAAACTTGACAGCCGATGACCATCTCCAACAAGAGAGAATCGAACCATCTCCCCTTGACATTCAATGGCATTACGATTGCTGAATCCCCCACTATCAACATCCTGGGGGTCACCATTGACCAGAAACTGAACTGGAGTAGCCATATAAATACCATGGCTACAAGAACAGGTCAGAAGCTAGGAACCCTGCAGCGAGTAACTCACCTCCCAAATCCCCAAAGCCTGTCCATCATCTACAAGGCACAGGTCAGGAGTGTGATGGAATACTCTGCACTTGCCTGGATGGGTGCAGCTCCAACAACACTCAAGAAGTTCGACACCATCCAGGACAAAGCAGCTTGCTGATTGGCACACCACCTACAAACATTCACTCCCTCCACCACCGACGCACAGTGGCAGCAGTGTATACCATCTACAAGATGCACTGCAGCAACTCAACAAGGCTCCTTAGACAGCACCTTCCAAACCCGCCACCTCTACCAACTAGAAGGACAAGGGCAGCAAATGCATGGGAACACTACTACCTGCATGTTCTCCTCCAAGTCACACACCATCCTGACTTGGAACTATACCGCCGCTCCTTCACTGTCACTGGGTCAAAAGCCTGGAACTCCCTTCCTAGCAGCACTGTGGGTGTACCTACCTCACATGGACTGCAGTGGTTCAAGAAGGCAGCTCACCACCATCTTCTCAAGGGCAATTAGGGATGGGTAATAAATGCCAGTCTAGCCAGCGATGCCCACATCCCATGAATGAATTTTTAAAAAACGCTATCTGGAGGAGGGCAATATTCTCAGTCGATTCCTTTCCTTTGAGAAGAGTTAGATCAGTCCTTCAGACCTACTCAAGTATCTTTGGGATCTGTCTTTCTCTACCTGAAGTGAGATTGATCATTTGAGAAGTATGCCTGATCTGGGATAGCCCCAAAAAGGGGCTAGGATTATAATCCACCCATCTTGTATGCCACCCCATCATTATCTGAGTTCTCTGCAGCTGAACTTGTCTGCAACCTTGCCCTCCGGTGAGTTGGTAAATGAACCATCCTTTAATCCTAGCCTGGCTACAGCCCACTGATGCCAAGATGACTCACCATGTGCTGATCTAAACTCTATACTTGCCTCCAAGGTACCTGCAGTGCCATTATCTGTGCTGGTGGCTGCGAGTGCCAAATCATGGGAAGAGGCCTTTTTATCAGTGATGTGATGTTGCTCTCTCTCCCCCTGGGGCTGCATTGGCTGAGCAGGTGGAAGTTCTTGGGTGTCTGACAGCAGAATATCTGAAAGGTAAGGTTGGTGTGAGGGAAGTGGGTTAAGGTGGAAAGCAAGAGGTCCATGGTCACACCATCTGCAGTTTGCTCATCCTGCCAGATAGGAGGAAGATGGTACGCTCAGCAGGAGCATAAGGCAGGAACATACAATCATCCTCAATGTTCTCAGTGATGCCAGATAGCATGGGCGCTGTTGCAACTGGCCCTATGATGCTGAAAGACATCTTCTCCGTAGGGCTCAGAGAGCCTTGTCGCCTGTCAGTTCTTCTTTTCTCCTTTATATTTTTTATCACTCTGTGTGTCCTGCAACAATGTCAGTGATTGTGCAGTACTGTGTTTGAGTGATGTGCCTGTCATAGTTGAATAGCAAGAGGTATGTGGGGGCAGCAAGAGGTGGGTGTGAGACTGGCGACTTTGGTAGGTGTGTGAGGGTGAGGTGGAGTATGAGGGTGAGGTGGAGAATCTATATGTTAGGTTTGAGGCCTGAGTGCCAGGGAGTTCTGATGGGTGAGTGATTGGGCTGTGGTGCATTCACTGACCTTGACTGCCCACATGAGGTGATTAGACTTTTTGTGGCACTGCTGCCAGGTCCTTGGGCCTAAATGTCAAGGATTGACCTCCCTGGACACTTGATCCCTTCTAAGAGTGACTCAGCAGGTCTGGCAGCATCTGTGAAAAGAGAAGCAGAGTTAACGTTTCGGGTCATGGTCACTGACCCGAAACGTTAACTCTGCTTCTCTTTTCACAGATGCTGCCAGACCTGCTGAGTGCTTCCAGCATTTCTTGTTTTTATTTCAGATTTCCAGCATCCGCAGTATTTTGCTTTTATTCCCTTCTAAGAGTGGTTCTTGAGGGCCTTCTGGCCCCTTGCAGAACTATGGCATCTTTCCTCCTGCTCACCTTTGCAATAATGCCTCCAGCGTTGCTACTGTCACCCTGGAACCCTCTCTCTACCCTGATGTTCAATTCTCCGTCAGTTAAATTCCACCAATATTATTCAGTGCAGTTTCCCTTTAAGAGGGCAGCCTGCCTTTTAGAAGAGCTAGCTGCTGCACCTTGTGTTTTCTGCACAATGCCAATCAGCTCCCCTGCTGAGTGCAGGTAGAGTCAGCAGCACGAGGAGGACGCTCAGGGCGGGACCAGATTGGCCATATGCTACAATCATGCAAATGAGGGGGGGTGCACCAAATTTACAGGCTGCCCACCTCATTTGGAATCAGCATGGGCAAGTCACGAATGGCAACCCCCACCCCTCCCCCACACTGACAATAAACCAAGGCACACAAATTTCTAGCCCAGGGCGTTTGTGTTGCTCCTTCAGTTACAATCTTTCAGAAAGTTATGATCTGGCACAAAGTGGGTCATATTCATCCAGTCCAAAATGTGTTTATTGATCCAGGAATAAAAGCAGCATTTTCCATACAACTTGTTAAAAAGGAATGAAATATTCCATCACAGCATGGAATTTTTTTTTGAAGAACACTGAAGTTGCAAATGATGCTGAGCAACATCAATATTTCTTGAGTACTCCCTTTGCCTGCTACCTTTTAAAGTTACCTTTACCACATGTTGCCCAAACCAATGGCTGAACTGGAGACCGACCTATCATCATAAAGGTCAGTTTTTTTTTCCACCAACTATTGTTTTAACTGTTTTAGTGCTAAAAACAACTAACTGCCAACACCAATGGAGAGATGTTTAACTTTTGTGCATCATAAATTCTTTCTTGCATCATAATTCCTTTCTTATTCAAAACAAGTAAAATGCCTATTTTTCATTGTAATCTACAACCTACCAAGCAAATTGTGGGAACGAGCAATTTTTAGATATGTAAAGTAAAAACAACCACCAATTACGATGCACCTATATTATTGTTCATTTAAAGCTTCTCAAGCAGATAACAAGTTAGATGCTGCTTAATCACTTTAGATGTTGAAAAGTTAATTTATTGAACATATCATTAAAGATCATTAAGAACTAAAACAGGGTAAAGCTTTCTTTGTTTTCCACATGTGGCAACATTGTAAATATACTTTTTGTAAATGTGTTGATGATTTTACTTGCTCTGAATTAAAAGGATAAGTGTTCAAGCCCCATTCATGACACAAACACATTAATCCAGGCTAATGTTTCAATGCAGCACTAAGAGAATGCTGCATTTTTAGAGGTTAAACTGTCATCTTGGCCACATTTTCAGTTTGATGTAAAAGATCCAAGGACATTGTTCGATAAGGAACTGGGAGTTCTGATCAGTATACTGACCAACATTTCTCCATATCCCGACAACATCAAAAACAGCAGTTCATCTCATATGTTGCTTGTGGGATATTATACACAAACTGGCTTCTATATTTGCCTGTTTAACAACACTGGAAAAATAATTCATTTCATATGTAAAGCTTGGCGACATCCTGAGGGTGTGATCAAGTGCTATTAAAGTGTAAATCCTTTCTTTCCTTTACACAAAGCACTGAGGAAATCTTCCTCCATAGAGGTGATACATCATGAAACATTCTTTGTTCTTATATACAGTGCAACCTGTAAATTATGAACACGCTACGAACTGTCATCAATTGTCCTTTTTATTTTCAGATGTCTTTATTTTCAAAATGGTCTCTGTATGTACAGTAAAAAGTTTTCCAGCAATTTTGAAAAACCAACTGAGATTCCAATCAGCACCTAATCAGCTGCAATAATGTATTGAATCCACCTCCCACACACCAGCATTCAGTTCTGTTCACTTAATAATTTTCAGTTTAAATTCCCATTTCATTTCAAACCATTCTCACTCAAAGCAGAATGTAACTTCAGTATTGAACTGTGTTTCTCAGTTCTACTTACCAGATTAAAGCAGTCATAGGACCAAATAAAGGGAGGATGCACCAGTATATTGAAGCTTCCAAAGACGAGTTCTAGAATGGATTGAGAATATTTGGGAGGGAAAGTACAACAGGTGACATTATGTGCAGGAGTGAAACTGCAGTTTTCAGGTCGGGCAGTGAGTTTGCAGGAAGACTGACTGATAGCTGGGAATGTTCATTATTCTATAGAGCAAGAGCGAGATTAGGACAGTCATCTACGTTCACTTCCCAAAACCAAAGCGCCTCAAAGAAGGGGATCCATCATCAGAAGCCAAGGGAAAGAAGACAATGGCAGGGTCAGGAGACAGGAGCTGCCAGCTGCCACTGAAAGACTGTATGGATGTGGAACTGGAGCAGGAAAGGATGGTCCCTCCTGCTGTTCGCATGCACTTTCCTTGATTTGGGATGTTGGTGAGGTCAGTGCATGCAGGAGCATGTCAGTTTTTTGAGAGAAATGGCTTTTGTAGAATGGAAATTTCTTTAATCAGCATCAATAGCAGCAGAGAAACCACCTTATCCCTGGGATAGAGCCGTGCAAGAATTCGATCCCGAGATAGAGCAGTTTCTCTACTGCTTCAGATGCTGGGTAAAGAGCTTTCCTTGCTGTAAAAGTCATTCCTTTCACAAACCCCAAAACCCAATTGCTACCTCATGCACATCTTCTGTGTTTTAAGTTATAAAAGGACTTGGTGCATTGAAGACTGTCCATAGTCTGTAATTTGTGAGTATCCATGATTTCAGAGTGCCTCTTTTATATAAGTTATTTGGGTCTCTCAATAAGTGTCTCCTTTTTGGGATATCCGTTTATACAGATTTCACTGTACGTAAATATACTCCTCAGAACCAGTGCTGCTGCAACCTATGCCATATCTGTATATATATAATATAGAGCTGTTACTGGACACAATATGTGAATAGTCTGTGAGTGTCATCACAGGAAGTAATGTAACAGAATTTGTATAGAACCTCACAGAGAGTGAAACTGGAAGTCATAGATAGCAGATGCATGCAAATAAACTCCTGTTTCTGTAACCGTCAATTTCTCAAACATTCTTCTGTAAGACTAATCAGCATCAGAATATTATATGGTGCAACAGTAAACTGAAGAAGAAATGGAAAAGTCACCGCCATTAGCAGAGAATTTCGAGGAAGTAGCTGGATAGAATCGAGCGGAGACTTGGATCCGAAGATTTACTAGGTACCATATTGCATTCGGACTTGTGCAGAAGCCAGACAAGAAGCAGGTGAGTACGTTATTATAAGCCATGAGGGAGTGTGCAGATGACACCTGGTAGATTAAGTAACTCAAATTCAGTTAGTGATCAGGGACAACAGGGTGTGATTGCAAGTGAGGTAGGTAGGGGGATCCTGAGTTCAGTTGTGGAGGAGCCTCAGCCTTTGACCTTATCCAACAGGTACGAGATACTTGCTCCCTGTGTGGATGAGGAAAAGGGCTGCGGGGAGGATGAGCCAACTGACCATGGCACCATGGTGCAGAAGGCCATTCAAGAGGGGGGAGCAAAAAGACAAGTGGTAGTTATAGGGGATTCTATAATTAGGGGGATAGATAGTATCCTTTGCAAGCCGGATCGGGAGTCCCGCATGGTGTGTTGCCTGCAGGACATCTCTGACCGGCTTGAAAGGATATTGGAGCTGGAGGGGGAGGATCCAGTTGTTGTGGTCCACGTTGGGACTAACAACATAGGCAAGGCTAAGATGGAGGACCTGTTTGGGGATTATAAAGCACTAGGAACGAAATTAAGGAACAGGTCCTCGAGGGTCATAATCTCCGGATTACTGCCCGAGCCACGTGCAAATTGGCTTAGGGATAAGAATATTAAGGAAGTAAACACGTGGCTAAGGGAGTGGGGTGGGAAAGAGGGGTTCCATTTTATGGGGCATTGGCATCAGTTTTGGAACCGGGGGGATCTGTACCGATGGGACGGTCTCCACTTGAACCAATCTGGAACCAGTGTTCTAGCGAAACGGATAAATAGGGTGGTCTCCAGGACTTTAAACTAGTGGCTCGGGGGGAAGTGAAAGGGAAAACGACAGGGAGTATGATGGTAAATAAAAAGGTAAGCAGCAGGTTAACATGTGTGCAGGAGGGTTTAAGTTCAAGGCAGACTATGAAAGAAGCAGAAAGGAAGGATAACTCAGGAGTTATTATTAGAGATGTTGGAAATCATGAGGGTAAGAAAGTGAGCATAAAGGCACTTTACCTGAATGCTCGTAGCATTCATAACAAGGTTGATGAGTTAACGGCACAAATCATCGCGAATGAATATGGTTTGGTAGCCATTACGGAGACATGGTTACAGGTTGGTCACGACTGGGAGTTAAATATCCAGGGGTACCAGACTATTCGGAAGGACAGACAGGAAGGTAAGGGAGGTGGTGTAGCTCTGATATTCAAGGACAACATCAGGGCGGTACTGAGAGATGATATAGGTTCTATGGAGAATGAGGTTGAATCCATTTGGGTGGAAATTAGAAACTCTAAGAAGAAAAAGTCATTGATAGGCGTAGTCTATAGGCCACCAAATAATAACATCACATTGGGGCGGGCAATAAACAAAGAAATAACTAATGCCTGTAAAAATGGTACGGCAATTATCATGGGGGATTTTAATCTACATGTAGATTGGTCGAACCAGCTCAGTCAGGGTAGCCTTGAGGAGGAGTTCGTTGAGTGTATCCATGATAGTTTTCTTGAACGGTATGTAATGGAACCGACGAGGGAGCAAGCTATCCTAGATCTAGTCCTGTGTAATGAGACAGGAATAATTAATGACCTCATAGTTAGGGATCCTCTTGGAAGGAGTGATCGCAGTATGGTTGAATTTAAAATACAGATGGAAAGTGTGAAGATAAAATCCAATACCAGGGTCCTGCGCTTGAACAAGGGGGACTACAATAGAATGAGGGAGGACCTGGCTAAAGTAGACTGGAAACAAAGATTTTATGGTGGGACAGTTGACGAGCAGTGGAGGACTTTCAAAGCAATTTTTCAAAGTGCTCAGCAAAAGTATATTCCAGTGAAAAGGAAGGACTGGAAGAAAAGGGGTAATCTGCCATGGGTGTCTAAGGAAATAAGGGAGGCTATCAAATTGAAAGAGAAGGCATACAAAGTGGCCAAAAACAGCATGAAACTAGAAGATTGGGAAAAATTTAAAGGTCAACAGAAAGCCACAAAAAGAGCTATAAAGAAAAGTAAGATAGAACATGAGAAAAAACTAGCACAGAATATAAAGACTGATAGCAAAAGTTTCTATAAATATATAAAACGAAAAAGAGTGGCTAAAGTAAACGTTGGTCCTTTAGAGGATGAAAAGGGGAATTTAGTTATGGGATATGATGAAATGGCCGAGGCATTGAACAGGTATTTTGTATCGGTCTTCACAGTGGAGGACATTAATAACATGCCAGTAATTGACAAAGAGACGAACGTAGCTGAGGACCTGGAAACATTCATTATTACGGAAGAGGTAGTGTTGGGCAAGCTAATGGAGCTAAGGATTGATAAGTCTCCTGGCCCTGATGGAATGCATCCCAGGGCACTAAAAGAGATGGTGGGAGAAATAGCAGGTGCACTGGCGGTAATTTTCCAAAATTCGCTGGACTCTGGGGTAGTCCCAGCAGATTGGAAAACAGCAGATGTGACGCCACTGTTTAAAAAGGGAGGTAGACAAAAGATGGGAAATTATAGACCGGTTAGCTTAACCCCTGTAGTGGGGAAGATGCTTGAGTCTATTCTCAAGGAAGAAATAGCAGGGCATCTCGATAGAAATTGTCCCGTTGGGCAGACGCAGCATGGGTTCATGAAGGGCAGGTCATGCTTGACAAATCTTTTGGAATTCTATGATGACATTACAAGCAAGGTGGACAATGGGGACCCAGTGGATGTGGTGTACCTAGATTTCCAAAAGGCCTTCGACAAGGTGCCGCACAAGAGGCTGCTGCATAAGATAAGGATGCATGGCGTTAGGGGTGAAGTATTAGCATGGATAGAGGATTGGTTGACTAACAGGAAGCAGAGAGTGGGGATAAATGAGTGCTATTCTGGTTGGCAATCAGTCACCAGTGGTGTGCCTCAGGGATCGGTGTTGGGACTGCAATTATTTACAATTTATATAGATGATTTGGAGTTGGGGACCACGTGTAAGGTGTCAAAGTTTGCAGATGACACTAAGATGAGTGGCAGAGCAAAGTGTGCAGATGACTGTGAAACTTTGCAGAGGAACATAGATACATTGAGTGAGTGGGCAAAGGTCTGGCAGATGGAATACAATGTTAATAAATGTGAAGTCATTCATTTCGGTAGGAGTAACAGTAAAAAGGATTATTACTTTAATGGTAAAGTTGCAGCATGCTGCTATGCAGAGGGACCTGGGTGTCCTTGTGCATGAATCGCAGAAGGTTGGTCTGCAGGTACAGCAAGTAATTAGGAAGACAAATGGAATTTTGTCCTTCATTGCTAAAGGGATTGAGTTTAAAAGCAGAGAGGTTATGTTGAAGCTGTATAAGGTACTGGTGAGGCCGCACCTGGAGTACTGTGTGCAGTTTTGGTCTCCTTACTTGAGAAAGGATGTACTGGCACTGGAGAGGGTGCAGAGAAGGTTCACTAGGTTGATTCCGGAGTTGAGGGGGTTGGCTTATGAGGAGAGACTGAGTAGATTGGGATTATATTCATTGGAATTCAGAAGAATGAGGGGGGATCTTATAGAAACATATAAAATTATGAAGGGAATAGATAAGATACAAGTAGAGAGGATGTTTCCACTGGCAGGTGAAGCTAGGACAAGAGGGCATCGCCTCAAGATTAGAGGGAGCAGATTTAGGACTGAATTAAGAAGGAACTTCTTCACCCAGAGGGTTGTTAATCTATGGAATTCCTTGCCCAGTGAAGTAGTTGATGCTTCTTCAGTAAACGTTTTTAAAGCTAAGGTAGATATCGTTTTGAACAATAAAGGAATTAAGGGATACGGTGAGAGCACGGGTAAGTGGATCTGAGTCCACGAAAAGATCAGCCATGATCTTATTGAATGGCGGAGCAGGCTCGAGGGGCCGGACGGCCTACTCCTGCTCCTAGTTCTTATGATCTTGTGATCTTATGACATCCTCAAAAGACAGGGCATTGACGAAGAAAAAACTACGTACGAGGAGGTTATTAAGGCTTTGGAGTCATACTTGAGCATCAGAAAAAATGTGGTCACCGAGCACGCCAAATTCAATACGTGGTCTCAGCAGAGAGGAGAAATTATTGATTATTTTATCAATGATTTATATAAGCTCGCTGAAGATTGTGATTGTGGGAAGAGTTAGAGATAGGATTGTGGTTGGAGTGGCAGGCGACGCTCTCTCGGATCATCTATAGTCAAGAGATGATCTTACATTAACCAAGGTGATTCAGATAAGTAGGCAAGCAGAGGTTAGAAAATCTAACCATGTTGTCGTTCAAGGGGACAGGAAGAGTCCGATCTCAAAAATAGCAGACTCTATTGACTACTTAAAGAAAGCAAAGGCAAAAAATGGCAGTCAAAGACAGGAAAGGCAGGAAGAGCTTCTGGAGGCAGCAGCGTTTCACTGCAGTAGGTGTGGCTGAGTGAGGCAGTGGCAGGAAAATGGTCCAGCCAGAGAAGTGGAGTTTATAAAAGGCAAACAGACTTCCAATTGGTATGCAGCAACAAGAAACCAGGGCTGCAAAATGTAAAAAGCAAAGTAAATAAGAAAATTAACAAAGTACAAGATGTACAATGTGTTGAATTTACATTACTAGAAGAAATCCATGAAGCAAGTGAAGGTTCCTGAACAGCAGAGATTCTTGTAGGAGGCTATCAGACAGGATTCAAACTGGACATCAAAGCAGCACTGGCAGTACTGGCAGACACGAGCCATGACTGAAGAAAGTAAGCATCAGACCTACAGGTAAAAAACTGTATGGACCTGATGGCATTGAGCTGCAGGTAAGAGGAGAGCTGAAAATGATTCTGAGTTGCAGGGGAAAATAAATTCCTGAATTATTGTATATTATGAGTTTGATCATTATTAAGCAGAAAAGCTTGCCAAGATTTACAGTTAACATGCAGAGTTGAAGAGCTAAAAGGCATAGAGGAACAGCCCAGGAATTTTTGTTTCCATGAGTGGCCAGCATACATGTCACACAACCCAGTGTTAAGGCAATATTATGAGCAACTATGTCATTTGATTATTGTCGATAATATGATTTGTTGATATTTGAAGAAAGATTAGTTATCCCCAGGATACTAAGATTAGAGATCTTGGAAAGATTACAGCAAGGACATTTAGGAATAACAAAGTGCAGAGCCAGGGCTAGACAGTCAGTTTTGTGGCCTGGTATATTGAAAGAGATCAAAGAGATGATATTAAGGTGTATCACATGTGCTGTCAATCTTCTTGAGATGGAAGAGCCACTAATGTCAACATATTTTCCGTCTAGACCCTGGGAATGTCTAGCTATGGATTTTTTCGAGCATAAAAATGAAATGTTCTTAATCATTGTTGATTTCTCTTCGAAGTGGGTTGAAGTGAAGCAGCTACAGGTCAGAGCTCAGAAGCTGTAATCACATCCTTGAGAGAAATCTTTGCTACACAGAGGATCCCAGACATTGTGATATCCTTAGGCAAGTGGTGAAGCAGAGAGAGGTGTAAGGACTGTGAAATCTTAATGAAAGATAGTGAAGATTTTCAATTAGCAATTTTAAGCTATAGAGCAACACCACTTCAGAATGGTTTAGCCCATGCGAATTGTTGATGGGACAAAGGCTAAGAACACAACTTCCAATATTCCCAAAAACGCTTTAAACCACAAGTGAGTGCAGAAGACTTGGAAAAAGTAAGGGAGAGAGAGGATAGAGGAAGATCTATTCAATCCAAGAATTATGACAGATGTCACAGAACCAAAAACTTGACAGTCGTACACCTGGAGAATCAGTTTGTGTTAGAGATCAGAGAAGGCATGGAGAAGTGATAGAACAATTATCATATCCACGATCATACATTGTCCAAACTGACCAAGGGATGATAAGAAGAGATGGAAGGTCATTAGTGGTGATACCAATGAAGCAGCAGATACAAGAGAGACAATCATCTCAATAAGTTGATGAACCCACAGAGCTGCAATTAGATATCAACCCAGAGGACAACTAGAGTGAAGAACTTGAGTCATCAAATAATTCTACTGAAGTACAAAAGAATGAGAAGGAAGAACAAAAAGACTTGAAACTCCAGACATCTTCTAAAGAGGGAAGAATGCACGATGGCAGACTTGTAAAAACGCCACAACGGTTAAAGTTCTGAGAAGTGAAGTCATAGACTTGATGGAAATGTAGTATAATGCAATATAGGGTTGTTACTAGGAAGAATATGTAAATAGTGTGTAAGTGTCATTACAGGAAGTGATGCAACAGAGCTTGTACAGAACCTCATTGTTACGACCAGGTGATAAAGAGCTCTAGGGGTCCTTCTCAGCCTTCACCTGGTCTTACTGTAACAGGGTTTTATTTTTAAACACACAGTGTTTTTAGCTGCCCCTTGGTGAATCCTTGTTCACTGCTTTCCAATTATAAGGCAACAAAACCTGCACAAACAGGCTTTCTTAGGTTTAAAGAAGAAAGGTGAAATTTTATTAAACTTAAACTCTAATTTGGTTGACGCCTATGGATACATGACGATACATGAGAATGTGTCTCTCTCAGCAGCTAATTGTTAATATTTGGAAAGCACAGCTGAGAAGACTCACTTGCCTTTAACTTTATAAAGATTCAACATCAAGTTTTTAAAAGTTCCCAGGTTGTTTCTACTTTTAAATGTGGTGCTGAATTTTCATCTTGTGTGTGGGAAATAGGAGCTGGGACTGTTTCCAGGTCCTGAACCTACCACTGGGGATGCAGTCACTAACCTGGTACTTTGACCGGGGTGGGGGGTTCTTAATTGGTATTGAGACAGGTTCCCTGTCCAATTAAGGATGACAGGGGGGCTCTCAAAGCTGGAGGGCCAATCAGAGGCCTTCCAGCTTCAGAGGAGCAGCCAGTTTCAGTAAACATTAAGTAACTGAGAGGGTGCTTCAACAAGAAGGTGTCCTCTCAGCCACTTATTAAAAAATTTAAATAAAAAATACAGAAAGCATCCAGGCTACCACTGTGGCAGGGGGACATCTGAAGGGCGACCTTTGGCTGCATCCCAACCCAGGCAGGCAGTGGTAGGGGGGGGGAGCAGTAGGCCTGCCTGGAGAGCTGACACCCCAGCCTGCCGATGGGTGCCTGCCTCCACGCAGATAAACTGCACACACCCCCGCCCGCCCCTCCCCTCCCCACCCTGTCTCATTGGGAAACTGGTGGCCAACCTGAAAAGCCCAGTCAGCCTCCATTACTTATCCTTAGCAAGGCTCTTAATGAGCATAATTGCCTGTCCATCTCATGAGAGTGGACAGTCTTCTTGGGCCCCAAACCCATGCCAGCCAAATGGAAACCAGCACGCCAGCTGGCCGTGTAATTTTTGGGCCCTGTCCGCCTTTGTTCCCGACTTTGGCAAGGCCCAAAAATTCAGCCTGTGGTGTCACTCTGGAGTGGAGTTGGATCACAGCAAGTGTAAGCTCAAAGATGACCCCATGGAGACATTTTACATCACTTAGCTATCATGTGTTTAAGTGTCACATAAGGACCTCAAATTTGAAGTATGCTGCCATTTTGTTTGCATTAATATGCACCTGAAATGGCTTTGCTTGACAAAAAAGTGTAAACTGCATACTACGTATTTAACCAACTATTAAATATTAGTATTCAACCAATCGCAGACATTTTATTTATTAAAATTCTAATGTCTTTAAAAGACAAGTGATTTCAACAAAATGTCTCAAAGCAGCTGTTAGAAGTTTCAGTTTTCTGTCAACGGTACTGATGTCGAATAACATATTTTACCAAAGTCTCACATGAATCACCTCCTGGAAATCCATGCAAGTTAGAGCTGGCATTAAAATTATGAGCCCTGAAGGTGATTTGCAATCTTTTAAGCTCACTTCAGATCTCCATCTGTCATTTTTGTTTTCAAGCATATCACATGTGGTTGCAAATGTAATAAGAATGTCCTTGATTTCATGAGCACACAGAAGATGATAACAAAACAGAATAAAGAATATGTAATATCATTCATTATTTTATTCCTTTAAGAATTCAAGCCACAAGGATAGGAAAGTGAGATTACAATCCCATACATTTTTATAATAATTTATCATGGCAAACTCAATTAGTCTTAATTAATGGGAAAATAATGGTTATGTTTGTTCAGCCAAACACCAAGGCTTTTGATGGATGATGTAATTGCAAAGAGGTATCTGTTACCTAATTACCACCCATAAACTCACAGATGGTTCATCTGGAGCTTCCCAGTTGCCAAAAATACAAAACTGTATGACTACATGGACAATCACTGGGCTATCAAATGTGCATCACTTCTCATATATACACTCTAACAATCTGCTAGTAAGAGAATTTAAGCCATGTGGGATAGCTGAAGAAAGACAGAAAGGGATATCCCTCGGGTCACTGCGGGATATGGAAAATATTCCATGAGCCATCTTGACCTTGGAATCACGAGCAGTGACATTGCAAGTGAGTTATGCAGGTCAGGATTGTGAGTGAAATATTTTTATGTATCCCACAGCAACGCTGCTTTTTTTTTAACCACGTGTGTTTTATTGGAGGCTGGCAGCCTTTTTATGATTTTATTTTATTTCATTGTTATTCCAGAAGTTAATGACAGTTACAGCTGATATGAATGCAAACTGAAGCCATGAATTCCCTATAATCAAACTCCTCAGAATCAGAACAAATATGTAAAACAACTTGCTGCTCCAATTAACTCTCTCTTCTTGCAGATCCCAGAAAGCTGTGACCAGAATTTAATCTTCAAATTTAAACCACTTTTAAGTCATCAGGTTGTGATATTTGGTGCACTGTGTGCTAATGCAGTATGGTTAGTTGGAAAACTTCATTTATAGGTAGGAAATGTAAGATAGACTTAAAACCTGAAGAGTAAGGACAGATTAATATGTGGATTACATGATGCTTATGGCACATTGGTATAGTTGGGAATATTAAGTATGGTTGTTGCAGAAGGAGAAATTAGGAAAGCAGAGAGCTGACCAGATGAAAGACTGAGGGAAGAACTACACATTGATGAGGTAGTGCTAGAGGAAAACACCCTGTATCTAGAAAACGTGTTATGCCAAATGACGATTTTTAATTCATCGGTTGGAAACCTACATTAAACTTTTCAAAAGGAAAGCAGGGATCCTACATTAAACTTTTCAAAAGCTGGCAGCCAAGATGGCCACCACAAATTGCACTGAAATACCTCACATTCCAGGACTTTGAATTGGAGAAGCATGTCTACCGAGGTCCCCATCCAGGACAATGGCTTGGATCACTGAGTAGATTATCCAGTATCTGTCTTGTAAGTAGGACATTCAAAGCCATCTTGACGTATTCATGATTGAAGACGTATCTCCAGGGGGTAAAAGATTGAAACAATGAGACATGAGAGAGATTGAGAATTCCTAGACTTAAATCTAACTAAATTGCAAAAAAGGAGTCTAGACAATCATGTGACCACCTCCCCATCTGTAAATGGCCTAGCAAATCACTGTTGTGTCTAACCACTGCAAAGTCAATAAGAAATGAAACCAGACAGACCACCTGGCAACATCAAACCCAGCCTTGTTGACACTGCAATGTCCTTTTTTTTTACCAACATCAGGGTGTTTGTGCCAAAGTTGGGAGAGCTGTCCCACAGATTAGTCAAGCAACAGCCTGACGTAGTTATACTTACAGAATCATACCTGACAGACAGTGTCCCAGACAGTGCCATCACCATCTCCGGGTATGTCCTGTCCAACTGGCAGGACAGACCCAGCCGCAGTGGCGGCACAGTGGTATACAGTCAGAAGGGAGTTGCCCCTCAGCATCGAGTCCAGACCCAATGAAGTCTCATGCCATCAGGTCAAGCATGGGCAAAGAAACCTCCTGCTGATTGCCACCTACTGACCACGCCACCACCACCACCCCACCCCCCCCCACCCCCTCAGCTGATGAATCAGTACTCCTCCACATTGAACAGCACTTGGATGAAACACTGAGGGTGGGAATGGCACAGAAGGTACTCTGGGTGGGGGACTTCAAGGTCCATCACCGAATGGCTCAGTAGTACCACTACTGACTGAGTTGGCTGAGTCCTAAAAGACATAGCTGTTAGATTAGGTCTGTGGCAGGTGGTGAAGGAATGAACAAGAGGGAAAAATATACTTGACGTCTGCCTCACCAATCTGCCTGCTGCAGTTGCATCTGTCCATGACAGTATTGATAGGAGTGACCACTGCACAGTCCTTGTGAAGACAAAGTCCCGTCTTCACATTGAGGATACCCTCCTTCGTGTTGTGTGGCAGTATCACCGTGCTAAATGGGATAGATTTCGAACAGGTCTAGCAAGGCAAAACTGGGCATCCATGAGGTGCCGTGGGCCATCAGCAGCAGCAGAATTGTACTCAACCACAATCTGTAACCTCATGGCCCAGCATATCTCCCACTCTACCATTACCATCAAGCCGGGAGAACCAACCCTGGTTCAATGAAGAAAATGAGGTGTCAACCTGGTAAAGCTACAACTAGGACTACTTGCATGCCAAACAACATAAGTTGCATGTGATAGACAGAGCTAAGCAATCCGCTAGCCAACAAACAAACAGAACTTGCTGCGCCCCTAGCCAAGCTGTTCCAGTACAGCTACAACACTGGCATTTACCTGGCAATGTGGAAAATTGCCCAGGTATGTCCTGTACACAAAAAGCAGGACAGGTCCAACCCAGCCAATTACTGCCCCATCAGTCTATTCTCGATCATCAGTAAAGTGATGGAAGGTGTCATCGACAGTGCTATCAAGCGGCACTTGCTTAGCAATAACCTGCTTAGTATTGCTCAGTTTGGTTTCCGTCAGGGCCACTCAGCTCCTGACCTCATTACAGCTTTGGTTCAAACATGGACAGAAGAACTGAACTCAAGAGGTGAGGTGAGAGTGACTGCTCTTGACATCAAGACAGCATTTGACTGAGTATGGCATCAAGGGGCCTGAGCAAAACTGGAGTCAATGGGAATCAGGGGGAAATCAGGATTGGTATCTAGCGTAAAGGAAGATGGTTGTGGTTGTTGGAGGTCAATCATCTCAGCTCCAGGACATCACTGCAGGAGTTCCTTAGGGTAGTGTCCCAGGCCCAACCATCTTCAGCTGCTTCATTAATGACCTTCCTTCAATCATAAGGGCAAAAGTGGGAATGTTTGCTGATGATTGCACAATGTTCAGTACCATTCTTGACTCCTCAGATACTAAAACAATCTGTGTAGAAATGCAGCAAGACCTGGACAATATCCAGGCTTGGACTGATAAGTGACAAGCAGCGTTCACGCCACACAAGTGCCAGACAATGACTATCTCCAACGAGAGAGAATCTAACCATATCTCCTTGACATTCAATGGCATTATGATCGCTGAATCTCTCACTATCAACAGCCTGGGGGTTGCCACTGACCAGAAACTGAACTGGAGTAGTCATATAAATACCATGGCTGTACAAGCAAGTCAGAGACGAGGAATCCTGCGGCAAGTAACTCACCTCCCGAATCCCCAAAGCCTGTCCACTATCTACAAGGCACAAGTCAGAAGTGTGATTGAATACTCTCCACTTGCCTGGATGGGTACAGCTCCAACAACACTCAAAAAGCTCGACGCCATCCAGGACAAAGCAGCCCGCTTGTTTGGCACTCCATTCACAAACATTCACTCCCACTGATGCACAGTGACAGCAGTGTGTACCATCTATAATATGCACTGCTGCAATGCACCAAGGATCCTTAGACAGTACCTTCCAAACCCGCCACCTCTACCACCTAGAAGGACAAGGGCAGCAAATGCATGGGAACACCACCACAGGCAAGTTCTCCTCCAAGCCACACACCATCCTGTCTTGGAACTATATCACCGGTCCTTCACTGTCACTGGGTCAAAATCCTGGAATTCCCTTCCTAACAGCACTGTGGGTGTACCTACCCCACATGGACTGCAGCAGTTCAAGAAGGTAGCTCGAGCAATTAGGGATGGGCAATAAATGCTGGCCTTGCCAGCGACACCCACATCCCATGAACAAATAAAAAAATACAATGTTGTAAATTAGGTAGTCAACTTAAGCTGCCAGCAAAATCATCTTTTAGTTGGTCTTTTAAAAATGTCTTTTTAAAACAATGTGCATTCAGATCTCCAGTCAGTGACTGAAAGAAAATTATCATTCAACATATCACATGGCGTAACACCTCCCAACCACACACAATGAAATGTGACAACAGGAACATTTCATTATGAGGCCACAAATTAACAAGAAACTGTACACACACACTCATCAGTCTCAATGTCATAGCCATACTCTGGCTCAGTTTTTTCCTTATCCAGGATTGTACACGAGCACAACTTGGGAACTCCAACTTCTTTGACTGGGCTCAATCAGCTTGTGCTCCAGCATATACTGAATTTCCTCATGTATTTCCACAATATCTTCATTTTCCAGATTCTCTATATCAATGAACTTAATCCTGGACTCAAAATTATTCATAACTTTGTGAAAATCATCCAATGCTTTTTGTACTTTTTTTTCTGTGCTCATTCAGCCTGGCCCACAATTCCTCCTCAGTTAGGATACTTGACTTGCAGTCACCACCACCATCACCACTCTCCAAATCTGCCACAAAAACCTTTTCGGTTTTCGGATTTTCCTTTGTCTTATGAGCTTCTCTAGGTCTCCCTTCAGAATTTAAATCTTTAATTTCTAGGTCTTCATTTTGAATTTCTTCCTGAACCTGGGTCAGTTTCCTGGGACCTAGGCAATAGGGATTTTGTTTTAGGGGAGGGGGTTTCACCTACATCCACATCACCTAGAGATAGGGTTATGTACCCTAGTTTGTCCCTGTAGATCCCTTTAAACGCTGTGAGCAGGTTTGTTAGGTCTCCTCTCTGTTCTGCACTTAAATAGGAGAGTACAGTGTCTAACCAGACAGTAGGGAGTTCAATTTGGGAATCCTCCTGGCCTCCCTCTAACTCGTCCTCACAGTCTCTTTCGGTCTCCATTTACCTGCCTGCCTGATAGACCTGTGCTTGTTTGTCCTCTTCCCTGCTGTGATACCGTTTTAACATATTGATGTGGCATAGCCTTTGCTTTTTCCTACAATCTGGGGTGTCAATTATATAATTCACCTGGTAATTCTCTTTGCAATTCTGTACAGACCACTGAACTGGTCTTTCAATGCTTCTCCCTGTATTGGTAATAGCACTAACACTTGGTGTCCAGGCAGAAATGTTTTGCCTTTATCTGCTGCCTTTTCATAGCTGTCTGAGAGGTTTCTCAGTGCTCCTGAGCCAGTAATATCTGTAAATCAGGAGGTGGAAGGAAGAGAGGAACTTGGTGAAATTACAGTCACCAGGCAAGCAGTACTGAGCAAACTGATGGTGCTCACAAGTCCCCGGGTCCTGATCCTCTTCATCCTAGTGTCTTAAAAGAGGTGGCTAATGAGGTGGTAGATGCTTTGGTGTTAATTTTTCAAAATTCACTAAATTTTAGAAAGATTCCAGCGAGGGGTGGGGGAGAGGGGTTGCTGTGGGGGAGGCAGAAAACAGGTAACTATAGGCCAGTTAACTTGACATCTGTCCTGGGGAAGGTGTTAGAAGTGATCATTAAAGAGGCTATAGCTGGGCACTTAGAAAAACTCAAGGTAATTGAGAAATTGAGAATAGTCAGCAAGGTTTTGTGAAACGGAAATCATGTTTACCCAATTTATAGGAGTCCTTCGAAGGAGTAACATGTGCTGTGGATAAAGGGGAGCCCGTTAACGTACTGTACTTGGATTTCCAGAAGGCATTTGACAAGATGCCACATAAAAGGTTATTGCGCAAATTAGGAGCTCATGGTATAGTGGGTAACATATTAGCATGGATAGATGATTGGCTGGCTGGCAGAAAACAGGGAGTATGCATAAATGGGTCCTATTCTGATTGGCAGAATGTGACAAGTGGAGTCCCGCAGGGGTGTGTGCTGGTGTCCAAACTTTTTACAATTTATATCAATGACTTAGATGAGGGGAGTGATTGCATGGTAGCTAAATTTGCAGGTGACACAAAGATAGGTAAGAAAGTATGTTGTGAAGAGGACACAAAGGAGGTTGCAGACCAATATAGATAGATTGAGTGAGTGGGCAAAAATCTGGCAATGGAGTATAATGTGGGAAAATGTGAAGTTGTTCACTTTGGCGGGAAGAATTGAAAAGCAGAGTATTACTTAAACAGAGAACGACTGCAGAATTCTGGGGTGCAGAGGGATCTAAGTGTTCTCATGCATGAGTTACAAATTGTTAGTATGCAGGTCCAGAAAGTCATAGAGAAGGCTAATGGAATGCGGTCTCCTTTGTTAACCGTGGCGCGGAGTCAACTCCCCCTTGTCCCCTTTATTCCCTGCACCCACTTGATCCTGGCTGTCATGTGGGACTGAAGTCCTCTTAATTCAGGCTCAGGCTGAGTGTTTGGGATATCAGGTTACAGGAGAGCCACCCTCCAGCTTAATCCACAGCTACAGTTAATGGCTTAGTACAAAGAGGAGGAAACTCAGTCTTTTCTTTAACTATCAATTTACTTTATTCACGTTGTTGTACAATGTAAGAATAAGGCTTATACACTTAGTTAGACAAAAGCATGCAACTCCAACTGAGTTATACAGTTAATAACAAAATTAGCTAGAATTCATAAGCACACCCACTAGGTTCCTCTGACCTTTCCCTGACCTAGTCACAAAAAACTTAAGGATAATACCCGAAAAAGGGAGAGTTAACGCTGGCCAGGCGTTCTGTTCTCTCTCTCTTCTACATCGTTGCCGCGTTGCTCACGCAGGGTCTTCCGCTTCCATGATGGTTCATCTCTGGAGTTTTCGCTGGCTCTATGCCCAAAAAGCTCTATTCTTATCCTGTTGCTTATCTCTCCAAATCTGAGCTGTGTCTTTCCGGTTGGCTTAAGCTTGCTCACCTCGTTCACATCTTCTCTTAATTGGCCCAGGCCCAAAGACCCCGGTATCACACCGTGTCCAAATAAGGCCCTTTTCCTGTGATCAATCCTTTGTCTTGTCTCATAAAGTAATTAGTTCAAACTGGTTTTTACCATCACAGGCCAGTGTCTGAACTCCAGGTTAATACAGATCAAACAATCCCAGCAGTTTGTAACTGATTCTGTATTTCTTACAGCCCCTGGCCAACATCTCACCCCTCATGATCCAAAGATACTTATCTTAGGATCATCAAATTTCCCTGCTCTGTGAACCATTCCTGAGAACGTCATTGTCCCCCAATGAGTGTGCAATACTGTTACATATAAAAAGATACATTTATAAAACTTAATATATACAGTTGTGTTTTCTTTTACAGCTTTTGTTTATATTGATAACCATTCCTTCTGTTTCATTATAACCCCATCATCCAATCTTCGCAAAATTTCATTTTTTCACCTTCTAAGCTGATATACATTGAATATAACAATTATTAGCGCACATAGAACCACTATGACAGCAATATGTGATACAATTCTGACCCATGGATGTATTTGAACATTAGATCCCCAATTCCAAAAGTTACTCCAAAACCCTGGGTCACGCAACAGTTCATTTGCCTTGTCGGCATGAGTTCTAATTGTTTTAGTGTGTTTATTCCATTGATGAACCATCCCTTTTGCCTCTTCTGCTATTTGTGCCCAATCCGCTGTCAGGTGTGGGATGGGTGGTAATTCGGTGGCAATATGTTCCTGTACCTCTTGATCTGTATCAGTACGCTGGACCGTGAGATTCTCCTTTATCACTATCCTCTTTATTGGCTTAGGCAGGACTTGTCCACCAACAACCAAGTCCGAGGTTACATTGTGAATGGCTACATTGTGTCCCTCCAGAGGGCACTGTTTCCATCCCTTCTTGTAATTTATAGCAGCCGTGGCTTGGTAATATGTTTTCCCCACAAGGGCATATTGTAAAAAGGTCTGGTTATTAACAGGCAAAATGGACAATTTTCATAGGTGCTGAGCCTGCAATTTGTAAGTTTCTGTCTGGTTGTCTCTTCCGGACGGGCCCAGTGATTCACCCCTTGATGACATTTTGACAAATCTACCCCTTTCTCAACACCATCCATTATAATGGCATGAGATGGTGGGTTACTTAAAGATATCCAAATACCCTCCTGATACTTGCCCATGTTATGGACTCTCTTTAAAGGGTAGGTCAAATTACTCCCGTGTCGGGGAATATGAAACACTGCCCCTACATAATATCTTCCTCTATCCTCTTCACAGGTACCTAACACTCTGTTAGTTAAGGTCAAACTTCTGTTCCCTCTGGTATACCCAATGTTTTTCCCACGCACGCCAACCCATCCACTCCCACATAATACAAATTAAAATCTTCTCGCTGTCCTTTGTTGGTTCGAGCTATCTTGATCTGCCGAGCAAAGTTGTTTCTGGCCACGGGATAATCTTCCTGCGTCGACACTGCTTCAGGCACGTTCATTCGTCGTGATAGCTTCGATGCGGGTTCACCTATAGTCCCAAATATGGTCAATTCAATTGCAATGCAATGTATCACCCTCTTCATTGTGGGCTGGACCTGTAATATACAAGTGTAATTTCTGCTCTTATTTACAGTTTCCTTCTTATCCTATTTTAAGTCCAGTCTCTCCATACACTGAGCCAGGCTGTCTATATCTTGTTCCCAATTTGTTACTGATTCTAACCGTCCATTTCTCCTAGTCCACTTACTTCCCCTGGTTTCTTTATTTTTCTTTCGTTTTTTCCCTCGATTTCCCTCTGTATGCGGATGTACAACTTCAGGTTGTCTTTCAAACACTTCCGCTTGGATCTGCAGTTGATCCTGCTCTTGATCTCCCTGACCTTCGATCGGAACATCGGTAGCATCAAGCATCACATGCCAACTGTGATTATCTTGTTTTTCTCCTGCTAACTTTAACTGATTAATGTGATACCAGCCACTCTTATCTGGCGCCGTCAATACTTTGTATACAGATGGACCAGCTTTATCTACTATCTCATTGGGATCGGCGAACTTTGGACTCAAAAATGAGGTGGGCTGGTATATTTTGATCATTACCCTTTGTCCGGGGCTCAACTCTATCGGACTGGCTTTCGCATCGAAATAAGCCTTACTTTGCTGTCTCTTCTTTCCCTGTTGGTGAGCTGCTACGTAATTTGCTTCCCTCACTGTTTCTACTAATTGTTGTACCCATTTTTCTGATATAATACTGTCCACCTCGGGTTCGGACAAGTCCAAACCTACCAACCCCTCCATTCCTCTCATGTCCCTTCCCGTCATGAGTTTATAGGGAGTACAACCTGTTGATGAAGCTACGGTATTCCTGATTACCATCAACACATAGGGCAGAACAACCTGCCAGGTCGCCTTGTGCTGCTGTACCATTTTAGCTATCATGTTTTTCAATGCCCGATTCATCCTTTCCACAATTCCACTAGACTGTGGTCTATAGGGTATGTGGAATTTCTGTTTAACCCCAAAGAGGGTCATTACATTTTGCATTACTTGGGCTGTAAAATGTGTTCCCTGATCTGATTCTATGCTTTGGGGTAAACCCCATCGAGTGAATACCCTTTCTAACAGTATTTTCGCGGTGACTTTGGCTGTATTTGTTCTGGTTGGGAAAGCTTCCACCCATTTGGTAAACGTATCTACTATTACCAGAATGTATTTAAACCCTCCTGGAGTGGGGGGTAAGGGTCCTACATAGTCTATCTGTAAATTAGTCCAAGGCCCTTCTACTGGTCTAGTATGTCGGAGGGCCCCTTTCTTGACATTCCTATCGGGGTTGTGTTGTGCACAGATCAAACAATTCCTGACGTAATGTTCGACGTCACCTTTCATTCCAGGCCACCAGCACACCTCCTTCATCCTTTCCAGGGTACTCTCTATCCCCTTTATGTCCCCATAAGTCATGGGACCAGTGGATTATTTGGTTTCGTCCCCCCTCTGGCACTACGAATTTTCCTTCACATAAAACCACCCCGTCCTGAATATATATCTCCTTGTACTCTTTGTATGTATCTGACTCTACTCCTTCTATCAGTTTTTTCAATTCTCCATCTTTCTTCTGCTCCTCTGTTAAATCCATGACCAGGTAGGCTCTGGTGTTTGTCCTGGCCTCCTCCCCGACCTACATTTTCTCATCTCGGGTTTGGGCATTCTCTTTTGAAATATCCCTCCTGGCCACAGTTATAGTAGTGGGTCGGCCCACCCGGAGTTCTCCCTGTTCCTGGGACGGATCCTCTCCCAATGCCTCTACCCCTTCCTCCTGTCTGAAAGGCTGGGTGGGGTGCCCCTTGTGCAGTTCCCCTCCCTTCATTTCTCCAGGTTATTGTCTGATCTTTTACAGGCATCGCCTTTCCCCCAGGGGCCCTCGAAAATTTTGTTGTTTCCTTCTCCCATGCTCTAACCATCCTCCTGAGTACCCAAGCCTCTGCGTGCGTGTCATCAGAGGGATCAAATTGATCTAATGCCCTTCTTGACTCCTCAGTGCCATGTGACACCAGCGTTCTCAGCCATCGGTTTCTAATCTCTGGCGTTGGATTGGCTCTCTCTAGGTTCGCACCATATACCCCTTGAAACACCGCCCAGATGTGAGCCGCAAACGCGACAGGGTGTTCACCTTTTCTTTGATAGCATTTTGTTAGCGCCTCCACTGGGTCCCCTCTATTAGCACCCATGACATTTAATACTTGTTTTTTTAAGTCCTCATTTGTGCCTCTACCGAGTTTTTGTTCCTCCGGTAGGGCGAAGTGTATGTGTGGGTGTAGGCACATTATAATTAATTTTCTTTCTTCAGCATGATCCAAGCCGTGTATTCCTCTCTGTTGACTGACCGCTTGGAACAGCTCCCTAGGATCACCCCCGGGTACGCACGTCCCAATATCTTTCGCAATGTCCCTCAATTGCTGTACCCACATTGGAGTGGAATATGTCATACGTGGGCCAGCTGTCACCTGGCCATCTGCCCCTATCGCTGCCCTAGTAGTCACAAGGGGGGCCATGGGGGCCGACGGCTCCTTTGGCTCTGGCTCATACGCTGGCAGAGGATCCTCGGGTAGAGGGTCTTCATCGTCATGGCCGTATCTAGCCACTTCGTTTGCTAACTCATTCCAATCTATGCCCCCTTCACCGTTCTCCTCACTTCTTTCGGGTGCAAAAGCACAGATTATACCTCTCTGCGTGGCTAGCTGCTCTTGCAGTCTTGCTATGTATTTTTGACACTTTGTGTGATAACCTGAATTACTTCTCTTTTCCTGAGCTGCCCTCTGAATCACATTCATGGCAGCTTTTAACACTACATTGCTGCTTCCATCCTTCCACCTCAGCTGCTTGGGCTTCTCCCTCTCGCCTACTTTTTTCCATAACTAGTTTTTCACACTGTAACTGATATTGGTTCATATGCATCAAATCCGCACTTCTCCGTCCCTGCAAATCTGTTACTTTTTGACTAAGGCGGGCTGCTTCCTCACGGAGTTTTTAAATCTCTTATAAAAGGTTATAAGAGACAGGATTTATAATCATCTTGAAAAGAATAAGTACATTAGAGATAGTCAGCACGGTTTTATGACGGGTAGGTCGTGCCTCACAAACCTTATTGAGTTTTTCGAGAAGGTGACCAAACAGGTGGATGAGGGTAAAGCAGTGGATGTGGTGTATATGGATTTCAGTAAGGCGTTTGATAAGGTTCCCCACGGTAGGCTATTGCAGAAAATATGGAAGTATGGGGTTGAAGGCGATTTAGAGCTTTGGATCAGAAATTGGCTAGCTGAAAGAAGACAGAGGGTGGTGGTTGATGGCAAATGTTCATCCTGGAGTTTAGTTACTAGTGGTGTACCGCAAGGATCTGTTTTGGGGCCACTGCTGTTTGTCATTTTTATAAATGACCTGGAAGAGGGTGTAGAAGGGTGGGTTAGTAAATTTGCAGATGACACTAAGGTCGGTGGAGTTGTGGATAGTGCCGAAGGATGTTGTAGGGTACAGAGAGACATAGATAGGCTGCAGAGCTGGGCTGAGAGATGGCAAATGGAGTTTAATGCGGAAAAGTGTGAGGTGATTCACTTTGGAAGGAGTAACAGGAATGCAGAGTACTGGGCTAATGGGAAGATTCTTGGTAGTGTAGATGAACAGAGAGATCTTGGTGTCCAGGTGCATAAATCCCTGAAGGTTGCTAACCAGGTTAATAGGGCTGTTAAGAAGGCATATGGTGTGTTAGCTTTTATTAGTAGGGGGGTCGAGTTTCGGAGCCACGAGGTCATGCTGCAGCTGTACAAAACTCTGGTGAGACCGCACCTGGAGTATTGCGTGCAGTTCTGGTCACCGCATTATAGGAAGGATGTGGAAGCTATGGAAAGGGTGCAGAGGAGATTTACTAGGATGTTGCCTGGTATGGAGGGAAGGTCTTACGAGGAAAGGCTGAGGGACTTGAGGTTGTTTTCGTTGGAGAGAAGGAGGAGGAGAGGTGACTTAATAGAGACATATAAGATAATCAGAGGGTTAGATAGGGTGGATAGTGAGCGTCTTTTTCCTCGGATGGTGATGGCAAACACGAGGGGACATAGCTTCAAGTTGAGGGGTGATAGATATAGGACAGATGTGAGAGGTAGTTTCTTTACTCAGAGGGTAGTAAGGGCGTGGAACGCCCTGCCTGCAGCAGTAGTAGATTCGCCAACTTTAAGGGCATTTAAGTGGACATTGGATAGACACATGGATGAAAATGGAATAGTGTAGGTCAGATGGTTTCACAGGTCGGCGCAACATCGAGGGCCGAAGGGCCTGTACTGCGCTGTAATGTTCTAATTCTAATTCTAGTCTGTTCTGCTCATTTTTAGCCTGCTGTTGGCATTCTATACATTCCTCAAGTAAGCAGCCGATAGCTACTGACTTCTGTATCTTTTTAAATTTCCTAGCTGACATCTTTGCTTGTGCAATCTTCCAAAGGGCTTCCCCTAGGGGTTTTCCCTTATCGCTATTGTGACCGGCATATGCTCCGTATTGTGTCCACTTCGCTATTACGTATTTTTGGAAGAATCCCTTCCAATCAAAACAATCCGAGTCTGCAAGGTTTGGTGATTGCCTTTGTTTTGTCATCTTATGTTAATAGCTACAAATTAACCCCTAAGTTCCTGTTCTCTCTGTACTTTGCCAATTTGGTTCAGGTCGAGTCTCCCGCTGATTCAACAGAGAGATTTATCCTCGAGCCCACCCAGGGAAGCCAATTATGTTAACCGTGGTGCGGAGTCAACTCCCCCTTGTCCCCTTTATTCCCTGCACCCACTTGATCCTGGCCGTCACGTGGGACTGAAGTCCTCTTAATTCAGGCTCAGGCTGAGTGTTTGGGATATCAGGTTACAGGAGAGCCACCCTCCAGCTTAATCCACAGCTACAGTTAATGGCTTAGTACAAAGAGGAGGAACTCAGTCCTTTCTTTAACTATTAATTTACATTATTCACGTTGTTGTACAATGTAAGAATAAGGCTTATACACTTAGTTAGACAAAAGCATGCAACTCCAACTGAGTTATACAGTTAATAACAAAACTAGCTAGAATTCATAAGCACACGGACTAGGTTCCTCTGACCTTTCCCTGACCTAGTCACAAAAAACTTAAGGATATTACCCGAAAAAGGGAGAGTTAACGCTGGCCAGGCGTTCTGTTCTCTCTCTCTTCTACGTCGTCGCCGCGTCGCTCACGCAGGGTCTTCCGCTTCCACGATGGTTCATCTCTGGAGTTTTCGCTGGCTCTATGCCCAAAAAGCTCTATTCTTATCCTGTTGCTTATCTCTCCAAATCTGAGCTGTGTCTTTCCGGTTGGCTTAAGCTTGCTCACCTCGTTCACATCTTCTCTTAATTGGCCCAGGCCCAAAGACACCGGAATCACACCGTGTCCAAATAAGGCCCTTTTCCTATCATTGATCCTTTGCCTTGTCTCATAAAGTAATTAGTTCAAACTGGATTTTACCAGCACAGGCCAGTGTCTGAACTCCAGGTTACTACAGGTCAAACAATCCTAGCAGTTTGTAACTGATTCTGTATTTCTTACTGATATGGTCAAGTGAGGGGGCGTGGGGTCAAAGAACTTCCCTCTTTTCCCTCTCCTTGTTTGACCACAACAGGTTTAATTCTTTCTTAAAGCGGATGTACTGGCCAATCCATTAGATGTTTGATTTCTTACTTGCTATGATCGTAACAGGAACCTATCAGCAAGTTTTCTTGAGTTAACAAAGGAAGGAGTTAACTTATTTCTTCCTATCTAGACTCTATCTTTTCTCCGCTGGTCCAGTCTCTTCCCACCTACATCCGTGACTCTTCTGACGCCCTACATCATTTTGACAATTTCCAGTTTCCTGGTCCCAACCGCCTCCTCTTCACTATGGACGTCCAATCGCTCTTCACCTCCATCCCCCACCAGGATGGTTTGAGGGCTCTCCACTTCATCCTGGAACGGAGGCCCAACCAGTCCCCATCCACCACCACCCTCCTCCGCCTGGCTGAACTTGTTCTCACATTGAACAACTTCTCCTTCAACTCCATGCACTTCCTTCAAGTAAAAGGTGTCGCTATGGGTACCCGCATGGGTCCTAGTTATGCCTGTCTTTTTGTGGGATATGTCGAGCATTCGTTGTTCCAGTCCTACTCAGGCCCCCTCCCCCAACTCTTTTTCCGGTACATTGATGACTGTATCGGTGCCGTTTCCTGCTCCCGCCCCGAACTAGAAAACTTTATCAACTTTGCTTCCAATTTCCACCCTTCTCTCACCTTTACATGGTCCATCTCTGACACTTCCCTTCCCTTCCTCGACTTCTCTGTCTCCATCTCTGGGGATAGGTTGTCTACCAATATCCATTATAAGCCCACTGACTCCCACAGCTACCTCGACTACACTTCTTCACACCCTACCTCCTGTAAGGACTCCATTCCATTCTCCCAGTTTCTCCGTCTCCGACGCATCTGCTCTGATGATGCTACCTTCCATGACGGTGCTTCTGATATGACCTCCTTTTTCCTCAACCGAGGATTTCCCCCCACTGTGGTTGACAGGGCCCTCAACCGTGTCCGACCCATTCCCCGCACCTCTACCTTCACCCCTTCCCCTCCCTCCCAGAACCGTGACAGGGTTCCCCTTGTCCTCACTTTTCATCCCACCAGCCTCCATATCCAAAGGATCATCCTCCGCCATTTTCGCCACCTCCAGCGTGATGCCACTACCAGTCGCATCTTCCCCTCCCTTCCCCTGTCAGCATTCCGAAGGGATCGTTTCCTCCGCGACACCCTGGTCCACTCCTCCATTACCCCCACCACCTCGTCCCCGTCCCAGGGCACCTTCCCCTGCAATCGCAGGAGGTGTAATACCTGCCCATTTACCTCCTCTCTCCTCACTATCCCAGGCCCCAAACACTCCTTTCAGGTGAAGCAGTGATTTACTTGTACTTCTTTCAATGTAGTATACTGTATTCGCTGCTCACAGTGTGGTCTCTTCTACATTGGGGAGACCAAGCGCAGACTGGGTGACCGCTTTGCGGAACATCTCCGCTCAGTCCGCAAGCAGGACCCTGAGCTTCCGGTTGCTTGCCATTTCAACACTCCCCCCTGCTCTCATGCTCACATCTCTGTCCTGGGATTGCTGCAGTGTTCCAGTGAACATCAACGCAAGCTCGAGGAACAGCATCTCATCTACCGATTAGGCACACTACAGCCTGCCGGACTGAACATTGAGTTCAATAATTTCAGAGCATGACAGCCCCCCATTTTACTTTCATTTTTAGTTATTTTTTCTTCCTTTTTTTTTTACATTCCTTTTTACATTTTTTACAATCTTTTTTTGCATTTATTTCATTTCATCTTAGTTTGTTCAGTTTGCTTATCCATTGTTTTTTTCAGGTTGATTTTCTTCAGGTTTGCACTTGCTGCTGTTCAATATTCAGTGTATTCACACCTAATCTGTACTAATGCTTTGTCTTTCAACACACCATTAACATATTGTTTGCCTTTGCTCCGTGACCTTTTGGTCAGCTATGTGGCCTGGTCCAATCTGCACCTTCTCCTTTGTTATCTCTTGCCCCACCCCCACCTCACTTGTTTATAATCTGTGACTTTTCTAATATTTGTCAGTTCCGAAGAAGGGTCACTGACCCGAAACGTTAACTCTGCTTCTCTTTCCACAGATGCTGCCAGACCTGCTGAGTGACTCCAGCATTTCTTGTTTTTGTTTCAGATTTCCAGCATGCGCAGTATTTTGCTTTTATATTAAGGAGTTAACTTTATTGTACCTAAACTGAACTAATAAAATAAACAACATGCCAACTTTCACTCTCACACACACTGGAGCTTTGCACGCACACATAGGTTACAGAATGGTGAAAGGTAAATTGGTTGAGTTCGAGTCCATTCGAAAGGGTATACACTCTGTGAAGTTTAGTAATTCGGCTGGCTTCTAGCAGAATTCAGTGATCCTGAGACTTTTAGTTTGAAGAGGTATATGACTGGTTTGGTAAGTCTCTTGGAGGTAGTGATGTGGACGATTTCCTCCAACTGTGTTTTGGATTGTTGCCAGAGTATGCAAAGGTAGTCACTCAGCAAATAGGATTTGAAAGCTTTCAAGCTTAAATGGAGAGAGAGAGAGAGAGCGGGTCCCCCACTTATGGTCTGCTCATGTCAGAGTCCAGTTGCATCTCCTCTGCTGCAAAGAAAATACCAGCTTACTACCACAAATGGGGAGGGGCTTGTCACATGACAGTCACTCAGTGATTCAAAATAGCAGTTCGCAGTTAGAACCAGCAGCTCCCTTAAACATCCTGTGTCTTGGTTCTTGCTGGGGAATTCGCAGGCACTTTGTCTCCCTCCTCACAAGCATTGCAGTGTAGGATACAGTATTGCAAATTAGGTAGCCAACTTAAGCCACCAGCAAAATCGTCATTTTAGCTGGTCTTTTAAAAATGTCTTTTCAATGAAATATAAATTCAGATCTCCAGTCAGTGAATTTAAGAAAATTATCATTCAATGAAACACATTGGTGCAACAAACCCAAACTATTCCTCATCACTCTGTAATCTATTTGTGTATGTGTAATTCTCGTGTGTGTGTGTGTGTGCGCGCATGTGAGGGAAAGTGTAGCATAGCTTATTTTTTTTTAGATTGGGTTTTTGTTAAGTACAATAAACTCACCTCTTTCTTGTTTAATCTCAAGAAAACCTGTCCTATTGGTTCTTTTATGGTCACAACATAGGTAAAAGTAAAACACTCACTGAAGTGGTAATCACATCCACTGTTTAAAAAGGAATAAATCCTGTTGCGGTCAAACAAGGAAAAGGACAACAGGGGAGCCTTGCAACCTCTCCTCACCTGATCATAACACCTGAGACAAGAAAGGACAGATGACTCTCCCAACTTTCAGAAAGACAAAATAATACCAATAGTTTTCCATGATTCCTCATGTTTGGGCCCAGTCTCAAAAACTTTGCCTGAGCATCTATTGGTTTATGCCCAACTATATGCTGACATTTCTCACTCTGCTCTTGTACTCTTCTTGTAAATCTTTCTCTATGCATTCCAAGTCTTGCCCTTGCAGCACCTCCTTCTCTGCCCTCAATCCCTTGGTATCTTCCATCCTGGCCAGTTATGGCACTAGTTTCTCCTATATCATCCAGAGGTTGTTGGCCTCGAGCAACTTCTGCAAGGTTTTCTCACATTCATCATTCAAAGGCAGGTATTTTATAATATTTTGCGTCTAATACTGTAAAACTATTTTGCCTTTAATATGCATCAGTTGGAAATTAGGAAAAGGAACTCTGTACATACAATTTCTTGGGATACATATTGTAATGTGAAGATATGAGGGAACATTGTACATAATTCCCTGACAATCCATTTGACTCATTTAATACCATGGGATTCCAGTAGCTAATTGGGGAAGTGTAGATATTTGTGACAGAATTTAAGCATTTTTGAATTATGAAGTAGCATGGGGTTTACTTTAAGTCTGTCATGCTGCCTGATGGGTTAAAAATTAGCTTTGCCTAAGGCAATCATGTCCTAGCTTAACTTGCTACAATTGTTACCGAGTTAGTTGGTTCATTTGCAATTGGCATTCGAAGGAAGGGCCACACCAATCAATTCAAATATTATCATCTTGTGGGGTTTGTTCAAACTTTGTCAAATTGGCTGATTTCTTTTAAAAATTTGAACATAAAGTTATTTACATCTGTTTGGCCTCAGCCACTTTTGCTAAGGTATTTATCGTTCATCATCCCCGCTGTTCAAACTGGGAGTCTGTCTGAGGCCTATGAGAAGAGAAAGTTGGACAAGATATCTCTGTAGATGATTATAAAAACAAAGAAATGCAGTGTATGGTTATTACTCTTATAGTTTAACATGGGATTCATGAAGTTTTTATTAGTTTTGACTACTCAACAAGACAGATAAGCTCAATAACTGCTATAAAATTATATGTTGTATTACTGCTATGGTATCCTCATTCTTTCACTATTTAATGGAACTATTGCATACAAACAAATATATATTGTACTATTTACAATATTATCTACCCACTCCAGATACTTGAATACATAACCGAGACTGACACGTCAGTGCAGTACTGAGGGAGTGCTACACCTTTCTGATGAGATGTTAAACTGAGGCCGTGTCTCCCTTGCAGATAGATGTAAAAGATTCCATGGCACTATTTCAAGAGGACGAGGTGGAATTGTCCTGCCCAATATTTATCCATCAACTAGTCACACAAATACAGATTATTTGGTCATTCATCTCATTGTGATTTGTGCATCCTGCTGTGTGCATTTTGGCTGCTGTGTTTCCCTACATTACAGCAGTGACTACAATTCAAAAGCATTTCCTGAACTGATGAAGGCACTATGTAAATGCAAGTTCTTGCTTTCTCATGATATGCTATTCTGCCAACCTCTGAGGACATGGAGCATTGTAAGATATAGCATGATAAAACCAAAATCTAAATTAAATTGAAGAGTGCTCTCTGTTCATTCCTGGGGCAAGTTACCAATTTACCTGGATAATAAGTTAAATATTAATTAATATGAGAAAGCACTCTCTCAGGGATATAGGGAGCTAGGGCTCACCTATAAGAGCAGTCTGCAAGTTAAGCTAGATATATCTCGATTAAAAAAGGAGTAAGGAAACCTCAAATTCATGCACTAGATATATTCAATAAGTTTCAGAATAGTCTAGTAATGAGCTGGAGAATTGTATGTTTCATTTCCGGCTCTCTAGTTGTAATAGGTGTTGATAAGCTGTGGGTTTTTTGCACTTAGGTACAAGGTTTACTTTAAAATTGGACTTTGTTATCCAATAATTCTAAATTTTGACTTTGCAAATTTGAGACTGAATCTAAACCTATCTAGCCATATCTGGGCATTTATCTCATTGAGAGCAGAGCACACTACAGAGTGAGGTGGGAACAGAGTAAAAACACTATATCCATAATAGCAGTTTGACTGCAGTGGGACTTCAGCAGTGAGTAGTTCAGAACTGCTTGTGCATGTGTTGTTCCTTTAACTGAGTTTTTTGTGCAACTGTATTGAATTGGCAGGTAGCAGGTAATCATTACCAACAGGCCAGATTTTAATGAATCTACTGTGTAGTTGGGCTGATTGTAAACCTGAAACTGATTTTAATGAAATTTGTCAGTATAAAAGGAGAGATAGTTGTGAGGGAGTATTAGTTTGAGTGGAAAGCACACCCTGGAGTAAGCTGAGAACAGAGTGAAAACAATATTCCCATGACAGGAATGGTAATAGAGTGAGAAATTGGAGCAGATGGGATTGGAATGGAATAATTTAATTGGGTAAGAATGTAAACTTACCTACAACTTAACTGGCATTTACTGTAAGAATGGCAGCACAGAAAGGGACTGTGATACGCAGTCTCTGCCGGATGTGAGAGTTTCAAGTAGCAGATGTTCACTCAGGCAAACACATTGCCATGAGTTTCTTTGTGTTATCTTAAACAACACAATGAGGTGCATGGATTCCAGTTCCTTGATTCCTCCTCAACACTGCTCCGTTAGATGTGGGAACGTCATAAGATCGAGGCTCACTGCATGCTTTGGACACCTCTGCGGGTAGCCATGTTCTCACTGTGAGGTGTATGACCCTGACCATTTGTCCTGTGTGTAGTTGACGTAGTTCTGCCCCTGCATGTTGGTCATGCACCATCTTTATTCTTCCCTTGTTTTTTGAGCAGTGTCTCCTGCATCTTGGAGAATTTGGACAGATGATGGCTTGGTAGAGGTATTTTCACTTGTCTGCCAAACATGATCTCTGCCGGTGACGGTAAGCCCATATCCATAGGTGTAGCTCTGAGGTGTAACATGGCAACACGGAAATCTTGTTTCGTTGTCCTACATTTAGGATAAGCGATTTAACTGTGCGAACCGTTCACTCGGCAAGACTGTTGGATCTAGGGTAATGTGGTGAGGATGTCACATGATTTACGCCCTATTTGGCACACATATCCCTGAAAGGTCTGCCATTGTCAGAAATAATTTCTTCAGGTGCACCGAACAGACCGAATATGACACTCAGTGAGCTGGGGTTTACAGGCCCCCCGGCATCGGGGGTCATGACGAGGGGCCTGGAAAATGAATCCGGGAGAGGCCCGCCACGAGCCTCAATACCGGGAAGGCCCGGCCTAATATTGCCGGCTGCAGCGAGGCCTCGTGGCAGCCCCACCCCCGCCACTCGGCGATAGGAGGCCTATCGAAATATGTAAATTTATTAAAAGAAATGAATTAAATACTTACCCACTCCTGCCATCTGTCCCGCTCCGATACTGTAGCCGGTGGCCAGAACTGCAGTGTCTTCAGATCTCCATTCAGAGATCTGATACTGGTGTGTGGGGTGGGGGGAGGTGGAGCAGGTAAGTATTTCAGTGTGGGAAGGGGGGAGGGGGGGTCAAACTGATACGATTGGTCGAGGAGTTGGTGGGAAGGTCTAAAGATAAATGTTTGTGAACTTTGTTGGGGGGAAGGTCAGGTACACAAGATAAGTATTTTGGGGGGTGGGGAGAGGGCATGTAATGAAGTGTATGTTAATTGGGGAGGAAGAGGAGCTACAAACATTTATTTAATATTTAAAATTTAATTTACAATGCCTTTATCTTTAAACAGGTAAATGAAATAGAAGGGCATGATGCCCTTTAAAAATTGTGTCAGCACCTGCGCAATGGCGCCTGACGCCATTGCCGAGGACAGACCACCCACCCCCTCCACATCATCGCGGGGGAGCGGTCCGCCCTGGCCATGTAAATGAGATGCTGTGTTTAATATCGCGGTGGCTCTGCGGAGTAAAGCCCATGCATGGAGGCCGCCATTTGTTATGGCCATCGCTGATTACGGTGGCGGCAACATAAAATTCAGCCCAATGTGTCCGCAACAACTGCGCTTGAAGTGTCTTTTGCCTGACTGACAATTGGAAATTTGGAGAAATAATTGATGACTAAGATAAAGTCATCTCCATTCACGGTAAATAGATCAGTGACAATTTTGGACCAAGGGACTGACGGAATCTTGTGAGGGTGTAGAGGTTCTTTTCATTGCTGCGGCTATGTGACTCTGGCATGCCTCACACATCCCCACTAACCTTTCGATGTCACCGTTGATCCTTGGCCAATAAACAGTGTCTTGTGCCAGTCGTCTCATTCACTCTAATACCCATATGACCTTGGTGAAGTTGTGACAAGATGTCCTGTCGGTGAGCTTTGGGCACAATTACTTGTTTTCCCTTGAAGGTGACGCCTCTCGAGATACCGAGTTGATCTCTATAAAGCCAAAAGCATCTGAAGGTTTCTGGCACCTCTTCTATTGTATCAGGCCATCCTTCTATGGTGACTCTCCACAGTGCCTTCAGTTGTGGTTCACTGGTTGTTTCTGATTGTAGCTGGCGACATTTGTGATGACCAAAATGCAATAAACCGATGTTGAGCACATCTTCCACCTCGATGTCCATGCCGTCTACTTGTAGATCCAGTGGTACTTCTTCATTCTTGTTCGGATTTGGCAATCTGCTCAGCGTATCTGAGGTGACTGTTTTGGTACCCGGTTTGTAGCAGACATCGAAGTCGTGCCCCTGTATTTTCGCTAAAAGTCGCTGCAGTCAAGGTGGTGCACTTGTCAATAGTTTGCACCAAATCATCTCCAGTGGTTTGTGGTCAGTTTCCACTGTGAACCGCTTACCTAACAAGTAGGTGTGGAACCTTGTGATCCCAAACACCAGAGCAAGTGTTTCATGCTCTATGTTTGAGTAATTGGATTGTGCTGAGGATAAACTTTTGGATCCAAATGTAATTGGTTTGCCATCCTGCAGGATGCATGCTCCTAGCCCTTTCTGTGAGGCATGACTTTCAGGATTGTCTTCTTGCTCGGATCACAGTACTGCAGATTACATGTTTCTGCCGACAATGCTTGTTTGAGAGACTCAAACGGATGCTAATGGTCCTCCTGCCATATATATGGTACATCTTTCTTTAAAAGCTCTCTCAGTGTTGATGCGGTATCAGAAAACTTTGGAATGTATGTTGCCAAGAAGTTGAAAAATCCAAGACATCTCTGTAGATCTTCTTTGTATTGTGGAGTCGGCATATGCCTTACATCTTCGGCTTTGCCTGGGTCAGGATGGATTCCACAACCTGAATAAATGGAGCCAAAGAAATTGATCTGACTTATATTCACCTGGCATTTCTTGCTGTTAAAAACGAGCCCTTCGCGATGAGCTACTGCCATCAGTGAGTGAAGATTTCGATCATGCTCTTCTTTGGTTTTGCCCATTACCGCAATATCATCGGCAATGCATATGCAGCCAGGCATGGTTTCTGAAGAAAGGTCACTTTGCTTCTCTCTCCACAGATGCTGTCAGGCCTGCTGAGTATTTCCAGCACTTCTTGTTTTTTGTTTCACATTTTCTATAATTCTGTCCATATGCTGCTGAAACAGATCTTGACTGTGTCATGCAGGCCCCCACCTGCCAAAACTGAGGCACACATTATTTTGCCACATGAACATTAAAACTTAAAATTGTGGCTGGGAAGAAAAGAGGGCCTCTCACAAGGAATTGCCAAGCCCCTAACTGTAAATACATTTGCAAGCTGGCAGATGTGTTGGAACAAGGGACTCAGTCCTTGCTTCCCCAAAACACAGAAGAAGTAGTCAGACCAGTTTTGGTCACAAGACTAACTGACTATTGGAGTTTTTTTGAATTTGAGATTTAAAAAAATTGAGAAAGCTGTTCGCTCCTGGACTGGGAAAGACCTCTCTTCTGTTTGCTCTCATCTCGCTTTCACCAGCTTTAGAAACCGTTGAAGACATACGAACTCCAAGAGAGAAAAGTCTCCGACAGTGAACAAGGTTTAAGAAGAATACTGGGCCCCAATGAAAAGCAAGACTACCTACAATCAAGGACCCTACAGCGAGCTCGAAGCACAGTATAAAACCCCTCTTCAGAGATTGCCTCAAAGCTCTCCATTTTATTTTTATTCTCTTTTCTGTCTCTATTTGCATGTGCATATCACGTATGCATGCTAGCGTGGGGCATTGCATGTATCCATAGACATTAACTGAATTAGAGTTTAAGTATGTTTAATAAATTTCACTTTTTTTCTTTAAACCTAAGAAAACCTGGTGTGCTCTTTTCTTGGCCATATAATTGGAAAGTGGTGAACAAGAATTCACCAAGGGGGAGCTCAAAACACAGTGTGTTTAAAATTAAACCCTGTTACAATAAGACCAGGTGAAGACAGTAAAAGACTCCTAGACACCTTTCTCACCTGGTCTTAACAGAAATTTGGGGGCTAGCGTCTGGAATTTTACCCACAGACGAACGAGAGAAATTGGAAGTGGGAAGCCAAATTGTTCCCAATCAAAAAATAGCAAGGTTTTAATATAGGTTTTCTTGTGGTTGTGTGTGATTGAATAATTGAATACTAATATGTCTGCAACTGAAGCTAGTTGCTCTCCAAGCCAGGGTGAAGTAACTTGGGATAAGTTAAAAGCACTGCCTATGGAGGAGTTGAGAAAAATGGCTGAACAGTGTGGGATCACTGTATGTGGCAAGGCTAGGAAGTCTGAACTCCTATGGCTAGTGGCCAACCATTTTTCCCTTGAATCTGAAGAAGCAGAAACAGGGTTAGAAGCAGATCCAGAGAGGGTACTGCTAGCAAAGATACAATTGGAACAAAGGGAACTTGAATTAGAGGAGAGAGAGTGACAGGAAAGAGAGAGAGAGAGGCAGGAGAGGGAGAAAGAGAGAGCCTTCCAAAAGGAATGTGAAGAGAATGAAAGTCAGGTGAGACAGAGAGAAAGAATATTCCAGAAAGAATTTGAAGAGAGAGCTGAAGCGGCTTGAGTTAGCCAGGGGGTGACAGAGCAACCCCAGTGAAAGCATGGCCAATATGGAGGACCAGAATTCAGGGCTGGGTACAAGATTACTAAAAATCGCTTATTTAATTCCCAAATTCAATGAGGAAGATGTGGAAGAGTTTTTCGTGTCTTTTGAGAAACTGGCAAGGTAGTACTATGGCCAGCTAGGACATGGTCTCTTTTAATACAAAGCAAGCTAATTGGAAAAGCCTATGAGGTTTATTCCTTGTTGCCAGATGAGAGTTCATCAAATTATGAACTGACGGAAAATGCTATCCTCGGGGCATATGCATTAGTACCCGAAGCCTATCGCCAAAACTTTAGCACTCTCAAAAAGCAAGCCAATCAAACATTTCTGAAGTTTGAAAGAAGCAAGCAGCTGGCTTTTGACTAGTGGCTGAGGGCTTTAAACATACAGCTCAGCTATGAGACTCTCAAAGAAGTAATCCTATTCGAAGTATTTAAAAACTGTCTCCCATTCTCAATAAAGACCCATGTAGAGGAGCAGCGGGTTCAGGGAATCCAGCAAGTGGCTGCTCTGGCTGATGTTTCTTTAACTTATCAGTCAGTTTCCCAGGGGAGTGCCTTTCCTAATCACCCCCAAAAATCCGAAAAGGACAAAGGGTGGGAAGGTGATAGGAGTCCAAGCAATCCTGGGAGAGAAAGAAATGCAGGAGATACAGGGCGTTCTCCTCTAGCCAAAAAGGAAGTTGTGGTGAGCAGGAATGAGACCTGGAGACCTGTGTACTTCCATTGTAATAAGGCAGGTCATCTAAAAGTTGACTGCTGGAAATTAAAGGGAAAGCATGTAGGGTTAATCAGGGCACATCTGCTCAGTCAAGAAGGACAGCACAACAGAGCAAGATGTACCTTTAACTGCAGTAAGAGTGAGAACCAGGAAGCTTACGGCTGCAAGCAGGAAAATTCAATAGGATTCCAGAAGGTTACCAGGGTTTTGTGTTTGAAGGGAAAGTAACCCTATACCTCTCGAGTGGGACAAGCAAGCTAAAGTAATTCTCAGGGACACAGGGGCCACTAGATCCCTTTTACTGGGAAAAGGTCTGACTTTTCCCCCAGACAGTGTAGTGAGCAATGGTGAATGGTATTGGAGGGCAGTCTATGCCTGTGCCTGCACACCGGGGGCACCTGGAGCGCGATCTAGTTTCAGAACCGGTGAGCGTAGGGATTGTCCCTAGTTTGCCTGTGAATGGGGTTGATCTGCTCCTAGGTAATGATCTGGCAGGGGTGAAGGTGGTAGCCCCCCCAGTAGTGAAAGAAAGACCACAGGAGGTCGAGAGACAGGGCAGTCCCCTGCAGTTTCCCAGAATGTGTAATGAATCAGGCCATGATCAAACCAGTTCCCTCAGAGGATACAGTATTAGCACTGCAGGCAGATGACCAGGACTGTCTGAGACTTTCTTTGGAAAGTTAGGAGACCCAGGGAATGAATTAAATGGATTTTCCCTAGGTGAGGCTCAGTGAGCCGACCCCGTTTTGAGAGAGTTAGCACAGGCTGCCCAGTCTGAAAGTGAAGCAGAGAAAGTCCTTGATTGCTACTATTTAAAGAATGAGGTAGTGATGAGGAAATGGAGTTCTCCTCACAGATCAGAGAGCAAGGAGTTGAAAGTGGTTCACCAGTTAATGGTGCCGCTGAGGTACCGGAGAGAAATATTAAGAAGGGACCACAAGACTACTGTGGCAGTACATGCTGGTATACGAAAGACCAAAGCCCACATAAGACAGCAGTTTGACTGGCCAAAACTCCACAAAGATGTGGTGGAGTACTGTCGGAGTTTCCACATGTACCAGGATGAGAGGAAACCACAACCTACAGAGAAACCTGTCCCCTAAGTCCTCTTCCAGTGTTAGGAGGACCCTCCAGCAGAGGGCTGGTGAACTGTAAGGGACAGGCAGGCATAAGGCTGACAAAAGGTTAGAAAGCGAAGGGGAAAAAGCGACCAAGAGGACAGGTTAAAGGAAGTCTGGGAGGAATCCCAGATGAAAACCCCTACTGTCCGGTCAGTCAAACCCAAAATATTTAAAAAGTTAGACCCCACATCCTCCTATGTAAATTCAGACACTTGAAGCACCACCAGAGTTGCTAACAGCATTTACAGGAGCCTGTAGAGACAAAGAGAGACCTCTAGGGGGCAGAGAAACCTAGTCGAAGTGCCACAGGGGAGTGCAGTAGATTCCGCACAAATACCTGAAGGCAGCAGTTTCCCAGAGGACAAAGGGGAGATTAACAAAAAAATCCTTATCCACAGTCAGAAGAAAAGAGAACCACCCATCCCCTGAAGTCAAAAGCCTTTGCATGACTCAGCAAAGCACTGAAAGAGAGTTCAGGATAAACCCACCCACTGCTGACTCTGAAAAAAAAAATTTCCACTGGGGGCTAATTAAATCTACGCCCCAAACACCCCTTTGCAGACCTCAGCAGGAACAAAGACTCCAGGCAGTCATGGTAATGGGCAACTTTAATAAGTTTTCAGATTTTTGAATGGATTAGAGAAGTTCATGGCATTTTTTCTGTATCTTATATTTTCTCTCGACCTTTTTAACGAAATGTGCTTTTCTCAAATCACATTTCATTCCATTGGGTGTGGAAGTGTCATGCAGACACCCCACCTGCCCAGAATGAGGCACATTAATTTTGTCATATGAACATTGATTTGAAAACTGTTACTGAAGTGACAAAAGGACTTGTTTCAAAAAATTCACTCGGCCCTTGACCTGAAAGACATTTGCATATTAACAGACGGTGCTTGTGGAGACAAAGGGGTTACTTCCCTTATCCAATTTAACCCACAATGGACTTTGAGCAGTCCATGAAGGTGACAGTGAAGGTGAGGGAGCTCAAATTTCAGGATGACTGCTGGGATGGCCAAATCCACAAACAGACGTGGTCAGACCAGCTGGTCACGTGACTAGCCTGCTTGGCAACCTGTTTTTTCTGTATTGTACAAAGAGTTTGAACTCAGAGACTGCAGTATGCTCCTAGACTGAGGATGGCCTCTTCTGTCTGGCTCGCCTCGCTTTCTCACGGAATTCCAAATCCAATGAAGACACATGTACACCAAGAGAGAAAGTTCTCCTACAGTGAACAAGGTTTAAAAGAATACTGGGCCCAAACAAAGAGCAAGATCTACCTACAATCAAGGACTCTACTGTGAGCTCAAAGAACTGTAACAAAACCCTCTTCAGAGATTGCCTCAAACTTTTCCACTTTATTTTCTTCTGCTTTTTTCTGTCTCTATCTACATTTGTGTATTGCATATGTATGCTAGCATGGGTGCATCATGTATCCGTAGGCATTAACTGAATTAAAGTTTAAGTTTAAATAAAATTCACCTTTTTTCTTTAAATCTAAGAAAACCTGTTTGGCTAGTTTCTTTGCCTTATAATTGGAAGTTAGTGAACAAAGATTCATTAAGGGGGAGCTAAAAACACGATGTATTAAAAATAAAACCCTGTTGCGGTAAAACCAGGTGAAGGCTGGGAGGGAACCCTGGACCCCTTTCTTACCCGGTCGTAACACACTCTCTTGTTGGGTATTGTTGTAATGTAGATTGAAAGTTGTCTACAGAGGTCTCAGAGTCTTTATAGGGCTAAAGAATAACTCATTGTATATATGTATAATGATTTACACTCTTCACAAATCTATCTAGCCAGCACATCTCGTGCTGCTTCTAGATTCTTCCAAGCCTAATGCCCAAGTGACTATTACCTCATCATCACTACAGTGGGAGGGGTTTATTCTCACTGTCTCAAACATTTGCCCTTTCAGGCCCTTTAACTACATCACTTTTCTCTGCTACATTTGGATTTCAATTTACTTCACCAGTGTTCAAAAGTTACCTGGAACGTCTCTCTGTCTCTCTTTCTAAGTCTTGTGCTGGAATTAAAGATGGCTTTCGACATTGACTGTGGGTTGGAGAGACCAGACTGATGTTGATGACTTGATAACTGAACTGGAAAGACTCTTTGTTCTTCAAAACAATTACCTTTAAAGTTAAACTCACCTAAGTGTTAGTTTTTGCCCAGGTGACTTGAGGTTTCAGTTCCTGATGGGCTGTTGCAGTAACTTTTGAATACCCCATTTTGATAATATAATGGCTGTTCACACTTCATTGTGGTGAAGGGTAGCTGGAAACATAGATTCTGGGAGTGTCTTTGTTTAAGCTCATTTTGTGTATAACTCACATCCATGTGTGATAAGCTGTCTCATTTCCATGTAGATGGGGTTAATTGGTTCTCGTAGACATGGATGTGTATTGTAGTGCAGGAGTGGATATAGCTCATGTGATGTGTCCTCAATTTTATTGACAGCAAATGTACCAGCTTTTTAAAATTGTTCTAATTTTTATGACTCTTCCGTTTGTTTCTGTATTTTCATCGCTACACTTCTCGTGACTGTGACACATCGTTGCAGTTCCTCATGCAGTGCCAGAATTGCTGTATTGGCAATTTGATGAAGTTACTGTTCTTATACACAACTCCTCACTAAGGTCCTTATGTGACCTTTGTTGTCTATATATCCTATGGAGGTTAATATCTGGTGGGGTCAATTTTCTTAAAATGCTGCCAGACCCTTTTTTAAAATTTGTTTGCCCACTTTGTGCTGCTACTACTCCTCCTTGATAATAACATATAAGGGTATGACCACAGTGAATGCTGTACCTGCCCCGTAAGTCCTCACTTAGGATGGGGAGATAAAAATCTTGCAGTGGTCTCACACTTTCAGAAAGAAGCCTAGGTCTGTGTAGGCAGAATGACAAAAAGATTGCTGTCAAAAATTGTTCCTACCTGCTGAAATTTCTACTAAAACTCTCCCCACTCTTCAGGCTCATGAACTCCTCACTTCTCCCTCTCTGAGCTGATCCTGGCAACAACTATACCTTACAATTCTCATTTTAACTTTACCCGCTTGCATTGTGAGTGTAAAAGCGGGGGGACTCGGAGCGCCAGTGCCACCCGCCCTCATTACAATATATGTAAATAAACTCATTCACTGGTAGACTGATTGTGACAAAGGCGAGAAAAACTGAGTGAGTTTGGGTGATCTATTTTGAGGCGTAAAATCTAAGTAAATGCTGCCAACAAAATGCTGTTTTTCCTGGTTATACACTAAAGTTACATCAAAAACATGGTGAAGTAACTCGGCTCAAACTGTCTCAAATTTTTTGCATAAAGCTTTTACCTCAGATCATGTTTATTCAACAATATATCCCATTGGAAGAGACAATCATCCAGCAAAATGGGCAGCATAATTATACTTCAATATGACACACTTAGCTATCATTCGCAAAAGTGCTAAATATTCTAATTGAGTGCGGAGTAAAAGTTCTGTGAAAGATCAACACTCTGGAATACTTTAAAACAGGGTATTCCACTAGCACCAAAGTACCCATTAGAGTTTTTTGCATTTCATAGAATCATAGAAACATACAGCACAGAAGGAGGCCATTTGGCCTATTGTGCCTGTGCTGGCTCTTTGAAAGAGCAGTTGTGCTTAGTCCTACACCTTCTGTTTTTGTCTGCAACCCGACAAGCTCCTCATCCTCAAGTACCGGTACGACTCTCTTTTATAATTGTTTATGGAATCAGCTTCCAATATCTTTTCAGATAGAGCATTCCAAATCCTGACAGCTCATTGATTGAAAACATTTCTGCTCATCTCCCCTCCAGATCTTTTGCCAATGATTTTAAATCTGTGACGTCTGGTTATTGACCTACTCACCAATTTTTCTCTATCTACTTTATTATATAAATAGAGAACAATACAGCATAGAAGAAGGCCATTCAGCCCATTGAGTCTGCACCAGCTCTTTCCTCATATCCCTGCAATATTTTCTCCTTTGAGCATTTATCCAATTCACTTTAAAAAGCTACCATTGAGTCTATTTCAACCACCCTATCAGGTATTGCATTTCAAATTCGAACTAGTCATTGCATTAAAAAAAGCTTTTCCTCAAGTCACCTCTGGTTCTTTGCTGATCACCTTAAATCTGTGCCCTCTGGTGATTGCTCTTTTCAGTCACTGGGAACAGTTTCTCTTTACTCACTCTATCTAAATCCTTCATGATATTAAATGCCTCCATCAAACCCCTCCATTGAAAGCCTGGTTCAGTGGCCCGTACAGAGTAATAAAGAGAATTATCCAGGTGAATTATATAATTGACACCTCAGATCATAGGAAAAAGCAAAGGCTGTGCCACATCAGGATGTTAAAATGGTATCACAGCAGGGAAGGAGACCAACAAGCATAGGTCTTGAAGGCAGTCAGGAAAGAGGAGGGTGAAAGGGACAGTAAGGACGAGTTAGAGGGAGGCCTGGAGGATTCTCAAATCGAACCCCCTATCGTCCGGTTAGCTAACACTGAAATGTTAGTGAAATTAGACACTGTACTCTCCTATTTAAATGCAGAACAAAGAGGAGACCTAACAAGGCTGCTCGCAACATTTAAAGGGATCTGCAGGGACAAACCAGGGTGCACATCTCTAACCCTACACCATGAGGATGTAGGAGAGACCACATCCATAAAACAAAATCCCTAGAGCCTAAGTGCCAGGAAACTGACCCAGATTTGGGAGGTAATACAGACTGAAGACCTTGAAATTAAAGATTTAATTCCTTTTTCCTCAACCGAGGATTTCCCCCCACTGTGGTTGACAGGGCCCTCAACCGTGTCCGACCCATTCCCCGCACCTCTACCCTCACCCCTTCCCCTCCCTCCCAGAACCGTGACAGGGTTCCCCTTGTCCTCACTTTTCATCCCACCAGCCTCCATATCCAAAGGATCATCCTCCGCCATTTTCGCCACCTCCAGCGTGATGCCACTACCAGTCGCATCTTCCCCTCCCTTCCCCTGTCAGCATTCCGAAGGGATCGTTCCCTCCGCGACACCCTGGTCCACTCCTCCATTACCCCCACCACCTCGTCCCCGTCCCAGGGCACCTTCCCTTGCAATCGCAGGAGGTGTAATACCTGCCCATTTACCTCCTCTCTCCTCACTATCCCAGGCCCCAAACACTCCTTTCAGGTGAAGCAGCGATTTACTTGTACTTCTTTCAATGTAGTATACTGTATTCGCTGCTCACAGTGTGGTCTCCTCTACATTGGGGAGACCAAGCGCAGACTGGGTGACCGCTTTGCGGAACATCTCCGCTCAGTCCGCAAGCAGGACCCTGAGCTTCCGGTTGCTTGCCATTTCAACACTCCCCCCTGCTCTCATGCTCACATCTCTGTCCTGGGATTGCTGCAGTGTTCCAGTGAACATCAACGCAAGCTCGAGGAACAGCATCTCATCTACCGATTAGGCACACCACAGCCTGCCGGACTGAACATTGAGTTCAATAATTTCAGAGCATGACAGCCCCCCACTTTACTTTCATTTTTAGTCATTTTTAGTTATTTTTTCTTCCTTTTGTTTGCATTCCTTTTTACATTTTTTACAATCTTTTTTTGCATTTATTTCATTTCATCTTAGTTTGTTCAGTTTGCTTACCCACTGTTTTTTTCAGGTTGTTTTTCTTCAGGTTTGCACTTGCTGATGTTCAATATTCAGTATATTCACACCTAATCTGTACTAATGCTTTGTCTTTCAACACACCATTAACATATTGTTTGCCTTTGCTCCGTGACCTTTTGGTCAGCTATGTGGCCTGGTCCAATCTGCACCTTCTCCTTTGTTATCTCTTGCCCAACCCCCACCTCACTTGTTTATAATCTGTGACTTTTCTAATATTTGTCAGTTCCGAAGAAGGGTCACTGACCCGAAACGTTAACTCTGCTTCTCTTTCCACAGATGCTGCCAGACCTGCTGAGTGAATCCAGCATTTCTTGTTTTTGTTTCAGATTTCCAGCATCCGCAGTATTTTGCTTTTATTTAAATTCTGAATGGAGACACAAAAATGCTCATAAGCCAAAGGAAAACCCTAAGCCCAAAAATGTTTTATGTGGCAGATTTGGAGGGTGGTGGTGGTGACTGCAAGTCAAGAATCCTAGCTGAGGAGGAATAGTGGGCCAGGCTGGATGAGCACAGAAAAAACCGTGTACAAAAAGCAGTGGAAGATCTTCACAAAGTTATGAACAGCTTTGAATGCAGGGTTGAGTTCACTGATATAGAGAAACTGGAAAAGGAAGATATTGTAGGAAATTCAATGTATGCTGGAGCATAAGGTGATTGAGCCCAGTCAAAGCAATTAGATTTCCCCAGTTGTGCTCATGCAGAATCCCAGATAAATAAATATACTAGAGTATGGCTATAACAGTGAGACTGATGAGTGCATGTATACAGTTTCTGTTTAATTTGTGGCCTCGTTCCTGTTGTCACATTTCATTTTGCGTGGTGGGGAGATGTTACACCAATGTGCTTTATTGAATGATAGTTTTCTTTAATCCACTGACTGGAAATCTGAATTTATATTTTTTAAAGAAATTTAAAAAGACATTTAAAACAGGATGACTGATAGCAACTTAAGATGATCATCTAATTTGCTACATTGTATCCTACATTGCAAAGGACTGTGCGGAGGGAGACGAAATGTCTGTGCATTTCCTAGCAAGAAATAATAATAAACAACTTGCCAACTTTTATTCAAGAAGACACACAAGAAGTTTACACACACACAAATAGGTTACAGAGTGGGGAAAGGTAGATTGGTTGAGTTAGAGACCAAAGATAAAAGGGTTATACAGTCTGTGGAGTTTGGTAATTCCACTGGCATCTAACTGAATTCAGTTATCCTGGGGCTTTTAGTTTGAAGAGGTAGATGACTGGTTTGGTGAGTCTCTTGGAGATAGTGATGCAGATAATTTCCTCCAGTGGGGTTTCTGATTGTACCCAGAGTATGCAAAGGAGATCAATCAACAAGCAGGATTTGAAAGCTTTCAAGCTGGAATGGAGAGAGAGAGGGACCACACTTAGGATCTGCACATGTCAGAGTCCAAAAGCTTATTTTCTCTCTGCTACAGAGGCACACAATCTTACAACCACAGATGGGGAGGAGCTTGTCACATGACAGTCACTCAATCATTCAAACATAACAGTTAGCAGTATTTCTCTCTTGCCAAAAAGAACAGGTAGTTCCTTTAAACTTCCTAGGTCTTGGTTCTTCCTGGAGCATGAGCAGACATTTTGTCTCCCTCCTCACAAATATTGCAGAGTAGGATACAGTGCTGCAAATTAAGTAGCCATCTAAGCTGCCAGCAAGGTTATCCTTTTAGCTGGTGTTTTTAAAAATGTATTTTCAAAAAAGCATAAATTGACATTTCTAGTCAGTGGATTAAAGAAAATTATCATTCAACAAAGCACATTGTTGTAACAGTAAGTTTAAATATATGCCTTTCTATCCCATCATAAAAAAAAGACTCGCATTTATGTAACGTCTTTCACTACCACTAGATGTCTCAAAGCGTTTTACAGCCAATGAAGTGCTTTTGGAAGTGTAGTCACTGTTGTAATGGAGGAAACATGGCAGCCAGTATGCGCACAACAAGCTCCCATGAACAGCAATGTGATAATAACCAGAAAATCTGTTTTTGTGATGTTGATTGAGGGATAAATACTTGCCAGGACACCAGGGATAACTCTGCTGCTCTTCGAAATAGTGCCATGAGATCTTTTGCATCCATCTGAGCAAACAAATGAGGCCTCAATTTAACGTCTCATCTGAAAGATGACGCTTCCAAAAGTACAGTGCTTCCTCAGTACTGCACTGGAGTATTAGCCTTGATTTTTGTGCTCAAGCCTTGGGTTGGGATTTGAAACTAGAACCTTGTGAGTCAGAGGCGAGAATGTTAACAATTCAGCCACAGCTGGCTATCATCTAAGGCATTAATAAATACCAAGAATAGTTGAGACCCCAACACAGATCCTTGTGGCCATCACTAGTCAAATCCTGCCAATAATAGTGCCTACCTATTATCCCCATTCTCTGCTTTCTGCCAGTAAGACAATTTCTTAACCAGGTCAATATTTTGCCTTCAATTCCATGAGCTTCAACTTTATCTAATCATCCTTTATGAGCAACTTTATCAAATGCCTTCTGGAAGCCCCTACAAATAATATCCATCGACTTTCCCTGTCCACTGCATTAGTCACCTCTTCAAAAAGTCCAGTCAGATCATTGAGCATGGCCTACCCTTTACAAATCCATGCTGGCTCTCTATGATGAACTGAAAATTTTTGACCTGTTCAGTCACCCTATCCTCAACTATAGAATCCAGCAATTTCCCGTCAACACATAGAGCCATAGGCGAGAATTTTCGACATGGAGGCGGGATACAGGAGCTGGGTTTGTTTTTGGGTCAAAAACCCACCTCCGGGGACGGTAATGATTAAAGTTAAGGTTTTCACATGGAGAAGCCCTTGATTGTTATAAAGACGGGTTTCCTGTCCATTTAGAGCCAGTAGGCATGGGGACGGAGGTGGGTCAGATGAAGTGTGGGACTTATTTAGACTCCCATGGCAGCCATCACTGAAATTGTTGGTTGGCTTGAGAGAGAGATCTGCAGTTTGTGCCAAAGCCTTTCACTGCACCAGAGGCAAACGATATGTCACAGGGGAGCTGCAGCCCTTCGCTTCACCAATGCCGACTTGGATCTAATGCTGCAAGCCATGAAGGAGAGGAGGGAGGGCCTCTTCCCGGATAATGGCTGGAGGAGGCCACCTTGTCGTGCAGCAGGGGCACCTCTCTATTCAGCATCATCTCCCTCCTCCTCCTCTTCCTGCTCCTCGCTCACCTCCTGCTCCTGCTGCTCCCCCGATGAGCTGACTCCTTCCTGGGCCACATTGCCCTCAAGGTCTACACCTCTCTGGAGGGCCATGTAATGGAGAGCACAGCAGACTACAACAATGACTATTGCAGGAGGGTATTGAAGGGCACCACCCGATTGTTCCAGGAAACAAAATTGCATCTTCTGAAGCCCAATTGACTTCCAAATGGCTGTTCTACTGAGCAGATAGTATTGGTTGTATCACCTCTGTGCCTCTGCCTGGGGCTCCCGTAGGTCAGTAGCCATCTCTTCAAGGGATTTCTCTGGTCCCTGGGAATCCATCCAAGTCCTTTGGGGGGTTGGAATGAAGATCTGAGGCAGCCTGGACTGCCAGCGGATGAAGGAGTCATGGCAGCTGCCAGGAAAGTGAGCGCACAAATGGAGGAGCTCTTGTTGTGGTCATAGACCAGCTGGACGTTGAGGAAGTGGAAGCCCTTCCTCTCGATGAATCTGACTGGCCAATTGCTGGATGCCTTGATGGCCACATGGGTGCAATTGATGATACCCTGCCCCTGAGGGAACCAAGCGATAGAGGTGAAACCCAATGCCCTCTATCCCTGTGCGACCATGTCTATCATGAAATGAATGTGCTGTCCAGCTCTGGCAAAGAGGGCCTCTGAGACCAGTAAGATGCAGTGGACAAAAGAACACAAGAAATAGAAGCTAGGGTATACCAGATCGCTGAACAAGCTTGCTTCACCGTTCAATATGATCAAGGCTGATCTTAGGCTTCAACTCCACTTTCCCATCCACTCACCATATCCCTTGATTCCCTGAGAGTCCAAAAATCTGTCTAACCCAGCCTTAAATGTATTCAATGATGGAGCATCCATAACCCTCTGGGGTAGAAAATTCCAAAGATTCACAACCCTTTGACTGAAGTAATTTCTCCTCATCTCAGTTCTAAATGTTCAGCCTCTTATCCTGAGACTGTACCCTCATGTTTTAGATTCGTCAGCCAGTGGAAACAATCTCTCAATGTCTACCCTATCCAGCCCCTTTAGAATATTTTATGTTTCAATTGGATCATCTCTCATTCTTCAAAACTCCAGAGAATATAGGCCCAATTTACTCAATCTCTCATCATAGGACAACCCCCTCATCCCAGGGACCAGTTTAGTGAACTTTTGCTGCACCACCTCCAATGCAAATGTATCCTTCCTTAAATGTGGAGACCAAAACTGCACGCAGTACTCTAGATATCGTCTCACCAAAACCCTGTAAAATTGTAGCAAGACTTCTTTATTCCTGTACTCCAAACCCCTTGCAATAAAGGCCAACATACCATTTGCCTCCCTAATTGCTTGCTGTACCTGCTTGTAAACTTTCTGTGTTCCTTGTACAAGCACACCTAAGTTATTTAAATATCAACATTTACAAGTTTCACAGCTTTTAAAAAATATTCTGTTCTTATATTCTTACCAACAAAGTGAATAACTTCACACTTCCCTACATTATACTCCATCTGTCATCTTGTTACCCACTCACTTAACTTGTCTATATCTCTTTGCAGCTTCTCTGTGTCCTCTCTACATCTTACTTTTCCACCTATCTTTGTATCCCCAGCAAAGTTAGATACATTACTCTCGGTCTCTTCATCTAAGTCATTAATATAAATTGTAAATAGCTGAGGCTTCAGCACTGATCCTTACGGCACTCCACTAGTTACAGCCTGCCAACTTGAAAATGCCCCGTTTATCCCTACTCTCTTCTCGCTGTCTATTAACCAATCCTCCATCCATACGAATATATTATCCCAACTCCTTGAGGCTTTATCATGTATATTAACCTTTTGGGACAGGAGCTTCCATTAGTATCCAAAAATCTGTCAATCTCTGATTGGAATATCCTCAACGTCTGAGCTTATACAACTCTCTGCAGTGAAAAATTCCAAACATTCACAACCTGTGAGTGAAGATATTTCATCTCAGTCCCATATGGCCACCCCCTTATTTTGAGAGTGTGACCCCTAGTTTTAGTCTCCCCAGCTTGGGGAAACATCCTCTCAGCATCTTTCCTGTCAAACCACTTAAGAATTTTATGTTTCCCTGGATATCTCTGCAACTACCTCTTTTAGAACCGTAGGATGTAGGCCATCGGGTCCTTGGGTTTATCAGATTTTAGTCCCTCAAGTTACTCCAGTATTTTTTCTCTGCTGATATCAATTCATTTCCTCACTCTTATTAGCCCCTAGGTTATGTTGTATATTGTTGTTAGCATTTCAGATGCTAGGTTGAGCTTGGTTTACAGAGATCTCGGAGTCGTCGTAAATCTAAACAATAACTCATTTATTATATTTACAAGGACTATATACACTTTCTATAAGCCTGTCAAGCTTCTGCTACTCATGATGCTTCTTGCTTCTCCCAAGCCTATTACACATGATCTTGTACGTCATCATTACAGTGGGAGGTGTTACTCTCACTATCCCAACCATTAACCCTTTCAGACCCTTACATTACATCTCCCCCAAGTCTTTACCCATATATATTTTTTATATATATACATTTCTTTGCATACCACCCCATTCCCACCCCCCGCACCCCCTCCCCCAAGTCTCTGACATCACAGATTCAATCTGTCAGAAAGCTTCACAACCCTCCTTGATTGTGTTCTTGTTGGACTCTGAAGATCAGTAGTCCTTTTCTGAACTCTTGTTCATTAACTTGGATGGCCTTCATTGAGGTTTGTAGTATCCGTTTTTCTCTGAACTTCAGGATCAACATCTGGTTCATCCAAATATATGACTGGTTGAATGTCTTTGAGGAATAGGAATAAGGTTTGTCCTATTTCATCTTATAGTACCTTCTAGAATATATACTAAATACGTTCTCTGATGATTTTCTTCTCTCTGGATAACTGCGCCTTCTCTGCCTTACTCACGTATCCATACCTTTTGTCCTTCTATCAAGTTGGGTAGTTTTCTAGTACGATAACACATATTGTAATTCTGCTCTTACTGTTTCCATTAAGACTTCTCTCTGTCTTGAACTCTGATAATCCTGGACTTCTAGTCCTGGAATTAGCTTTTTGGGTAAGATAGGAAGTTGAATTTTCAGATTCCTCCCCATCAACAGCTCTGACGGTGCTAATCCAAATTACAATGGAGTAGATACGGAGGTTAGGAGTGCTGTTTGAAAATCTTTGTTTTTCTTCAACATGCTTTAATAGTTCTGACTCCTCTTTCAGCTTCACCATTATATTAAGGATATCTCTCCTGCAAATTACGTGAAGTATTTGTTTGGAAATTGTGGTCCTTTATCTGACACATGCCATGCATTGCAAATATCTCCTGTAAAGCTCGAATGACAGATTTGATTGTCATTGTGTACAACCCTTTAACAGAAATCCATCTTGAAAAATAGTCCATCACTATCATATAGGATTTCCCATGAAACAAAATAGATCCATCCCTAGATGTTCCCATGGTCTGGTTGGAAACGGTGTCGATATAAAGGGTTCCCTCTGGTCTTCTCTTTGCACTGCTCATTCCTGGCAATTAGAGATCATTTGTTCTATATCTCTGAATATCCCTGGCCACCAGACGGACAACTGAGCCCAAGCTCTACATTTTGTGATACCCATGTGGCCCTGATGTATCCTTTCCAAGATATCTGCCCGGTGTGAGACCAGAATCACCAGCCTGTCATTATACACCAGCAAATTATCCACAATAGTGACGTGCTTCCTGAACTCAAAGAAAATTTTCATCACTCTACCACTGGGACGTTGCTGTTTGGATACATTTCTGATCTTGCTTCTGAGCATGATGAATTTCTTAGAGCTTGTATGAACTTGCTGGCCATTGTGATGCAGTTTACTCTGAGTACGACTCAATCCCACCAATGAAGTTGACATGCTGTTGTGTAGGATGGTCAACGGTAGTTTTGGATAAAGCATCTCTGGAAATTTGCATCTTGCCTTGTACATACACCGTCTTGTACGTGAATCTCATTCATCTCAACCCGAATCTCTGAATTCTTGGAAGTATTCTAGTGAATTCCTTTTCATCCAGTAAGGAAATTAAGGGTTTGTGGTGTGTCTCTATGACAACTTTTAAACTGATAATATAATCTGAGAACTTTTCGCAAGGCACATGACTGTGAGAGCGTCGTTCTCTATGACAGCGCACCTCATCTCAGTCTCAGACAATGCTCGTGACACATAATAAATCGGTCTGCAACATCCATCTGGCCGTTCTTGAAAAGGGACTGCCCCAGTCCTGTAGATGAAGCATCTGCTGCAATTGTGGTTGGTAGTGAAGGGTTAAAATGTGCTAAGATGTCGGGCAAAATCAGCATTTCCTTGACTTTCAGTACAATCCCTCCTGGACCAAGTAACTGAGTGTCTGTTGGTTGCAAGCAATGTGTTGATAACCATGGTTCATTCGCTAACAAAACTGTGATGCTTGCTCCAGTGTCTAATTTGAAATTGGCAATGTCTCTGATGACATAAATATCCGCTGTCCAGAATGCATGATTAGGGTCATTGATCCCCCCAAGGAAAATTCCTGATGAGCTGTTTCTTGAACCGCTGCAGTTCATGTGGGTGTAGGTACACCCACAGAGCTGTTAGGAAGGGAGTTCCAGGATTTTGACCAGCGACAGTGAAGGAACGGGGATATAATTCCAAGTCAGGATGGTGTGTGATTTGGAGGAGAAATTGCAGGTGGTGGTATTCCCATGTATCTGCTGCCCTTGTCCTCTAGGTGGTAGAGGTCGCGGGTTTGCAAGGTGCAGTCGAAGAAGCCTTGGTGCATTGCTGCAGTGCATCCTGTAGATGGTACACACTGCTGCCACTGTGCATCGGTGGTGGAGGGAGTGAATGTTTGTGTATGGGGTATCAATCAAGTGGGCTGCTTTGTCCTGGATGGTGTCAAGCTTCTTGAGTGTTGTTGGAGCTGCACCCATCCAGGCAAGTGGAGAGTATTCCATCACACCCCTGATTTGTGCCTTGGAGATGCTGGACAGGCTTTGGGGACTCAGGAGGTGAGTTACTTGCTGCAGGATTCCTAGCCTCTGGCCAGCTCTTGAAGCCACGGTGTTGATATGGCTACTCCAGTTCAGTTTCTGGTCAATGGTAACCCCCAGGATGTTGATAGTGGAGGATTCAGCAATTGTAATGCCATTGAATGTCAAGGGGAGATGGTTATATTCTCTCTTGTTAGAGATAGTCATTGCATGGTACTTGTGTGATGCAAATGTTACTTGCCACTATCATCAGCCCAAGCCTGGATATTGTCCAGGTCTTGCTGCATTTCTGCACAGACTGCTTCAGTATCTGAGGAGTCGCGAATGGTGCTGAACATTGTGCAATCATCGGTCAACATCTCCACTTCTGACCTGATGATTGAAGGAAGGTCATTGATGAAGCAGCTGAAGATGGTTGGGCCTAGGACGATACCCTGAGGACCTCCTGCAGTGATGCTCTGGAGCTGAGATGATTGACCTCCAACAACCACAACCATCTTTCTTTGCGCGAGCTACCACTCCAACCAGCGGAGAGTTTTCCCCCTGATTCCCATTGACTTCAGTTTTGCTAAGGCTGCTTGATGCCATACTCAGTCAAATGCTGCCTTGATGTCAAGGGCAGTCACTGTCACCTCACCTCTGGAGTTCGGCTCTTTTGTCCATGTTTGAACTAAGGCTGTAATGAGGTCTGGAGCTGAATGGCCCTGGCAGCACCCAAACTGAGTGTCAGTGAACAGGTTATTGCTAAGCAAGAGCCACTTGATAGCACTGTCGATGACACCTTCCATCACTTTACTGATGAGTGAGAGTAGACTGATGGAGCAGTAATTGGTCGGGTTGGACTTGTCCTGTTTTTTGAGTACAGGACATACATGGGCAATTTTCCACATTGTTGGGTAGATGTCAGTGTTGTAGCTGTACTGGAACAGTTTGGCTCAGCGTGCGGCAGGTTCTGGAGCACAGGTCTTCAGTACTATTGCTGGAATGTTGTCAGGGCCCATAGCCTTTGCAGTATCCAGTGCCTTCAGCCATTTCTTGATACCACGCGGACTGAATAGAATTGGTTGAACACTGGCATCTGTGATGCTGGGGACCTCAGGAGGAAGCCGAGATGCATCATCCACTCGGCACTTCTGGCTGAAGATTGTTGCAAATGCTTCAGCCTTATCTTTTGCACTGATGTGTTAGGCTCCCCCATCATTGAGGATGGGGATATTTGTGGAGCCATCTCTTCCAGTTAGTTGTTTAATTGTCAACCACTATTCACGACTGGATGTGGCAGGACTGCAGAGCTTAGATCTGATCTGTTGGTTATGGATTATTGCATCCAGTTCTGGTCACCACACTTTCGGAATGATGTGAATGTCCTTGAGAGGGTGCAGAGGAGATTTACCAGAATGGTTCCAGGGATGGGGGAATTTTAATTACAAGGTTACGTTGGAAAAGTTGGGATTGTTCTCCTTCGAGCAAAGGAGATTGAAAAGAGATTGAAAATAGGTGTACAAGATTATGACAGGCTTAGACCAGTTAGATAAGGAAAAAACTGTTCCTATTAACTAATATAAGGACTAAGGGACACAGATTGAAGGTTTTGAGGAAGGGATGTAGGGGGAATATGAGGAAGAGCTCTTTTAGCAGCAGTGGTAATGACCTAGAACCTACTGCTCATTAGGGTGGTGGAAGTGGAGACACTCAATCACTTCAAAAGGAAATTGGATGGCACTTGAAGGAACTAAACTTAACGGGCTATGGGGATCGAACAGGGCAGTGGAACTGACTGGATAGCTCTGTGAGGAGCCACATGGACTCAATGGGCAGAATGGCCACCTTCTGTGCCATAAATGACTCGATGACTCTACTACTATTCCTTGCAACACTCTAAGCCTCTTCTTTTAATCCAGTGCTATCCTTAATTTCCTTTGTAAGACACAGATGGATCTTTCTGGCTGTGTTTTTGTTTTTTGTTGAACATTTTGAATTCTTTTATTTAAATATTTTCCCCTGTTCATTTACTGTCATACCTTTTAGTCTATTTACTCAAACAACTTTAGACAGTTCTCCCCTCATACCAAAGTAATTGGCTTTATTTAAGATTCATGTCTGGGACTGGAGTATGTCACTTTCAAAGCTAAAATGGAATTCAATTGTATTATGATCACTTTTTCCCACTTTTTCTTTTACTATGAGATCACTAATTAAACCTGCCTCATTGTACAATACTAGACCTAAAATAAAGTTATCCCTAGTTGGTTCCACAAAATATTCTTCCAGGAAACTGTTGTGGAAGCCCTTTACAAATTCATCTTCCAGACCACCATTGACAATTTTATTTTTCCAGTCTATAAGAAGATTAAATTCCTCCAATAATTAGTACATTGTCGTTGTTACAAGCTGTAATAATTTCTTGCTTAATACTCTGGCCTACGATATAACTACTGTTATACAACAGCTTTTTCTGGCCCTTCCTATTCCTAATTTCCACCCTGCTGATTCTATTTTCCTGATCTTCTGAGCCAAGATCCTTTCTCACTACTGTCCTTATATCATCCTTTACTATCAGGGCTACTTCCTTCCTTTTCCATTCTGTATGTCTTTTCAAAATGTTGTATACTATGGAATATTTATTTCCCAACCTTGGTCACCTTGTAACCATGTCTCTATAATGGCAATTAAATCTAAACCATTCATCTCCATTTGTGCCACTAGTTTATCTATTTTGTTGTGGACGTTTCATGCATTCAGATAAAAAAAAACATTAATTTTGTTTTTTTACTATTATTCTTTGCATGGACCTTATTTGCTGATGCACTATTGCCATTAAACTCTCTCTTCCTTCCTGTCCCACTCTGCTTGTCTTTACCCGTATTCCTACACTGTTCCATTGTCCTAACTTTTCTTATTGGATTTCTAAATTTACCTTCACCTGAACCCCCCACACCCCCACCATTAGTTTAAAGCCTTATCCATGGCTTTGGTTAGATAATTTGCCAGGACACTGATCCCAGCCCAGCTTAAGTGGAGCCCATCCCTTTCCTGAGTACTAGTGCCAGTGTCCCATGAATCAAAACCCCTGCCCTGTCTGTCTAACCTTATGTATTTATTTGATTAGCTAATTTGTTACTAGTTAGATAAAGTCATAGCAAGTTACAATCTTCTAGCTTGAAGGCAAAAGAAGAACACTCACCAGCTACAGGAGGTGAAACAAAAATAGCGAAAAGGAGCACCTCCATCCCCCTCTCCACCAAATTCCCACTTGCACCAAATTTTCAACTTAGCCTTCCATCCACAAAGTACTCTGTTCCCAGACTTGAGGCAAAAAGCTGTATAACATATGGATAATTTTACCTTCATAAGTCTACAATGCAGGAATTTCTCCCAGTATTTCTGGAGGGTAATTTTCCTCATTCATTCTGTTTTGCCAGAAAGCCTGTAATTTATTTTAATTGCTCAAGTGGAGCTGACTCAAAAGCATTCATGTGTTCAATAAGAATGAGAAAAGGTACATACTTGACATTTACCTCTCAGGTATTTATTGGCATGGGGGTTGGGTGGGGTGGGGGGAGATCATTCTTCTGTCATTCCCTACAAGTTTGGTTGAAAGTACAACTTTCATTAAAGCAACAAAGTTTGTTGTTTTAATGAAAATCCTCTACTTCAAAGACAGGTATTTGTCTGAGTATCAGTTTCCTCATATGCCAATGGTGAATCTAACAGAAAGAACTTTGTTGCCCCCTGCCCTCCCAACTGCTCATAGATCTAGTTTACCTTATTCACAGACAGGCAAATGGCTGTAATCAAACCCTAAAATAACTTAGCTGTTGTCTATATGTTTACGGTGATTTTTGTTTCACAGAAGGCAAGGTTATGAAGTATTAAATGCTATGCCCAGATCAGTGGATTTATCTAAGTGATTTGAGCTGTTAATTTGTCTGTCTGGAATGAAAAGTTACACATATTTCTAGAGAGAAAGCCTATATTGTGAATATGTTCAAACATTCACTCCTTTCAGTAAAAACAAGTCCAGTTGAGATGTCAATAGTGCAAAGGGTTTTTGCTTTGAAGCTGATTGTTTTAACTTGCTCCTGTCCCACTGTACTACTTTCCTCTTGTCTTGACTCTATATATTTTCCCATCACCCCCATCCACTCTTTACCGACCTAAATCTGTGCCTGTTTGGATGACCTCTGTTGTGTTGATGATTTCAGATCCTCTGGTTCTAAACATTTCCTTTTCACCATGAACATTCAGTTCCTTTATGCATCTGTTCCTCACAGTGGTGCAGTGGTTAGCACCGCAGCCTCACAGCTCCAGGGACCCGGGTTCAATTCTGGGTACTGCCTGTGTGGAGTTTGCAAGTTCTCCCTGTGTCTGCGTGGGTTTTCGCCGGGTGCTCCGGTTTCCTCCCACATCCAAAGACTTGCAGGTGATAGGTGAATTTGGCTGTTGTAAATTGCCCCTAGTGTAGGGAAGTGATAGGGAATATGGAATTACTGTAGGGTTAGTATAAATGGGTGGTTGTTGGTCGGCACAGACTCGGTGGGCCGAAGGGCCTGTTTCAGTGCTGTATCTCTAAATAAATTTTAAAAAAAATCTCCATCCCTGTGGAAATCATATGGGTCAGCACTTTAGTTCCCTTTCATTCTTACTCTGACCTCTCCATCTTTGTCTTCAAAAAATATTCAGTGCAAACCTCAATTATCTTTCTCCTGATCACTTTTCAGCCCTATGGTTTCAGCATTAACTTCAATAATTTTAGACATTTTGATAACCCCTGAGTTTCTCCTTTCTTGACTAGAGGATCTACAGTGTGTTTCCAGTATTTTCTGTTTTCTTTTCCAACCTCCTGCAATTTTTCAAGTTTCGCTATTTTCTTGCTTTTAGTCTTACATGAAACTTGGAAGCATTGTGACCTGTGAGGAGGATGGTATAGAAATTCAAAAGGACATATACAAGTTGGTGAAATGGGCAGACAGGTGGCAGATGACGTTCAATGCAGAGACATGTGAAGTGATTCATTTTGGTAGGAAAAACATGGAGAGACAATACAGAATAAAGGGTACGATTCTAAAGGGGGTGCAGGAGCAGAGGGACCTGGGTGTATATGTGCATAAGTCATTAAAGGTGACAGGACCGTTTGAGAGAGCGGTTAACAAAGCATACATATCCTCGCCTTTATTAATAGGGGCATAGAGTATAAGAGCAAGGAAGTTATGATAAAATTGTATAAGACAATAGTTCAGTCTCAGCTGGAGTATTGCATCCAGTTCTGAGCGCTGCACTTGAGGAAAGACGTGACAGCATACAGAAAAGATTCACAAGAATTGTTCTAGGAGTGAGGAATATCAGTTATGAAGATAGATTGGAGAAGTTTCCCTGGAAAAGAGAAGGCTGAGAGGAGATTTGATAGAGGTTTACAAAAGCATGAGGGGTCTGGACAGAGTAGATAGAGAGAAACTGTTCCCACTCGTGAAAGGATTGAGAACGAGAGGGCACAGATTTAAAGTATTTGGTAAGAGAAGCAAAAGTGACAATGGGAAAACTTTTTCATGCAGCGAGTGGTTAAGGTCTGGAATGCGCTTCCTGAAAACTTGGTGGAGGCAGGTTCAGCTGAAGCATTCAAAAGGGAATTAGACATTTATATGAAAAGAATGTTCACGGTTACGGGGAGAAGGCGGGGGAATGAAACTGAGGGAATTGCTCTTTCAGAGAGCCAGTGCGGGCATGATGGGCCGAATGGCCTCCTTCTGCACTGTAAAGCTTTTGTGATTCTGTGTTTCGGTGAAATGAGCATCTCCCATGCCTTTTTGTTGTCTTAGATATTCACAGTTTAACTCTTTTAATGGGCTGAATTTTACACCCTTCCAAAGAGCGGGATGGTGGCTGGAAGGTGGCGTAAAATGAGGCGGGAGTCTCCGTGAGCCCTTTCCAGCTTGTTTCCACCTCCGCCGCCACGTGATGTAGGACGGCGGCGGCGAAAAACCGCCTGCCCGCCCAGGCCAATCAATGCCCTTAAGTGGCACTCAACGGCCACTTAAGGGCCTTTGCCCACCTCCATGGGGATTTTACCCATATCGAGTCAGGCGGCCAAGGCCCAAGAGAAGCCGCCTGACAAAAGCAGGTGACACTCTGATGGCATGAGGGGGCCCTCATGATAGGGTGCCCTGTGCCCGATGGAGGGCCGCCTCTGCTGCCCCAACCACCCCAACACCCAACATGCCCTCTGTCCCCTCAATTGACCACCCTTTCCTCGTCGGGGCCTGACCGATCACCCCAGACAGGCAACCAAAACTTATCTTTGTTCCAGGCTTCCCAACATCTTCTTCTTCAAGCTGGGCTGTAGTCCCAGCAGTGGCCACCGCTCCCAGTGGCGCTGCTGGGACAGTTAGCTGCTGGCCCGCTGATTGGCTGGCAGCTCTATCAGGCAGGGCATCCTACCTCAAGCGGGTGGAAGTCCCGCCTCACACCAATTAAAGCCCGGCGACCTGCAAAATACGGGATCGGATCCCCATGCGAGGCGGAAGCGGGATCGCCACCAACTTTTCAGTCGGTGGCCGGGTCCTGGCCGCCCAGGTTTAAATTCCAGCCAATGTCTTTTTACTGCCTCACTGAGCTGATCTTTTACTTCATCTAACAGTTTCCTAGTTTTCTATTAAACAGTTTGAGTATCATTCAACCCATTAATATCCTCTCTGTGATTGGCCTATATCTTGTACTTCCTTTCCTAATTTTTCCAAACATAATTAAATGTTTGCATATTCTTCACTTTTCAGTTCTGATGAAGGAAAGCATGTAAACATTAACCTGTTTTTCATCTCTATGCTTATGAAAAGACCTGCTCTATATTGCCAATGTTTGTAGTGCTAGAGAGTTTAGAGATGTTAATAATTGTAAGTACAAGATGCAGGAATAAATATTTAGAGTCATACAGCACTGAAACAGGCCCTTTGGCCCACCAAGTCTGTGCTGACCATCAACCACCCATTTATACTAATCCTACATTAATCCCATATTCCCTACCACCTACCTACACTAGGGGCAGTTTACAATGGCCAATTTACCTATCAACCTGCAAGTCTTTGGCAGTAGGAGGAAACCAGAGCACCCAGCAGAAACCCACACGGTCACAGAGAGAACTTGCAAATACCCAGAACTGAACCCGGGTCGCTGGAGTTGTGAGGCTGTGGTGTTAACCACTGCGCCACTGTGCCACCCCTAGTCCAGGGTTGTCCAACATATGGCCCGCAGGCCAGGTACTGGCCTGTCAAATGTTTCTATCTGGCCCACAGATGTAAACTGTACCCGGGGCCATTCCTCATCCACGCTATGATTAGAGATAAGAAATTTCCCTTTGTCAGACCAGCTTTTAAACTATTGAGCTGTCAGTTTCAAAGCTGACAGCTGCTGCCATTGGGAACAGCTGTTTCCCAACAGAGTCGGGGTTTTGGCCGTCGGAAAACCCCGAGTCTGTTGGGAAATTGCTGTTCCCGATGTCAGCAGCTGTCAGCTTTGAAACTGACAGTGCAATGTTTTTAAAAAGAACTGACCAACCATGTGCTGAGCATTCCACTCTCTGCAACTATGTGAGAGAGAGTGGGAGAGAGAGGGGGGGAGAGACAGAGAGAGAGTGGAGAACTGAGAGAGAGAGAGATAAAGGGGAACAGAGAGAGAGGACAGGGACAGAGAGAGAGAGGAGGTACAGAGAGAGAGAGGAGGGACCGGGGGGCCGGAGAGAGAGGGGGACAGAGGGGGGTGGACAGAGAGACAAAGGTGGGACAGCGAGAGAGAGGAGGGACAGAGAGAGAGAGGGGGGATAGAGAGAGATGGGGGACAGAGAGAGAGAGGGCGGGTACACAAAGAGAGAGAGGGGGCAGAAAGACAGACAGGGAGGTCAGAGAGGGAGCAGCGACAGAGACAGCGAGGAACACTAAGCGGGGAGTGAGGAACACTGGTGACACGGGACGGGGAGAGATACAGAGAGAGGGGGTGTAGAGGGACAGAGAGATAGGGAGAAGGAGACAGACAGAGGGGGGAGAGGGAGACAGAGGTGGAGAGAGGGAGACAGAGAGACAGATAAACAGAGAGGGGAAGAGAGAGAGAGAGATGGTGGGGGGGAGGGGAGAGCGTCAAAGAGTCATTTACTTATGGCAGAGAAGGAGGCCATTCTGTCCATCAAGCCCATGTCAGCTCTGCACGGAGCTATGCAGTCAGTCCAACCTGCTGGCTCGATCCCTGTAGCCCTGCAAGTCTAATTCTCTCAGATGGCCATCCAACTTCCTCTTGATGTCATTGATAGTCTCCACTTCCACTACCCTTATGGGCAGTGAGTTCCAGGTCATTACCTCCTGCTGCATAAAAAAGGGCTTCTCATATGCCTGCTGCATCTTTTGCATAAAACTTTCAATCTGTGTCCCTTAATCCTAGAGGGGCAGGGGGAGAGAAGAGAGATTGAGACACACATACACAGAGCATGGGGATAAAAGGGAGAGAGATCAAGGTCTCTCCTGACAGATGGACAGCTATCCAGAATACTCTGCATCGCAGGCAGAGATTGACTACTTATGCAAGCAAAAATGATGCCAGGTATGTCACTAAATCAGTTTTCAATATAGTGACGAGAAATCAAGTCAATAAATTAGTCTTCTCATTTAAAGCTTCTTCACAAAAATGCACATTTGTTGTAGTTTTTATTGGTAAGATAAATTTTTAATGCTTTTATCTTTCAAAATTTGCTCATCGGCCCTCTGGGCCGAGCAAAAATCATAATGCGGCCCTCCGTCTGAAAAGGTTGGATAATCCTGATTTAGTCTGTCATATAAATTAGTTATCACTAGCTCCCCTAACAGAGAGGGTGGCAGAGATTACTCCTCCCCACCAGAGAAGGCAGCAGAAAGGGCACTATAATGCTCAGCTATTACAACACAATTCACTTGCTCCACACTTTTAAAAAATAACTTAAACATTAAAATGTAAAATGCTCCATGAACACAATTTCATGGCATACAATAACAATACCTGAAATGTAACAGGTCGGGTTGCATGATTGATGCTTGTGGTTACTGTAACCACAACTAAAACATATATGGCCAATATTTCCAGAGTAATTTGCATATTAAAACATTTTTCCTGAACACCAGTATGTGTCTTCAACAAAAATGTCATCAAGTAATGAAAAGAACAACTTATTTCCTCTTTCTTCCTACATACTTTCAATTAACCTATCTACCTTCTTTCTTTCTCTGTCTGGGTATCTTCTTCCATTTCCATTAGCTTGACTCTGCTCTCCCAACATCTTAGACTGTGTCAACCCTGAACTTTGACTTTGACTACCAACTCCACCTAATGTTTGGGACTGTGAAATTGATTGATTAGTCTTAATCAAAGACCCTGACTCACTTTGCTCTACCGGTGGAGTCTGTGATACCAACAAATTTTCAGTTTCTTCGTGACTTGCACTTTCTTTCTGACTTTCACTTGGGACTGTAGGAATTTGGACTACAGGAGGTTTCTTATGCTCTCCCTTTGTCAGGTTTCCTCTTTCAAGCAAATGATCGACATGACACTGACAGAGTCTCTCTCCAGCCGTCACTAGATATGTGAAAGCCCCCAGTCTTTAAACAATAACTCCAAACACATGTTTCTCCTATCACCTCACTGATATTTCACCATGGGCTTCTGACCAGCAGTGAACTCTCTTAAGTTTCATGCCTCGTGTATCACATCTCATGTTCACTTTGACTTGCTTTTCTCCTACTTTGCTATTGACGTCAGGCTTAAACAAAGTAAATCTTGCCCTAGAAATGTGTTTAAACACTAACTTGTAGGCTGGGATTTCGTGTGGCCCCCTGAGGTGGGGTCGGAGGTGAGGTGGGATGGAGTATCACGATGGGTGGTGGGGAGGCAAGGGATGGAGGACCCATCACCTCCCCTTTGCCCAGCGATCTTCTGGGGGGGGGGGGGTGGAATAGGCCAGCGATGGCCTTCTCACTCAGAGGTCAATTGAGGCCATTAAGTGGCCTGTTAAGGGTCAATTAAGGGACTCTTCCCATCGTCACTGGGATCTTAACAAGGGCGAGAGGTGCCTCCTCCGCGCATGGAGGACGCCTTGTAAGACAAGCTGCCCTCCTTGCAGGCTTGGACAGGGCAATTTGTGGCCCATGAAGGACCCCCACCAGGACAGGTTTAGCCCCGTTCCCCCGGGAGCCCCGCCACCTCAATTGGACAGCCACCTCCATCACCCCCTCGCCAGGGGCTTCAAAACAGGCTCCGGCGACCCTGCCTCACCTACCTCTGGACTGGGGTGCGAGCACTGGGCCTGTGTCCGAGGCATCTGCAGTACCAGCAGTGGTCACCACTCCTGGTGGCGCTGCTGATACTGCTAAGCTGCCGGCCCTCTAATTGGTCGGCAGCTCTTGGAGGCGGGATCCCCGTCTTTAACTTACCACCAACTTCATATCATTTATTTTGCCTACAGGCAAAGTGAATGACATGGCAGCCAGCAGGCAGCGTCGCACCCCTCCCTGCAAATTCTCCTGCAATCCGTTAGGGAAAGGCGGGAGGTCCTCTTCCCTGCAGATGGAGTCCAAAGACTTTACCACCTCACCAAGGCAGCTTGGATGGAAGTAGTGGCGGAGTTCTCAAACCGTGGGGCAACTCGAAGAACAGTGCAGTGCCGCAAGCGAATCAATGACTTGCTCAGGTCTGCAAGGGTAAGTGGTCCTGGCGAAGCTGCACCGTTATTTTCTTCCATGGCTTTGTGTCTTTCAGGCAGAGGGTGCACAAGGAATGCAGTCGAATGCGTGAGCATCTGTGGTGACATTTCCTAAATGATGAAGATTGGCATTGTTTATGTGATTGGATGTGTTTTACGAAAGCCAATGCAGAATAAGTGATGTTGATGCATGTATGCAAAGGTTGGGATGCATCATTTGCCATGATATTAAATCTGCCTATAGACATTAAATATGTCTATTGCAGTATAAATAACGCCACAACCAGTGCAAGCATGCTAAGATGGGAGGAGGGGTCCCTGACCTCAGGCTGCTGATCACAGCTGAGGAGGAGGCTTCTGAAATCGCGAGAAAGGAGGGAGGCAGGGCATATGGTGATGGTGAGGCAGGAGCCACAAGGCATAAGGGTGAAGTGTCATTTCTGCTCTTGCAGCCATATGTGGAAACTGAAGGGAATTATGTAAACTCATGTGAAGAACATGCTTAAAATGCCTCTGTTTGTGTCTCCACTGCAGGTGCCCTCACTTAAGTCACAGAACACTGTATGGCCCAAGAATCCTCCTCTGGGGAGGAGGAAGAAGCCAATGCCCCAGAAGGTGCACCGTCACCTGCCTCTTCTTCCACCTCCGCCAGTAAAGATACATCCACACAGTCCATGGGGGGGGTTTAAGATTAGAAGCTGGGTCACAAGCTGGTGGTCACGACACAGACATGTCCCAGCAGTTGAGGGAGCATTTGCCAGCTAGGTCCCCGACAATCGGAGAACTGCTGTGGATCAGGATCCTGCTGAGCCCCACACTCATGATAATCCTCATAATTGCTACTAGAAATCTGTTGGATGTGTGGCAAAGCCATGTGGAAAATATGTCAGAAATGCCTGAGGTCATGTGTGGCTTTGCACGTGCCATGGAGGTGTCCATGCAAGCCATGACGTCTGCCATGTTCCAGGCATTTGAGCATATGGCTTCCTCAATGGAGAGTCTGGTGAGCTCCATTGCGAGTCTGGTTGAGCACTCGAGCCACATACACTCTGACCTGCACTCCATCGCTGTTGAATGCAGAAGAGTCTAAACGCGAGGGGGACGAGGAACCTGGACCTCCCTCCAGGTGCTCCTTCCCCTCAGGGAGACAGGCAGGTGCCATCATGCACACAGATGGAGGAGGAGCACATGCCAGCTGCCCTGGGGCCTTCCTCTCAGGACACCTCTAGGGTAAGTAGCATCTCGTCCTACACCCTGACATTGACCCCTTTACCTCCAGCAGGCGAGCACACAGGAGATAATCAAGCACCATTGCTGCAGACCCCCAGTAGGATGGAGCCACCAAGGCCCCATTCCTCCAGAGGAAGCCCACCATGGTCATCCACAGCAACGGGGCAGCGTATTGAGCAGACTGCCTCCACCTCAGCTGCTAATGTCGGGGTAGTAGCTAGAGGTTGTGACAGGAAAAGAAAATTGAAACAGTTTGAGCACAAAGGTGGCACGGGTGACGTAGAAATGTTCATGAATTAAAGGCTTGCTCAGGTCAGAAAAAAAAACCCGACCCAAACCCGACAGAATCACATCGGACCCGAGCCCGACCCAACCCAAGTCCCTCCATTTTTTCCTGTGCCCGACCCGACCTGAGCCCGACCCGACCACCGGAATGTTCACTTTACCAACCTTCCGCATCCGAATCTGCAGGAAGCTGCAGCATGAGCGTGATGATGTCATAGTGACGTCATAGTGAGCTCACTCGCTCACTGCGCAGACTCAGAGTTTCCCTACTTGACGTCCCGGACTCCCAATTCAAGTAGACTTTTCAACTTTTGACACTTACTAAACTCAACTTCCCAGCAGAGCAAAATGTAATACTTACTGTGTGTGTCTGACCCGGACCCAGCCCAACCCCGACCCGAGCCCGAAAGCTGGACCCGGAAGAGTGACCTGACCCGAGCCCGACACATGTCGTCGGGTCCCGTCGGGTTCGGGTTGGGTAGCAGGCCTTTATTATGAATGCAAAGATGTATGAAAACAATTTTATTTCTTGCAAAATTTGATCCACTCTCAGTAATGTTTTGCTTGGTTACAGATGGAATCAAGGAAGTTTTTTGGAGGTCTACGGCAGGAATGCAATAATGCTTGCAAAGCATCTCAGGAAATGTCCAGTGTCCATATCTCATTGGAATTTTAGCCTTCAATCTTCAATGATGGCTGCTTTCCTATTGATGATTAATAACTTTTTCCAATACTGTCATGCCTTACTTTTGTTTTCTACGATCATAACTTAATGCTGCTTGCAGTGGTGTGTAGTCGCATTTATCGTAGCCCATGGATGATTTCAAATGCCAATCACATGAATGTGCAGCCACGCTTCGTAAGATTGCCGAGATGAATAAGAACTCATGTAAAAAGGAATTTCTGTGGGGAATTGTTATGTTTCTCCTCCTTCCTTGATGATGTGCCTTATTGTTGGCTAAAATGTGCCTAAATTAGCTTCTCCCAATGTCCCTTGCATGTCTCTCCATGTCCCTCATATCGATGATGGCATCATTGTCATTGTTGTCCTCCTCTCCCCTCTTCACAGTCATCCACATCTGAGGAGGACTAGTGTTCTTCCTGTTCCTCTGCCTGCAGAATGTTGCCACATATAATTGCAAGGTTGTGCAAGGCACAGCAGACAAGGATTAATCATGACACCCACTGTGGCGCATACTGAAAAGCCTTCCAGACCGGTCAAGGCAATGGAATCGCATGCCAATAGTGTTCAATGATGGAATAAAAATAAGAAATGCTGGAATCACTCAGCAGGTCTGGCAGCATCTGTGGAAAGAGAAGCAGAGTTAACGTTTCAGGTCAGTGACCCTTCTTCGGAACTCTTCGGATTTCCAGCATCCGCAGTATTTTGCTTTTATTTTAGTGTTCAATGATGGGCCTGGTGAATGGGTGAGTGACATTGGACCTCTCTTCAGCAGCATTTGGGGGATGATGTACTGGTGTCATCAGCCTTGTACAAAGTGGGTACCCCTTGTAAGCCAATGTATTCTTTACCTTTTAATGTACACTCACTTTCTAACCATGTAACTGCTCTTTTACTTCTTTTGTATTAATGAATGTAGGCCGGTTGTGGTGGAGTCCTGAATGTGTGGAGTCCGTCTTATGGTGGCAACATTTGCATCAGAGTACCCAGACCGAAGACATCTAGTTAACTGCATTGTGGGCTTGAAAATGCAAGGTAAGATAGTCAATTCTAGTCTTGACAGTGCCTTTTCAGAATTAGCAGGATCTGCAAAACTAATTAAACTGCAAAAGTGCTAGCATCCAGGAAGCGATCCAGGCCTTGCTCATGAAGAGCTAAAAAAAAAATTGTCTGTACCAGGCTGAAGATTGATAATGGTGTGAGAGATAATGAAGCAGATAAACTGTATTTGTTACCTGAAATAGTGGGCCTTGAGACTCTTACATGAGGCCCAGCCTATAGCCATATACCTTGTTTTTCCAAAAGAACAGTGAAGTAATTGCAGACCAATTGAAGGAGTTAAAAACAGGTTTTACCTTTAAGGAATGGGCCATAGCAAAAAAGGTATAAAGAAAGAGCCCACAGGAACATCTTTGCTGCAGTGATTAGGGTGGCATGGTCAGCTATCCGGAAGTCGCGCACGGAAGATTCGTCGGCGGATTGACCACCGGGACGGACTCCAGCTTGCAGGACTGCAAAGCAACTAGTATTATCGTGAGTATGTACTATTGCTTAGTGGTATAATAAAGGTATACCACATCTAGTGGAACAATATCCAAGTTTTTGTGTCCCATTGATACCCAGAGTAAAGGCTAGAACCAATTAGACTAGGTCGACAGTCCTACAGAATTTGGCAAGCCAACCAGGAGCCTTGAAGGTAAAGAAATGGTGGAACATACTATGGATGGGTTAGTCACAAAGTACGTGGCAGGGAAACTACCTCTCAAACTGTGGGGCGGCACAGTGGCGCAGTGGTTAGCACCACAGTTCCAGGGACCTGGGTTCAATTCTGGGTACTACCTGTGAGGAGTTTGCAAGTTCTCCCTGTGACCATGTGGGTTTTCGCCGGGTGCTCCGGTTTCCTCCCACCACCAAAGACTTGCAGGTGATAGGTAAATTGGCCGTTGTAAATTGCCCTTAGTGTAGATAGGTGGTAGGGAATATGGGATTACTGTAGGGTTAGTATAAATGGGTGGTTCTTGGTCGGCACAAACTCGGTGGGCTGAAGGGCCCGTTTCAGTGCTGTATCTCTAAATATAAATAAAATAAATATAAACAGAGGTGGGTTCATGTTATCCTGAAGGGGGATGATCCAGTAGATGAGGCAGAATAGTGGACACAGGGGTCCACTTGTAAACAGGCCTTGGTGAAAGCAGTTTAGCTGATGGCATATCAGTGACAGTGCAGGAGAGATGAGGCTGAGAAAATAAAACTCAGGTAGAACTTTAAAATGAGTAAAAGAAAATTACTGTGTCTTTTATTCGAGTCTGTGTGAATGTTGGAAGATTCCATGAATGAATGTCCTTACCTGTGTAGCTTGCTTTCTGTAGAACGAACAGTCATTAACACTTTGTAGCCTGGCTTTAATGGCGAAAGCATGAGTCTGTTATTTGTTCTATTAAAATATGTATATATTTTTATGGGACCCATAGGAATCAATATTTCCAAGGTGTTTGGAATTAAGTAAGTGTGAATGTGATTATTGAGAGTGTCCCTATGTCAATTTAATATTATATAAAGTTGAAGTAAGGATCTGTGGGAACTCAATGGCAAGTTAAATGTGGGAATTGTAAGTCTAACGGGATGTGGAATTCGTGTCAGGATTTTATTATGTTGTCACATCTCTCTCAGATAAAACAAAGAGAATTTTGCAGGAGGCATTGGGCTGAATTTTATAAGTCTGCCGCCGAAATCGGCGGTGGACAAAAACAATGATGGTCTGTCTGTGTGGCACCCTCCCCCGCAGCTATTTAAATGAGCCACCGCGATCCTAAGCACGGTGGCACATTTAAATAGTCGTGGCGGGTCGCCTCCACCCCACCCCTCCGATCATGTGGAGTGACAATATTGGTAAAAGTTAATAATTATCAATAGGAAAACAGGAATCATTGAAGACTGAAAGCTCAAATTTCAATGAGAGATGGACACTGGACATTTTCTGAGATGCTTTGCAAACATCAATGCGTTCCTGCCATAGGCCTCCAAAGAAAATCTTGTATCCATCTGAAACCAAGCAAAACATTAACAAGAGTGGATCAAGTTTTCAATGAAATAAATATGTATTGATAAATCTTCTCTATTCTCACAATATGCACATCACCCATTCCACTTTTGTGCTCAAAACTGGTTCAATTTTCTTTTACTACCACTACGTCTAGGTGTTACCCCGACATTAGCAGCTGAGTTGGAGGCAGTCTGCTCAGTGCGCTGCCCCGTTGCTATGGATGACCATGTCAGGCATTCTCTGGAGCAATGGGGCCTTGATGGCTCCATCCTGCTGGGGGGTTTGTAGCAATGGTGCTTGAGTAGCCCCCGTGTGCTTGCCTGATGGAGGTAAGGGGGTCAATGTCGGGGAAGGGAGGATGAGATGCCGCTTATCTTAGGGGTGTTCTGAGAGGAAGGCCCCGGGGCAGCTGGCATGCGTTCCAGTTCCATCTGTGTGCATGATGGCACCTGCCTATCTCCCTGAGGGGAAGGAGCACCAGTAGGGAGGTCCAGGCTCCATGGCAACAGTGATGGAGCGCAGGTCAGATCGCATATGGCTCAAGTGCTCAACCAGACTCAGCATGCCAAACTCTCGACTAAGGAAGCCATACACTCAAATGCCTGGAATGTGGCAGATGTCATGGCTTGCATGGACTCCTCCATGGCACGTGCAAAGCCACACATGAACTCAGGCATCTCTGACATGTTTTCCACATGGCTTGGCTGCACATCCAGCAGACTTCTCGCAGCAACAAACTGAGGATCATCATGAGTGTGGAGCTGAGCAAGGGTCTGGTCCCCAGCAGTCCTCCAATAGTCAGGGGACCCAGCTAGTACATGCTCCCTCAGCTGCTGGGAGGAATCTGTTTCGTGCACAGCAGCTTGTCACGTAGATTCTAATCTTAAACTCCCCCGCGGACCGTGTGGATATACCTGCCCTGGCAGAGGTGTAAGAAGAGGCAAATGAACCCTCTGGGGCATTGGCTTCTTCATCCTCCACAGAGGAGGAGTCTTGGGCCACGTGGCGTTCCACGATTCAAGTGTGGGCACCTGTAGGGGAGTCACAAACAGAGGCACTTTAAACATGAGTACACACAATTTCCTTTAGTGCCCACGTTTGACTGCAAGAGCAGAGATGACAATTCATCCTGATGCCATGTGGCTCCTGCTTCGCCATCTCCCATCACCTTGCCTCCCTCCTGTCTCGCGATATCTGATGCCTCCTCCTCAGCTGTGGTCAGCAGCCTGATGTTAGGGACCCCTCCTCCCATTCTAGCATGCGTACGCTGGTTGTGGCTGTGTTTATCCTGCAGCAGACAGTGCAGATTTAACGACATGGCAAATGATGCATCACAACCATTGCATACATGCATCAACATCACTTATTCTGCAGTGGCTTTCGCACGACACATCCAAGCACATCAACAATGCCAATCTTCATCTTGGCTCAAAACTATTTCGTGAATGGCATCAAGGCTGCTCATGTATTCCACTGCATTCCTTGTGACAAGGTCACAGAGAATAACTGACCAGAAGGTCATGGAGCAAAGACAAATAAGATGTTAATGGTGTGTTTTCTGTCCTGGGATTGCTGCAGCGTTCCAGTGAACATTAACGCAAGCTCGAGGAACAGCATCTCATTTATTAATTAGGCACACTACAGCCTGACGGACTGAACATTGAGTTCAATAACTTCAGAGCATGATGGGCCCCCCATTTTACTTTTATTTTTAGTTATTTTTTTCTTTTTTCTTTTTTTTTGTGTTTATTTTATTTTATTTTATCTTAGTTTGTTCAGTTTGCCTACCCACTGTTTTTTTTCATGTTTGTACTTGTGGCTGTTCAGTTTTCAGTCTATTAACACCCTATCTGTACTAATGCTTTGTCTTTCAACAGTCCATTAACATATTGTTTGCCTTCGCTCCATGACCTTCTGGTCGGTTAGTCTCTGTGACCTTGTCCTATCTACAGCTTCTCCTTTGTTATCTCTTGCCGCACCACCACTTTACTTGCTTAAAACCTTTCACATTTCTAATATCTGCTAGTTCTGAAGAAGGGTCACTGACCTGAAACATTAACTTTGCTTCTCTCTCCACAGATGCTGTCAGACCTGCTGAGTATTTCCAGCATTTCTTGTTTTTATTTCTCATTTTAGGAATGCCTCCCTGGATGTGCTGCTGGGGCCTGTAATGGCCTACAGGGAGATAATCTTCCCTGCTGTCGGGAAGAAGAAGCTTGCAGGTAAAACAAAGAAAGCGCGGCTGGAGGTTGTTCATGAGGGCAGTAGCAGGAGTGTGGATTCAATGTCAAAGTGGTTTAATGACCTAAGCAAGGCAGAAAAGGTGAGTACAGTGGCACATTCACCTACATCCTGATATATGTATCACCCCGACCCCCTCACTGTGCCTTCTCAAGCTTACTCCAGCACATTACTGCTCACACTGACTTATCTTGCAGGTACACCTATCACTCTCAGTCCATGGACTTCCTCACATCTCCATCTGTCCATCTACCACTGAAACACATCCTCATTTGAAGTGCTTTATGACTTTAACCCCTTATTGGCACTAAACCAAATCAGGAGTACATCCCTATGAATCTCCTTCAATCAAGTTCAAACCAGACAAATTCTCAGAGACACTTATTTGGGTCCAAAGAATTGTACTATCTTTCCCTCAAAGAAAGAAAACCTACAGAGAATATTACCATCTTTCAGATAGCCTATTTTAAAAATAATTATGGCTAAGTCATAAATAACCCAGCTATTATAAGGGTCTGCGAACTCGCTTCAATACATACCTCTCCACATAAAGAGACACAGAGAGGAGGTTCTTTGTAGTTGTATACAGAATACTACATGAGATGATTTATTAACTTTTATAAATTTATTAAAGAATTTAACATGCAATACACTTCTAAGTGGATAAGTATATCACAATATCAAATATCACTAAAATATGTAATACATAATCTTATTTCTAACATAGAATCCAAAAGTTTAACCTTGCTAATGTTACAGCAAAAATATCTTAGAATATCCATCAAAATTTAAAGCAAACTTTTTTACCTTAAATTCCCCTTAGTTGAGAAGCATTGTTTGTGGACTCAACACTTCTGATCATTGCTTCAAAACCTCATGTTTATACTGTTTCTGAAGTGTCATCTGACTTTTAGCATATAGATGTTCCCTTCCTGTGTGTATCTATCTTCCTTTTAAAATCCATATCTTTAATTACCATCTCCACTTAATGTTTTACTGGAATTCCTTTGATTTTAATGAGCATTTATCCGGTCAAAATGTTTATAATTGTGTTACTTGAACCTCTTGTTCCTGTGAGTCCATTCCATTTATTGTTTCATTATCTATTATTGCCCTTTCCATGGCACCCTAAAACAACCTCCGGAGCCGACCTGTCTGCACAAACCAATTAAGTTTATTGCTACCTCTTACTGACAGGATATTTCAGTGTGTGTGCTTATTTTTCAATCCCCTGACATCGGAGACACAAATGGATTTCCCAACTTATTTCTGGTTCATAATAGGGACCTTGACATTTTCTATCTTCTTAAAGGGGAATGTCAGTGAGTCTTAAAAACCTGACCATTTATTCAATCTTTAATTCTAAAAGGTATAATATTTTAACTATTTCTAAATTCTACCCAATTAAGCCTATTATACCTATATTCCATCACACCCTCCTCTTGACCTGTATAAAGGCGAATAATGAAAATAGGTTGTTTAAAATAAACAATGCCTAAAATATAAACATTCAATAAAATGTCATAACCTATTATGTGAAACAGGGCAATAATACAAAAGCCTACATTAACAGCAATCATAGTCTGCATTTTAAATGCATCATCTACATTTTCCAAAAATGAATCTTATAATGCTACTATAAAGGTCAGAATAAAACTAGGCGAAGTGTCGGTGATCTGAGGTCACAAAATGTCGACTGAGATGGCTGTATCCTGACATGTCGAACATCAATGATCAATTGATGAAACCATGTGATGAGGTAGAGAAGCAAGATCCCATAGCTGCCGCTTGGTCTTAAACCAATAAAGTCCTGTTGAGATAAACTAAAATTTTGTTTTAGTCTATTTTCAGTCACATTCCAGCTAACGTCCTCAGACCAGGAATAAAATGAATAGATCTGAACATCAGGGAGGTCTGAGGTCACCTGGATAAAAGTGTTATGCAGAACTTGATTATCTTTATAACAGGTGTACAGTCCATCAGAAGCTAATGTGGCAATACAAAGAAAAACCATTGCGCCATGTTTTCCCTAGTACCATCGCACTCTTCCGATTTTATGATGAATAGAACATCACTTGCATTACCTCCCCGCCAAAGTCACTCAGGGCAAATGCAGTAAGATGTTCTATTTCTGCAAGAAATTGCATAGGGTAAGGTGTTCAAGCAGTAAGACATCTATGGCGTGTCACATGCACTGCTTGCACCCAGAAGATCTTTAACAAAAGAATCTATCAGTAACTTAATTCTTGCTGTACGCAAGAGCAAGTCCCATCATGGAGAGTCTGCAGCATTTCATTCCTTTCCCACAGTGTTTCCTTCTTCTGTCGTTGTGACTGGGCTATCACTCGTTGCACTGAGTGTGGTTCCCTGTGAAACCAGCATTTGAGACACTGTGAGGTCCTGCGTGGGTGAGGAACATTGATTGATGCAATTGGATTCAGTTCAATTAGCGTCGTTTCCCATGCCATCCTCCAGGCTGGATCCTGAAAGGAAATGTACAACTTCACCTTATACTGTTCCTCCATTCCTGAACACCTCTTCAGGTTGTCTACAGAGACAATTTTAAAAGAGTGCTTGCCATTCGGCTGATTAGCAAATATTTTGACAGTTCTTTCATTAATAACAGAATGTACTTGAACAGGTTTCTTCCACTTAGGTCTCAAATCAGGTTTCTGTTCAAACTTTCTCTCCCGAACCCACTCCCCGGTTTCAGGTTGCCAAGCTTTGTTATTTACCCATTTTTCTCTAGTCTTCGCTCTGATCCTCTGATCAATTTCATGAATTTGATCAGTTATTTCTTGTTTCAAATCTAATTATTGCTGCCAGGTGAAGGAGTCAGAAAGCGTAGAGGCAATAAAAGAACTGTGAGTAAGTGGTGCATGCATTTCAACAACATACATTAAATAATAGTGTTCTAGGGAACACTGTCCCTGATGCACATGTGGGCAGATTATTTAGTGATAACTGTACTTCCGGAATGATGGCGGCCCACTTATTCCCTCTGATTCTCAACAGTTTGGTCAATAACTTTTTTACTTCTTCTATGACTCGACTTCCTGGTTTTTACTTTCCACCAGTCCCGCTAACTGCGGATGGCGTGATGTGCTGTGCTCTAACCCAATCCCCCTTTGCACACAATAGTCTTTGAAAACCTTGGAAACAAAGGCTTCGCCTTGATCAGAGTGTAGGATTTTGGGTGCAACGGCCACACTAATAATGTCAGTAATAGCATTGACAACTGTGGTTTCCGAAAGAGATTTCGTGAGGACCAGCCAGCAAAAAGAAGTGCAGGCATCATTTATACCCCATTGATGGGGGTAGTGGTCCAATGAAATCAACAAAAAATTTCTCCATTGATTCATTAGGCTTCACAGGAGCCAACAGTGGTGGTTTAATAAGTGATGATTTGTTGATCAAATTACATGGCTCACAATTTGCCACATATGTTTTATAGGCTTGAAGCATGCCTGGCCACCAGTATAAAGGAGTCAATTTACAGAATGTTTTTCAGGCACCACTATGTGCCTGATCTATACCCTCTTGAGCTTCTTTTACAAGCTGTTCTCATTTGTGACTCAGTGGTACCTCCTGGACACCCTTGGTTAACTTAACCAGTACAATACCAGTCGGGGTCTCCGAATAGAATTACTTTGATGGATATTCTTTTGAATTCTGTTCCATCGGGTCAAATAGCTGAATCAGTTCCTCATCCTGATTAGCTGCCTATTATGCCCTAGTGATTACATTAACTGTGGCAGGCCCCTCTCAAGGGGGTGCCATGCAGACTGAATGTTTTGCCTGTCCATCTGCAAGACTGTTGCCCCTTGAATGTACTGAACCAGTGATATGCCCGGGTACATGAATTACCTGACAATTACATTTCTCCTTTCGCAAATGGAGAATATCTTCCCACAATGACATGTTTTATGGGTTTACCTTTATGATTGGTAAAGCCTGTTTGCTCCCAAAACACAAGGTGTTGATTGTAAGCCCATCTACAATAGTCACTATCTGTACAAATTAATGTGGGCTTAATAGGGTCTGCCTTTTCTAAAGCATACCATAATGCTGCAGCTTCAGCATACTTGAAATCTGTGCCCTCTTGCTCTCGATCCTTTCACAAGTGGGAACAGTTTCTCTCTAACTACTCTGTCCAGACCCCTCATGATTTTGAATACCTCTATTAAATCACTTCTTGAGCTTGTGTTGATGTTCACGGGAACACTGTAGCAAGCCCAGGACAGAGATGTGGGCATGAGAGCAGGGAGGTGTGTTGAAATGGCAAGCGACAGGAAGCTTGGGGTCATGTTTCTGAAAACAATGCAAGCTCGAGGAACAGCACCTCATTTACTAAACATTGAGTTCAGTAATTTCAGAGCATGACTGGCCCCCCTTTTTTATCTTTAGTTTTATTTTTTATTTTTATTTTATTTTAGTTTATTTCATCGTTCAATTTTTTCACCATGTGTCTGCCAAAATTATTTTTCATGTTTGTGCTTTTGGCTAGGGCTTTCATTATTCTGTCATTTAACACCCTCTCTGCACTAAAGCTTTGTCTTTCACTACACCATTAACACACTCTCTTTGACTTTGCCCCATGACCTCGTTGTCAGTTATTCTCTGTGACCCTCTGTCCTATCAACACCTTCCCTTTTGTTCTCTTTTGTCCCACATCCCGCTTTATTTGCTTAAAACCTATTACATTTCTAACCTTTGCCAGTTTTGATGAAAGGTCACTGACCTGAAACGTTAACTCTGCTACTCTCTCCACAGCTACTGCCAGACCTGTTGAGTATTTCCAGCACTTTTTATTTTTATTTCAGATTTCCAGCATCTGCAGTATTTTGCTTTTATCTCAGTTGACAGCAGGTTTTGTCCAGCAGGCTGTAAATGTCTTCCACCATCTGACATGGCATCCTGAACCTACTGAGACACTGGTGTTCTGATATGTTGAGGAAGTTTATCCTCTGCCTGTAGTCCTTGTGTGCTGGCTATGACCTCCTGTGAGCTGCACCTCCTCAGCTGATCCCCTCTCTGTGGAGTTGTAGGTCTGTGAGCAAAAGGTTGGTGCTCTTACTGCTGCTCCTGCTCCTGCTCCTGCTATGGCTGGTGTTCCTGCAGCTGGTCCTGGTCCTGCTGTTTCGACTCCTGTTTATGCTGGTGCTGCTGCTGCTGCTGTGCTGCTGGTTTTGTTCATTTTGGTCTTCATCTGAGGTCCAAAGTAACACAGCATAAGTAGCATCCATGCTGACCTGATAGATCAGAGCTTCAAAGTGCAGATCTGACATACAAACCTTCAAAACGTAGATGATGTGTCCAAAGTTGTAAAAATAACCTCTCAACACAAGTATTGTGAGCAAAGCCTTTCATACAAGCAGACAAGAAAGCAGCTGTGAGGTTTCAGTACTTATTGACATATTTAATTCAATCAAGTAATATAGAGTAAAATGCTAGTCTCATTAATAATGATCATGAAACTACCAGATTATTGTAAAAATCCATTTGGTTCACTAATGTCTTTCAAGGGAGGAAATCTGATGTCCTTATCCAGTCTGGCTTATATATTACTCCATACCCACAGCAATGTGGTTGTCTCTTAACTGCTCTCTCAAATTGCCGAGTAAGCCACTCAGTTGCATCAAAATACTACAGAAAAGTCATAAAAGAATAAAACGAGACAGACCACCTTACATCAACCTCGGCACCAGAAACGACAAATGCACACGCTGCCCAGTCGGCCCTGAAAAGTGTTCCTCAACTACATCTGGGACTTGTGCCAAAATTGGGAAGCTGTCCCACAGACTAGTCAAGCAATAGCTTGACATAGTCATACTGAGAGAATCATACCTTACAGCCAATGTCCCAGACTCCTCCATCACAATCCCCTGGGTATATTCTGTACATTCAACAGGACAGATCCACCATAAGTGGTGGCAGAGTGGTATACAGTTGGGAGGGCGTGACCCTGGGAGTCCTCAACATCAACTCCAGACCTCATGAAGTCTCATGGCATAGGTTAAACATGGGCAATGAAACCTCCTGCTGATCACCACCTACGCTGTCCCTCAGCTGATGAATCAGTACTCCTCCATGTTGTACACCACTTAGAAGAAGCATTGAGGATATCAAAGGCACAGGATGTACTCTGTGTGGGGGACTTCAATGTCCACCACCAAGACTGGCTTAGTAGAACCACTACTGACACTAAAGACATGGATGAGTGATTCAGCAGCAGGTGAGCTGAGATGGGGCAGAGATAGGAGATATTATGGAGATAGAGATAGGTGGCTCTGGAGATGAAGAGGATATGGGGTGAAAGCTCAGTTCAGGGTCAAATTGAATGCCAAGTTTGCAAACTGTCTGGTTCAGCCTCAGACAGTAACCAGGAAGAAGGATGGAATCCGTGAGTAGGAAAGGGAGTTTATGTCGGAGACTGAAGACAATGGCTTCAGTCTTCTCAATATTTAGTTGAACCATTCCAGTGTTTTATGCGTCATTACATATCTACAACACTAATCAGTACTATGCCCAACCATAACCACTCCTCACAATATTCCAAACATTTTTTGCCAGTTCTGTCTCCAGCCTACACCTACCCTGGTACCTCCCAAATCAGCATAGAAGATAATTGAGACAGGTAGCACAACAATGAGTATTGTTCATTTGCCACTTCCTATCTAACGGCTTAATCTCTTATTTTGAACTCGGGCCAGCAACATATTAAAATAATTTTAGTGATGTTCCATATTTGGGAGACAATGGCCAGGATTTTACACAATCCCAAAGAGCGGGATTGTGGGGGCGGGAGTAGGGGGTGTAAAATGGAGTGAGGACCCTTCCAGACCCGCTCCCGCCACTGCCACCATTTTAAGCAGTCCGGTGGTGGCGAAAAAGGCCCACCCCAGGTCAATCAAGGCCCTTAAGTGGCCAGTTAATGGCCACATAAGGGCCTCCACCTGCCGCCACGGGGATTTTACTTGTGGCAAGCGGGCGGCCCAGGCCCAAGAAAAGCCACCTGTTAAAAGGAGGCGGCTTTCTGATGGCCTGGGGGGGCCCTCCTGATCAGGCACCCTGTGCCCGATGGAGGGCTGACCCTGATGCCCCAACACTCCCAAAGCCCAACACGCACCCCCCCCCCACCGCCCCCCGTCCCCCAAATCGACCACCCTTGCCTGGGGGGCCCAACTGATCACAACCAGCGAGGCCCCAGAAACGTACCTTTTCCCGGAGCCTCTTTCGTCTTCATCTGAAGCTGTGTTGCAATCACAGCAGTGGTCACCATTCATGGTGGCACTGCTGGGACTATGAGCTACCAGCCCGCTGATTGGTCGGCAACTCCATTAGGCAGGACATCCTGCCTCAAAGAGGTGGAAGTCCTGCCTCAGACCAGTTAAGGGCCTGGGCACCATAAAATGCGGTCTATATCCCCAGGCCAGGTGGAGGCGGGATCGCCATCGTCTTTTCGGAGGTGAACTGCTCCCGTCCGACGAAAGTAAAATTCCAGCCAATAACACTTACAATAATGATTGACTATATCTAAAGTCACTGATTTACAACTCTCACAGACAAATGGGCAGAAAATCAGAATTCAATAATCCAAGCATCATTACACTGACTCAAACAACACAAGGCCAATTAGGTAGTCATTTGTCTCATGTAAGAAACTGCAGAAGCCAATATGGTGAAAAAGAAATTATACTTTTACAATCAGGAAAATAAATCAATCAATAAAATCTCATTAAAGTCATGAAAATATTTGAATTAGAAGGCCTCCTAATGTGACTGCTTTGAATGAGCTTTGAAGGGTAGGTTGTGCTCGAAAAATGTTTGTTTTTTATTTTTCTAATTTTTCCCTTCCTCCTTGTCCTCATTTTCCTTCCAACCCTCTTCAGGAAAACCTGCGCTATTCCACAGTTGGTCAGCACTCTTCACAGCTAGAAGGACTGGAAAACTATTCAAATAAGCTGAATTCATATTATCTGGGGTGCTCAGCTCATTTGTGTACATTTGCATACATTGCCTAGGGGCAAGTGTCTCAGTACACAGCCTTAATTAAATGATAGCAACTTAGCACCAGCACCAAGTTGCACTGAATATCCAGAGTCAGTACTCCAGTATAACTATAGCAAAATGATGTGCACCTCCCTGCATCAGTAAGTTGTGGAATCTGGCGGCACTTGTATGCAAGACATAAATCTGTGGAAATAAAGAGAGTTATGCTTTTAATTATCTGATATATTGTGCTCACAACGGCAGGAAACAAAAGGCACTGGCCTGTATATAATTGAGCCACATTGACCACAGTGGCGCAGTGGTTAGCACCGCAGCCTCACAGCTCCAGCGACCCGGGTTCAATTCTGGGTACTGCCTGTGTGGAGTTTGCAAGTTCTCCGTGTCTGCGTGGGTTTCCTCCGGGTGCTCCGGTTTCCTCCCACATGCCAAAGACTTGCAGATTGATAGGTAAATTGGCCATTGTAAATTGCCCCCAGTATAGGTAGGTGGTAGGGAAATATAGGGACAGGTGGGGATGTGGTAGAAATATGGAATTAGTGTAGGATTAGTATAAAATGGGTGGTTGATGGTCGGCACAGACTCGGTGGGCCGAAGGGCCTGTTTCAGGGCTGTATCTCTAAACTAAACTTATGCATTAACATTAAATAGGAAGCACTGGGGTCTCCAATCTAGATGTTGGAAGCATGGTAGGGGGAATGGTTCATGGTGTGCGAGCATCTGTGAGAATGCTTCCAAGGCCTACAAGCAGCGGGGAAGGTGTTGCCAGTGTATGTGAACATTCGTGGGTGAGATTGGCATGTAATATGGAAGCACAAAGAATTAATTATGTGCCATGCGAATAGTGTGACTGATGCCTCTGAAAGTAGTGCAAGGAGCATTCTGGGGTGTGGTACTATTGGGAAGACTGAAACAAGAAAAATATACAGCAGTGCAACATACCTTTATTTCAAAAATAATTACAACTGAAAGAATTATTAATTTATTTTTAGGTCAGCACTGTGCTTCAGGCACAATGAATGAATTATAGACATAGTAAAATTATCTTCTATTCAACACTTTTATACTGATACATGTTTTCAAACTAAAACCTGAACAGTTAAAGAGTTTCTTCAGAAAGTAGAAGGCAAACGCCGAATCATTTAATTATTTTCATGTCAGTACATTACAGTCAATGAGCCATTAATCATAGACACAGTGAAAATTCTGTAGCTTTTTTTTACATTGTTTTAAGGAGAAAAAATTAAAAATTCAGCACCAAAAGTAATATTTGTTCAAAAAAATCATAGAATCACAGAAATGTATGGCATTCATCTCATTGTGTCAGTGCTGGCCGATAAAGAGCTATCCAGCCTAATCACGCTGTTGGTATGTAGCCCTACCAATTACTTTAAATCTATGTTGCCTGTATATTTGGCTTCTCTGCTAAGGTGCTAAGGGTAATAGGTTCATCCTATCCACTCTATCTAGGCCCCTCATATACATCTCCATTAAATCTCCCCTTAGCCTCCTCTGTTCCAAAGGAAACAACCCAACATATCTAATTTCTCCTCATAGCTAAAATTTGCCAGTTTTGGCAACATTCTCATAAATCTCTTCTGTACCCTCTCTACTGCGATCACATCCTTCCTGTATTGTGGACAGAACTGTACACAGTACTCTAGCTGTGGCTGAACTAATGTTTTATATAGTTCTAGCATAATCTCCCTGTTCTTATTTTCAATGCCTCAGCTAATAAAGAAAAATATCTTGTATGCCTTCTTTGCCACCTTATCTGCCTGTCCTGTTATCTTCAGGTATCTGTGGACATGCGCTCCAAGGACCATCTGTTCCTCTGCACTTCTCAGTATCCTACCAATTATTGTGTATTCCCTTGCCTTGTTTGCCCTCTCCTAATGCATTACCTCACACTTCTCTGATTAGAATTCTATTTGCCACTTTTCTGCCCACCTGACCAGCCCATTGGTATCTTCCTGCAGCCTAAAGCTTTCTTCTTCATTATCAACCACGCAGCCAATTTTTGTATCATCTGCAAACTACTTAATCATACCTCCTACATTTAAGTCTAAATCATTGATATATAAAACTGAAAAGCAAGTGACCTAGCATAGAGCCCTGTGGAACCCCACTGGAAAAAGCCTTCCAGTTACATGAACACCTGTCGATCATTATAATAAAAGCAAAATACTGCGGATGCTGGAAATCTGAAACAAAAACAAGAAATGCTGGAATCACTCAGCAGGTCTGGCAGCATCTGTGGAAAGAGAAGCAGAGTTAACGTTTCGGGTCAGTGACCTGTCGATCATTACCCTTTCCTTCCTGCCATCGAGCCACTTTTGGATCCAACTTGTCACTTCCCCTTGAATCCCATGAGCTTTTACTTTGATGTTCAGTCTGCCATGTGGGACCTTGTCAAAAGCCTTGCTAAAATCCATCAACAGTGCTACCCTCATCGACCCTCTTTGTTACCACCTCAAAAAATTCACTCAAGTTAGTCAGACATGACCCCTTAACAAATCCATGCTGACTGTTCTTGATTCATCCATGCCTTTACACATGATGATTAATAAAGTCCTTCAGAATTTTTTTCCAATAATTTGCCCACCAACTGGCCTGCAATTACTCAGTCTATCCCTTCCTCTCTTTTTAAAAACAAGACACTGTAGAAATCCCCCAGTCCTCTGTGGCCATGTCTGTGGCCAGAAAGGATTAGTAAAAGATGGTCAACATTGTCGCTATTTCCTTCCTTGCTTCTCTTAGCAGCCTGGGATAAATTTCATCCCGGCCTGGAAATTTACTTACTTTCAAAGATGCTAAATCCTTTAATATTTCTTCTCGCATTACATTATGCATATCCTATCCAATATTTTACAATCCTCCTCCTTCTGTGAAGACAGACGCAAAGGGAGGATTTTTAACTTGCCAATGTGAGTGGGCGTCAGTATGTGCAGAAGGTTAAAAGAGCAAAAAATGCTGTTGTGTCAGGGAGCCAGCAGGAACCTGCCAACGTCTGCATTTAAGCGTGTTCATTAGCATGCGGGAAACCACGATGGGACAAGCGGGTCTGAAAATGCAATGTTAAAATTAACTAAGTGGAGTTTTAATTCTGGATTCTGTCTTTAACTTTCAGTGCACAGGCTTCCCGGGCATCCTGGAACTTGCCAGGTAAAACAAGGTGAGAGGACAGCAGGGATTGGCAGGACTGTGCAAATGACAAGCTGGAAAGCTTTAAAATACTGAAATATGACAGCTGTTTCATTGGCTAAGTGAAATACTTTTGCTCACAGGACTTGCTCAGTGGTTTTGCTGCTTTGCAGGCGATCTCCAATAGTTTGGAGGTAATTTCTGCTACCTTAGAGATTTTGCTTTTGACCTGCATTTCCCAGCTGTCAGGCTTCTCAGTAGCATGGGAGTCACTTATGCACCTCTGATGAGGAACTGGAGGAGCAGCGACACTAGCAGCAGCAGGAGGAGCAACTGCCTTCTCCTCAACCACCTGCTACTCCACAGGACAGAAAGGATGAACACAGAGCACCGGCTCCCAGGAGGTGATACCCCCAGCACAAGGTATACAGACAAAGGATTAGCTTTCAGGACATGACAGAGTATCAGTGCCTCAGGAGGCTCAGAGTTTCCCATCAGGTGATTGCTGACATCTGCAGCCTCCTGCCAAGTGGACCATCCGGCTCCTTTCAGGAATCTGCTGGTGGCATCTGCAGAATCCCACAATTTGTTGCCCACAAGTGCATCTCCCTGGTGACAGATACCCTGTTTGCTAGGGCCGCCACCCACATCCAATTTGCGACTGATGAGGCCAGACAGAATGAGAGCCCCCTCAGTTTTTCTGCACTGGCTGGATTCCCACAGGTCTAGGGAGTCATAGATTGCACACATGTGACAATCAAGGTGCCCTCAGGTCAACCAGATAATCAGATCATCAATTGAAAGGGATTCCACTTCATGAACATTCAGCTAGTATGCAACCACTGGTAGATTATCATGCATGTTTGTGCAAGGTATCCAGGAAACTGCTATGATGCCTTCATCCTGCACCAATCAAGTCTCCCAAAGATCTTTGCATGTCCAAGCAAAGTCAGCAGATGGTTCCTTGGAAACAAGGGCTACCTTCCAAGGACGCATCTGATGACACCTGTGAGGAACCATACTACTGACGCCCAGGAAAGGTAAAACAGAAGGAAAGAGTCCTAATTGAGCAAGCAATCGGAATGCTTAAGATGCGATTCAGGTGCTTGGACAGATCTTGGTTGTGGCGGGGGGTGGGTTTTCACTATGCATCAGCAAAGGTTTTGAGAATGATTGTGGTTGGGTGTGCCTGCACAACATAGCATAACAGAGAGGACTGTAGCTGCAGGAGGAGGAAAATGATGACCATTTTGCATCTTTGGAGGAGGAGGAACCTGACGAGGGGAAGGCATCTGTAGACATTTTTTTTCTTTTTTTATTCATTCATGGGATTTGGGTGTTGCTGGCCAGGCCAGCATTTATTGCCCATCCCTAATTGCCCTTGAGAAGGTGGTGGTTGAGCTGCCTTCTTGAACCGCTGCAGTCCATTTAGGGTCGGTACGCCCACAGTGCTGTTCGGAAGGGAGTTCCAGGATTTTGACCCAGCGACGGTGAAGGAACGGCGATATAGTTCCAAGTCAGGATGGTGTGTGACTTGGAGGGGAACTTGCAGGTGGCGGTGTTCCCATGCATTTGCTGCCCTTGTCCTTCTAGTTGGTAGAGGTCGCGGGTTTGGAAGGTACTGTCTAAGGAGCCTTGGTGCATTGCTGCAGGGCATCTTGTAGGTGGTACACACTGCTGCCACTGTGCGTCGGTGGTGGAGGGAGTGAATGTTGAAGGTGGTGGATGGGGTGCCAATCAAACGGGCTGCTTTGTCCTGGATGGGGTTGAGCTTCTTGAGTGTTGTTGGAGCTGCACCCATCCAGGCAAGTGGAGAGTATTCCATCACACTCCTGACCTGTGCCTTGTAGATGGTGGACAGGTTTTGGGGACTCAGGAGGTGAGTTACTTGCTGCAGGATTCCTAGCCTCTGACTAGCTCTTGAAGCCATGGTGTTGATATGGCTACTCCAGTTCAGTTTCTGGTCAATGGTATCCCCAGAATGTTTTTAGGAGGAATTCAGCAATTGTAATGCCATTGAATGTTAAGGGGAGATGGTTAGATTCTATCTTGTTGGAGATGGTCATTGCCTGGCACTTGTGTGGCGCGAATGTTACTCGCCACTTATCAGCCCAAGCCTAGATATTGTCCAGATCTTGCAGCATTTCTACACGAACTGCTTCAGTATCTGAGGAGTCACGAATGGTGCTGAACATTGTGCAATCATCAGCGAACATCTCCACTTCTGACCTTATGATTGAAGGAAGGTCATTGATGAAGCAGCTGAAGATGGTTGGGCCTAGGACACTACCCTGAGGAACACCTGCAGTGATATCCTGGAGCTGAGATGATTGACCTCCAACAACTACAACCATCTTCCTTTGCGCTCGGTATGACTCCAGCCAGTGGAGGGTTTTCCCCCGATTCCCATTGACCTCAGTTTAGCTAGGGCTCCTTGATGCCATACTCAGTCAAATGCTGCCTTGATGTCAAGGGCAGTCACTCCCACCTCACTTATTGAGTTCAGCTCTTTTGTCCATGTTTGAACCAAGGCTGTAATGAGGTCAGGAACTGAGTGGCCCTGGTGGAACCCAAACTGAGCGTCACTGAGCATGTTATTGCTAAGCAAGTGCCGCTTGATGGCACTGTTGATGACACCTTCCATCACTTTACTGATGATAGAGAGTAGGCTGATGGGGCAGTAATTGGCTGGGTTGGACTTGTCCTGCTTTTTGTGTACAGGACATAACTGGCAATTTTCCACATTGCAGGGTAGATGCCAGTGTTGTAGCTATACTGGAACAGCTTGGCTAGGGGCGCGGCAAGTTCTGGAGCACAGGTCTTCAGTACTATTGCCGGAATATTGTCAGGGCCTATAGCCTTTGCAGTATCCAGTGCCTTCAGTTGTTTCTTGATATCATGCGGAGTGAATCGAATTGGCTGAAGTCTGGCATGTGTGATGCTGGGGACTTCAGGAGGGGGCCGAGATGGATCATCAACTTGGCACTTCTGGTTGAAGATTGTTGCAAATGATTCAGCCTTATCTTTTGCACTGATGTGCTGGGCTCCCCCATCATTGTCATGTCTTCTGCCTCAACACACAGATTACACTTTCAGTTCTCTAATAGGCCCCACTCTTTCCTTAGTTATCCTCTTGCTTTTTATGCATTACACAAATCAACGATTCTCGGAAGACCGCCATCATTAACAACGAGCTCAGTAGACTCAATGTGGACATTGCAGCACTTCAGGAGACTCGCCTCCCCGCGAGTGGCTCTCTAGCAGAGCAAGACTACACCTTCTTCTGGCAGGGCAGGGATCCTGAAGAACCAAGACAGCATGGAGTGGGCTTCGCCATCAGAAACTCCTTGCTCAGCATGATAGAGCCTCCCTCAAATGGCTCGGAACGCATACTGTCCATCCGACTGCTCACCACCTCTGGTCCAGTACACCTACTCAGCATCTATGCTCCAACACTCTGTTCCGCACCTGAAGCTAAAGACCAGTTCTATGAACAACTCCATAACATCATTAGCAGCATCCCCAACACCGAACACCTATTCCTGCTGGGGGACTTTAATGCCAGGGTTGGGGCCGACCATGACTCATGGCCCTCCTGCCTTGGGCGCTATGGCGTTGGAAGGATGAATGAGAACGGGCAGAGACTGCTTGAGTTGTGTACCTATCATAACCTCTGCATCACCAACTCGTTCTTTCACACTAAACCCTGTCACCAGGTTTCATGGAGGCACCCAAGATCACGTCGTTGGCACCAGCTAGACCTCATTGTCACAAGGCGAGCCGCCTTAAACAGTGTTCAAATCACACGCAGCTTCCACAGTGCGGACTGCGACACCGACCACTCCCTGGTGTGCAGCAAGGTTAGACTCAGACCAAAGAAGTTGCATCATTCCAAGCAGAAGGGCCACCCACGCATCAACACGAGCAGAATTTCTCACCCACAGCTGTTACAAAAATTTCTAAATTCACTTGTAACAGCCCTTCAAAACACTCCCACAGGGGATGCTGAGACCAAGTGGGCCCACATCAGAGACGCCATCTATGAGTCAGCTTTGACCACCTACGGCAAAAGTGCGAAGAGAAATGCAGACTGGTTTCAATCTCATAATGAAGAGCTGGAACCTGTCATAGCCGCTAAGCGCATTGCACTTTTGAACTACAAGAAAGCCCCCAGCGATTTAACATCCGCAGCACTTAAAGCAGCCAGAAGTACTGCACAAAGAACAGCTAGGCGTTGCGCAAACGACTACTGGCAACACCTATGCAGTCATATTCAGCTGGCCTCAGACACCGGAAACATCAGAGGAATGTATGATGGAATGAAGAGAGCTCTTGGGCCAACCATCAAGAAGATCACCCCCCTCAAATCTAAATCGGGGGACATAATCACTGACCAACGCAAACAGATGGACCGCTGGGTTGAGCACTACCTAGAACTGTACTCCAGGGAGAATGCTGTCACTGAGACTGCCCCCAATGCAGCCCAGCCTCTACCAGTCATGGATGAGCTGGACATACAGCCAACCAAATCGGAACTCAGTGATGCCATTGATTCCCTAGCCAGCGGAAAAGCCCCTGGGAAGGACAGCATTACCCCTGAAATAATCAAGAGTGCCAAGCCTGCTATACTCTCAGCACTACATGAACTGCTATGCCTGTGCTGGGACGAGGGAGCAGTACCCCAGGACATGCGCGATGCCAACATCATCACCCTCTATAAAAACAAAGGTGACCGCGGTGACTGCAACAACTACCGTGGAATCTCCCTGCTCAGCATAGTGGGGAAAGTCTTTGCTCGAGTCGCTCTGAACAGGCTCCAGAAGCTGGCCGAGCGCGTCTACCCTGAGGCACAGTGTGGCTTTCAAGCAGAGAGATCGACTATTGACATGCTGATCTCCCTTCGTCAGATACAGGAGAAATGCCGTGAACAACAGATGCCCCTCTACATTGCTTTCATTGATCTCACCAAAGCCTTTGACCTCGTTAGCAGACGTGGTCTCTTCAGACTACTAGAAAAGATCGGATGTCCACCAAAGCTACTAAGTATCATCACCTCATTCCATGACAATATGAAAGGCACAATTCAACATGGTGGCTCCTCATCAGAGCCCTTTCCTATCCTGAGTGGTGTGAAACAGGGCTGTGTTCTCGCACCCACACTTTTTGGGATTTTCTTCTCCCTGCTGCTTTCACATGCGTTCAAATCCTCTGAAGAAGGAATTTTCCTCCACACAAGATCAGGGGGCAGGTTGTTCAACCTTGCCCGTCTAAGAGCGAAGTCCAAAGTACGGAAAGTCCTCATCAGAGAACTCCTCTTTGCTGACGATGCTGCTTTAACATCTCACACTGAAGAATGCCTGCAGAGTCTCATCGACAGGTTTGCGTCTGCCTGCAATGAATTTGGCCTAACCATCAGCCTCAAGAAAACGAACATCATGGGGCAGGATGTCAGAAATGCTCCATCCATCAATATTGGCGACCACGCTCTGGAAGTGGTTCAAGAGTTCACCTACCTAGGCTCAACTATCACCAGTAACCTGTCTCTAGATGCAGAAATCAACAAGCGCATGGGTAAGGCTTCCACTGCTATGTCCAGACTGGCCAAGAGAGTGTGGGAAAATGGCGCACTGACACGGAACACAAAAGTCCGAGTGTATCAGGCCTGTGTCCTCAGTACCTTGCTCTACGGCAGCGAGGCCTGGACAACGTATGCCAGCCAAGAGCGACGTCTCAATTCATTCCATCTTCGCTGCCTTCGGAGAATACTTGGCATCAGGTGGCAGGACTATATCTCCAACACAGAAGTCCTTGAAGCGGCCAACACCCCCAGCTTATACACACTACTGAGTCAGCGGCGCTTGAGATGGCTTGGCCATGTGAGCCACATGGAAGATGGCAGGATCCCCAAAGACACATTGTACAGCGAGCTCGCCACTGGTATCAGACCCACCGGCCGTCCATGTCTCCGTTATAAAGACGTCTGCAAACGCGACATGAAATCGTGTGACATTGATCACAAGTCGTGGGAGTCAGTTGCCAGCATTCGCCAGAGCTGGCGGGCAGCCATAAAGACAGGGCTAAATTGTGGCGAGTCGAAGAGACTTAGTAGTTGGCAGGAAAAAAGACAGAGGCGCAAGGGGAGAGCCAACTGTGCAACAGCCCCAACAAACAAATTTCTCTGCAGCACCTGTGGAAGAGCCTGTCACTCCAGAATTGGCCTTTATAGCCACTCCAGGCGCTGCTTCACAAACCACTGACCACCTCCAGGCGCGTATCCATTGTCTCTCGAGATAAGGAGGCCCAAAAGATGAGATTTATGCATTTACAAAACATCTTTGGGTTTTCCTTGATTTTACTTGCTAATAATTTTACATGACCTCACTTTGCTTTCCCAATTTCCTTTTTAATTTCACCCCTCCACTTCCTATATTCCTCTTGGCTTTCTACAATATTGAACTCTTGGTATCTGACATAAACTTCCTTTTTTTTGCCTCATCCTACTCTGAATGCTCCTAGACATCCAGGGTATTCTAGATTTGGGAGTCTCACCATTTATCTTTGTGGGAACCTATTTGCTCTGAACCCTCACTCTCTCCTGCTTGAATGTATTCCACTTGTCCAACACTGATTTATCTTCAAGTAACTGTTTCCGGTCCACTTAGTAAAGTTGGCCTTTTCCCAATTAAGAACTTTTACTCCTGGTCTATCTTCCTCCCTTTCCATAACTGCACTAAATCTAACTGAATTATGATAACTAACACCTACTGATACCCTTTCGATCTGCCCACTTTCATTCCCTAAAACTAAATCCAGCCTGCCCCTTCTCTTGGTGAGCTTGCTGTATACTGGCGAAAAAAATTCTCCTGAATACATTTTAAGAACACAGTGCTGTCTATACCTTTTACATTGATTCTATCCCAGTTAATGTTGAGGCGATCTTCAAAAGTTTTCAGCTGAACTAGGGCTTGACTGAGCTAACAAATCACCTTGTAGTCAGGGCTTGGGGAACCAACATAGGGCTGAGTCACTGGTGAAGAAGGAACCAATCAGCCACAAATAAAAGAAATAGCTCAAAAGAGCAAATTTTCAGATGCAAAGGCGGGTTGTTATGCATAGAAGCAACAGCCTTACATGATGAAAATCGTATGATGGAAATAAATGTAGTGGGAACTTACAGAGAATGTACACATACATATGACTTTTAATATCTTACAGGCACACACATATTTTTTATTTTTATATATATATAGCCGTCATTTTATTCAATTTTTGGTCTGTGTTTATGTCAACAGTAGCTGTCAGCAACACAATTAATAACCAGAGTGCTTCACATCACAAGATGTAACATGCTGTTCATCCATACTGCTTTAGTTCCTTCTGTGTGACTTTGGCACCCTCATTAATGCATTTGTGTTGACTTTCTGCTTCTGTCATTTTTACAAAGTGGTTAACCCTATAATTTTAAACTAGATTATCCATTGTGGTGTTGCTCATACGTGATAATTGTGAATGGATAAGAGGACTCATGGAGATTTCATCTGGATTAAGAATTGAGCTGGAGCAAATGCTGTTAATTGGACTGACAACAGAGCTACATGGGCTATTCTATCTCCTATTATTAAAAATGGTGAGCTTATTATGCCAAAAATTGAACCAGAGTGTTTTGGTTGGGCCTGCAGAAAACTGACTTACCATTTTTAATAAAAAGAGATAGAATGGCCAACTGCAGAGCCAGTAATCTATGGGATAATTTGGCTCTACAGACCAAAGCTCTCATATTATGAAGGAATCTTCATTAAGAGAAGAGCGATATTACTCGTCCCAGTATCAGAGGAAAGATCCATGAGGAAGGACTTGGTACTCGATGGCTTCAGACTGAAAAGGCTAAATTTCAGAGGAGTATTTACAAAGATATATATGATACTAAACGAAATAAAGAAAGTAAATTGAAAACTATAGGTAGATCTTTTGGGGTGGCATCGCAAGCTTGTTGTGAAGGACAAATTTAGGCCGGATGTCAGGAAGAATTTCTTTATAGAAATCAACAGATTGGACAGGTTGCCAGGAAGGATGGTAGATTCATTTAAAAATATTTGGATGTTGTGGTGGAAAGATGGCATTCTGGAAGGATGACATCAAATGACATGAAAAACCTTCTCCAATGCACTGATTTTCAGGTTTAACTTTGGTGCATTTAGCACTGGAAAGATGGGTTACCAATTTAAATATGTTATTCGGTCTATTGCATCCATTCGAACTTAATGGCACACCATAGGTTTCCTGAGCTTCCTGAAACTCGCCATTGAAACCAAAGGGAGAACACAACAGCTTGGGGCTCATTAAAAATCAGTCCATTTCAGCAATAAATACTTAGTGCTCACAGCTGCTTTTCTGGCTGCCACTGGGAAAGGATTTGTTCAGAGTATTTGGGATGAGAGGTTAGTTTCTACCCTTTGGTTGTTTTGAGACTCAGTTCAGGATGTGTGCTGCCTTGGCTGCTTTAGATTGGACCTCGGACAAGAATCAAGATGACCATTAGGAGTAGCAGCAGCATCCTGCTGTGAAGAGATCTGCAGTTGGTAAACAGAAACGGGAGCAACAGAAAGGGGAGGAGCAAAGACATTGAGCTCACAGAAAGAACTACCTACATAAGAGGTAGACAGTTTGTCAGGTGTTTGGGGGTAGGGGGTGGGGAAATGGGTGAAAAATAGAAGTATGTTGAACTGAGTCCCTATTTCCATGTCCACTTTCTCCATCATCCTGCTCATGGGCCAACTGCTCTATTAGCACTTTGCTGGAGAGCAGCTTGGTGCAAATCATTATCATGCTGCAAGGGCAACACTATGATATCTGTCATACTACTTAAGGTGCAACACATGTTAGCATCCAAAGTCTGCACTGCTGTGATCAAGGCTTGCATGGACCCATTTGATTGCTGCTATTGATGTTGTACCTCAAGCTGTCGATGAATAAGTTATTCATTAGGGGCAGCAGAAAATCAGTGACATACTGACATACCTTTCATGTACACTGCCCACAACTGCAGAGAAAATGGAAGAGTTCCCTACAAGCATGTGTAGGTATTGCGAGGATGCCTCCTTCCATGGATAGAATGGCCATCTTAGTGGAACATCGATCGACATGCTCCCTCGTGTCCTAATGGCCGAGTCTGTCCCTGCTCCAAAACCCAGAGATCATGGCCAAGAACATCTCAACGGTCATGGCAGGGGTCTGAGTAGTGTATCTCTACCTCAGCTTAAGCCGCAGGGGCTGCAAAACATATTTGGTTGCTGGGGGGTAACTTGCCTTTTCAGTTGTTTGTTGATGAATGAGATGACATGAATAATGGGAATTGAGGGGGTTGTGCAACAGGTGAATTCCTGGTAGCCGGACTGCTTGTGTCAGTGGCATTGAGGGAGTGTGGTGGTGGGGGAGAAGCAGAAAGAGTGGCTGTTGGATGTAATTGTTCCACGTTATCAGTAGTGGTAACTAACTGAACCTTATAAAAACCTTATAAATGCTTGTGCATTTATAACAGTTCATCACTCAGGAGGTGGAGGGAAAATCCAGGGACTCCACCACAGAGTTCACTTGATCCAGTTAAGTTAAAGCAGGAAGGAAGAAGAGGAAGAGGAGGAAGAAGATGGCCACCCCATTGCAGCACCAGCTGCTCACATTGTTGCATGGGTTGCCAGGGATTCTCATATAGCTGTAAGCTTCAGCAATTTATACTTCAGTTCTGAAGAATTGACTTTTCTATTGTGGCCTGCTGTCTGTTTTTGACATTTTCTGTTTTTTGTTTTTACATTTCCTTAGTAATCGCCACATGAAGAACAACATCTCAGATTATTTTACAACACAGAAGACATAAAAAGGTTGAACATGAGCAGAAGGGAAAAAAAGGAAAAGCATAAATTGGGTGGGGGGGTGGGGGGGAGACAAAAGCATGGTCAAAGAGAAAGGTTTCAAGAGACTTTTTAAAGCAAGGAAGAAAGTGGTAAATTAATGAGAATTAGGGAGAACAAGCACGTACTGAGTGAATAGACAGCTGCTATTGTTAAATGGGAAGGAGTTACGCATAGGAAGAAAAAATAGGAAGCATACTTATGCAGTGAATGGTGTTGAATTAGCAAGTGGACAGGCCAAAACTGATCTGGAAGTGATAGTAGACTCAACACTTAACATTGGACAGCTGCAATGCATATAGCTAACACATGCTATGCTATGGCGACATACCTGTAAAATATAATTGAGGCATTTATGCTTCAACCATACAGACTATGGAGTAGATATTCATAAGACAACTTCCATCAGGCAGGAGGCAAGGGGATCGAGCCTGATACCTGCTTGTTCAAAGCAGTCTCAGTCTTGACCATGAATCAGAATGACAATTTCGGCAGCGAACTGCTCATACATTTAGAGCAGTTTATTAATCAGAAGGAGGGGGTGGGGGGGGGGGGGTGCGGTATTCACAAGGCTCCACTACAGAGTTCCACTGGTCCAGGTAAGTTAAAGGAGGAGGGCAGTCTTGACAGAGTGCTGTGGAGGTCAGAAATCATGACAGCTGATTTTTAAGGGGGGCAACAGGAGCATTCCTAGTTAATACAAGATCTGCATATCAGTATTTCAAAATTGGATTGGGGTCTTATCTATGTTATAGGACTGTGATTTGCAAAGTCTAATTTTGTTTAACAGAATAAAAGGAAGCATTCCCGCTCTGGAAACAGTACAGAAAAGTATCACATAGCTGAATCCTATTGTCAAAGAAATGAATTTTGAGATAAAAACAAGAAATGCTGGAAATACTCAGCAGGTCTGGCAGCATCTGTGGAGAGAGAAGCAAAGTTAACGTTTCAGGTCAGTAATCCTTCATCAGAACTGGCAAATATTAGAAATGTAAAAGGTTTTAAGGATTGATTAGAAAATTTGGACTCTTCAGCCTTGAAAAGAGATAAATGAAAAGGGACCTTATAAAAGTGTATAAGATACTAAGATTAGAGTAGTCAAATCTCAAGCAATATTTTAAGCTAGATTTTCATTGCAGCACAATGGGAAATAGATAACTGTCTTCACAAAAGAGGATAAAGTTAATGTCACAGTAGAGGAGGAAAAAGTACTGATAGAATGAAAATGGATAAAAAGGAGGCGCTAAATAGAATTAGAACATTACAGCGCAGTACAGGCCCTTCGGCCCTTGATGTTGCGCTGACCTGTGGAACCATCTGACCTACACTATTCCATTTTCATCCATATGTCTATCCAATGACCACTTAAATGCCCTTAAAGTTGGCGAGTCTACTACTGTTGCAGGCAGGGCGTTCCACGCCCCTACTACTCTCTGAGTAAAGAAACTACCTCTCACATCTGTCCTATATCTATCACCCCTCAACTTAAAGCTATGTCCCCTCGTGTTTGCCATCACCATCCGAGGAAAAAGACTCTCACTATCCACCCTATCTAACCCTCTGATTATCTTATACGTCTCTATTAAGTCACCTCTCCTCCTCCTTCTCTCCAACGAAAACAACCTCAAGTCCCTCAGCCTTTCCTCGTAAGACCTTCCCTCCATACCAGGCAACATCCTAGTAAATCTCCTCTGCACCCTTTCCAAAGCTTCCACATCCTTCCTATAATGCGGTGACCAGAACTGCACGCAATACTCCAGGTGCGGTCTCACCAGAGTTTTGTACAGCTGCAGCATGACCTTGTGGCTCCGAAACTCGAAACTAGGTTGGCATCACTCAAGGTTAGCAAGTCACCCAGTCCAGACATAACGCACCCTAGGTTGCTGTAGGAAGCAAGGAAGGATATAGCAGAAACTCTGGGCACAATCTTTCAATTCTCTTTGGATATTGGAGTGGCGCTAGAGGACTATTCAAAAAAGAGGAGAGTCATAAACCTGGTAATTACAGGCCAGTCAGTCGAAGGTCAGTGGTGGGAAAACTACTAGAGACCATTGTCAAGGAGAAAATTAATTCTCACTTTGAGAAGTCTGGGCTAATAGGAAACAGCTAGCACAGAGTAGTTAATGGCAAATCATGTCTGCCTAACCTAGATTTATTTCTTTGATGAAGTAACAGTGAAGATTAATGAAGGTAGTACTGTAGTTATTGTATATATGAACTTTCAAAAGGAGTTTCATAAATCATCACACAACAGACTTAGTGGAAAATAGAAGCACTTGGTATGAAAAGGATGGTTATAACTTGGGTAAGTAATTGACTAAGGGATAGGAGGCAGAGAGTAGCAGGGAAGGGATGTTTTTCTGACTGGAGAGAGCCATGTATTGGGGTTCCCCGTGGAAGACTCTTGTTTTTCTTGTTATATGTAAATGACCTGGGCTTGGATATAGGGAGTACGATTTCAAAAGTTTGCAGATGATAAAAAATTTGGCATTGCATTAAATTGTGAGCAGGATAGTAGCAGACTTCAGAAAATGAGGAGAACTTTCTTCGAACAGAGGGTTGTTAGGATTTGGAATGCATACCTGAAAGGTTTGCTGAATCAGATTCCGTAGGAACTTTCAAAAGGCAGTTGCACAAGTACGTGAAGAGGGCTAACTTGCAGAATTATGGGGAAGAGGTTGCAGTGTGTGACTAAATTCAACAACTCTTTCAAAAAGCCAGCAAAGGCATGATAGGCTGAATGGCCTCCTTCTGTGCTGTAATATTCTATGTGAACCATACTGTCGTGGGCCAGGAATGGCCCACCAAAGGTTTCCATCTGGCCGCAGGTGTACCCGACTGTTCCTCATCCTCCCCAGGGTTCCGTGACAGAGATGAGAAATTTCCCTTTGTCTTCTTCTTGCAGACCCGCTTTAAAAAAAAAGTGCTGAGTTTCACAGCAGTTTCTGAACTTCAGACAGGTTCGGGATTTTTTAAAAGCCCGCCGGAAAATCCTGAATCTGTCCGAAGTTCAGAAACTGCTGTTCTCCATGTCAAGATCTGTCAGCTGTGAAACTGACTTGAGATTTTAAAAAACTTATCAACCATCTGCTGAGCATTCCCGTTCTCTACAACTGTCAGAGAAAAAGAGACAGAGAGGGTGGGGGGAACAGAGAGAGATAGAGGGACAAAGAGAGGCAGCAGAGAGAGAGAGAAAGGGGGACAGAGAGAGGGTGCAAAGAGAGAGAAAGGGGGACAGAGAGAGAGAGAGAGAAAGGGGGACAGAGAGAGGCAGCAGAGAGAGAGAGAGAGAGAGAAAAGGGGACAGAGAGAGATAGAGGGACAGAGAGAGGGGGCAGAGAGAGAGAGAGAGAGAAAGGGGGACAGAGAGAGGCAGCGGAGAGAGAGAGAGAGAGAGAAAGGGGACAGACAGAGGTAAAAAGGGGGCCGGACAGAAAGAGAGAGGAGGGGCAGAGAGAGAGTGGAGCAGAGAGAGAGGAGCAGAAAGAGAGAGGGGCAACAGAGAGAGAAGGAGGGACAGAGAGAGAGAGGGGGGGAGACAGAGAGAGAGAGGACAGAGAGAGAGAGAGAGAAAAGGGGGACAGGCAGAGAGAGAGGGAGAGAGGGAGAAAAGGGGATGGGGACAAAGAGAAAGGGGCAGAGAGGAGGACAAAAAGAGAGAGGAAGTGGGACAGACGGAGAGAGAGACAGTGAGGAGAAAAGAGAGAGAGGAGAACATGGACAGAGGGGGGGGGCACAGAAAGAGAGATGAGATGGACAGAGAGAAGGGTCAGAGGGGCAGAGAGAGGGGCAGAGAGAGAGAGTGGGGCAGAGAGAGAGAGAAAGGGGACAGAGAGAGATAGAGGGACAGAGAGAGGGGGCAGAGAAAGGGGGGCAGAGAGAGAGCCAGAAAGAGGGTCAGACAGAAAGAGCGAGGGGACAGAGAGAGAGGGCAGGGAGAGAGGGGGGCATAGAGAGAGAGAGAAACAGAGAGAGAGAGAAACAGAGAGAGAGAGGGGGCAGAGAGAAAGGGGGAGAGAGAGAGAATGATCTACATCACTCCTGACAGAATGACATCTATCCAAAACATTCCGCATCACTACAAGAAGTGTGCGAGCAAACATTGACTACTTGGGCAAGCAAAGAAATGCTAGGTGTTTCACTAAATCAGTGTCCAACAATGTGACCAGAATGTAAGTCAATAAATTAGTCTTCTCATTTAAAGCTTCTTCACAAAAATGCACCTTTGTTGTTGTTTTGATTAATAGTAAGATAAATTGTAATGCCTTCATCTTTCCAAAATTGTGTCTCCCCCACCCCCCCACTATGTAAGACAAAAATTGTAATGTGTCCCCCCCCACACAAAAAGGTTGGACAACCCTGTTCGATATAAAGCACTAAAGACAAGCTCTGGACTGGGGGCAAAATGCACTTCTTCACACAAAGAGTGAACAATGCCTGGAATTGGTTTCTGAGTTCGTGAGAGGATGGTGAAAATAAAACCTTTGGAATCATTTAAGAAGCAATTAGATGATGTGATGGGGAGATTATAAGTTTCTATGGAAGGATGAGTTAGATGAGCCAAATGGCCTACCTCATCTGTTACTATCTTTGCAGTCAGCCTGCATAAATACTAAATTGTTACAAGGTATCCAAAAACAGATTAAGTACCGGAGAACGAACTGAATCAGGATTAAAATACAAGAAGAAATCCCTGGTGACTTTGAAATGTTTTAATCAGGGTAAATGTGAGTACAGCAAGAGCTGGGCTTCCATGTCGAGTTCCAACTGTGAATATCATAATGTGCTGAAAACAGACATTCATCTCTGTGAATAAAATGTGCTTGTAGCTAGATTTTGATGGTCCCTGGAGTATTACATAATAGTAGCAATGAATAACAAGGGGTAGCATTATTAGTTGGAGGATACTCCACCCTAATTCAACTTTTGGATAAGATGGAAGTTCATTTAAAATTATAGAGAACTTTTGTGCCCAGATAAGGAAGGGTGCTAATGTTTGAACAGTAATGTTTATAGTTACATCATAGGCCTTTTGGTGTTAATGCACTAAGAACAGTAGACAATAACGCAAAGTTAAAACACTGTTCCCTTGATATGATTGAACTCACCCAAAATTCTCTAATGCAAAAATTTTAACTTGGGGTTTTGAAGCTAGATTAGTACCTCTTTCACTCCATTCTTCAGAGCTGAGAACAGTGACTATTTTTGCACTGTTTGCTGTTTTTAAGGGTAAACTGTAAATTTTTAATTGAATTTCAAGTTTCTGTTCATGCGTAGTAACAGAAATTTTTTTAAATAATTGTTCATTAAAGTTTGATGAATATTCACAGCTAGAAGATTTGAAAATATCACAGCATATTATGGGCTAAGTGATAAATTCATGAGATTTGGCATTTTTTAATAAAAATAAAATGTATTACTTGAAAGAGGCTCTTGCAAGTAATGTGCTGTTTTGCGACAGAAAATAATACAAAAGACTATTCTAGGTATAAATCCAATAAATCTATACACATAAAACAAAATTATGCTGCCTTTGTGTCTAAAAATCACAGTCAGCTTTATACAATTTGTCACACAAAGCCACTTTCTTTGGTCAGACGCAGACAGAAGCTCACCATAATGGTGAGTGATATTTCTTATCCTCAATCACACAGCGTGATGTCACTGCAGACCAATCACAAGACAGGAACAATAACTCTGTATTATCTGTCAGGGTACTATTAATTTTTTTACTGACAGTGAAAACTGCAGTGTGAATACAGATAGCTTCACTGTCCAGACTCTTGCAGCTAAAATTGAGTGAACACATACCAATGGTACAATTCAAGAGCCTTTTGTCACAAATCCTATTATATGTGATTGTGAATAATTATTCAGTCACTTACCTCCTAACTGAGTCAAATCACCCCCAAATTACATCTATTTTAAACAGGAACTTCTATCATCCATAAAACATTTATTACACTCGCACAGATTATCTTGGCTGCTGTAATTTCTTAGGTGCTGGCAGCAGATAATAGCGTTTATAATTTGCAATTATGTAATATTATTGCAAAATACCTGCAGTACTCTTTTGTGGTGGCCGAATAAGAAATGGTTAGAAAAAACATCTCAAACAGAACAAAAAGTATAAACAATGATGAATTAGCAAGAAACAGTACTCCTGGAATACTTATTTATAAACCTACAGTAAGATTTCTGCTTTTTCAAGTAGCCTTCATGCAGGCTATAATTACTTATTTGCCAATCAGCCACAGGGAGCAAAAGCTATTGACTGAACGTTTACATTGTATACCTTCTTTCATTAGCTATGAAGAAAATATCTTCATGATGGTAGCAATTTTGAAAAATGTTTGATTTATATTTGTAGTTGGTCAACACTCTGAATGAATCCACATAAGGCAAATTGGTTCATCTTGGACTTTTGAAAGAAATTACAAAATTTAGTTAAAGGACTGGATTATAACTTCACAGCACCAGAACTCTGGTGCGTTAAAAGTTGTTCGGTAACCTCCTTAAATTCATGGAAAAAAATTAGGCTACACTGGCACCATAATTGTTAGCACATAATATTCAAGAGCCCTCTCTGTTCCAGCTTTAATGCTGAGCAGCCGTGAAACCCGACAGCTAAAGGGAAGCGAGGACTGTTGTATAGAAGAGGTAAGTGCTTTTCCAGCACTTCTTGTGGTCTAGGAGGAACGGGCAAGCTTCCAAGTGAACGGGCAAGTGACCAGAGGGTCACCCAAGATAACCTGTTAACTTCTTCAGCAATTAGACACCCCTTAGTCCAAAAACTCAGCAGAAATGCCTTTACACTAAGATTTAAAAAGCAAAAGTGATCAGTGAAATGGTGCTAACCCCACACTTACAGCTGTTAATAAAATTCAACAGTGCTGCTGTGTTGGACAGAAGCTCAAAAATGTCATTTTCATGAAATTTATGCTGCATATTGGCTGCAGTAGGACATGCTTTAACACCTGCAACATTTTAGGAAAACATTGAAAAACTCCCTGCAAAACAGATTTCCATTACAGTTACCAGCCCTTACGTTGACAGTACTGTCATGTTAGTTATGGCACAATACTGGAATTTTATAATTCCAATGGGTCACCTGAATTATATTTCACTGCGGTACTTGGCTACCTTACTTGCGGCTGTCTGTCACTGGGTAATTGGCTCTGCTTTATACTCACACAGATTAGTTTTGCACAATGCACAAGGCTGTTACAACTGCTGAAATTATTACCTCAATTTTAAAGGAAACTAAATGAATGATTTGAACTAGTTATTGAGTTATAGTCCATGGCAGTGCTTAACATAGTAGTCTCTTATTACTGTCAACTATTTTAGCAAGTATATTTGACATTCTCCTATTTGCTAATTTAACAGGGATATTGAGCCAATTAAAATAATGTGTTAAAATAGCAGAAAATGTTACATGAAAACATTCAACATTCATCTGCTAACATTACTATCAAAAATTTTGAAGCTAATAGCACATTGAGGCACATCCAAGCTACCATTTAATTTCATAAAAGTTAATAGTAGTGCTATTTGTGATATACAGCAAATATTAACAGGTTCTGGTTGAAGTGGAGTATTTACATGGCACCTCAATTGTTTTCCTATTTGTGGACAGAGTTGGAGATCTTTGCTAATATCATAGAAGGGGTAGGCTTCTATGCAGATTAATTGATTTGAGTTTGTAAAAAAACATGGTGCAGCATGCTCTGACTGTAAAACTAACTAGCCGACAGGTTATGGATACAGGGAGGTTTGTGTGCAACAGAATAAGGATAGAACAAAGCTTCATTTGATGCTGCATCATAAATACAGAGTTACTGGGACTGGTCATCAAGATACTGCTGTGAGTGAGGAATTGGAATATTAGAACAAGCAGATTATCACACATCTTTACATGGGCTCCAAGGTTCAAAGTTACAGGGATAGATTTGGGCCTGCATTTTTGGGCCCTGCCAGGGGCAGGACCGAAGGTGGACAAGGCCCGAATGGTGCTGGTTTTCCAATGACATTGTTGACATCAGCCATTTTCACCAGGGCGGGGGAGAGTGGGTTTGTGATCCTCCCTGCTCCCCGATTAAGGTTAATTAAGGGGGTTGAGGAGTTCATTAGGAGCTCGTTAATGGGGTTGTTATGGTTTTCGCAGGAATGCACAAGCTGCACCTGCTGTCTGGAGCAGACTGGGTAAAGGGAGGTGGGTACAGAATGGGAAGCCAGTCATGGCCACCCCAGGGAATTACCCCAGACCCATAAATGCTCGAATGGTGCAGAAAGGGAAATTGACCATTGATAAACAGGAGCGCTGGGCACTGTGCAGGTGCCAGGGAGAGTGGGTAGTGATCACTCGGGCAGTGCAGGGGTCACCCTCATGGCATCGCAGAGGCAGAAGAGGAGGGGGAAAAACTGCCAAGGACAATTGGGCAACCAGCTGAGCACAAGGAAGGCAGAAGCTGCCAATGGGGGCACAGCTCTCAGATTTCAAGTCCAGTATTGATAAGGAACAATAACCTCAGCAGGAAAGCAGAGCCCTGGTTATCAAGAGGGCAGGGGAGAGGAACGAGGGGCAGGAAGGACATGGAGGCTATACCCTCAGTATAGGATCTACTGCCGAAGGAGGAGCTAACCTGGAGATGACCGAGAACCAGTGCCACAGCAGACTGCGACTCTCCAGGCAGATGGTCACAGACATGTGTGCCCTCGTCGCCAAAGACCTTGCACCTCACAGCACTGATTACCATGCCCTGCCAGTAGCTGTCAAAGTCACTGAGGCCTTGAACCTCTTGGCTTCTGGCTCCTTCCAATGATTAGCAGCAAACCTTGGTGGCATCTTAAAAACGGCTGCACACCACTGCATCTCACAGTTTATTAATGCCCTCTTTGCCAGTGTTGGACAGCACATTTGTTTCATGACAAATGTGGCCTTGCAGACACTGCCATTGCTGGATTCCCCCAGGTGTAAGGCATCATCAATTGCACTCATGTGGGCATCAAGGCACCCAGTGACCAGCCAGCTAGATTCATCAACAGGTAGGTCTTCCACTCCCTCAACATTCATCTGGTCTGTGACAATAGCAAGAGGTTCCTTCATGTGTACATTCGCTTTCCTGGAAGCTGCCATAACTCCTTCATCATCAGGCAATCCAAGCTGCCACAGATCTTCACTTTGCCCCTCCCTTATCGAAGTTCGTGGATGGATCCTAGAGGACAAGGGCTATCCCTCGAAGAGATGGCTACTCACCACTCTACGACAGCCCCAGACAGTGGAATAGTGGCGACACAACCAATACCACCTGCTCACTAGGACAACTGTTGAGCAGGCCATTGGGCTTCTCAAGATGCGACTCCAGTGCCTGAATGGGCTGGGTGGTTCCCTCCAATACATTCCAGCAAGGGTCTCAATCGCTGAGCTGGTCTACTGTGCTTTCCATAACATGGTCCTCTAGAGAGGACGGTGAGGCCCTGGAAGGAGACAGTTCATGGAGGGAGGAGAAGGAGCAGGAGGTGGGAGAGGAGGAGGAATTAGAGGCAAAGGGGGAGGATGCAGAACACTAAAGTTCCCTGGTTGCACAAGGAGGTGGCCGGGCATGGTGCACGGCAAGAAGCTGTGGTCAGGATGCCATGAATGTCACGGATCATTTGATTCAGGAACCTTTCAACTGAGTCCCACTGACCCAGGATGAAGGGCATGGGATGGAAGTCAGTCAGAGGTACCTGTGCAAACACATCCATTGAAGATGCAGCAAGCAATATCTAAACTCCTACCATCAATGAAGGATGAACATCTGCCCAAAGGCTTTGCCATCAGCATGGAGGAACCATTGATTTTCTTCACAATCTCTTACTACTTTTCGTGTCCTGCCATCAATAAAAGGAGTCTCAGATGAGTGGCTTAGTGTCATTATTTATATTGTGCTCAGAAAGGGTAACAGCGCACAGAGACAGCAAGTTGACAGCCCAGTGACCCACTCAGTGCTCCACGTGATGCAGTAGCCTCCACAATCGCAACTCCTATGCGGTGCTCCCCTGGTGGCCTCGGAGGAGGTGGAGGCATCATGTTCACATACCTTTGCTTGTGGCTGAGATGCATGTAGTGGTCGTCCTCGTGGTGGATCTCCAGAGGGGCATCTCCAGAGACTGCTGCACCCGTATTATTCAGGGGCAGCCTCCATCAGTTGACCCTGCTGCACAGAGGCTCCCACTGTCAGAGGAGCCAAGGAGGCCGTGAGTTTGGCACCCTCATCATCCTTGGTGACATCATCAGCCCTTGGCAGGTGTTCCAAATGGCAGGAGGAGGGCACCAGCTGGGGGGGCAACTGGCATTTCTGCACCACCAGCCCCACTGACTGGTCCAGTGTGCATGCATCCTGTGGACGTCTGTGTGCATTCCTTTTATGCACTCCATGGCTGTCCATGAGGTTGTCCGCTCTCTCTATGGAAGAACGCATATGCTTATAACCCTGAGCCATCGTGGCCCACATGAGCTGGATGGACTCCTCCATTTTCTCCCCATGGCCCCTCCCTGTGTCAGGGGACTCCGACATGTGGGAGCATCTTCTGCTGCTCTTCCAGGTAGAGCCTCCTTTCCTGTGACTCCTGTGCCCAGATGAGCAGGGCTGTATCTGCCTTTCCTCCACTGAGGGAAACTGCCGACAGCTGTTGCTGCCTCTGGCACCTCCTCCTAAACTACTGCTGTGCTATTCACCCTGCGTCACCCAATCTACATGTACCCTGGGAACTACCAAGGTGAGAGAATCTGCGCTGGTGGATGGTGCACTTGTAAGGCGTGATGGTGCTTCTTCAGTTCCACTCTGGTCTTCTGGGACTGTGGAAATAGAGGGAGAGGGTGTCAAAGTGTGAACATCTGCACCTGTGTTAGATGCAAGACGAGATGATGCCAGCTAGAGAGTAGAAGCTGCTTCAGCACTGAGGTTGCACAATGCAATCCCCTTAATGAGCACATTTCCCCCCTGTCATCACCATCTGCATGTAAGTTCCCATCTCACCAGGGACAATTTCTTCCTCGTCCGTGATCCTGGCTACTTTCATTGCTTGGTCTTCAATCTGTGTTATTATCTGGAGATGTGGCATCCCTCCACCTGTTTGTGCCATTTCCTGATTGTTACATGCCAGTTTCTCCTGCAAGGACAAAAGAGAGCATGAAATGACACTTCTGTCCTCTGCAGCCAATGGCATCAGCCCCTATTCATTAGAAGCTGCATGTTTCAGTGGTGACAGGTCCTTAGAAGCATTATGGCTCTGAGCCATTCTGAGGAGTAAGCACGCACTCCTACCATGTTCAGGAGAAGCATGCATCCTCAGGCTGCTCAGCTGGTGTGTCTGCTGGATGGTGAATGCCCAAAGGCCAGTCCTGAGGTTTGGTGGGAGTTGCACTTACCTTGTCTGTGTGTATGAGGTCATTGAACCATTTCCTGCACTGGATCCTTGAAAATCTAATGATACTCCTGCCACTGACAGTGGCTGATATCTCAACCCAGGTCTGCTTTGTTTGTGTGGGTGGCCTCCTCCTGCTACCCTCTGGGAAAAGGACCTCCCTCCTCTCCATTAGGGCATCTAGCATCACTTCAAGGTGGTTGTCAGGGAACCAAGGGGCTACCCTCCCTCAGGTTTCAGGCCTCTGGATTTCATGAGACATGATGGAAGATAACAATCCAGGCCAAGGCTCAATGCCTGTACTCCTTCACCATTCACATGGCAGCCACAGTAATGGTTGCTACGGGTGATTTTATATCGAACTGCAATTTCATTGATCTGCCTCTATTCCCACTCCCACAGCCGCGAATTGCCCACCATACCCATCTCTATATCAATTAAGGAGTTACCACTGTGAAAATTGTGACCATGATATGCTTCCCCTCGGGGGTAGGTTTGGGATCCAGGAACAGTCCCGACTGCGGTTTTCTGCCCCGAATGTGAAAATCCAGCCCTTTGACTTCATACAATGGTGTAAAATAGGTGATTGCAAATCAGCAGCTTGCTTTACATCACTCTTAATTTGACCTCAATGGAAATAAAAATTATTCGCTATCATCCATTTTATACTATCACACAAAGTCCAAATCTACAATGCTGAACCTAATGATTAAGATAAGGTTCATTCTGAGTTCATTATTTCTTCACTACAGTGAACGTATATTTCAATTTTGGGCAATGCCTTGTCTTCATTGTATAACTGTCTCATTGGTGAAGATTTGTTGAACAAAGTGCAAAAGTGACTCAGGCCAATATGAAACTTCTGAAACTCAAAAAAAAACATTGTTGGTTCAGTAATGGCCTAATAGGTAAAGTATTTCTACTCAGCCATATAGACCAGAACATTCCAGATTTTATTACTGATCTGTGGTAAATAATTGGATCTCAACATGGGCAGCAGTTGGTATAAAATTGGCAGCAGGTTCCCGTCAGCCAAAATGACACTGCTGGAAAATTGGCATTATAATCAAGAATTTTTCTTCCTACTGTTTTGTAAAGCTTAAAAGGAATTTAATTGATTATCGATTAACAATCTTTAAGGATTAAGGACTCAAGACAGTGCTTGCTGCTTTCAATTGTGCCTACACAGACAATTGGCCTGAAAAAGCATTGGCCCTTTCAGCACATCCACTGTAATTCCAGCATGAGCCAAGGAGAAACATCACAAATGAGGTCAGAACGTGGCATAGGAAGAGGTATGATTGGGATGGGTATTTCCAGACCGGTAATTCCAGGAACTGGAATGTGCTTTGGGAAAATCTGAAGATCCTGTAAATTTATACTTCTCACAAAGGAAGGCAACAATGGAGTGTTTCCACTGGGGTCCGGAACACCCTACCAATACTATAATGTACATAAGCTGTTGCTGGGTAGATTATATATATTGACCTTAAGCATCATCACAGAATGTCTGAACCTCATGTTGCTCAGTGTTATTGTAGATGCTTTAGAGATAAAAAAAACTCTGGTTACTTTGACCCGAAGTCAACTATCCTCATTGAATATTAAAGGCAGACTAACCGGTATATTATATGCTGGCAGTATAAAAACAACTTTTGTAGGGTAAAGACAGAAGAGTTCAGAAAACATTGGAGAGAGGCATGGAGAAGTCAATACCCTATCGGAGAGCTTCGAGTGAGCAGCAGAGCCCAATCTGACAGAGGCATGGCTGAAATGGATTTGAAAATTTGACGGGTACCGTTCTGCGTCAGGTCTAGCAGTATAACCAGACAGGGAACAGGTCAATGTTTCACTTTACGCCATGGGAGATGGTGCGGATGGCATTTTAACTACCCTGGGGATCAATGAAAAGGAAACCCTGGATGACAAAGTAATAAAAGCCTTGGTGGGATACTTTAACATAAGAAAGAATATTATTGTGGAAAGGGCGAAACTCAACAAACACACCCAAAAAGATGGCGAATGTATCAATTCATTCATTATTTATCTATATAAAATAGCAGAGGATGTGACTATGCAAGCTTGCAAGAACAACTGATCTGGGATGGAAAAGTAGTCAGGGTCATAGACCAAGTGCTGTCAGACCAATTTCAGTTGAAAGAGGATTTGACTTTACAAAAAGCCATTCTGTTAAGCAGGCAGGCAGAGGTCTGAAAATTAAATTGACTACTAGTTCAGGGGGATCGGTGGAGTCCAATCTTGAAAATTATAGAATCAGTTGAGTCTGTGGAGAAGGCAAAGCATAATGGTGCCAGAAAGCCTAACAGGCGGGAAAGACATCTACAGGCAGCAAGACTGAATTGCAGCAAGTGTGGCTGGGAGCGGCACTGGCAGGAAAATTACCCAGCTCGGGAAACTGAATGCTTCCGGTGCAAGAAAAAGGGGAACTTCCAGCAGCTCTGTCATAGCAGAAAACAAACACTGCAGCCTAGCAAAAAAATAGATGAAATAAAAGAGAAACAAATGATCAATACTCTCATCTTTGGGGAAGTACAAGAGAAAAGCGAAGATTTCTGGGAAGCAGAAATATTAGCGGGGGAAAAAAAACCCAACTTCAAGTTAGATACAGGATCAACAGTTTCTGTCCTATCTGACAAAACACCATGGCTGAGAAAGGAAAGGCTTAGGAAAACCAACAAGAAATTGTACGGGCCGAGAGGAATTCAATTAAGGGTTGTAGGAGAAATGCAAACAACCTTAACACACAGGAATAACACCATTCCGGAAACTCAACATGTTATAAAGAATCAAACCTGTTCACTACTCAGTAAGAAAGCTTGTTTAGTCTTCCGGCTGTTATGCAAGGTGGAAGAGATCAAGGAACATGAGAAACAGCTCAGCGATTTGAGAGCTGAATTCCCTAAATTATTTGAAGATTTGAAAAAAATTAAGAACATAGTATCACATTCCTCTGAACAAAAAGGCAGAGCCAGTATGTTTGTTCACACCAAGAAAGGTCCACTCCAGGAAAAGGTAAAGAAGGAAATCGATGCCATGCTAAACCAAGGAGTTATTTCCACCATGACTAAACCCGCTAAATGGTGCTCTGTAATGGTTCCAGTAAGGAAACCAAATGATCCTATTCGGCTTTGTGCGGACCTTACCCAAATCAATAAAGCTATAGAGAGATTCACCCCACAGCATCAGTCGACGATCGCCCTGCCAAATTGGGAAAAAGCTCCATATTCACTAAATTAGACGCAAATAGCAGATTTTGGCAGGTGCCTTTGGTTACACCCTTTGTTAGATTCTGTTTCAACAGACTGCCAATCGGTATTACATCAGTCTGGAAGGCTTAGAGGGGATCATCTGCCACATGGATGATTTTCTGATTCATGGAACAAACCAAGGAGAACACAACACAAGGTATTACACAGATTACAAGTGGCTGGTCTCACATTAAATGAGAAGTGTGCATTCTTATAGTTGACAGTGAGGTTCCTTCGCCACATAATTAATGGATCTGGCATCAAGATAGATCCACAGAAGCCAAAGGCAATAAAGGACTTCCCAGAGCCAGAGGACATAACTGATTTACATAGATGCATGGATATGGTTAACCAAGTAGTGAAATTCTGACCAAATTTAATCACTATTAATGAACATTTACTACAACTGCTAAAGAGCAGCAATGCCCAATATTGGGAAGACTGCCAGAAAAATTCTTTTGAGAAGATCAAGGAAATGTTAACTTTATCAGAAGTATTGGTGCATTATGATCCGGAGCTAGTGACCATTATTGCAGCAGATGCATTGTCAACAGGAGTAGGTGTAGTCTTGTTCCATATTCAGAAAGATGGACAATGCAGGCCTGTGTACTTTGCCTCCCATTTGTTGTCAGAGACAGAACGAAGGTACAGAGTGATTGAAAAGGAAAAATTGTCAGCAACATGGACATGCGAGAAATTTTCAGACTACGTCCTGGGCCTCAAGGCCAAGATAGAAACTGACCACATGCCAGTAGTGACGTTGCTTAATTCAAAAGAGCTAGCAAAATTACCCCCAAGGGCACAGAGATTTCAACTATGACTTATGAGATATGACACAACAACTGAATATGTCCCAGGGAAACATCAGGTGACAGCTGACGCGTTATTAAAAGCATCAATTGCTATACCTGAATTGGGCGATGTCTCATTCCTACAGGAAGTGGAAATCTTTGCTTTAGCTATAACTGAAGATTTGCCAGCAACTGTTCAAAGATTAGGCCAAATTAGAAACCTACAGAGATAGGATGAAGTCTACGAGAAAGTAAAACAGTTTTGCCAAGAAGGTTGGCCAGAATATATGTCTAATGACCTGGTTTTAAAAGAATATCATGAGCAATGAAGTCATCCTTACAGTTATAGACAACCTACAAGTCTACAACGAAAGACTAGTTATTCCAAGGTCTTTAAGGATGGACATCCTAGAGAAACTACACCAAGGGCACTTAGGAAGAACCAAGTGTACAGCAAGAGTGAGAAATTCGGTATGGTGGCCAGGTGTTTCCAAGGAAATCGAAGAGATGATTTCCAGGTGTATCACATACACTAATACCAGACAAGACTCTAGAAAGCCCCTGATGTCGTCCTCGTTTCTGTCCAGATCATGGGAGTGCCTGGGAATGGACCTGTTTAGTATAAAGGGAAGATTTTCCTTATTGTCATTGACTGTTACTCCAGATGGGTTGAAGTCAAACCATGGCCAGAGTTCTGAAGCCATAATCAAATCACTAAAATAAATTTTCACCACAAATGGCATTCCAGACCTAGTGATCTCCGATAATGGTCCACAATTTGTGAATGAAGCCTTTGTTTTGATTAGGTAAGGAGAGATCGAGGGTTCCCCTCTTGTCCCTCTCCTTGTTTAATCACAACAGGTTTATTTATTTTCCTAATGAGGATATACTTGCCAATTCAGTGAGTGTTTAACTATATATGTGCTATGATCATAAAAGAACCAATCGGACAGGTTTTCTTGAGTTTAATAAAGAAAGGCATTAGCTTTATTGTACTTAAACCAATCAAAGAAAATAATAAACTGCGCTCCAAATTTTGCACACACAGACACTTGAATTTCACACACACACAGAATAATAGATACAGAGTGGGGAAGGATAGATTAGTAGAATTAAAGTCCAGAGAAATAAAAAGTCTCTGGAGGTTGGTGGCTCAGCTGGCTTCAGGCTGAATTCGGTGGCTCGGAGGCTTCCGGTTTGAATATGTGAATGGCTTATTTGATGCTTCTCCTGGAGACAGCTATGTGGATGATTTCCTTCAAGGGGTCTTTGTCTGCAGCAGTAACAGGCCTAGGTGGTTACGGCCAGTAGGCAGGGTTCAAATCTTGAAAGGTGGATTGGAGAGACAGAGAGAGAGAGAGAGAGAGAGAGAGAGAGGGAGGAGGGGCCCCACTTGTGTCTTCTCTTGTCAGTGTTTAGCTGATGTCTGGTTTCTGCAGAGAAAACATCAGCTTAAGCACACAGATGGTGGGCCTGTCACATGACCATCACCCAGTGATTCAACATGGTGGTTACCAGCGTGTATTCCCTCTTGCAACTTAATCATTCCATGCCTAGGAATTCCCTTCTCACACCAGGGACCTGTTGATCAAGTGATTGGTTTGAATGATTCGCCTCCATCAGTTTGGCCTGAATGTCTTGCTAATGGGAACAGAGAGGAAAGCAGCAGAGGTTGAATTCACAGGAGGCACTACCCATGTAACAGGGGGTACAGGCAGAGGCCCAGCTTCCTTGTTCTCTCGGAAGCAGTGCTTCTAGCGGTACAGATTGTCACATCAGGCAGTGGCAGACATCTGCAGACTCATAGAGTCATTTACGCAGAGAAGGAGGCCTTTCAGCTCATTGTGTCCGTGGAGCAATCCAGTCAGTCCCACTCCCCCGTTCGATCCCTGTAGTCCTGCAAGTTTCTTTCCTTCAAGTTTCCATCCAATTTTCTTTTGAAATCATTCATCATCTCTGCTTCCACAACCCTTAAGGGCAGTGAGCTCCAGCTCATTACCACTCGCTATGTATAAAAGTTCTTCCTCACATTCCCCCTGCATCTCTTTCCCAAAATCTTCAATCCGTACACCCTAGTCCTTGTACCAACAGTTAATGGGAACAGTTTTTCCTTGTTAAACTTACTAACCTGGTGATAATCTAGTACACCTCTATCAAATCTCCACTCAATCTCCCTTACTCCAAGTAGAACAACCCCAGCTTTTCCAACCTAACCTGGCAACTAAAATCCCCCTTCCCTGGAACCATTCTGGTAAATCTCTTCTGCACCCTGTCAACGACCCTCACATCCTTCCTGAAGTGTGGTGACCAGAACTGGACACAATACTCTAGTTGAGGCCTAACCAGAGCTTTATAAAGGTTCAGCATAACTTCCCTGCTTTTGTACTCAATGTCTCTATTTATGAAGCATAAGATCCCAGATGCTTTACTAACCGCTCTTTCAATATGTGCTGACACCTTCAAAGATTGATGCACATGCACACCCAGGTCCCTCTGTTCTTCCACACTCTTTATATCTGTGCCATTAAGTCTATATTGCCTCAGCCTATCCCTTCTGACAAAATGCATCACCTCACACTTGTCAGTATTAAATTCTATCTGCCACTTGCCTGCCCATTCTGCTAGCCTATCTATGTCCTGTTGAAGGCAGTTCATATTCTCACTATTTGCCACCCCTCCAAGATTGGTATTATCACCAATTTTTGAAATTCTGCTCTGCATTCAAAGATTCAAGTCATTTATATATAGCAAATAAAGCAGTGGTCCCAGCACTGACCCCTAGGGAACACCACTATCTACCAGCTTCCACTCTGAAAAACAAGCATTTCCTATGAATTGCTGTTTTTTTGTCCTTAAGCCAATTTTTTTTATCCAATTGGATACCGACCCTTCTATTCCATGAGCCTCAATTTTGTTAACCAGCCTTTTATGTGGTACTTTATCAAACACTTTCTTAAAATCCATATAGACAGCATCCACTGCATTCTCTTCATCAACCTTCTCTGTTACTTCATCAAAATATTCAATTAAATTAGTCAAGAATGATCGGCCTTTTACAAATCCATGCTGGTTATCCTTAATTAACTCAAACCTCTGGAAGTGTGTGTTGATTCTTTCCCTGATTATTGTTTCTAAAACCTTACCCACCACTGATGCTAAACTGACTGGCCTGCAGCTGCTACGACTGTCCTTACACCCTTTCTTGAATAAGGGTGTTACATTTGCCACTCTCCAATCCTCTGGCACCTCCCCCATATCTAGGAAAGATTGGAAGATTATGGCAAGGCCCTCCACTATCTTCATCCCAACTTCCTTTATCCACCTGTGATGCAAGCCAATTAGACCAGGTGACTTATCTAACCTAACCATAGCCAGCCTTTCCGGTACTTCCTCCCTCTCAATGTTTACCCTATCATTGCCTCTACTCTCTTCTCTTCTACTGTTAATTTGTCAGATTCCTCTTCCTTAGCAAACACTGATACAAAGTAGTCATTAAGTATGCACCTCTAAGCATATATTACCTTCTTTGTCACTAATAGACCCCACTTCAACTCTTACTACTGCTTATTACTTACATGCCATTAGAAGATTTTTGAGTTCCCTTTTATGTTGACTGTGATTCTATTCTCATATTCTCTCTTTACCAGTCTTATTTTCCTCTTCACCTCCCCTCTCAACTTATTGCATTTGGCCTGGTTTTCACTTGAAGAATTCACTTGACATGCATCACACACACTCTTGTTTGTTTCATCATAATCTCTATCTCCCTTGTCATTCAAGGAGCCATGTTTTTAGTTCCACTAACTTTCACCCTTGTTGGAATGTACCTAGCCTGTGCCTGAAGCATCTCTTTCTTAAAGATAACCCATTGTTCCATTACAGTTTTTCCTGTTAGTCTTTGGTTCCATTTTACCCTGACTAGATCCCTTCTCATCGCATTGAAATTGGCCCTCTTCCAACCTAGCTGTTTTACCTTATATCATTCCTTGCTTTTCTGCATTACGAATCTAAACCTTATGATATGTTGATCACTCTTACCCAAGTGCTCCCCACAAACACTTGATTGACTTAGCCCATCTCATTTCCCAGCAGCAGGTCTAGCAATGGCTCCTTTCTAGTTGGGCCGAGAACATACTGATCAAGGAAGTTCTCCTGAACACATTTCAGAAATTCCTCCCCTTTCTTTCCCTTTACACTTAAATTACTCCAATCAATATTTGGGTAATTAAAGTCCCACAATATCATTACTGGATATTTCTTGCATATCTCTGTTATTTGCTTGCAGATTTGCTCCTCTATCTCTCATATTTGGAGCTTATAGAATACCCCCAATAGCGTGATCATACCCTTTTTGTTTTTCAACTCTAACCAAATGGAGTCTGTCTTTGTCCCCTCAATGACATCCCCTCTTTCCAACACTACGATGTCTTCCCTAATCAGTACTGCCACCTCAACTCCCTTTCTTCCTTCTCCATCTTTTCAGAACACTTTGTATCCTTGAATATTAAGTGCCCAGCCCTCACCATTTTTAAGTCACATTTCCATTATTACCAGTTCATCATATTCCCATACTGCTATTTATGCTTGTAGCTGACCAACCTTATTCACCACGTGCATTTACACACATGGATTGGAACGCCTGTCTTTGCATTCCTCGTAGTCTTTCTCAGTCTGCTCCTAGCTAATATGAAACTACTCCCTTCTCTAGTACTGTATAACGTTCTCCCATTATGCATCTTATTCTCCTTTTCTACTTCTATATACTGCTGCCCACCCCCCTGCCAAATTAGCTTAAACCCTCCTCAACCACATTAGCGAACCTCCCTGTGAGGCCATTCTTCCCAGATGCAACTTATCCCTTTGAACTTATCCCTTCTACCCCAGAATTGGTCCCAATGCCACAAGAATCTGAAGCCCTCCCTCCTGCACCATGCTTCATGCTAGGTATTGATGCTCCCTATCTTCATGCCTGTGGGGTGACCACTTCCTGGAAAGTACTATCCAGAAAACTCTCCTACCCCATGATGCTCCTCATTGACACCAGTGTCCTTCATGCTTGGAAATCCTGACCTTCAGTTGAATCAGTTGGAGACACTTCCTGCACGTGTGGTTCCGACACGTGAAGTGTCCTGGAGTTCCTACATGGCACAGGAATCGTAAGCAATAGGTTGCAGCTGCCTTTCCACGATCTAAGGAAAACCTCTATTTCCTCTTTTACAATATAGTTATTACCTTATTTAAACGATTAATTTTAATTAATGCCACTCGACCTGCTCAGTACTACCACTCTTATTAATTCACTCACTGTTATACTCACCCTGATTGGGGTTATTAATTTCCTGGCTCTGAATTTGAAAGAATGCCCTAGTTTAGAGAGAGAAAAAAAGAAATACACATCAACCAATAACTTACTTGCTTTCCTGTGATTTCACACTTTGATTTTTTTTTGTATGTTGTGGATCCACTCAGAACCCTCCCCCATCCTCCCCATCGGTCTCGCCGTGCTCCCACTCTCTGGGCTGCTCTTTTATCCTCTCCGCCAGTCTCACTGTGCTCTCACTTTCCGGGCTGCTCTTTTATCCTCCGGTGTTGCCTCCTGAAAGAATGGTTGCTACATGCTGGACCTGGTGGCTACACATTTCCAGCTACTGTAAAAGTCACCACTACTCTCAACTTCTTTGCATCTAAATCCTTCCAGGGTGCTGTCGGAAGCATATCTAGGACCTTCCAGTTGTCTGCACATAAATGCAGAAGTTAGGTCACTGATATTGTTGGCCCTGGCAAACAACCTATGTTAAATTCAACTGTGATGATGCTAGTCAGAATGAGTAGGCACTCAGGTTTCTGTCTCTGGCTTGTTTCCCACAGATGTATAGCATCATGAACTATGCATATGTGGCAAACCCAAGATCAACCAGGAGTGGTGAGTATTCACCATCTGCAAACAATTCCATTCCACCAATATTCGTCTGGTGTTGAAGATGGTGAGCTGTAATGTTGTTTTCAGCCTTTTGTAGTCCAAATTCCCTGACTTCTTTGCAATTGCAAGCAGACTTAAGGGGTGGTTGCTCAGAGATAAAGGATACCCCCTTCAAAGTCGGTTGATGTCACCTATGGGACACCAATGAATCCCAAGACTGGTAAAATGACAGCAATATGACTACCCGATATGTCACTGAACAAGCCATCGACATGCTCAAGATGTGCTTCAAGTGCCTGGACAGATTTAGTACTCACCAGCTAGGGTCTTCAGAATGATCATCATGTACAGCACACTGCAAAATATTGCACAGCAGCACAGATTAGAGCTGCAGAAAGAACAAGATATGGAGCACACATTGTCTGTGGAGCAGTCCAATGAAGACGAGAAGGTAAGGGTGAAGATGGTGGCCCCAACACAGCACCAGCCAATCACATTCCTCTTTGAATGCCAAGGATTCTCTTACAGCTTAAAAATCAGTTAGTCATCACCACTGGACCGATGTAACAATCACATCATCAAACACTCTGACCCATCCCACACCCACCAATCCCACAGACACAAAACAGTCATGTAAGCAATCCATTGGTTTCCATCAATTCATATCTTCCCATTCATCAACAAACACCTGCACAGGCAAGTTGCCACCCAGCAACCAAGGATGGGCAACACCAGAAAATGATGCAAAGTCATAAATTTTATGTGATTGTACTAAAGAACATAACATTATCTCAAGTACACATTTGGATACCCTCGTGTAACTACAAAGCTTTGCTCCCATTTTCGTACCACTCCTACTTGATACAACCTCTGTGGCTTAGCAGCGATAGAGGCATCAACCCCCTCATGCTTCAGCTGGACTCTTCCGTTCTCTATGAAATTGTGGACAGTGTGTGTGGAAGGCCTGACAGTACCTTGCAGATTTTCTGCTACTTCTCAAAGATTATCTTTTACATCGACAGCTAATTGGGTGCAGCATCTGTGTCCATCTGAGCAGAGCTTGGAGCAGGCGTCTGATGCCGACTTTCCACAGTTGTCCCTGTTCTTGCTCACTATGAACTGCCAGTCACCAGACAAAATATCAGATAACTCCCTAACTGGATCCATCAAAGTGTGTCACATCCTTCCTATAAAGTGATGACCAGAACTATATGCAGTACACTAGCTTTGCCCCAACGAGTGTTTTATAGAGTTCTAGTATAACCTCCCTGCTCTTATATTCTGTGCCTCGACTAATAAAGGAAAGTATCCTGTATGCCTTCTCAACCACTTTGTCTCCTGTCCTGCCACCTTCAGGGCTCTGTCAACATGACTCCAAGGTTCCTTTATTCCTCTACACTTCTCAGAATCCTACATTTATTGTGTATTTTCTTGCCTTGTTTACCCTTCCGAAATGCATTACCTCACATTTCTCTGGATTGAATTTGTTTGCCACTGTTTCATCCACTGACAGGCCCATTGTTATCTTTCTGCCTCACTATCAACTGCACAGTTAATTTTGTAACATCTGCAAACTTCTTAATCATGCCATCTGTGTTTAAGTCTAAACCATTGATATATACCACAAAAAGCAAGGGATCTAGTACTGAGCTCCACTGGAAACAGCCTTCCAGCCATATGAATATCTGGCAATTATAAGCCTTTCATTCCTGCCACTCAGCCAACTTTGGATCACATTTGTCACTTTCCCTTGGATTCCATGGACTTTTACTTTTGTAATCAGTCTGCCATGTGGGGCTTTGTCAAATGCCTTCCTAGAAACCATGTAGACTACATCAAATGTGCTACCCTCATTGACCCTCTTTGTTTCTTCCTCAAAAATTTCTATCAATAAAGGCAGACACGACCTTTCCTTAACAACCCATGCTGTCTTTTATTAATCCATGCCTTTCTAAGTGATGATTACTACTGTCCCTCAGACTGTTATCCCATAATTTTCCCACCACCAAGGTTCAGCTGACTGGCCTGTAATTACTTGGTCTTTCCCTTTCTCCCTTTTTAAACAATAGTACAATGTCAGCAGTTCTGCAGTGCCCAATGCCGAGAGCCAGAGAGGATTGGAAAATGATGGTCAGAGTCTCTGCTATTTCCTCCCTTGCTTCTCTTACCAGCCTGGGATACATGACATTTGGGCTTGGTGATTTATCTACATCCAAAGATGCCAAACCCCTTAATACTTCCCCTCTCACTATTTTTATCCCATACAATATTTCACATTCATTCTCCTTAATGACATTATCTGCATCATCCCTTTCTTCTGTGAAGACAGACACAAATTATTTATTAAGAACCGTGCCCACGTCTTATGCATTCACACATAGGTTACCTTTTAGGTCTCCACTAGATCGTAGTTTATCCTTTTGCTCTTTATGTATTTATAAACCATCTTTGAGTTTTCCTTGATTTTACTTGGCAATATTTTTTCTTTCCCTTTCTTTGCTTTCCATATTTATTTTCTAATTTCACCCCTGCACTTTCTATATGCCTCTCAGTTTTCCACAGTATTGAGTTCTTGGTACCTGACATAGAGCATGGCTACCCGACCTGAACCCGACGGGACCCGATGACATGTATCAGGTTCGGGTCCCTTCGGGTCGCTCTTCCGGGTCCGGCATTCGGGCTTGGGTCGGGCCGGGTTGGACAATATCTATCACCACCTCCGGTACGTGGCTCCAATGTTAATGTACTTTTTGGACTTGAAAGGTTGTTTAGTTGCAGTTTTTTAAGCTTGTGCAGATAAGCAACAAAGTGAAAAATGGAAGTTAGGTTAACTGATGGTCGGGTCGGGTCAGGTAGGGGAAAAAATGAAAGGACTCAGGCAGGGTCGAACTCGGGTCGGATGTGCTTCTATTGGGCTCGGGTTGGGTTTCATTTGCAGACCCGAGCTGGCCTTTAATCTGACATAATCTTCCATTTTTGCCTTATCCTACTCTGTATGCTTCTTGACATCCAGGGTGTTCTAGGTTTGGGTGTCCAACCCTTTCTCTTTGGGAGAACATATTTGCTTTCAACCCTCACTTTCTCCTCCTTGAATACCTCCCATTGCTCTGACATTAAATTACCTTCATGTAGCTGTTCCCAGTCCACCTTAGCTAAATCACATCTCAGCTTAGTAAAATTGGCCTATCCCCAATTGAAAACTTTTACTTCTGGTGTATCTTTGTCCTTTTCTATAACTATACTAAATCTAACTGAATTATGATCACAAAATAGTCCCACTAAAAATTGAGCATCATACTGATTTTGTGTTTCTGAGATCACAACCATTGTACAAACTGTATTTCAGCAGCAGGCTTTATATTTCAAGCACATTAAATTGTACCGCGAATCTTAAATCAGAAGGATAGTTTGTCAGTCAAATGCCTGGAATAGAGCATAATTTATATACAGGCTCCAAATTGATTTGCAAGATAAATTTAATTATCTCTTATTCATTCATCGACTTCAAATGGAAAATTGCATTTAGAAATGTTTGGATCAATTGTAATATTATCAGAATATACTGGCAATACTCATGGAAACATTGTGAAATAATTTTTGCAATTACAGCTTTTTAAGGAACAAGACTGTATTTTATATTGTTTATATGTCATGAACAGTTGGGACCAGATTACCATTTGGGCCCGGAATGGTGAGTGCTGGGTCACCAAAGAGAGTTATTTTCTAACTGGTGAATTTGTAATAACATAGAAAGGAAGTTGCTCAATGGTTTAATAATATGGCAGCAATTTTGAACTGAGTTGAGCTCTAGATGTTTATCATGAATGCTCTGGCACATTTTATGTTGGAATAGAAAAACTCCAGTAGATTAAGTGCCTCATGCTCTAATCAGCTGGAGTCACTAATTCCAGAACAAAATACACTGGAACATTCATTATACCATATTATTGGGTCAAGATTCATTTATTTTATGGAAAGTTAATTGACTGTCTATGTTAAGAAAGTTTTAGAGCTAAACTGTATGGAGAATGACAAGTGGGAAAAATTACATGTGAAATGTAACAAAGTTACAGAATTATATATTAAACTATGGTTTCATTCTGGCTAGACGAATCAAAATGGGATCTTATAAATAATACTTGTGTTAGAGAGAGTACAAGAAGTGAGACATAATGCTATATATCTTCCGACAGTGACAAGATCATCAGACTCCTTCACATTACAAGTCAGATGATGAAGAGATTTCAGAACAAGGCACTAATGCATTTACAAGCTGCCTAGCTCTCACCTTCTACAAAAGAGGTAGTGAACAAGACTATGCACAAATTGACAGACCAAAGAAACACCATACAGTCATAGGGCTGAATATTACGCGCCCCCCCCCCCCAAAGAGCTGGATGGTGATGGTGATGGGGGTGGGGGGGTGGCGTAAAATGGACCGGGAGGCTCCGGGAATCCTTCCCAACCCACTCCCACCTCTGCCGCCACTTTCTGCAGGGCGGCGGTGGTGAAAAACGACCCGCACGCCCCAGGCCAATCAAGGTCCTTAAATGGCTACTTAAGGGCCTTCGCCCACCTCTACGGGGATATTATGCGTGGCAAGTGGGTGTCCAAGATCTGTGAAAAGCCACCTGACAAAAGCAGGCAGCTTTCTGGTGGCCTGGGGGGCCTTCATGATTGGGCACCCTGTGCCCGACATAGGGCTGCCCCCGATGCCCCAACCACCCCCAACACGCCCCCCATCCCCCCAATCGACCACCCTTGCCTTGCTGGGGCCCGATCGATCACAACCTGGCGAGGCAACAAAAACTTACCTGCGTTCTGGGGTGCCCTGACATCTGCTTCAAGCTGGGCTGCAGTCCCAGCAGCGGCCATGACTTCTGGTGGTGCTACTGGGCCAGAGAGCTGCCGGCCCGCTGATTGGCTGGCAGCTCTATTAGGCGGGACTTCCTACCTCAAGCGGGTGGAAGTCCCGCCTCACACCAGTTAAAGCCCGGCGACCCGCAAAATACAGGTCGGATCCCCAGGCAAAGCAGAAGCTTTCAGTCGGTGGCCTGCTCCCGTTCGCCTAGGGTTGAATACCAGCCATAGAATCATTTACGGCACAGAAGGAGCCCATTTGGCCCATCGAGTCCATGTCGCTCTCCATGGAGCTATTCAGTCAGTCCCACTCACCTTCTTGATCCCCGTAGCCCTGCAAGTCTATTTCCTTCAAGTGGCTGTCCAATTTTCTTTTGAGGTCATTGATTGTCTGCGCTTCCACCATCTTTGTGGACAGCGAGTTCCAAGTCAATAACATCTGCTGCTTATAAAAGTTCTTCCTCACATTCCCCCTGCATCTCTTTCCCAAAAACCGTTTCCCCAGTCATTGTACCATTAGTTAATGGGAACAGTTTTTCCTTATCTAACTTACTAACCTTGTCACAATCTTGTACATTTCTATTAAATTTCCCCTCAATCTCCTTTGCTCTTAGGAGAACAGCACCCGTTTCTCCAACCTATCCTTGAAACTAAAATCCTCCATCCCTGGAACCATTCAGGTAAATCTCCTGTGCACACTCTCAAAGGACCCTCTATCTTCTCTCTCTTTGGCCTCCTTGTCTCGAGAGACAATGGGTAAGCGCCTGGAGGTGGTCAATGGTTTATGAAGCTGCACCTGGAGTGGCTATAAAGGCCAATTCTAGAGTGACAGACTCTTCCACAGGCGTTGCAGATAAAATTGGTTGTCGGGGCTGTTACACAGTTGGCTCTCTCCTTGCACATCTGTCTTTTTCCCTGCCAACAGCTAAGTCTCTTCGACTCCCACTCTTTAGCCCTGCCTTTATGGCTGTCCGCCAGCTCTGGCGATCACTGGCAACTGACTCCCACGACTTGCGGTCAATGTCACAGGACTTCATGTCGCATTTGCAGATGTTTTTAAAGCGGAGACATGGACAGCCGGTGGGTCTGATACCAGTGACGAGCTCGTTGCACAATGTGTCCTTGGGGATCCTGCCATCTTCCATGCGGCTCACATGGCCAAGCCATCTCAAGTGCTGCTGGCTCAGTAGGGTGTATATGCTGGGGATGTTGGCCGCCTCGAGGACTACTGTGTTGGAGATACGGCCCTGCCACCTGACGCCAAGGATTCTTCGGAGGCAGCGAAGTTGGAATGAATTGAGACGTCGCTCTTGGGTGACATACGATGTCCAGGCCTCGCTGCCGTAGAGCAAGATATTGAGGAGACAGGCTTGATACACTCGGACTTTTGTGTTCCATGTCAGTGCGCCATTTTCCCACACTCTCTTGGCCAGTCTGAACATAGCAGCGGATGCCTTTCCCATGCGCTTGTTGATTTCTGCATCGAGAGACAGGTTACTGGTGATAGTTGAGCCTAGGTAGGTGAACTCTTGAACCATTTCCAGAGCGTCATCACCGATACTGATGGATGGAGCATTTCTGACGTCCTGTCCCATGATGTTCGTTTTCTTGAGGCTGATGGTTAGGCCAAATTCATTGCAGGCAGCCGCAATCCTATCGATGTATCTCTGCAGACATTCTGTGTGAGATGTTAATGCAGCATTGTCAGCAAAGAGGAGTTCCCTGATGAGGACCTTCCATACTTTGGTCTTCGCTCTTAGATGGGCAAGGTTGAACAACCTGCCCCCTGATCTTGTGTGGAGGAAAATTCCTTCTTCTGAAGACTTGAACGCACGTGAGAGCAGCAGGGAGAAGAAGATCCCAAACAGTGTAGGTGCGAGAACACAGCCCTGTTTCACGGCACTCGGGATAGGAAAGGGGTCTGATGAGGCTGAATTGTGCCTTTCATATTGTCATGGAATGAGGTGATGATATTTAGTAGCTTTGGGACATCCGACCTTTGATAGTAGTCTGAAGAGACCACGTCTGCTGACGCGTCAAAGGCTTTGGTGAGATCAATGAAAGCAATGTAGAGGGGCACCCAATGTAGCTGGCGAAGGGTGGATCTCTCTGCTCGAAAGCCACACTGTGCCTCAGATTAGACACGCTCAGCCAGCTTCTGCAGCCTGTTTAAAACGACTCGAGCAAAGACTTTCCCCATTATGCTGAGCAGGGAGATTCCACGGTAGTTGTTGCAGTCACCGCGGTCACCCTTATTCCTTTAGAGGGTGATGATATTGGCATCACGCTCTCAAAGGACCCTCACATCCTTCCTAAAGTGTGGTGACAAGAACTGGATTCAATACTCCAGTTGGGGCCTAACGAGAGCTCTATAAAGGTTCAGCATAACTTCCCTGCTTTTGTACTCAATGCCTCTGTTTATGAAGCCCAGGATCCCATTCTGCTAGCCTATCTATTTGCTGTTGCAGATGGTTCATACCATCCTCACTGTTTGCCACACCTCCAGGTTTGGTGTCATTGGCAAATTTTGAGATTCTACTCTTCTTTCCAAGATCCAAGTCATTTATATATAGCAAAAAAAGGAATTGTCCCAGCACTGATCCTTGGGGAACACCACTGTCTACAATCCTCCAGTCTGAAAAACAACCATTTACCATGAGTCAATGTTTCTGTCCTTAAGCCAATTTGTTATCCAATTGGACACAGATCCTCCTATGCCATGAGCCTCAATTTTGTTAACCAGCCTTTTATGCACACAACATCCTGACTTGGAACTAGATCGCCATTTCTTCACTGTCGCTGGGTCAAAATCCTGGAACTCCCTTCCTAACAGCACTGTGGGTGTATCCACCCCACATGGACTGCAGTGGTTCAAGAAGGCAGCTCACCACCACCTTCTCAAGGGCAATTAGGGATGGGCAATAAATGCTGGCCTGGCCAGCGGTGCCCACATCCTCCAAACGAATAAAAAAAGTCAAGCATGATTTGCCTTCTACAAATCCATGTTGGCTATCCTTAATTAACTCACCTCTCCAAGGGATGGATTTTAGGGCCACATGCCAAAGAGCCATTGTAATCTAAAGTGCGACAGCACATTTAAATATCCAGGGTGGCCCGCCCTGCCCAATCTTGTGAAGGCGGCGAGCTGTCTGTCCCCAGCAATGGCGTCAGATATGTGTGCGCAAGTGCTGGTGCCGTTTTTAAAGGGAGCCAGCCCTGTCGCCCACTTAAAATTTTAAAGTCCTGCCCCCCAAAATTAAATAAATAAATTTCTCACGCCCCTTTCCCCCCCAATAACATTTACAATAGCCATTTACCCTTCCCCCCCAAAAACACTTACCTTTTACATCTCATCTTTCCTATCAAACTTCACAAAGTTTAAGGTTCAACCCTTCCCACCATGTACTACACCCATTGTGTATATTTGACCCTGTTTCCCTCCTCACCCCCGCACACTGAAAAACATACCTTCTCCCCCTCCCCACCAGTGTGGTGACACGTTTCCCCGGACGGGGATCTAAAGGCGCAGGAGTGCCAGCCCTGTGCCGAAGATTGCGGCGGGCCTTCAAGATCACAGGTATGTCCATGTAAATTTATTAATTTTATTCATTTGAATAATTAAATTGTGGTCCCGTCGCCTATCGGTGAGGGTGGCCGCCATGGAGCCTCCCCACTGTCGCCGGGAGGATTGGGCCGGGCCCTCCCTGTGTCAAGGTCCATGGTGGGCCTCATCCAGAGACAGCTTTAGGCCCCCAACCCCCTTCCCCCCACCCCCGCCAGAGAACCTGACGCCTGGGGGAGAACAAAATCCAGCCCCAAGTTTGTGTTGATTCTCACCCTGATTATTGTTTCTAAAACCTTACCCACCACTGATGTAAAACTGACTGGCCTGTAATTGCTTGGATATTTCAGATATCCAGATATATGCATTTGGTTCAGATAGCCAGGGGATACTCTAAACCTCGCAAAGATGCATACAAACATACGAATTAGGAGCAGGAGTAGGCCACTCAGTGCCACGAGCCTGCTCCATCATTCAATAAGATAATTACTGATCTGTTTGTAACCTCGACTCCACATTCTTTCCTACCTCCAATAACCTTACACCCCCTTGTTTATCAAGAATCTATTTACCTCTGCCGTAAAAATATTTCAAGATTCTACTTCCACTGCCTTTTGAGGAAGAGAGTTCCAAAGACTAACCAGCCTCTGAGAGAAAAAATTCTCCTCATCTCTGTCTTAAATGGGCAACCCCTTACTTTTAAATAGTGGCCCCTACTTCTAGATTCTCCCACAAGGGGAAACATCCTTTCCACATCCATCCTGTCAAGACCCCTCAGGATCTTATATTTGTCAATCAAGTCGCCTCTTACTCTTCTAAACTCCAGCGGATACAAGCCTACCCTATCTAATATTTCCTCATAAGACAACCCGTCCATTCCAGATAATAGTCTATTAAACCTTCTTTGAACTGCCTCCATGCATTTACATCCTTCCTTAAATAAGGAGACCAATACTGAACATGGTACTCCAGATATGGTCTCACCAATGCCCTGAAGCATAACATCCCTGCTTTTCAATTTCAATTGTATTCCCCTCACAATAACCGATAATATTCTATTATCCCATTAGCTTGCCGAATTACTTGCTGAACCTGCTTACTAACCTTTTGTGATTCATGCACTAGGACACCCAGATCCCTCTGCATCTCAGAGCTCCACAATCTCTCACCATTTAGATAATATGCTTTGTTTTATTCTTCCTGCCAAAATGGACAATTTCACATTTTCCCACGTTATACTCCATTTGCCAGATCTTTGCCCACTCACTTAACCTAGCTATATATCCCTTTGTAACCTCCTTATGTCCTCTTCACAACTTACTTTCCTACCTATCTTTGTGTCATCAGTAAATTTAGCAACCATTCCTTCAGTCCCTTCATCCAAGTCATTTTTATAAATTGTAAAAAGTTGAAGCCCCAGCAATGATCCCTGTGGCACACCACTCGTTACATCTTGCCAATCCGAAAATGACTCATTTATGCATACTCTTTGTTCCTTTTAGCTAGCCAATCATCAACCCATGCCAATATGTTACCCCCTACACCATGAGCTTTTATTTTCCACAATAACCTTTGATGTGGCACCTTAATGACTTCTAGAAATCTAGGTACAGTACATTCACCGGTTCTCCTTTATCCACAGCACATGTTACTTCTTCAAAGAACCCCAATAAATTGATTAAACATGATCGCCCTTTCATAAAGCCATGTTGACTCTGCCTGATTACCTTGAATTTTTCGAAGTGCCCTGCTATTACGTCGTTTATAATCGCTTCGAACATTTTCTATGGGACAGATGTTAAGTTAAATGGCCTGTAGTTTCCTGCATTCTGTCTCCCTCCTTTTTTGAATAATTGCTGTAAAAAGATCATGCTAGTAAAACATGGAATACCTTGCCTAGTGCAACTTTTTCCGCTGCTGATACCTGATTTAATGCCTCTCGCAGCCAGGTGATGACACAGAATAACAGACATTCCTGGCTCGAGGCTTTGAATTCTATTATGGCTCCTCATGCCAGCTACCCTCATATAAACAGATCACTGCCATCGTAGAATTCTGCTTTAAGCCTGGCTATCTTGGGTACAGTTTTAACCCAACTGATACTGGACATATGGGCAGTTAAAATTGCTCAGGTTACTTACCTACCCTAAAGCCACCAAGAGTTTGAGTAGTTGCAATTTTCACTGGCTACAATATTGAGAGGCTATCGCCTTTTGAATAAAATGCCTGTTCAGGTGGGCATAAATATCCTATAACACAATCTGAAGATGAATAAGGGAATTCTCTTCTGTTTTTAAAAAGTCAGCAAGCAGGGCTTTTCCCAAATGTAGGAGTAGTGCAAGTCTCAGGGTTTCATGCTTGTACCATTCTCAAAATTGTAAGGCCTGGAGTTTTTGCTTGATGGCACTTGTTATGACCGATGCAGGAGGTGTGCACTGTTTATTCCAGTTCCACTTCTCCATGGTTCACAACATATATTTACATTTTTTCCCACTTACCAAAACGGTCAATCACAGACTCTATTTTCATCCCAGAATAAAACACACCAACCAGGTTTCTTTAATAAACAACAAAATGATCAGTTTATTATAAAACCAGTCTTAACCAGTAATGAAGTAAAGCATAAACATACAGGTTGAAATATTAAAGTTCCCTTTTTACCTTAACCCCTCACACTCACACATACACATACACCGGTCAACTGGAAAAATAAAGGGATTTGTGTTTTAGAGCTCCATTACAAAAAAAAACAGAGAAATAAAACACTTGGGTTAAATACTTGCTAATTCTTGAAGAAGAAAGAGAAGATATGGAAAGATGTCCTTTGTTTTGGTTTGGCAACCTAAATGCGTATAGGCAGCTGTCACTGGGATCTTCCTATTTAGGCAACATGGAAGATCAGTTTGAGTAGGCTTCCAGGAAATGCAGCAACAGAGGTTTCAGACACAGGCCTTACAAGTGGAATGCAGCCACAGCTTCAGTCTGCTTTTTACTCTTGTTTTTCAGCTCCTCAAGAGATGGAAAACTAGAAGGCTTTTCAAACTGCTGGAGCAGAATGAGTTGGGGTAGTTTGTTCTTCTTGACAAGTTTTCTCCAACTCCTTTTCACACTACTGCTCATCCCCAATTGCCTTTTGTAACAATTCAAAGTGAAACAAAAAACATTCCAGAATTTAAGTTTCCTGACGTCTATAAATCTTGACCTGTCATTTCTCTGTAAGCATCTTCCCCAAGTCAAAAACAACCCCTGCTGGGTGATTATCTGCAGGCCGGTGCCTTCCAGTAATTGCTTGTAGCACTCCTTGATCCTTCTAGTAATTATTTGTTTTCAAAGCCAGACCTCGCAGTGACCCTGGTAAAACCCATCCATGGAGTCTGTTCAGTTTTCCCAAAATTAACCGATGTCCAGCTCTAAAATACATGAGTCCTCAAAATATACTTAAAAATATAGAAGCACTCGTAACATATTGTTTTTATGTAGTGATTCACCTGATATTGTCCCATATGGTGCAAATGATCGCAGAAATTTAACTGCAAATTGCATTCAGCGCAATTCAAATTTTCTTGATCTTTTGTGCTAGTTTATAAAACACCTTGCTAGAAGCAGCTCCGCCCACAAAACTAGCCCCACCCCCCAGGGTGAATTCATCACCATGGTGAGTTTCCACTAACTGCTCATTTGCGAGGAGGGTCCAAAAATAAAGCTGGACCTTTTGGGCACAAGGATAATAGGTACATCTTGGAAATATTTGACTGTAAGTAGACCCCTCCAAAGAATGGAGCTTTACCTGACAGAGGAGAAGGCTTTGGAAATTAGTGACACTTCTGCATCCCTCAACATCAGTGATGGCAAGATTTAAGTATTTCAGCAGGGTAACAGCATTAATTTCTCAGACCCACATCTCCAATGAGACAATTATCTTGAGTTGACTTCAGCACTTTATTTATTCTGTTCACTTTAATCTCATGTGTTCTTCAACATTTGTGAAGTTCAATGTCTAAATCTTATTTGTCACTTCTCTCCACCAGGGCCATCATGCAAAGAAAACAAGCCCCTTCCCAAAGATGAAGAGGATTCCTCAGAGGACTGCATTCCTGCTGAGGCCGCACCATCACAGGACAGATCCATTGTTTACACCAGGGCAGATACAAGCACATCAATAGGTCCTCTTAGACTGATGGGATTTCGCCTGATGAATCACATGATACAAGTAAGCCTGAGCAGAGTGGTAGCAGCGACAGCTGTGCAGAGTCTGCATTGGACGGTGCTGTCCTTTTCAAGTTGGACACAAATGCTAACCCTGGGAGATGGGCATCAATTAGAAGGAGAATGATGGAGGGGCACTAGCAAATGAGTGAGGTACTGGCAGTCCTGTGAGGCACACATTCCATAATGGCACAGAGGATGGAGGAGTCTAGTTCGAACATTTGTGGAACAATATCACAGGCCCTTTCCAAGATACAATCTTCCATTGAGAGTCAAGCCTACTCAATGAAAGTTGTATCAAGGCACACAAATGCATTGTGTAGGCCCAGAAAGCAGCCTTGCAAACTCTGAATGCCAACATGTCTATTGGCTTCCACATGCTAGCAGATAAATTAGACATGGACTTTCAAGGTGTCCCTGATCTTCTCCAAGCTGCTTTTCTGCCGATGTGATGAAGCAGGCTGCGGGGGGTAGGTGGTTAGTGCTGGGCGTGTTAGGGGGGATGATATTAAGGAAGATAAAAGTGCGTACCCTTCTCAAAGCATCTGCAGGGCTTTCCCATTGCCTGCCCCTTCTCAGCTAGTTTCCAACATGCTGCCTCCTCTTCCATTGGCCAAGTTAGCCCCTGCACAGGTGCAGGTGGAACAATCCCTCACAGGCTTCAACACCTAGATGCCATCGGCTGTGAGCACCTCAAAGGACAGAGCAAGGAACAGAGTAGCCTGCCACTACCTGTGCTGAAGCCGCAGGGCAAGCACCATGTGCGCCATGCAAAAATTTCAGAGATCATAAAATAAAGGTGTTATAGTTCACCAAGTGTAAGCACATGGATGTTTTTGAAATATGTTATTGAGAAGTTTTAGCTGTATATTAAATGTATTAATTTGCATCGCTTTCCCACGTGCCCCATTAATGAATGCCCATTTTGCTGCTAATTTGTTTAGTGTTGAAGGTGGACAGCTGAATTGAGTGACATTAATTTAATTTGTTGCAAATTGTGAGTAACTGACTGAGCCTTCAAGCTATCAGCACATCTCGAGCAGCAATGTGATTAGTTGATCTTGGTCCCCATCTTCCTTCTCCCCATTGGAACCTGCATCAGATGAAAAATGCTGACCGGCTTGTTCCTCCTGCACTTCTAGTCCTTGCTGCTGTGATATGTTGTGCAAAACGCAGCACATGAAGCTTATCCAGGAGACCCTTGCTGGTGAGTACTGAAGGACATGGATACGGACACTTGCAGACTCGGAGGGCGGAGTTCCAGAGCGGTAAGTATAAAAAACGTACCTCGGGGATTCTCGGAGCAGACTCGGAGGGCGGAGTTCCAGAGCGGTAAGTATAAAAAACGTACCTCGGGGATTCTCGGAGCAGACTTGGAGGGCGGATTTCCAGAGCGGTAAGTATAAAAAACGTACCTCGGGGATTCTCGGAGCAGACTCGGAGGGCGGAGTTCCAGAGCGGTAAGTTACCTCGGGTGGGGATAAAAAACTGAAAAAGTGACGTCACAGGAACGAACAAAGAACAAAGAACAAAGACATTTACAGCACAGGAACAGGCCCTTCGGCCCTCCAAGCCTGCGCTGATCCAGATCCTCCATCTAAACATGACGCCTATTTTCTAAGGGTCTGTATCTCTTTACTTCCTGCCCATTCATGTATCTGTCCAGATACATCTTAAAAGACGCTTTCGTGCCCGCGTCTACCACCACCCTCTGCGTAAAGAACTTTCCACGCATATCCCCACTAAACTTTTCCCCTTTCACTTTGAACTCGTGGCCCCAAGTAATTGAATCCCCCACTCTGGGAAAAAGCCTCTTGCTATCCAACCTGTCTATACCTCTCATGAAAGCTGTGACCTGATTGGCTGGTAGGGAATCTGTACCGAATATGAAAATAAAACTGATAAAAATTGATCAAAACACTAATTAACTAATTAATAAGTAGAGTAACGAAACCAGAGGGAGGAGATTACTGTATTTAGTCAGCATTTAATATTTATAGTAGAAATCTAGCACTAGGGACCATATAGTTAATTATAACAATTTAGTAAGGATTTAATAAGTATTTATTTATTTTATATTAATTAACTAATTAGTGCTGGAAGTGACACTTAGAGGGGTGAAGTGCTTCACCTGTGAGATGTGGGATGTCCGTGACGCTTCCAGCATTCCGGAGGACTACATCTGCAGGAAGTGTACCCAGTTGCAGCTCCTCACAGACCCCATGGATCGGTTGCAGCGGCAACTGGATGCACTTAGGAGCATGCAGGTGGCAGAAAGTGTCATACACAGGAGTTTTAGAGTCGTGGTTACACCCAAGGTGCAGGCAGATAGATGGGTGACCGCTAGAAGGGGCAGGCAGTCAGTGCAGGAATCCCCTGTGGCTATCCCCCTCTCGAACAAGTACACCATTTTGGATACTGTTGGGGGGGATGGCCTATCAGGGGAAAACAGCAGCAGCCAGAGCAGTGGCACCACGGCTGGCACTGTTGTTCAGTAGGGAGGGACAAAGCGCAGAAGAGCAATAGTTATAGGGGACTCTATAGTCAGGGGCACAGATAGGCGCTTCTGTGGACGTGAAAGAGACTCCAGGATGGAAAGTTGCCTCCCTGGTGCCAGGGTTAAGGATATCTCTGAACGGACAGGGGGCATTCTGAAGGGGGAGGGTGAACAGCCAGAGGTTGTGGGACACATCGGTACCAACGACATAGGCAGGAAGAGTGATGAGGTCCTGCAGGGGGAGTTTAGGGAGTTAGGTAAAAAGTTAAAAAACAGGACCTCCAGGGTTGCAATCTCGGGATTACTCCCTGTGCCACGTGCCAGTGAGGCTAGAAATAGGAAGATAGTGCAGCTAAACACGTGGCTGAACAGCTGGAGTAGAAGGGAGGTTTTCAGATATCTGGACCATTGGGCTCTCTTCAGGGACAGATGGGACCTGTACAAGAAGGACGGGTTGCATCTAAACTGGAGGGGCACAAATATCCTGGCTGCGAAGTTTGCTAGCATCACTCGGGAGGGTTTAAACTAGTGTGTCAGGGGGGTGGGAACCAGAGCAGTAGGACAGCAAGTGAAATAAATGAAGGGGAACTAGTAAATAAGGCCAGTAAGACTAAGAGGAAGAGCAGGCAGGGAGATGTTACGGAGAACAGCGGGACTGGTGGTCTGAAGTGCATTTGTTTCAATGCAAGAAGTATAACAGGTAAGGCAGATGAACTTAGAGCTTGGATTAGTACTTGGAACTATGATGTTGTTGCTATTACAGAGACTTGGTTGAAGGAAGGACAGGATTGGCAGCTAAATGTTCCAGGATTTAGAAGCTTCAGGCGGGATAGAGGGGAATGTAAAAGGGGTGGGGGAGTTGCATTACTGGTTAAGGAGAATATCACAGCTGTCCTGCGGGAGGACACCTCGGAGGGGTCATGCAGCGAGGCAATATGGGTGCAGCTCAGGAATAGGAAGAGTGCAGTCACGATGTTGGGGGTTTACTACAGGCCGCCCAACAGCCAGCGGGAGGTAGAGGAGCAGATATACAGATTTTGGAAAGATGTAAAGGTAACAGGGTTGTAGTGGTGGGTGATTTTAACTTCCCCTATATTGACTGGGACTGACTTAGTGCTAGGGGCTTGGATGGGGCAGAATTTGTAAGGAGCATCCAGGAGGGCTTCTTGAAACAATACGTAGATAGGCCAACTAGGGATGGGGCCGTACTGGACCTGGTATTGGGGAATGAGCCCGGCCAGGTGGTCGAAGTTTCAGTAGGGGAGCATTTCGGGAACAGTGACCATAATTCCATAAGTTTTAAGGTACTTGTGGATAAAGATAAGAGTAGTCCTCTGGTGAAGGTGCTAAATTGGGGAAAGGCTAATTATAACAATATTAGACAGGTACTGAAGAATTTAGATTGGGGGCGGCTGTTTGAGGGTAAATCAACATCTGACATATAGCAGTCGTTCAAATGTCAGTTGATTAGAATCCAGGACCAGCATGTTCCTGTGAGAAAGAAGGATAAGTTTGGCACGTTTCGGGAACCTTGGATAACGCGGGATATTGTGAGCCTCGTCAAAAAGAAAAAGGAAGCATTCGTAAGGGCTGGAAGGCTAGGAACAGACGAATCCCTTGAGGAATATAAAGACAGTAGGAAGGAACTTAAGCAAGGAGTCAGGAGGGCTAAAAGGGCTTATGAGAAGTTATTGGCAAACAGGATTAAGGAAAATCCCAAGGCTTTTTATACGTATATAACGAGCACAAGGGTAACCAGGGAAAGGGTTGGCCCACTCAAGGACAGAGAAGGGTATCTATGTGTGGAGCCAGTGGAAATGGGTGAGGTACTGAATGAGTACTTTGCATCAGTATTCACCAAGGAGAAGGACTTGGTGGATGATGAGCATAGGGAAGGGAGTGTAGATAGTCTCAGTCATCTCATTATCAAAAAGGAGGAAGTGTTGGGTGTCTTGCAAAGCATTAAGGTTGATAGGTCCCCAGGGCCTGATGGAATCTACCACAGAATACTGAGGGAGACAAGGGAAGAAATTGCTGGGGCATTGACAGAAATCTTTGCATCCTCATTGGCTACGGGTGAGGTCCCAGAGGACTGGAGAATAGCCAATGTTGTTCCTTTGTTTAAGAAGGGTAGCAAGGATAATCCAGGAAATTATAGGCCGGTGAGCCTTACGTCAGTGGTAGGGAAATTATTAGGGAGGATTCTTTGGGACAGAATTTACTCCCATTTGGAAACAAATGGACTTATTAGCGAGAGGCAGCATGGTTTTGTGAAGGGGAGGTCATGACTCACTAATTTGATTGAGTTTTTTGAGGAAGTGACAAAGATGATTGATGAAGGAAGGGCAGTGGATGTTATCTGTATGGACTTCAGTAAAGGCTTTCACAGGGTCCCGCATGGCAGACTGATACAAAAGGTGAACAAAGAACAGTACAGCACAGGAACAGGCCATTCGGCCCTCCAAGCTTGCGCCGATCTTGATGCCTGCCTAAACTAACACCTTCTGCACTTCTGGGGACCATATCCCTCTATTCCTTTCCTATTCATGTATTTGTCAAGATGTCTCTTAAACGTCGCTATCGTATCTGCTTCCACCACCTCCCCTGGCAGCAAGTTCCAGGCACTCACCACCCTCTGTGTAAAAAACTTGCCTCGCACATCCTCTCTAAACTTTGCCCCTCGCACCTTAAACCTATGTCCCCGAGTAACTGACTCTTCCACCCTGGGAAAAAGCTTCTGACTATCCACTCTGTCCATGCCGCTTATAACTTTGTAAACCTCTATCATGTCGCCCCTCCACCTCCGTCGTTCCAGTGAAAATAATCCGAGTTTTTCCAACCTCTCCTCATAGCTAATGCCCTCCAGACCAGGCAACATCCTGGTAAACCTCCTCTGTACCCTCTCCAAAGCCTCCACGTCCTTCTGGTAGTGTGGCGACCAGAATTGCATGCAATATTCTAAGTGTGGCCTAACTAAGGTTCTGTACAGCTGCAACATGACATTCCAATTTTTATACTCTATGCCCCGACCGATGAAGGCAAGCATGCCGTATGCCTTCTTGACTACCTTATCCACCTGCGTTGCCACTTTCAGTGACCTGTGGACCTGTACGCCCAGATCTCTCTGCCTGTCAATACTCCTAAGGGTTCTGCCATTTACTGTATACTGTCTACTGTATACTGTGAGGAGATTCTGTGGTCGCGAACGAGACTCCCGGATGGTATGTTGCCTCCCGGGTGCCAGGGTCAGGGATGTCTCGGATCGAGTCTACCGGATTCTTAAGGGGGAGGGGGAGCAGCCAGAAGTTATGGTACACATCGGTACCAATGACATAGCTAGGAAAAGGGATGAGGACCTGAAAAGTGAATATAAGGAGTTAGGTTGGAAGCTAAAAGGCAGGACGAGCAGAGTAATAATCTCAGGATTGACACCGGTGCCACGTGCTAGTGAGACTAGAAACAGAGAGCGAATGCAGCTGAACACGTGGCGACAGAGCTGGTGTAGGAGGGAGGGCATCAGTTATGTGGATCATTGGGATACCTTCTGGGGAAGGTGGGACCTGTACAAGAAGGACAGGTTGCATCTGAACTGGAGGGGCACCAATATCCTGGGCGGGAGGTTCGCTAGAGCTCTTCGGGAGGGTTTAAAATAGTTTGGCAGGGGGATGGGACCCGGAGCTACGGAACAGTGGATGGGGTAGCTGTTGAACAGGCAGATACAGAGTGCAGAGAGTCTGTGAGGAAGGTTAGACAGTTGATAGGGCAAAGTTGCAGCCAGTATGATGGGTTGAAGTGTGTCTATTTTAATGCAAGAAGTGTCAGGAATAAGGGTGATGAACTTAGAGCATGGATCAGTACTTGGAGCTACGATGTTGTGGGCATTACGGAGACTTGGATATCACAGGGGCAGGAATGGATGTTGGATGTTCCGGGGTTTAGATGTTTCAAAAGGAATAGGGAGGGAGGTAAAAGAGGTGGGGGAATGGCATTGCTAATCAGGGATAGTATAACAGCTGCAGAAAGGGAGGTCGTCGAGGAGGGTTTGTCTACTGAGTCATTATGGGTGGAAGTCAGAAACAGGAAAGGAGCAGTCACTTTATTGGGAGTTTTCTATAGACCCCACAATAGCAACTGAGACACGGAGGAACAGATTGGGAGGCAGATTTTGGAAAGGTGCAGAAGTAACAGGGTTGTTGTCAGGGGTGACTTCAACTTCTCTAATATTGATTGGAACCTCCTTAGTGCAAATAGTTTGGATGGAGCAGTTTTTGTCAGGTGTGTCCAGGAAGGTTTCCTGACTCAATATGTAGATAGGTCGACTAGAGGGGAGGCTATGTTGGATTTGGTGCTTGGGTACGAACCAGGCCAGGTGGCAGATCTCTCGGTGGGAGAGCATTTCGGTGATAGTGATCACAACTCCCTGACCTTTATTATAGTCATGGAGAGGGACAGGAGCAGACGAGTTGGGAAAATATTTAATTGGGGGAGGGGGAATTACAATGCTATTAGGTAGAAACTGGGGAGCATAAATTGGGAACAGATGTTCTCAGGGAAATGCACGACAGAAATGTGGAGGTTGTTTAGGGAGCACTTGCTGTGACTGCTGGATAGGTTTGTCCCGATGAGGCAGGGAAGGGATGGTAGGGTGAAGGAACCTTGGATGACAAGAGATGTGGAACAGCTAGTCAAGAGGAAGAAGGAAGCTCACTTAAGGATGAGGAAGCAAGGATCAGACAGGGCTCTAGAGGGTTACAAGGTAGCCAGGAAGGAACTGAAGAATGGACTTAGGAGAACTAGAAGGGGACATGAAAAAATCTTGGCGGGTAGGATTAAGGAAAGTCCCAAGGCGTTCTACACTTATGTGAGGAACAAGAGGATGGCCAGAGTGAGGGTAGGGCTGATCAGGGATAGTGGAGGGAACTTGTGCCTGGAGTCGGAGGAGGTAGGGAGGTCCTAAATGAACATTTTGCTTCAGTATTCACTAGTGAGGGGGACCTGGTCGTTTGTGAGGACAGCGTGAAACAGGCTGATATGCTCGAACAGGTTGATGTTAAGAGGGAGGATGTGCTGGAAATTTTGAAAGACATGAGGACAGATAAGTCACCGGGGCCAGATGGGATATACCCACGGATATTAAGGGAAGCGAGGGAAGAGATTGCCATGCCTTTGGCGATGATCTTTGCATCCTCACTGTCCACTGGAGTAGTACCAGATGATTGGAGGGTGGCAAATGTTATTCCCTTGTTCAAGAAAGGGAATAGGGATAATCCTGGGAATTATAGACCAGTCAGCCTTACGTCGGTCGTGGGCAAATTATTGGAGAGGATTCTGAGAGACAGGGTTTATGATTATTTGGAAAAGCATAGTTTGAATAGAGACAGTCAGCATGGCTTTGTGAGGGGCAGGTCATGCCTCACAAGCTTTACTAAATTCTTTGAAGATGTGACAAAACACATTGATGAAGGAAGAGCAGTGGATGTGGTGTATTTGGATTTTAGCAAGGCGTTTGATAAGGTTCCCCATGGTAGGCTCATTCAGAAAGTAAGGAGGCATGGGATACAGGGGAAGTTGGCTGTCTGGATACAGAATTGGCTGGCCAATAGAAGACAGAGGGTGGTAGTAGATGGAAAGTATTCAGCCTGGAGCTCGGTGACCAGTGGTGTTCCGCAGGGATCTGTTCTGGGACCTCTGCTCTTTGTGATTTTTATAAATGACTTGGATGAGGAAGTGGAAGGCTGGGTTAGCAAGTTTGCCGATGACATGAAGGTTGCTGGAGTTGTGGATAGTGTGGAAGGCTGTTGTAGGTTGCAACGGGACATTGACAGGATGCAGAGCTGGGCTGAGAAGTGGCAGATGGAGTTCAACCTGGAAAAGTGTGAAGTGATTCATTTTGGAAGGTCGAATTTGAATGCAGAATACAGGCTTAAAGACAGGATTCTTGGTAGTGTGGAGGAACAGAGGGATCTTGGGGTCCATGTCCATAGATCGCTCAAAGTTGCCACCCAAGTTGATAGGGTTGTTAAGAAAGCATATGGTGTGTTGGCTTTCATTATCAGGGGGATTGAGTTTAAGAGCCGCGAGGTTATGCTGCAGCTCTATAAAGCCCTGGTTCGACCACACTTGGAATATTGTGTTCAGTTTTGGTCACCTCATTATAGGAAGGATGTGGAAGCTTTAGCGAGGGTGCAGAGGAGATTTACCAGGATGCTGCCTGGACTGGAGGGCATGTCTTACGAAGAAAGGTTGAGGGTGCTAGGGCTTTTCTCATTGGAACGAAGAAGGATGAGAGGTGACTTGATAGAGAGGTACAAGATGATGAGAGGCAGAGATAGAGTGGATAGCCAGAGACTTTTTCCCAGGGCGGAAAGGGCTGTCACCAGGGAGCATAATTTTAAGGTGATTGGAGGAAGGTTTCAGGGAGATGTCAGAGGTAGGTTCTTTACACAGAGAGTGGTGGGTGCGTGGAATGCACTGCCAGCGGTGGTAGTAGAAGCAGATACATTAGGGACATTTAAGCGACTCTTGGATAGGTACATGGATGATAGTAGAATGAAGGGTATGTAGGTAGTTTGATCTTAGAGTAGGTTAAAGGTTCGGCACAACATCGTGGGCCGAAGGGCCTGTACTGTGCTGTACTGTTCTATGTTCTATGGATATTTCCCACCTGCATTAGACCTTCCAAAATGCATTAACTCACATTTGTCCGGATTAAACTCCATCTGCCATTTCTCCGCCCAAGTCTCCAACCGATCTATATCCTGCTGTATCCTCTGACAATACTCATCATTATCCGCAACTCCACCAACCTTTGTGTCGTCCGCAAACTTACTCATCAGACCAGCTACATTTTCCTCCAAATCATTTATATATACTACAAACAGCAAAGATCCCAGCACTGATCCCTGTGGAACACCACTGGTCATATCCCTCCATTCAGAAAAACACCCATTCACATGGGATCAGAGGGGAGCTGGCAAGATGGATACAGAACTGGTTCGGTCATAGAAGACAAAGGGTAGCAGTGGAAGGGTGCTTTGGAGAGGGTACAGAAGAGGTTTACCAGGATGTTGCCTGGTCTGGAGCGCATTAGCTATGAGGAGAGGTTGGATAAACTCGGATTGTTTTCACTGGAACGACAGAGGTGGAGGGGCGACATGATAGAGGTTTACAAAGTTATAAGCGGCATGGACAGAGTGGATAGTCAGAAGCTTTTTCCCAGGGTGGAAGAGTCAGTTACTAGGGGACATAGGTTTAAGGTGAGAGGGGCAAAGTTTAGAGGGGATGTGCGAGGCAAGTTCTGTGCACAGAGGGTGGTGAGTGCCTGGAACTTGTTGCCGGGGAAGGTGGTGGAAGCAGGTACCATTGAGACGTTTAAGAGGCATCTTGACAAATACATGAATAGGATCGGAATAGAGGGATACGGACCCCGGAAGTGCAGAAGGTTTTAGTTTAGGCAGGCATCAAGATCGGCGCAGGCTTGGAGGGCCGAATGGCCTGTTCCTGTGCTCTACTGTTCTTTGTTCTTTGACACCTTTAAACCTGAACAGGCACCTGAAGTGCAACTTTAGAATGTCGATGGCTTCCTCAATGACACATTTGGCTGTCATATGGTTCGCGTCATTCTGTTCCCAGTGATCATCAGTGGAGTTCATCAGAGGTGTCATTAGCCTGGTTTGATGGGGTATCCCTTGTTACCTAGTAGCCACCCTTTAAGAATCGTACTAGCTGAGCACATGCCACAGTATTGCACTGCTGTAGTATGAAAGCATTATGGCATCTCCCAGGGAATCTAGCATAGAGCTGCATGAACTTTCTTTTGTTGTACCAACTGATCTTTGCTGGAATTGAATCCCTCTTAGTTTACAAATACTCCTTGTTGATCTGCGGGTGCTGGGAACCCCGCTTGTGTGCAGTCAATGATGCCCTGCACCTGTGGGAAGCCAGCCCGAGATGCAAATCCAAGTGCTTGCCATCACAGGGGAAGCTTACATAACTGCCAAAACTGTGCATTATACATTTGCATTATGTCTTATACAAATGCATTATGCATTTATACGTAGCCAACTACCAATACCCTCGCTATGTCTCTGCTGGCAGCCTGAAAGGAACCAAGCACACAAAAAATGGGGCAGTGGTACTCGTACTGGTGGCCACTGATAATCCATGGCCACCAGGTCCAGCAATGAGTAGGTCTTCGTGTAGGAGGTTCAAGCGTTCAGGTACAGGATTAATTAATGACCTTCGAGTAAAAGCAACTGTAGGTTGCAACCACAATATGATTGAATTTTACATCCAATTTGAAAGAGAGAAGAGTGAGTCTAAGACTAGTATTTTAAACTTAAATAAGGGCAACTATTTCGGCATGAAAGCTGAGCTAGCTGAAGTGAACTTGGTTACAAGGCTAGGAGATAGATCAATAGAGAAGCAGTGGCTGACATTCAAGGGGATATTTCAGAATTCTCAGGATAAGTAGATTCCTGGTTAACTAAAGAAGTTAAAGAAAGCATCAAATTTAAGGAAAAGGCAGACAATTGCGCAAAGATGAGTGGCAGGTCAGATGTCAGAATATATAGAATGGCAGAGAATGACCAAAAGGTTAATCAGGAGAAAGAAATTAGAATGTGAGAGGAAGCTAGCTGGAAATGTAAAAATGGATAGCAAGAGTTTCTATAGGTATTTAAAAAGGAAAAGATTAAGTAAAGTGAGTGTTGGTGCTCTAGAGAGTGAGAATGGGAAGTTAGTAGATAATAAGGAAATGGCAGATGAAATTAACAAATATTTTGCTTATGTCTTCAATATAGAGGATACAAAAAACATTCCAGTAATAGCTGTAAATCAGGAGGTGGAAGGAAGAGAGGAACTTGGTGAAATTACAATCACCAGGGAAGTGGTACTGACAAGACTAATGGAGCTGCGGGCTGACAAGTCCCTGATGGGCTTCATCCTAGGGTTTTAAAAGAGGTGGCTAATGAGGTAGTAGATGCGTTGGTGTTAATTTTTCAAAAGTTGCTGGATTCTGCAAAATGTTCCATGAGACTAGAAAATAGCAAATATTACTCCTCTATTCAAGAAGTGGGGCGAGGGGAGGCAGAAAACAGGTAACTATAGGCCAGTTAGCTTGATGTCTGTCGTGGGGAAGGTGTTAGAATTGATCATCAAAGAAGCTATAGCTGGGCACTTAGAAAAACTCAAGGTAATCGGGAATAGTCAACATGGTTTTGTGAAAGGGAAATCATGTTTAACCAATTTATTGGAGTTCTTTGAAGGAATAACATGTGCCATTGATAAAGGGGAGCCCGTTGATGTACTGTACTTGGATTTCCAGAAGGCATTTGACAAGGTGCCACATGAAAGGTTATTGTGCAAAGTAGGAGCTCATGGTGTAGTGCGTAACATATTAGCCTGGATAGAAGATTGGCTGACTGGCAGAAAACAGCGAGTATGTATAATTAGGTCCTTTTCTGATTGGCAGGATGTGACTAGTGGAGTCCCGCAGTGGTCTGTGCTGGGGTCTCAACTTTTTACAATTTATATCAATGACTTAGATGAGGGGATGGTAGCTAAATTTGCAGATGACACAGAGATAGGTAGGAAAGTATGTTGTGAAGAGAACATAAGGAGGTTGCAGACTAATATAGATAGGTTGAATGAGTGGGCAAAGATCTAGCAGATTGAGTATAATGTGGGAAAATGTGAAATTATTCACTTTGGCAGGAAGAATAAAAAAGCAGAGTATTAATTAAACAGAGAATGACTGCAGAACTCTGAGATGCAGAGTGATCTAAGTGTTCTAGTACATGAGCCACAAAAAAGTTAGTATACAGATACAGCAAGTCAGAAAGAAGGCTAAGGGAATGTGAGATGGAAGTGTAGTTTTATTTTCTCTCCTTGAAAACTAAGGGGGGGCTGTGTACCTTTAAGACTGAGAATTGTTCTCGCTCTCTGGAAACAGTGTATGCAAGCAGCAGGTCTGATTCCGAGGCAACAGCAGGAGAGAGAAGCCACTTGCTGTATTGTATTAGTTAACTGTGTGTAAAGACTCGTTAAAACCAGTTTGATCTGGAGACCAGCAAAACGTGTTCACTGAAGGAAGGATCTCTCTCTCTTAGCAGAAAAATCTACATTGATCTGCAGGCTGTGTATTGGCTAAGGAGGAAAAAACCCTGGAAAAGAACAATTATATTGTTGGAGGTAGCAAATTCCTTTTCACTTCCGAAGCAGCCTTTGCCTCAGGAGTCACGTTCTGTTGATTTTTTATGTTCCTTGGAGTTCTGGATTTCTCAGTAAAGTTTCTATTGATAGACTGCCAATTTTAAAATCCAAATAGACCTGTTGCTATACTCCTTGTTGAAAGAACCGTGTGACGCCTGCTGCAACCAAAGTGCTTTGAATGCCTATACATTAAAGACTGTTCGTTGAATTTGGCTGGAGACTTCGAGTGGCATCTGACTGTTCGGCTCTGGTACACCTCACCGAATCAGGAACATAACCCACAAAGACTTACAACCTAGTTATTTATTTATTCCTAAGAAACAGCTCTACTTTTATTGAAACCGGTTAATCGTTGGTTTTTGAATGCATATGTGTGTGCATGAAGGTTAGAAATAAGAAGTTATAAGGTCTTTAGACATAGATTTATCTCAATATTGTTTAAGATTTAATTTATTAATAAATAGTTAATTTGTTGTTGTTTAAACATACTTGGTTTGGTCTGTTTTACTCTGGGGGTGCGGGGAATGTTAATAAAGTGTTTAAGGTAGGTGGGAAAACTAATGCTATGACCTGTGGAGTAATTGGACTGAATTGACCGTGCAGTACTCCCACCTCGGTCGTAAAAAATGCTGTCCTTTATTACGAGAGGAATCGAAAATAAAAGTAAAGATGTTATGCTTCAGTTATACAGGGCATTGGTGAGACCACATCTCGAATACAGTGTGCAGTTCTGGTCTCCTTATTTAAGGAAGGATGTGAATGTGTTGGAGGCGGTTCAGAGGCAGTTTACTAGATTGATACCTGGAATGAGTGGGTTGCCTTATGAGGAAAGGTGGACAGACTAGGCTTGTTTCACTGGAGTTTAGAAGAGTGAGGTGAGACTTGATTAAAATTTATAAGATCCTGAACGATCTTGACAAGGTGGATGTGGAAAAGATGTTTCCTCTTGTGGAGGAGTCCAGACTAGGGGGCACTGTTTTAAAATTAGATGTCGCCCTTTTAGAACAGAGATGAGGAGAAATTTTTTCTCTCAGAGGGTTGTGCGACTTTGGAACTCTCGGTCTCAGACGTGGTGGATGTGTGATCATTGAATAATTTTAAGGCGGGGGTAGATAGATTCTTGTTAGGCAAGGGAATCAAAAGTTATCAGGGTAGGTGGGAATGTGGAATTTGAGACTCAAACAGATCAGCCATGATCTTATTGCAAGGCCTCTGACTGTACTCCCTGTTAATTGGGTAGGGGCTTTCCACAAGCTTGATGCCACTGTTACTCCCTTTCCAGTTGGCCACATGCAGCTCCCTTCACGGAATGCCCTTGCTGCCAATGATCCTCGTTCTCCACCTCTTCCTCAGTGCAACTCAGAGCAGCCATCCATGGCGCCAACCATCTTGAGCTTCTTTGTGTAAACCCCTCCAAACAACTCTCTGACATTAAGTAGCCTTTCCACACTATGTCCCAGAGGGAACTGAAAAAGGACCTGTGAGTACTGAACCTTTATTGACATTGAACCAAACATTAAACCAAGGCCCATCTGTTCTCCAGGTGGATGTAAAAGATCTCATCTCACTATATTGAAGAAGAGCAGCAGAGTTCTCCTCAGAGTCCTGGCCAATGTTGCTCCCTCAATCAAAATCACTTAAAAAAAAGTAACAGATTATCTCTTCATTAGCACATTGCCATCTGTGGGTCCTTACTGTGTGCAAATTGACTGTCACATTTCCTATAACAGTGACCACACTTCAAAAATACTTCATTGCCTGAGAAGCACTTTGAGACATTTTGAGGTTGTGAAAGCTACTATATAAATGTAAGTATTTTTTCAGCCTCCTGACCTTTAACCACCCTGATAAGTGTTGATCAATCTTGCCTCCATTTCCCTGGCAACCTTTCCAATCATCAGAAAACTGTGCTGCACTAGTTAATTTCGATTTGGGCTCCCAGCTGCATTCTAGGGGCTGGATTTTGTTCTCCCCCAGGCAGCGGGTTCGGTGGCGGGGGGGTGGGGGGCCTGAACGTGACTCTGGATGAGGCCCGCCACAGACCTCGACCGTGAGGGCCCGGCCCAATTCTCCCAGTGGAGGCTCCGTGGAGCCCCCCCCCCCGCCTCCTCCCACCCCCCACCCCCACCCCGCGCCCCCGCCCCGCCACTGGCCAACGGAACCTCAATTAAAATATACAAATCAATAAAATGAATGCATTTAAATAGACTTACCTGCGATCTTGAGGGCTGGTCGCGATCTTCAGCGCAGCTGCCGGCACTCCCGCACCTTCAAATCCCTGTCCGGAGAAACGGGAAGCCACACTGGTGGGGAGAGGGAAGGAGGTAAGATTTTCAGTGCAGAAGATGGGGACAGGATCAAATAAACATAATGGGTGTAGAGGATGGTGGGAAGGGTTGACCTTTAAACTTTGTGCAGTTTGGGCTGGGGTTGGGGGAAGGTCAGATGTAAAAGGTAAGTGTTTTTTGGCAGGGGAAGGACAATTAGTTATTGTAATTGTTATGGGGGGGGTGGGAAAGGGGTGTTAGAAATTTATTTATTTAATTTTGGGGTGTTACTTCTTTAAAAATTTAAATATCCCAGCAGGGCTGGCTGCCCTTTAAATATAGTGCCAGCGCCTACGCACCGACAGCTGGCACCATTGCCGGCAACGGACTGTCTAGCCCCTCCACATGATTGGCGGGGACAGGCCACCCTCGCATTTTAAATGATCCCCCATGCGGGAGATTGCTGCGGTTCATTGGCTTGTGGCCTGCACAGGCGGGCCGCCATTTTTTGAGCTCGCTGCCGAGATCGGCAGCAACCTCTCACAATCCAGCCCTCAGAATCTAATTTAAGTATGTTAATAGGTATCCCTCGTCTCCACAGTGGCACATTTGGAAACCCATCCCACATACATCGAATTGGGATTTGGCATTTTCACTCCCTCCCCGATCCTCTCTTGGCCATGGTGGGGATTAATATTGAGGCCCTGATATCCACACATAGTATATGGTTCACTAAATAGTGATTGCAAATGGGAATAATAGATATCTTCCCCTCTTTGGTCTGAAGCGAACTGTACCTCCCCTCCTACCACTGCTCCAGCTGAGATCAGATAACATTGCACAAACAAGAAATTGAACCTGGGACCTGCTAAGCTGTATGACTCATGTACTCACTGCATTAATCAACAGAGTCATTAGCAGAACTTACAGTAGTCTTATATGTATTTTTACTGCTGATGATTATAGTGTATTATTCATTTTGTATCAGAAAAATGTCTCACACGGTCAGCCCTGGCAGTTGATTTTGATAAATGAGATCAAGATCAAAAAAGCACACATCGGAAATCTGGACATGTGTTGGCCATGATTTCCTGATTATTACTTTAAATTGTTAGAAGTTCAGCTGACATTCAGTTGGACAACTTACCAATTGTAAAGCCTTTTTTGGAAAAAGGGGTTAGTTACAGATGGTCATACAAGTGAAAATGCCATTCATCTTGTTCCTATATTCACCACCTGCTGGAATTTCAGATTTGGCAGGAATTCCACTGGATTGGTAGTAGTGCAATTTGCACCCACCCATCCCTCAATCCTCTGACACCCTTTCAATAAACAGTTGAAATTTCTATCTTTATAATTGGTCGCACAGTGCTGTTAGATATACTTTGTATAGTGTTTAGAGCCCTGTCCATTAAGCTCATGGTCACCATCAGTAGTGTGCTAACCTGGAAGTTTTGGAAACACTCACTGAATAAAACTACCTACTTACAGAAAGATGAATGTTACCAGTAAATCCAAAGGCTAAATAATAGCAGAGACATTTCTGTCTTAAGTTATACCCGGTACAAATCAGTTTTGTTTGTCGGCTGACTGTGCTGTTAATACTTTGCACACTGACATATATGGACAGTGAAATCTAAAAGGATGCTCATTATATTACTGGTTATATTTTAAGTTATCACTGTTTATATTTTATGAAGTGCCTTGTCAGTTACACTACAAATTCAAATCTGATTCCAGCAGAGGCTGAATTGATTCAGACTTTGTGCAGTTAAGCCATGAAGACCAGGAATGTCCCAGATTCAATCATTATATTGCAAGAAGGATAAATAAAAGGAATGGCATTTCCGTTCTGGTACTGCTGCTAAATTGGTCAGCTTTGGTACCCAAACATACCAGAAGCAATATTTTTCAGAAATTAGTACTTTTTAATGATGAAATTCTTATAAATTGAGGACTAAGATGATATAGGATGTCTTTAGTTTGATTTTCAGATGTGTGTAACATTGGCAAGGTCACTTGCTGAGTATCCTAAGTGTTGTGGTTATATCCATCAGCATTCTATCACATTCTAGACCCTAGCCTTGTGGATGGTGGACAGGTAAGGAGGTGGGCCGCACATTATAGAGTACTCAGCCTCTGCCTTTTTCCTGTAGCTCGTGTGATGTAGTTGGTCCAGTTAAGCTTCTGATTGGTGGTGGCCCCCAAGATGTTGATAGTGGGGAATTCACAAATAGTGATGTGATTAAAATCAGGTGGAGGTGTATGGCACTTCATCTGTTGGGGATGTACAAAGCAGCCACTTAATATGCTGACTATTGGTAAATAACCAGGGGTTTCCTTTGTAAAAAGTTCAAATGTGATTAAGTAGATAGTAGGTACAATATTGAATTGCATTAGTCAGTAACACAGATCTCAATATCACTCTCAGCTAAATATTTGATTTGATTGTGAGAGCCTGCCATCTGTTGCTGTCCACCATGACATTAACTGGCAAGTGTTATGACCTCAGTGAGACCGTTAACATTAAAATAAGAGATATAAATCCCCACACCAATTTCAAGAATTACACATCATTTCACATTTTAAGACTTATATTATAACCAAATTAAAATTAATCCCAAATTACATGAATAGCATTTTGTAAGTAGCTGATACCCCAAATTACAAAGAAATGTATTTTCTTTACCTATTAAAATGCTTGAAAACCTTACACCACACTTATACGTTACGCAGTCCTTTTTGATGGCGAAATCTTTTGTGGTTAAAAGTCTCAAACTCCTTCTAGTAGCAATGGGTTGCATCTCCCAGACCTTTTCAAAATTCAAGGTCCTCTTCGCTCAATTCTCCAAGCACTTTCAACCTGGACATCCATGAGTGAAGCATTTTCTGGTCTCCTACTTCTCTGCAAGCTTCAACTTTTGAAACATGTTCAAGTCTTCGCAGCTTTTTGCTATATCCGGCTTCCAAGAGCTGGTGTATCCTCCCTCTCTCTCTCTCTCTCTCTCGAGCTGCCACTGTTGATTGTCTTCCTTTCTTACAGCCTGCTGTGAGGATGCAACTGCTGAATTCCCTTCTTACAGCATATAGGCCTTCAGAAAGTTTATTAAATTTATCTGGACTCAAAAGTCAATAGCTTATTGTGCTGTTCCAATATGCAGAGTCCAGAAGTCTGGTTTCACAGAGCCCCTTGGGCCTTCTATTGTTCCCAGGTGTTAACAGCTGTCTGTACATTTGATGGTACATTTGCATCTTCTGACTTACTGACTCCTTGCTTTACGACCAGAAAGTCTGGGACGGTGAAACACATTGTTTCTCAGGTGTTAGCTTTGCAGTCTCTGTTTTTCAAAAGAAAGTCATTGATCTGTGTTCTCTATTGTCCTGCTAACCAAGACTTCTGTCTTGTCCATTTGCAGAGTGGATGTGAGGTCACTTGACCTTCTGGACTCCATCTTGAACTTCTTCGAATCATAATTTTTAAAACATAATCATGTTACAAGATCCAGCATTCATAGCACAAGTAACAAGGAAAAAAAGTAAATAATAAATGACAAAAATGCATATATAATTCATATAGGAGTGCACTACAAGGCAGTAACACTTTTTAGGTTTGAGATGACATTCGTATATCGAAAGAGTTTTAAGAGTTTTGCCCTTGTGCCTTATGATATTTCTCAGCCCTGAGATGTGTTATTACCTTTTAAAAAGCTGCAAATTCCAAGTTCCCATGTAGCTTGTCAATCTTTTGATCAAGTATTTATTGTAAACAAAAATTATATCACCAAATCTCTTTTGAGAGAAAAAGAATCACTATTTTACTACATTATTCTTTGATTGTTCCATTTTATTATGTGAATGTTTCCGAAAGTAAATTGTAAACAAGAGAAAACGATTTGCAATTATATTTCACCTTTCACTATGCAGGATACCCCAAAATGCTTTACCAATCAAGTACTTTTTGAAGTGCAGTCACTTCAATTTTGTAATATAGGAAATATGACAGCCAATTTATGCATTCCAAGGTTTCAACAAAACCAATGTGATAAGCATAGAATCATTTAGTACATCATATCTGTGCCAACTTTTTGAAGCAGCTATTCAGTTAGTTCCACTCTTAGCCCCTGCAAATTTCTCCTTTTCAAATATACATCCAATTCCCTTTGAAAATTGCTATCAAATCTGCTTCCATCGCCTTTTCAATTAATGCATTCCAGATCATAACAGCTCACCACATAAAAACATTCTCATTTGCCCTCTGGATTTATTGCCAATTACTTTAAATCTCTGGTTACCAACTCTCCTGCCAGTGGATTCAATCTCTCCACATATACAAAATCACATGTAATTTTGAACACCTTTATAAAATCTCCCCTGAACCTTCATAGATGACAGATAATCTGCCTTTTTTTTTGTTCATTTATGGGATTTGAGAGTCACTGGTAAAGTCAGCATTTATTGACCATCCCTAATTGCCCTTGAGAAGTTGGTGGTGAACCACCTTGTTGAACGGCTGCAGTCCATGTGGTATAGGCACACCCACAGTGCTGTTAGGGAGGGAGTTCCTAGATTTTGACGTAGCAGAAAAAAACACCTTTGATGATTCTCTAAAACTGGGACATCATTCGGGGCTGAATTTTACCAGCTTCTCGATGCCGGAGGTCGCGGCGGGGGGTGGGGAGGATGGTGGCGGGGCGGTAAAATTCTGTGGGGAGAGGCCTGCCTCAACCCACGACGTTGAGAAAGGCCCACCGCTTTTTACCAGTGGTGGGGGACCTCGGTACGGCCCCCCCCCCCGCCGCTTAGCGGCGGCACCCCAATTGCCATATTCAAAATGGTACTTACCTCTCCTGATTATGCAGCCCTCTGCCTCTCGATGCACACTTCCGCATTTTACGTTGAGCGGGCAGCCGTCACGTGCCATCCTGTTCATGATCAGAAAAGCCAGCGGGTCATCAGAGGCAGAAGGTTCTGCTACAGAGGTAAGTTCTGATATTCAGGGGTCTCACTTGCATACTGGAAGGGAGCGACTGCGATTCCGCCCTCCGTTATGGTTGGCAGTTCTGTGCCATTGACGGCCTCTATCATTGAAGGAGCAATGGCACTTAACTCACCCTGTTTGTGGGGAGAGTGCCAGAGAGGGCAGGTGTGTGAAGCTTATATGTCTTGTGGGCCAATCGAAGCAGCTTGTACAACCTTTATGTGGTCTTGAGGTGCCACTGTTAGTGGGAACTAAGACGGGCAATGCCATGCCACATAGCTGCTGCATGAAAGGACCTGATGTGCCACTCAACATCAATCTTTGCCCTGTCAGGAACCTTTGAAGAATTGAAAGAACTGAGCTTAATTGCAACTTGAAGATGAGGATGGTTCACCCTATATTCATTGATGCATTTCTTGAGAGGATCTATATGCATCGCAGGCAAAACCAACAGGCAGTTGCAGCCCACATAGAGGCCCCCGGTTGTGAGCAACAGCACCCAAGGAGAGCTCGCCACTACAGATCGCCGTTCATCTACAGGTCCTGCGTGACATACCTGCAGATGTCAGAGTGCCAGTGTCAGAGGCGACTGTGGATATCAAGAAAGGCGGTGACACATCTCTGTGCCCTGCTGAATGGTGACCTGCAGCCCACAGGCTTCGGGGGACATCCTATGTCTATGGCCCTCAAAGTGACAGCGGTTCTCAATTTTTAAGCTTCTGCATCATTTCAGGGGCCCACTAGAGACCTTTGTGGGGCCACACAGTCAGCTGTGCACCGTTGCATCAGGGAGGTCATCGATACCCTGTTCCAGAGGGCTGGTGACTATGTCCGCTTCACGACGGACCCTGAAAGCCAGGCGCAGAGGGCCACCGGTTTTGGCTCCATCGCGGGATTCCCACAGATGCAAGGGGTCACAAATTGCACCCATGTGGCCATTAAGGCTCCCACCAGGCAATTAGCTGAATACGTAAACCGTAAGGGCTTCCACTCAATCAATGCGCAGCTCATAGGTGATTACAGGACACGATTCATCCAAATCTGTGCCCACCTTCCAGGCAGCTGCCATGATGCCTTCATCCTGCGCCAATCGCAGTTGCCATTGCTATTCACTGAAATGGCTCAGATGGAGGGATGGCTTCTTGGAGACAAGGGCTACCCCTTACATACATGGCTCCTGACACCAGTGAGACACCCCACCACTACTGCAGAAGAGTGATACTACGCCAGCCATGGAGCTACAAGAGCCACCATTGAGCAAGCGATGGGCATGCTGAAAATGTGATTCCGCTGCCTGGATAGATCGGGTGGTGCCCTGCAGTATGAGCCAGAAAGGATAGCTCGCATCGTTGCTGTCTGCTGTGCTCTGCACAACTACACACTCAATAGGGGCGAGGCCTTGTATGATGAGGAGAGCCATGAGCAGTACTCATCCTTGGACGATGAGGACTTACAGCAGGGTAGCACATGGGAGGACAGAGAACATCCAGGCACCGCATGCAGGGCGAGCAGTGATCTATGGATACATGGCAGCACCTCATTGATCAAAGGTTCTCCAAGCCATAGGAACCCACCATGGGCTCTGTAGGCCACACAGCACCCTCGTTCACCTGTTGTGCAGCAGTCCGCATCTGCAACATCTTTGCATCCACCATTACTGACAGCAGAATATTGAGCCATTGTCCAGGTTACTGCATTTGTGGAGACGTAGATGAGTAATACTGGCATGGCAATGATGTTATTCCACACATTGGTAGTTCTGAAAGGCCAATGTTGTAATGGGAGGAGCCATGGTCGGCACACTTCATTCACACAGTAAATGCAATGCACATGTTAGTGAAGACAATTTTGTTTTTGCCCTTTCTGCAGTGTTGTCACCCATGCAGACCCATTTGTGTCACGATGCATTTTGGAAATGCTTGCGAATGCTCCCACGTTGTGTCACCTCTGCATTAGCAGCCTGACTATAGGAAGGCTGCTGATATGATGGCCCTTTGGCTATGGATGACTTTGGTGCTCGCACCCTGCGCGCATGAGGCCTAGTGGGCCTCGGCTGACTGGGAGAGTGATCGTTCATCCCCTTCCGGCATTGGACCCTTTGACACCAGATGGCCCAACGGCTACTCATCTCCTTGCCATCTCAAGCCAGGCTGCCTTGTACAGGCGGGAGGGCCTCTTCTTACCATCGCTGGGGAAAAAGTCCTCCCGTCTTGTCCACACAGCCCGGAGAAGAGTGAGCAGGGAGGCTTCGCTGAACTGTGGGGCCATCCTAGAGTACTCCTCTGCCATCCTCAACTTTGGTGTGGTCCTTTAAATGCAAAGGTGACTCCACAGTAGAACAGCTCTAACTTCTGGCTGCAAGGTTTGTCTTGCACATGTTTGTAAACCAATACAGGACTAGTAAGGAACTGTGCTGTTGTCATGGTTTTTCAACTACTACACATCAACACATGTTCATGAACACTTCGCTTCTGCAGCAGCTGATTATAGTTATTGGTGTAACATTTCAAGTTGGCAATGCAGCCATATGACATATTTTCCTGTTTTCTTAAAAAGATCGTTTAATTGCAGTTACATGTCTTTTCACATAACAGTCAGCAGAAAAATTAGTACAGATTCCAAATGCATATTTGTCTGCGGCTTTTCACAGTCAGATGATTAGAAGCCCATAGTATGTAAATATTCTTCAGCTATGGTTTTGTTTCTGTTGTGTATTTGCCTTTTATCATACATTTAAGTCTCATGTCCTGGAATGTATGAAATTAAGATTATTCACCAAGGGGCGACATGCCTACAAGAAGGAATGTTACACTTGAGCGGAAGAAGAGAATCGCAACTTCATAGGACACTGGGACACAGCAGGGTAAGTATGTGGCATCAAAGCAGAAAGTGCTACGGAAACTCAGCAGGTCAGGCAGCATCGGTGGAGAGAGAAGCAGAGTTAACTTTCAGATCTGTGAACTTGGTCAAGTTAACTCTGCTTCTCTCTCCACAGATGCTGCCTGACCTGCTGAGTTTCCCCAGCACTTTATGCTTTGCTGCCAGATTGACAGCAGCCCCACTTTTCAACAGTGAGCTAAGTATTTCTTTGACAGCTGTCAGGAAGCAGATGCTGGGGCACTTTAAATCAGGCCCCATCGCCTGCTACATAGCTGTCAAATGGTTACTCACTGTGCTGGATGTCCTGTCTCTCCCCATGTAATATGTGGGGGTGTGGGGGGGTTGGGTGAGTGGGGGGGAGTGGGGTGAGGTGGGATGGGGTGAGGGCAGCTCGGCACAGTGATGCTAATGAGCCCCCACGCAAAATATGGTGGGGGGCTTGGCGGTGGCCTCTGAATGCGGGCACGTCGTTGAGTTCAAAAAATTCAGCCCTTGGACTGCTGATTCTTTTCAATGCATATATTGAGATTCATTAAACAAGGCTCAACTACAGGAGTTCGACAATAGGTGTTCTAACTCAATGCTGAGAATTGAACTACATCTGCAATACACCTGCAAGTTTGTTTCAAATCTCCGGAAATCACATGGCACCGAACAGGTAAAAATATTTAAAGAAAAATATCTACTTTTCATAAAGGACAAAAATTGGAAACAATAAGACGATGCTTAAATGAATACTACAAATGAATACTAATAATAGCACTAAACGCACTAGTAAGTAATGATAAGAAAACAAAGCCTGCAGCTGTATGAATTCTACAGGCCCATAAGTATAGTACCAGGCTGTAATGAAAATATTTAGGTTACAGAACACTTCCAAAAAAAACTTCTCGATTCACATTCTGCCAAATTACAGGATTCACATGGAAAAATGAAGGTCTGCTGTAAAGATTTTGGCAAGAAATTTCAGTCCTGAGCAGCTGGTGCATAGTGTGAGGTAGTTGGAAAGAAGTGAACACTTAACCCTTGATTCAGTATTTCGATTTACCAAGGAGACACTTCTCAAATCCCTTTACTACGTCTCAGCATGTGGTATGTTAAATGATTAATAGTGCCCACAGTTGAAGCTTATATATTCCCTAAACTTTGAAAGACTTTGATAGCATCTTTTTAAATCATTAAAACAGCATAGTCTAAAAGGCTTTATGCTCTCATAAAAAATGTATTTCAAATAACATGAGCCCTATTTTCAAAGCAACATAAATCTGCTTGAAGAAGTAACTGAATTGCAATTTGTACAATTGCCAAGGAACCACTAAGAAGTAGTTTTCCAAATCAGAGCTTATTAACTTGCTATTGGCATTAAACAAAGCTATCAAACAGTGTATTTGCTGAAATTATTCAGGTTTACCGCTGTACAACTGGAAATGATTCACTGGACCTCTGCAGATGAAAACAGTTTATTGCATTTTGGCAGTAAAAGCAGAAAATAATGACTAATGTTTTTTGTGATAGAGAATTATATATTACATTAAGGTTACAGTTTTTGATGGGTTTTATGCAGCAGTCCTTCTTTTAGCTATTCTTTCAGTTGCAATAAATCTAGGTTTTATGATATTTTGTTAAAAAGAAGGAAAATCAAATTAAAATTGCATGCAAAAAACACAAGGTAAGGCATTGTATCATCCTTGATCAAGCAGATCCAGCGCTATTTAATAAATACATTAAATTCCCCTTCCTTTTCGTTGCTGAGGTATGTAATATTTTTACTTTCGAGAAAGCACATTTATCACAAATCTAACACACAAAACAAAACTATACCAGGCATATGTGGAGGTTTTTTTTAATATTGTTTAGTGTTTATTTTCTATGTTGTCAGAATGAACACTGGTTTTAAACTATTTCACTTTGAAAGAGGGTTATTGTTTTAAACCAAAAAAGACTATTTATTTTAGTCAAGTAACATATCAAACCAACTTTTTTTTTTGCACAGAAGCAACATTGCCTCCATCAGAAAGCTATTAAATGACCTGGAGTATCAATGTGAATAAAATTAAGTTATGCACGTATAGTATAATGTAGAGGTCTTCAAGGAAAAGAACAATTATGCAAAATATGTTGCTGGAATGAAATAGCACATTCTTCTAAAAAGATAATGAAAGCCAAAAGTCTCCCAAGAAAACATAACTGGCTCAAAGAATCACCAGCACAGGAACTGTTCCCTCTTCAGCTCTTCACATTCTGGTCGATAATACATGTAGTTTTTCAAATGTATACTCATAACAACTAATAATCAAAGAATGACAGTAATAATTAATAAAACATGAAATTGATGTTTTGTGCTAAATCAGTTGCGTGTGTGTGCAGTAAATTAACTGGCCATTCTCCATGTTCTGGAAAAATCTTAAAGATATTTTTAGTTCCTGGTAAAGTTAATCATTAGAAAGTAATATTTTCATATATTTAGCAACTTGCATTTATATGGGATAACAATAAAAAAAATACCAAGGAGCTTCTCAGGAGCATAAGGCAAAAATCCTGATCCATGTGTTAATCACTTCAAATCTATCTGATCCATATCTAATCACTTCAGAGGAAATAAAATGATTGTAAAGTCGCCAAAGAAAATGGGACTGAAATTGTTCAGTTAATTGTACCGTTGAGAGGCTGAAAGACGTGGCACCTTTGGCAAGACACTGCAAAGACTTATCTCTGAACGAATAGAAAAACATTCTTGGGATGTGGCAGTTGCTGAACTGGCTATCCTTAGTTGTCCTAGAGGAGGTTGAGCTGAATCTTCTTTTGGAACTGTTCTAAATTGTGTGGCGAAGGTGCTTCCACATACTGTTAGGTAGGGAATTCTCAGATTTTGACCCAGCAAAGCTGAGGGAATAGTGATCTATCTCCAAGTCAGAATGGTGTGTGACTTTGTTAGATACTTCAAGATGATGGTGTTCCCATGCTCCTGCTGTCCTTGTCCTTCGAGATGGTGGAGATTATGAGTTGGGAGGTGTTGCTGCAGAAGCCTTGCTGCAGTGCATCCTGTAGATAGTACACACTGCAGCCAAGGTATGCTAACAGTTCAATGAGTGGATATTTAGGCTATTGAATTAAACTACACCAGGGTTGTCCAACATACGGCCTGCGGGCAAGAGTCCGGCCTGCCAAAGTTTTCTATCTGGCCTGTGGATGAAAACTGTACTCGACCGTTCTTCCTCTCTGTTGTATGGTTTTGACCCTCGGCCATTTGTGTTCAGCTTCCGAGTGGGACAGGTCACAATGGAGATGGTAGTTATGGTCAGCATGGGGAACCGACAACATGCTGATTAAAGTGAAGGTGAGCCTGAGGCTCGTGGCCTAGGCCTGGTGGGAGGGAAGGAGAGAGAGAGACAGAGACACATATTGTCATGGAATGAGGTGATGATACTTAGTAGCTTTGGTGGACATCCGATCTTTTCTAGTAGTCTGAAGAGACTACATCTGGTGACAAGGTCAAAGGCTTTGGTGAGATCAATGAAAGCAATGTAGAGAGGCATCTGTTTGCGGCATTTCTCCTGTAGCTGGCGAAGGGAGAACAGCAGGTCAATGGCGGATCTCTCTGCTCAAAAGCCACACTGTGCCTCAAGGTAGACACGCTCAGCCAGCTTCTGGAGCCTGTTTAAAGTGACTCGAGCGAAAACTTTCCCCACTATGCTGAGCAGGGAGATTCCACGGTAGTTGTTGCAGTCACCGTGGTCACACTTGTTCTTATAGAGGGTGATGAAATTGGCATCGCCCATGTCCTGTGGTACTGCTCTCTCGTCCCAGCACAGGCAAAGCAGTTCATGGAGTCCTGAGAGTATAGCAGGCTTGGCACTCTTGATTATTTCAGGGGTTATGCCGTCCTTCCCAGGGGCTTTTCCGCTGGCTAGAGAATCAATGGCATCACTGAGTTCCGATTTTGTTGGTTGTATGTCCAGCTCATCCATGACTGGCAGAGACTGGGCTGCATTGAGGGCGGTCTGAGTGACAACATTTTTCCTGGAGTACACTTCTAGGCAGTGCTCAACCCAGCGGTCCATTTGCTTGCATTGGTGACTGATTGTGTCTCCTGATTTAGATTTGAGAGGGGGTGGGGGGGGATCTTCTTGAAGGTTAGCCCAAAAGCTCTCTTGATGCCATCATACATTCCTCTGATGTTTCCGGTGTCGGAGGCCAGCTGAATACAACTGCATAGGTGTTGCCAGTAGTCATTTGCGCAGCACCTGGCTGTTCTTTGTGCAGCGCTTCTGGCTGCTTTAAGTGCTACGGATGTTAACTCGCTGGGGGCTTTCTTGTAGTTCAGCAGTGCAATGCGCTTAGCGGCTATGACAGGTTCCAATTCTTCAAAGTGAGATTGAAACCAGTCTGCATTCTGCTTCACAAGTTTGCCATAGGTGGTCATTGCTGAGTCATAGATGGCATCTCTGATGTGGGCCCACTTGGTCTCTGCATCCCCTATAGGAGTGTTTTGAAGGGCTTTTTCAAGTGAATTTAGAAAAATATGTAACAGCTGTGGATAAGAAATTCTGCGAGTGTTGATGCGCGGGCGACCCTTCTGCTTGGAGTGATGCAACTTCTTTGGTTTGAGTCTAACTTTGCTGCACACCAGGGAGTGGTCGGTGTCGCAGTCTGCACTGTGGAAGCCTCGTGTGATTTGAGCGCTGTTTAAAGAGGCTCGCCTTGTGACGATGAGGTCCAGCTGGTGCCAACGATGTGATCTTGGGTGCCTCCATGAAACCTGGTGACAGGGTTTAGTGTGAAAGAACGAGTTGATGATGCAGAGGTTATGATACGTACACAACTCAAGCAGTCTCTGTCCATTCTCATTCATCCTTCCAATGCCATAGCGCCTAAGGCAGGAGGGCCATGAGTCATGGTCAGCCCCAACCCTGGCATTAAAGTCCCCCAGCAGGAACAGATGTTTGGTATTGGGGATGCTACTAATGATATTATGGAGTTCCTCGTAGAACTGGTCTTTAGCTTCAGGTGGGGAGCAGAGTGTTGGAGCATAGATGCTGAATAAGTGCACAGGACCAGAGGCGGTGAGCAGTCGGATGGACAGTAAGCGTTCCGACCCATTTGAAGGTGGCTCTATCATGCTGAGCAAAGAGTTTCTGATGGCGAAGCACACTCCATGCTGTCTTGCTTCTTCCGGCTCCCTACCCTGCCAGAAGAAGGTGTAGTCTTGCTCTCTTAGAGATCCGCTCCCAGGGAGGCATGTCTCCTGAAGTGCTGCAATGTTCACATTGAGTCTACTGAGCTCGTTGTTAATGATGGCGGTCTTCCGAGAATCGTTGATTTGTGCAAGGTCTTCTGACAGGCCAGGACACATAGTTCTGACGTTCTAGCTTGCAAAACGAAGGGCTGGTACCGTCTTTCCTTTTTTTGTCGTGCTGTTTGGTGCGGTGTTGCAGTCCATTTTACGGGCAATGACCCTGAGCTCCATACACCCATTGAAGCAGGTAGACTGTGATGGCACAGAATCTTATTGACCGGGGGCTGCCCGGTTTGAGGCGGGCGGTAGCTGTCCAGTGAGATGCCATGACCTCTCCCACTGACAAAGGCAACCCGTGGCGCCCAGTCTCTATGCCAATTGAGCTGGACTTTTCACCCGTAACTGCTGCCTTCCGTGTTGTTTTGGTCACTGTGAGGTGACTATGGAGTGACCTCTCCATGGCGCATGCCTGGGCGGATGTATGTAGGTTGTGAGTTGCCCAAGCGTCAAAACCCCCCTCTCGGCCTTCCTGGTGGTGTCCAAAGGAGTGTAGAGCATGATGTTTAGCACCGGTATGACTGCTGGAACTGCCGGAAACATGCTAAAGGTGACACATGACCAGCTTCGGGGTTCTGCTCCGGATTTTCTGTTAGGGTTTACTCCCTTAAACTTGGTCTCTCCCGAGACGCCCACAAGGCAGTTGGGTTGTTAGGCCCCCTGCTCAGGGATAGGTGGATGCAGGTGGGAGGAGGTGGAGGGAAGGGGGTGCAGGGGGGGGCAGAGGGTGCGGGGGTAGAGGGTGCGAGGGGGAGGGGGTGTGAGGGGGAGGGGTGGAGGAAAGGGGTTGTGAGGGGGAGCTGGGAAGGGGGCTGCAGGGGTGTAGGGGAGGGGGTTCAGGGGAAGGGGGTGCGAGGGGGTGGGGGAAAGGGGGTGCGAAATGGGGAGGGGGTGGGCGAAGGGGTTGTGGGGGGTGAGCTGGGAGGGGGGTTGCGAGGGGGGAGCTGGGAAGGGGGACCGGGGTGGGGGGGGGAGGGGTTGGAGGAAGGGGGTGCAGGTCATAAATAAATTCATTGAATCACCCACATAAATACTGTGTCTACAAGAGCAGGCCAGAGGCTGGGAAATCTGTGGTGAGTAACTCACCTCCTGACTCCCCAAAGCCTGTCCATCATCTCCAAGGCACAAGTCAGGAGTGTGATGGAATACTCTCTATTTGCCTGGATGAGTGCAGCTCCAACACTCAAGAAGCTCAACATCATCCAGACAAAGAAGTCCACTTGATCGGCACTACATCCACCAGCTTAAACATTCACTCCCTCCATTCTCAGCGCACAGTGGCAGCAGTGTGTACCATCTACAAGATGCACTGGAGCAATTCATCAAGATTCTTTCGACTGTACCTTCCAAACCTGAAACCTCTACCACCTAGAAGAACAAGGACAGCAGATGCATGGGAACATTACCACCTGCAAGGTCACCTCCAAGTCACCATCCTGACTTCATCATCACTGGGACAATATCTTGGAACTCCCTCCCAAACAGCACTGTTGGTGTATCTGCACTACATAGACTGCAGCTGTTCAAGAAGGCAGCTCACCACCACCTTCCAAAGAGCAATTAGGGAAATTAAATAAATGCTGGCTTTGCCAGCGAAGCCCATATCCCATGAACAAATATGTTTAAAAATTGCATTCATTTATGCTGCAAACCATAACTAATTAGTTAAGCCATCAATCAGTTATCAGCTCTTACATTTCAACACTCAATTCATATTGCAAATAATTTTGTCATAAAAGAAAACAATATCAATTAACATCTTGCATGAAGACTGGGTAATAATAAAACCTTGTTGAATTATGAGACGTGCTGGTTGAATAAAGGTTGTGAAATATCAGGCAGCAAAACTGCTGTAAATTGTTCCTTATTAATTGGGAAAATTGGTGCTTGTTCCAATAATGATGGTGTTCAGTGCTGTGTTAAATATATGTCTGAAATTTTGTGGTAACAGTAATACCACTAATAATACCACCATTGGCATTAAAGGGGTAATAAAATCATTAATAATTTGAAAGTCTCACCATGCGATTTTTCCAAAAGAATGCCTCATATCTCTTGTCTTTAAACCACAGAGCACTGTCATTTTAAGAGCTCCTACTTATTTAGATATGAGCCAATGAGAAACATGTGTTTCAGAAGGCTTACTCAGAATTTCATACTCAAAGATTTAACATTGTGCAGCTGTTAGACACAGCTCCATGCAGCTTTGAATAATCACTGGGGTCTTCAAATTACTCTGTAATTAAAACATATAGATCAATAACTGGGTAAAAAGCATTCAAAGGGATTTCATACAAATGTGATAAGTGTTCATACTTTCATGTTCATTCAGCATAATTTCAAAGTGATTTTTTTCATTCACTAGTTATTAGACAGGAACAATTTTTAACAGATGGTAGCTCAGTGTTGATTGGCACTCTTATCCACTTGTTTATACACCGCCTGGGCGGAGTTTGCAAGTTCTCCCTGTGTCTGCGTGGGTTTCCTCCGGGTGCTCCAGTTTCCTCCCACTTCCAAACGACTTGCAGGTTGATAGGTAAATTGGCCATTGTAAATTGCCCCTAGTGTAGGTAGGTGGTAGGAGAATGGTGGGGATGTGGTAGAGAATATGGGGTTAGTGTAGGGTTAGTATAAATGGGTGGTTGTTGGTCAGCACAGACTTGGTGGACCGAAGGGCCTGTTTCAGTGCTGTATCTCTAAAAAAAAAAATACCAGATTGAGGAGCTGAAACGGGCAGCGTGTCCTGGCATAAGTGACAGGATGCATATGGCCTCTGCCACTCAGATTACTTAAATTTGCAGGCAGTGGGTGAGGAACTGGGTGGAACAGGCACTTAGTGGCTTGGGGGAGGATAACACATTTGCAGAGATTAATCCCAAGAAGGCCAGGTACACTGGCTGAAACTTGCCCAACCTGAAAAGAAAATAAGGCCACTTATAATTTTTCCCTGATCTATGGAGATCCTGGCTCTAATTTCTGTCTGGAATCACAGATGGGCCCATTCCTGCCAGTTTTAGGAATGCTTGATGGGACCAGGTATACTGCCACTACACTATGCCAGGTTCTGAATGAAAGGCAGGGCAGTGGTATTGCTGATTTAGAGTGTCGCATTCTCCCTTACATTGATGACCTCATAGGGTTCACTGTAGCCTGCATCCTCAGAACGCCACATAGAAATCCATGATGGAAGGCTAGAACCTAGTGCTTCTGGACCTTGGCCAAGTTTTTGGCTATTCCGACAGACGACTGCTGAAATTACAGTGAAAATTCATTGGAACAGCTGCAAATTTTCAGCCCCTGAACTGTACTGCAATAGTAGTGACCATGATATAATCACTGGTGCTAAATACTTGATGGTTGGGAACAGGAATGTCATAGTGTTTGAAGCACCAGGGTCCCATATTATTGAATAAAGAGGCCTGAGGCCTATTCTGCACTTGGCAGTGCACTAAAATGCAGATGGGAAGCACCAGTGTGGGCCCAGAGACACCACACCTAAAAACCATTGTGATTTAAAAGGACCACATGGCAAAGAACAAAAATTAGTAATTGGCTGAAATGAGAACATATCTGCTACATTAGGAAATAAATATGCGATTGATTAAATGTGAATTCATCTCAAGTAGCTAGATTCCATCAGTATCAGGAGACTGAGTACCCAACAGATATAAACCAATCAAATTTTTCACGTAATTTTGTGAACTTGGTTTTAGTCAAAATTTTTATTTTGAAATTCCTATAAGAAATAGATAGTATGTAAGAAACCTATACAAAAAATGTTCTAAATAAAATATTTATTCTTACTTGTAAAATTGCCCATACAGTATGAAAGGTTACTGGAAATACTTCCTTGCAGAAGTCTGGGGCTTTATTTGAAGTACATGCTTGAAGCTTCAATTATCGAGTTAAGCTTTTTCAATGCTATTTTCTGTCAAAGCTTAGTTTCTGCTGCATGGCTGTAGCAATTATCAACTATGGCAAGTTATTTCCCAATAAACACCAACATATTTTCGAGTTGACAGGTGCACTTTTTTTCAAAGTATAATTGATAGCAAGACTGTCCACTCACAAAGCATGCCAAAACTTGCTTTCTGTAAGCCCTGACTGCTGTTCAATAATGAAAAGGATTGGCAGTAATGGAATAATGAGTGGCCTTTAAAGAGGAGATGGTTCAGGTACAGTATAGTTACATTTAGCTAGGGGAAATGGAGGGAAACCAAAACCAGATCTTCCTGGATGACAAAGGATTTAGAGAGTAGGATGAAGCAGAAAGTGATGCCAGCTTAATGATACAAGGAAGAAACAGTCTGAATAAAAAAAAAGTGAAAAAAGGAAATGAGGGGAAAAGTATCAGTATGGGAATAGATTGGCAGCTAACAATAAAGGGAATCCAAAGGTCTCCCATAGCTATATTAACAGTAAAAGAGTTGTCAGATGATTGGTGGGGCCAATTAGGAACCAAAATGAAGGTCTATTAGGGGAGGTAGAAGCTATGACTGAGGTACTAAATGAATAATTGCATCGACGTTTACAAAGGAACAGGACTTTGCCATAACTATGGTAAACAAGGAGATTGTCAGGATCCTGGATGAGGTAAAAATAGATAAAGAGGAGGAATAAAGGAACACAAGAAATAGGAGCTGAAGTAAGCCACTCGACCCTTTAAACTTGCTTTGCCATTCAATAATTTCAAGGCTGACTGTCTACCTCAACTCTACAGTCCTGCACTATCTTCATATCCCTTGATTCCCTTAGTATCCAAAAAATTATTGATCTCTGCCTTGAATATACTGAATGATTGAGCATCCACTGCCCTCAAGAGTATAGAATTCAGAAGATTCACAACACTTTGAGTGAAGAAATTTCTCCCCATCTCAGTTCTAACCCCTGATTCTGAGACTGTGACATCTAGTTCTAAACTTCCCAGCTGGGGAAACATCCAGCATCTAACCTGACGAGCCTGAATTTTATATGTTTCAATGAATTCAACTCTCATTCTTCTAAACTCCGGGAAATATTTGACAAGTCTACTCAAATTCTCCTAGTGGACCATCCCCTCATCCCAGAAATCAGTCTAGTGAACCTTCATTGCAGTCCCTCTAAAGCAAGTATATTCTTCTTAGGTAAGGAGAACAAAACTGTACTCCAGGTGTGGTCTCACCAAGGCGCTATATAATTGCAGTAAGTCTTCTTTGCTTTTACACTCCAAACCCTTTGCAATAAAGGCTAACATACCATTTCCATTCCTAATTGCTTGATGTGCCTGCATGTTAACTTTCTGTGATTTGTGTACAAGGTTCTCCAGATCCGTCTGAACAGCAACATTTCCTAGTCTCTCACCATGTAAAAAATATTCTACTTTTCTATTTTTTGTACCAAAGTGGATAATTTCACACTTCTCCACATCATACTCCATCTGCCACATTCTCATTGAACCTGTCTACAACCCTTTGCAGACTCCTTGCAGTCTCCTCACTGCTTAATTTCTCATTCAACTTTGTATCGCCAGCAAATTTGGATGAATTACAATTGGTCCCTCATCTAAGACATTGACATAGATTGTAAATAGCTGAGGCCCAAGTACTGATCCTGTGGTACCCCACTAGTTACAACCTGCCAACCAGAAAAAAACACATTTATTTCTACTCTTTTTTTCTGTCCATTAACCAATCCTCAATCCATGCTAATATATCACTTCCATCTTCCTAAGGGAGATGGTGTTGTAGTGGTGATGTCACTAGACTAGTAATCCAGTGGCTCAAGCTAATGCCCTAGGGACATGGGTTCAAATCCCACCACGGCAACTGGTGGAATCTAAGTTCAATTAATTAAGAGAAATCTGGAATTGAAAGCTAGGCTCAGTAATGATGCTATGAAACTATCATCAATTGTTGTGAAAATCCATCTGGTTCACTAATGCCGTTCAGGGAAGGAAATCTGCTGTCCTTACCTGGTCTGGCCTACATGTGACTCCAAACCCACAGCAATGTGGTTGACTCTTAACTGCCCTCTGAAACAGCCTAGCACCCACTCAGTTCACAGGGCAATTAGGGATGAGCAACAAATGCTGGCCTTCTCAGTGTTGCCCATGTCCCATGAAAGAATTTTAAAAATCCCATGAGCCCCAATTTTATGCAATAACATCCTTTGTGGTATATCAATGAATATTTTACATAAATCCAAATGCACTATCCTGCAACCTCAAAAACCTCTTAACAAATTTGTCGAACACAATTTCCCTTGACTCTGCCCAATCATATTACAACTTTCTAAGTGCCCTGTTACCATGCCCCGAATAACAGATTTGAGCATTTTCCTTCCTATTGATGACAGGCTAACAGGCCTGTTGTTCTCCATTTTTTCTCTCCTTCCTTTCGTGAATAGTGGTGTTATGTTTGCTCCCTTCCAATCCACAGGGATCATTATAAAATCTTGGGAATTCTGGAAGATCAAAACCAATGCATCCACTTTCTCTGTAGCCACTCTTTTAAAACCCTAGAATATAGATCATCAGATCTAGGGGATTCCTAGTACTCGAAAGGCTTGCAGTGCTGGAAGCGGATAAGTCACCCAGCCTGGAAGGGATGGCCTACCTGTGACACCAGACCCACAGCAATGTGATTGACTCTTAATGCCCTCTGAGATACCTAGCAAGCCACTCAGTTCTATCAAACGCTACAAAGTCAATAAGGAATGAAACCGGATAGACCTCACAGCACGACCTAGGCACTGGAAATTACAACAGCAAACCCAGCCCTGTCGACCCTGCAAGTCCTCCTTACTAACATCAGAGGGCTGGTGCCAAAGTTGGGAGAGCTGTCTCACAGACGAGTCAAGCAACAGCCTGACATAGTCATACTCACGGAATCATACGTTAAAGACAATGTGCCAGACACCGCCATCACCATCCCCGGGTCCTGTCCTACTGGCAGGACAGACCCAACAGAGGTGGCGGCACAGTGGTGTACAGTCAGGAGGGAGTTGCCCTGGGGGTCTCAACATCGACTCCGGACCCCATGAAGTCTCATGGCATCAGGTCGAACAAGGGCAATGAAACCTACAAGGGCAACAAAACCTCCTGCTGATTACCACCTACCGCCTCCCCCACCTCAGCTGATGAATCAATACTCCTCCATGTTGATCACCACTTGGAGGAAGCACTGAGGGTGGCAAGGGCGCAGAATGTACTCTGGGTGGGGCACTTCAATGTACATCACCAAGAGTGGCTCGGTAGCACCATTACTGACAGAGCTGGCCAAGTCCTGAAGGACATAGCTTCTAGACTGGGTCTACAGCAGGTGGTGAGGGAACCAACAAGAGGTAAAAACATACCTGATATTGTCCTCACCAATCTGCCTGTAACAGATGCATCTGTCCATGACAGTATTGGTAGGAGTGACCACCGCACAGTCCTTGTGGAGATAAAGTTCCGTCTTTAAATTGAGGATACCCTCCATCATGTTGTGTGGTACTACCACAGTGCTAAATGACACAGACTTCAAATAGATCTAGCAACTCAAAACTGGGCATCCATGAGGCGCTGTGGTCCATCAGCAGCAGCAGAACTGTACTCAACAACAATCTGTAACCTCATGGCCCAGCATATCCCTCACTCTACCATTAGCATCAAGCCGGGGGACCAACCCTGGTTCAATGAAGAGTGCAGGAGGGCATACCAGGAGCAGCACCAGGCATACCTGAAAATGAGGTGACAACCTGGTGAAGCTACAACCCAGGACTACTTGCATGCCAAACAGCATAAGCAGCATGCGACAGAGCTAAGTGATCCCACAACCAATGGATCAGATCTAAGCTCTGCAGTCTTGCCACATCCAGTCATGAATGTATGCTGGACAATTAAACACTAACAGGAGGAGGTGGCTCCACAGATATCCCCATCCTCAATGATGGGGGAGCTCAGCACATCAGAGCAAAAGATAAGGCTGAAGCATTTGCAATAATCTTCAGCCAGAAGTGATCCATCTCAACCTCCTCCTGAAGTTCCCAGCATCACAGATGCCAGTCTTCAGCCAATTCAATTCACTCCACGTGATATCAAGAAGCGACTAAAGGCACTGGATACTGTAAAGGCTATGGGCCCTGGCAACATTCCGGCAATAGTACTGAAGACCTGTGCTCCAGAACTTTCAGCGCCCCTAGCCAAGCTGTTCCAGTACAGCTACAACACTGGTATCTACCCGGCAGTGTGGAAAATTGCCCAGGTATGTGCTGCTCACAAAAAGCAGGACAAATCCAACCCGGCCAATTAATGTCCCATCAGTCTACTCTTGATCATCAGTAAATGATGGAAGATGTCGACGACAGTTCTATCAAGCGGCACTTGCTTAGCAATAACCTTCTCAGTGACGCTCAGATTGGGTTCTGCCAGGGCCACTCAGTAACTGACCTCATTACAGCCTTGGTTCAAACAGGCACAAAAGAGCTGAACTCAAGAGGTGAGGTGAGAGTGACTGCCCTTGACATCAAGGCAACATTGACCGAGTATGGCATCAAGGAGCCCTAGCAAAGCTGAAGACAATGAGAATTAGGGGGAAAACACTTCGCTGATTGGAGTCATACCTGGTGCAAAGGAAGACCATATTCAGCTGTTTCATCAATGACCTTCCTTCAATCATGAGGTCAGAAGTGGGGATGTGCCACTTGCAGCCCCATTTGCGACTCCTCAGATACTGAAACAGTCCGTGTAGAAATGCAGCTAGACCTGGACCATGTCCAGGCTTGGGCTGATAAGTAGCAAGTAACATTCATGCCACACAAGTACCAGGCAATGACTATCACCTACAAGAGAGAATCTAACCATCTCCTCTTGACATTCAATGGCATTACGATCGCTGAATTCCCCACTATCAACATCCTGTGGGGTACCATTGCCCAGAAACTGAACTAGTGTAAACATATAAATACCGTGGCCTCACAAGCAGGTCAGAGGCTAGGAATCCTATGGCGAGTAACTCAACTCCTGACTCCCCAAAGCCTGTCCACCATCTGCAAGGCACAAGTCAAGAGTGTGATGGAATACTCTCCGCTTGCCTGGTTGGGTGCAGCTCCAACAACACTCAAGAAGCTCGACACCATCCAGGACAATGCATTGATTGGCATCCCATCCTCAAACATTCACTCCCTCCACCACCAATGCACAGTGGCAGCAGTGTGTACCATCTACAAGATGCACAGCAGCAATGCACCAAGGCTCCTTAGACAGCACCTTCCAAACCTGCGACCTCTACCACCTAGAAGGACTAGGGCAGCACTTACATGGGAACACAATCGCCTGCAAGTTCCCCGCCAAGCCACACACCATCCTGACCTGGAACTATATTGGCGTTCCTTCACTGTCACTGGGTCAAAATCCTGTAACTCACTTCCTAACAGCACTGTGGGTGTATCTACCCTACATGGACTGCAGTGGTTCAAGAAGGCAGCTCACCACCACCTTCTCAAGGGCAATTAGGGATGGGCAATAAATGCTGGCCGAGCCAGCGTGGCCACATCCCATGAATGAATTAAAAAAAGGATCCAGCGCTGGAGCCCAGACCAAACGTAAGTGAGGCGGGGTCAGTCTGGCCTGACGACGGAGGGTGGTAGGAGTCTTGATGTTCATTGCAGGGGGTTGATGCGTGTGGTGTTTTTCCTGGCAGGGGCCTTCTGTGGGCAACAGATCGCCCACGGAGTAAGGCCCCCCCACAAGGCCGCAGGGAAGTCACCTGGTTTTACTGGGTGACCTCCCCAAGAGATGTAGGCCCCTCCTTGCTGCTGGTTAAATCCCAGTGGCGGCAGGAAGAGGCCCTTAAATAGCCAGTAATAGGTCACTTAAAGGCTTCAATTGGTTTCTGGTCGGGAAGGCCACTGTCAGCTTATTCCGCCCCAACAACTTTTGTCATGATGGGGAGGCGATCGGCCCTTGGCCCCTCACCTCCTGACACAATTCTTTGGGTGTCCATGCCGCTGAACTTGTCTCAAGGGGCCCCAGAAATTTCAGCCCATGGAGTTAACGTAGAAGCTGATATTTCATGAACAACTTTAAAAAAAAAACGTTTAACTATCCAATAATTAATGATAATGGAGACATTTAGCAACATTCCACTGTCTTTTCAGGGCTAGATTGGTTGTCTAGCAGTAGTCACTACTCAGTTCACTGATTGCCATTAAAAATCTGGTTACATTGCAGGGAACAAAACTTAACATTTTATGAGGTTTTAAACAGCAATATTAGAGTGGAAAAGGGGAATATCTCACCAAATCATTTAATTTCACTGATTCATTCATCCGCCTCCAGCATTCTGCCTCTACCTGGACTCCTCCCCCTGGCCTCTTACCCGCTGTTGATCTTTTCATTGAAAACTGTCGGCGAGATATTGGTCATCTCAATTTCTCTGCCCCCCTCACTCACTATAACCTGTCCCCCTCTGAACTTGAGGCACTCCGTTCTCTCAGGTCTAACCCCGACATTGTCATCAAACCTGCAGACAAGGGTGATGCTGTTGTTATATGGCATACCGACCTCTACCTTGCAGAGGCTCAGCGCCAACTCTCAGACACTTCTTCCTACCTCCCTCTGGACCATGACCCCACCACCGAACATCAAGCTACTGTCCACAGGACTGTCACTGACCTCATCTCCTCTGGAGACCTTCCCTCTACAGCTTCCAACCTCATAGTCCTGCAACCCCGGACAGCCCGCTTCTACCTCCTTCCCAAAATCCATAAACAGGACTGTCCCGGCAGACCCATTATGTCAGCCTGCTCCTGCCCCACTGAACTTATTTCTTCTATCTTGTCTCTACCTTTTCTCCACTGGTCCAGTCTCTTCCCACCTACATCCATGATTCTTCTGATGCCCTACGTCATTTTGACAATTTCCAGTTTCCTGGCCCCAACCGTCTCCTCTTCACTATGGACGTCCAATCTCTCTACAGCTCCATCCCCCACCAGGATGGTTTGAGGGCTCTCCGCTTCTTCCTTGAACAGAGGCCCAACCAGTCCCCATCCACCACCACCCTCCTCTGCCTGGCTGAACTCGTTCTCACATTGAACAACTTCTCCTTCAAGTCCACTCACTTCCTTCAAGTAAAAGATGTTGCTATGGGTACCTGCATGGGTCCTAGTTATGCCTGTTTTTTTGTGGGATATGTCGAACATTCCTTGTTCCAGTCCTACTTAGGCCCCCTCCCCCAACTCTTTTTCTGGTACATTGATGACTGTATCGGTGCCGTTTCCTGCTCCCGCCCCGAACTGGAAAACTTTATCAACTTTGCTTCCAATTTCTACCCTTCTCTCACCTTTACATGGTCCATCTCCGACACTTCCCTTCCCTTCCTCGACTTCTCTGTCTCCATCTCTGGGGATAGGTTGTTTACTAATATCCATTATAAACCCACCAACTCCCACAGCTACCTCGACTACACTTCTTCACACCCTGCCTCCTGTAAGGACTCCAGTCCATTCACCCAGTTTCTCCGTCTCCGACGCATCTGCTCTGATGATGCTACCTTCCATGACAACGCTTTTGATATGTCTTCCTTTTTCCTCAACCGAGGATTCCCCCCCACTATGGTTGACAGGGCCCTCAACCATGTCTGGCCCATTTCCCTCCCTCCCAGAACCGTGACAGGGTTCTCCTTGTCCTCACTTTCCACCCCATCAGCCTCCATATCCAAAGGATCATCCTCCGCCATTTCCGCCACCTCCAGCGTGATGCCACTACCAAACACATCTTCCCCTCCCTTCCCCTGTCAGCATTCCGAAGGACTCGTTCCCTCCGTGACACCCTGGTCCACTCCTCCATTACCCCCACCACCTCATCCCCTTCCCACAGCACCTTCCCCTGCAATCGCAGGAGGTATAATACCTGCCCATTTACCTCCTCTCTCCTCACTATCCTAGGCCCCAAACACTCCTTTCAGGTGAAGCAGAGATTTACTTGTACTTCTTTCAATGTAGTATACAGTATTCGCTGCTCACAATGTGGTCTCCTCTGCATTGGGGAGACCAAGCGCAGACTGGGTGACCGCTTTGTGGAACACCTCCGCTCAGTCCGCGAGCAGGACCCCAAGCTCCCGGTTGCTTGCCATTTCAACACTCCCCCCTGCTCTCATGCTCACACCTCTGTCCTGGGATTGCTGCATTGTTTCAGTGAACATCAACGCAAGCTTGAGGAACAGCATCTCATTTACCGATTAGGCACATTACAGCCTGCCGGACTGAATACTGAGTTCAATAATTTCAGAGCATGACGGGCCCCCCATTTTTCTTTTATTTTTAGTTATTTTTTTATTTTTCTGTTTTTTTATATATATATTCTTTTGTGTTTATTTTATTTTATTTCATCTTAGTTTGTTCAGTTTGCTTACCCACTGTTTTTCAATGTTTGTACTTGTGGCTGTTCAATTTTCAGTCCGTTAACATCCTTTCTGTAATAATGCTTTGTCTTTCAACACACCATTAACATATCTTTGCTCCATGACCTTCTGGTCAGCTATTCTGTGACCTTGGCCTATCTACACCTTCTCCTTTGTTATCTCTTGCCCCACACCCACTTTACTTGCTTATAACCTTTTACATTTCTAATATTTGCCAGTTCTGAAGAAGGATCACTGACCTGAAACGTTAACTCTGCTTCTCTCTTCACAGATGCTGCCAGACCTGCTGAGTATTTCCAGCATTTCTTATTTTTATTTCAAATTTCCAGCATCTGCAGTATTTTCCTTTTAATTTCACTGATTGCTGGGTCCAAAGTTCAGCCTGTGGTGGAAAGTTCATAATTTTTGCGTTAATCTTCGCTTGTGCTAAGTCCAGAATTTGCATCAGATTCAGAGGGGTAATGATGGCGAACACTGATAGTTCATTGCCAAAAGCCCCATCAATCCAGAAAAAAAACAGTCTCTTTGACAAGTATGGGCTAATAAAGGAGAGCAAGCCCAGATTTGTTAAAAGTAAATTGTGTTTGACTAACTTGATTGAGCTTTTTGATGAGGCAACAGGGAGGACAATGAGAGCGCTGCACTCGATGGTGTGCATTTGGTCTTTCAAAAGGTTTTTGATAAATTACCACATAATAGGCTTTTATCGCAAAACTGAATCCCATGGGATAAAAGGGGTAGATACAAGAGAGAAGCAGAGTTAACGTTTCAGGTCCGTGACCTTTCATCAGAACTAGCAAAGGTTAGAAAAGAATTAGGTTTTAAGCAAATGAAGGTTGTGAGGGGGGGTGTGGTTGGTGAGAAAGAGGACAAAAAGTAAGGTGTGTGATGGGGCAGATGGCACTAACACTCTCTCTGGACTAATGCTTTCTCTTTCACCACAAGCCTTAACACTCTCTTCCATGACATCTCTGTCATTTAATCTCTCCTGCCCTCTGCCAGTTTTGATGAATGGTCACAGACCTGAAATGTTAACTCTGCTTATCTCTCCACAGATGCTGCCTGACCAGCTGTGTATTTCCAGCACTTTCTGTTTTCATTTCAGATTTCCAGCATCTGCAGTATTTTGCTTTTACAAAAGATACAAAATTGGCTAAAGGATAGAAAATAAACAAAAGTGGAGATTGGCTGCTTTTCAGACTGGAGAGAGATACACAGTGGTGGGTTAGTATTAGGATCACTGATGTTTTTAAAATACATTAATAAATTGAACTTGTGGGTACATGGCATAACTTTGAAATTTGCAGATGACATGAAACTTGGAAATATAGCAAACTGTGAGGAAGATAGTCATATACTTCAAGAGGATGTACACAGGGTGTTGGAATGGGCAGGAACACAGCAGATGAAATTCAATGCAGAAAAACGTGTGGTGATACATTTTTGTGGAAATAATGAGGAGAGTCAATACAAGCTAAATTTTAAAGTGGCTACAAGAACAGAGAAACATGGGCTGTTTTTGCATGAACCTTTGTAGCTTGCTGTGTAATATAAGGTTGTAAAGGGTTAATACTGAAGACAGTGAGAGAGACCTTTTGCAAGTCTCGCACCCACAACTCACAGTTCACATACACTAGCAGCTTTTCAACCACGACAGCCACATCACCCAAACATATTGCAGGTCACTCACTGACACATTTCCCTCTTTCTTGCAGGAGAAGGAGGTGCAAAACAACAGACAGCAGGAAAGAAGGGGAGGAGGACAAGCGTTCTATGTGTCTTAACCTCCATGAGGAGATAGTGCTAGCCATTATGGGAAGTTGCATCACTGAGGGCATGGCCACTGATGGGGCTGAAGGGATTGATGGTAAGGGTATCTCGATACCTAATCCTCCTTCTCTCATCCCAATTCTCCCTCAGCTCAAGATCTCTTCTGACTCACAAACTGCAGATGAGATAAGGCGTACTTCCTACTTTCTCCTCTCCCCTCACCACAACCCAACCCTCATTTCAGACACCCAAGAACTAGAACCTTCCCAGTCAGAAAAAGAGGAAGAAGATAGTGATGATGAAGAGACCCCATCAATTGATTTTAGTCTGTTCTCAAACAGATCAGTAGGATTGCTGAGTTACCACCCTGGAAGTGTGGCAGTGGAGTATAAACCTGCTGTCCCCTTTGAGGATGACATCATTCTAGCTTCAACCCTACAACTCTGCCAATGCCCTAACCATTGCCTGTTAGCTACCTGGACAGACTGCTGCAACCCTTGCTGAGATTCTGCATTGTGAAACCAGGCACTTCAGGCCCAGCACTGCTCAAGGCAACCCTCCATGGCCACCTGTAGTCTCCTCAATTGCAGGTCAGTAACACTCCACCAGCCACTTTCAGCCACTGGGGAAGAACGTCGTCGGAGCACAAGGAGAGGCAAAGACACATGGAAGACAAGAACTAAGAGATTGCACAGGGTAATTAGTTTATGTTTATCAGCATTATGTAACGATTGAATTCATAAAATTGGATTACAATCTGTATTTTCTGTTTTATTTTTGTGTTGTTGGAAAGAGGACGATGTGCTGGTCAGTGATAGAGGAAAGTAAAGGAGTGTGAGACTGTTGGTGAATGGGGAGATTTGGTTGTGGTTACTAGTAATGCTCATGAATTATTTACTCAGGAAGAAAGGGGCTGTTTATGTTGTAGCCTTGCTCTAAGTATTTTTCCACTTCCTCCTTCTCCACTTTCTCTTCTTCCTTGTGCTCCTGCTCTTCTCACTTGATAGGTGATGCCAAGAGCTGCTACCTCATAATGTACATCATGCAGCATAGCACCACAATTCTTGATACCAACTCAGCTGAGTACTGCAGGGCTCCTCCAGTGTGGTCCAGGCAGCAGAACCATTGTTTGAGGACAACAATGATGTCTCAACCTGCTCTGCCACTATCAACGATTTGTGTACCGATATCCCCAGATCCCTCTGCTCTTGCACCCCTTTTAGAATTCATAGTCATAGAGTGATACAGCACTGAAACTGGCCCTTCAGCCCACCGAGTCTGTGCCGACCAACAACCACCCATTTATACTAATCCTACATTAATCTTATATTCCCTACCACATCCCCACCATTCTCCTACCACCTACCTACACTAGGGGAAATTTACAATGGCCAATTTACCTATCAACCTGCAAGTCTTTGGCTGTGGGAGGAAACCAGAGCACCCAGCGGAAACCCACACAGTCACAGGGAGAACTTGCAAATTCCACACAGGTAGTACCCAGAACTGAACCCGGTCGCTGCAACTGTGAGGCTGCAGTGCTAACCACTGCACCACTGTGCCACCCATCTATCCTTTACTTTATATTGCCTTTTCTTGTTCTTCCTACCAAAATTATCACTTCACACTTCCCTGCATTAAGTTTCATCTACATACGAACATATGAATTAAGAGCAGGAGTAGGCCACTTGGTCCTTCGAGCCTGCTCTGCCATTCAATAAATTCATGGCTAAACTGATTACTCCACATTTCCACCTACCCCTGATAACCTTCCACCCCCTTGCTTATCAAGAATCTATCTACCTCTGTCTTAAAAATATTCAAAGTTTCTGCTTCCACCGCCTTTTGAGGAAAAGAATTCCAAAGACACACGAGCCTCTGAGAGAAAAAAATTCTCCTCACCTCTCTCCTAAATGGGCGACCCCTTATTTTTAAACAGTGACCCCAAGTTCCAGATTCTCCCACAAGGGGAAACATCCTTTCCACATCCACCCTGTTAAGACCCCTCAGGATTGTATCTGTTTCAGTCAAGTCACCACTTACTCTTCTAAATTCCAGCGGATACAAGCCTAGCCTGTCCAATCTTTCCTCTTAAGACAGCCCACCCATTCCAGGTATTAGTCTAGTAAACCTTCTCTGTACTGCCTCCAATGCATTTACATCTTTCCTTAAATAAGGAGACCAGTACTGTACACAGTACTCCAGATGTGGTCTCACCAATGCCCTGTATAGCTGAAGCATAACATCCCTACTTTTGTATACAATTCCCCTCATGATAAACAATAACATTCTATTAGCTTTCCTAATTACTTGCTGTACCTGCATACTAACCTTTCGTGATTCATACACTAGGACACCCAGATCATTCTGACGTGAATATAGGAGGTATGATCAGTAAGTTTGCAGATGACACGAAAATTGGTGGTGTCGTAAGTAGTGAGGAGGAAAGCCTTAGATTACAGGACAATATAGATGGGCTGGTAAGAATGACGGAGCAGTAGCAAATGGAATTTAACCCTGAGAAGTGTGATGTGATGCATTTTGGGAGGACAAACAAGGCAAGGGAGTATACAATGGATGGTAGGACCCTAGGAAGTACCTTGGTGTACTTGTCCATAGATCACTGAAGGCAGCAGCACAAGTAGATAAGGTAGTTAGGAAGGCATTTGGGATACTTGCCTTTATTAGCCGAGGCTTAGAATATAAGAGCAGGGACGTTATGATGGAGCTGTATAAAACACTAGTTCAGCCACAGCTGGAGTACTGTGTACAGTTCTGGGCACCACACCATAGGAAGGATGTGATTTCACTGGAGAGGGTACAGAAGAGATTCACCAGGATATTGTCTGGGCTGCTGCATTTCAGTTATGAGGAGAGACTGGATAGGTTAGGGTTGTTTTCCTTGGAGCAGAGAAGGCTGAGGGGGGACCTGATTGAGGTATACAAAATTATGAGGGCCATTGATAGGATAGAAAGGAAGAAACTTTTTCCCTTAGCGGAGGGGTCAATAACCAGGGAGCATAGATTTAAGGTAAGGGGCAGGAGATTTAGAGGGGATTTGAGGAAAGTTTTTCACCAGAGGGTGGTAGGAATCTGGAACACACTGCCTGAAGAGGTGGTAGAGCCAGGAACCCTCACAACATTTAAGAAGTATTTAGATGAGCACTTGAAACGCCATAGCATACAAGGCTACGGGCCAAGTGCTGGAAAAATGGATTAGAATACATAGGTGCTTCATGGCCGACACAGACACGATGGGCCGAAGGGCCTGTTTCTGTGCTGTATAACTCTATGACTCTATGACTCTGCATCTCAGAGCTCTGCAATCTCTCACCATTTAGAAAATAGGCTTCGTTTTTATTCTTCCTTCCCAAGTGGACAATTTCCCACTTTCCCACATTATATTCCATTTGCCCAGTCTTTGCCCACTCACATAACCTATCTATATCCCTTTGTAGCCCCCTTATGTCCTCTTCACAAGTTACTTTCCAACCTATCCTTATGTCATCAGCAAATTTCGCAACCATACCTGCAGTCCCTCCATCTAAGTCATTTATATAAATTGTAAAAAGTTGAGGCCCCAGCACTGATCTCTGTGGAACACCACTCGTTACACCTTGCCAACCAGAAAATTACCCGTTTATGCCTACTTTCTGTTTCCTGTTAGCTATCCATGCCAATATGTTACCCCACACACCATGAGCTTTTATTTTCTGCAATAACCTTTGATGTAGCACCTTATCAAATGCCTCTGGAAATCTAAGTACAATACATCCACCAGATCTCCTTTATCCACAGCACATGTAACGCCCTTAAACAACTCCAATAAATTGGTTAAACATGATTTCCCTTTCACAAAACCATGTTAATTCTGCCTGATTGCCTTGAATTTTTCTAAATGCCCTGCCATAATGTCTTTAATAATAGCTTCTAACATTTTCCCTCAGACAGATGTTAAGCTAACTGGCCTGCAGTTTCCTGCTTTCTGTCTCCCTCCCTTTTTGAATAAAGGAGTTACATTCACTACTTTCCAATCGAACGGAACCTTTCCCGAATCTAGGGAATTTTGGAAAATTAAAACTAACGCATCAACTATCTCATTAGCCACTTCTTTTAAGACCCTAGGATGAAGTCCATCAGGACCCAGGGACTTGGCAGCCCACAGCTCCAACAATTTGTTCAGTACCACTTCCCTGGTGATTGTAATTTTCTTGAGTTCCTCCCTCCCTTCCATTTCTGGACTTACAGCTAATACTGGGATGTTACTTGTATCCTCAATAGTGAAGACTAATGCAAAATATCTGTTCAATTCATTTGCCATCTCCCTTTTACCCATTATTAATTCCCCAGACTCACTTTCTGTTAACTCTTTTTAAAATATCTATAGAAACTCCTACTATCTGTCTTTACATTTCTAGCTAGCTTTCTCTCGTACTCCAATTTGACCTTCCTTATCAATCTTTTAGTCATTCTTTGCTGTTTTTTATATCTTCTGACCTGCCTCCCATCTTTGCACAATTATAGACTTTTTCTTCAAGTTTGATACTATCTATAACTGTTTTAGTTAACCACGGAAGGCGGGTCCCACCCTTGGAGTTTTTCTTTCTCGTTGACATGCATCCATTCTAAATATTCTGAAATATCCTCTTAAATATCTGCCACTGCATCTCTATTGACCTATCCCTCAACCTAATTTGCCAGTTCACGTTAGCTATCTCTGCTTTCATGTCCTCATAATTGCCCTTATTTAAGTTTAAAATACTCGTCTTGGACCCACACTTCTCTCCCTCCAATTTTCCGTCCATTCCATCAGCCTGTCTATGTCCTCTTGATGTTCATCACTATCCTCCTCATAGTTCACAATGCTTCCAAGTTTTGTGTCATCTGTAAATTTGAAATTGTGCCTTGCATACCCAAATCAAGGTCATTAATATAAATCAAGAAAATGCCAACCTCTGGGGAACCAGACTATATACCTTCCTCCAGTCAGGAAAACAAGCGTTCACTACTATTCTCTCTTTCCTGTCACTTAGCCAATTTCGTACCCATACTGCCACTGCCCCTTTTATTCTATGGGCTTCAACTTTGCTGACAAGCCTGTTATGTGGCGCTTTATCAAATGCCTTTTGGAAGTCCGTGTACATCACATGAACTGCATAACCCTCATCAACCACTGTTACTTCATCGAAAAATTCGATCAAATTAGTTAAATACAAACCCTTAACAAATCCGTGCTGGCTTTCCTTAATTAATCCACATTTGTCCAAGTGACTGTTAATTTTGTCTTGGATTATTGTTTCTAAAATCTATCCCACCACTGAGGCTAAACTGACTTGCCTGTATTTACCGGGTTTATCCTTACACCCTTTTTTCAGCATTTCCAATTATCCAGTCCATTGGCATCCCCCATGTAACTAAAGAGGATTGGAAGATTATGCACCTCTCTGTAATTTCCTTGCAAATGTGTTCCTCTATATCTTTCCCACTGGTTAGAGACCTATAGTATACAGCCAATAGTTTGATGGCACCTCTGTTGATTCTTAGCTTTAAATAGATTCTATTCTTGACCCCTCTGGGACATCCTCTCTCTCCAGCACTGCAATCTGCTCCTTAATCAATACTGCCACCCCTCCTCCTTTCTTTCCTTCCTTATCTTTCCTGACACCTTGTATCCAGGAATATATAGTACCCAGTCCTGCCCTTTTTTGATCCAGGTCTCTATTATCACCACCACATCATACTCCCAGGTGGCTACCTGCACCTGTAGCTCACCAACCTTATTTACCACACTCTGTTCACATACATGCCTCAAGTATTGGTTCTTGCTGAAGTTGAGGTAAGAGAATTGCTCCCTAAAGACCCTCTGTGGATATGGCCTCCTGCTGATATCCCTCTCCCACTCCTCCTTCTCCTCCTTCTTCATGCAGCTTGTCCTCCTCTGCATGACCTCGCTTTCTTCTCCCTGTCATGCTCAATTCCCAGGGGAAGCCCTACCAGGCCACCAAGGTTTCGAAGCAACTTATTTCAGCACAAGCTTTAAAAATCAACAGAAAAATACTTCAGTGTCAGCCAGACCCACTCCCTGCAGATTATTCAAACTTTAGCTAGCTAAAAGAATCCTCCAAAAACACATTCAATTGCATCAGCACCCAGAGGAATAATCCAGTAACTAACCTGTTAGCAGTTCATGATCCCTTTGAATAGCCTCGGTGGTGGAATGTGGGGGTGGTGAGGTTTGTTTAGGTCCTCATTCCATTTAACATTGTCTTCAGGTATGTAAGCTTAAGACAAGGTGTTGGCTCGAGCTTGGAGTTCAAAAATGGCAGCTGTGGTATCAAATATGTGTTGCACACTGATTGATGTCATTGTCTGCAAGTTCGAAATAGTTATGTACATCTTGGATCTCATTTTCGAGCGTCAGCTTGCCTGCATAGCACCTAAACAATAGACGTTACACTGTCCAAATTAGCTCTCATACACTCTACACTATAATTAGTTCTCTCATACTGTGGGCCCCAATTTAAAATCTTAAGGAATACCCTAGGTACTTTGTCACTGTCATATGTAATATGAGGGACCCTATATCAATATCACATCTAATATCCTTATTCAGCAATTCTCACTGAATACATTAGTCGCTGAATAGCTTGTGAGGTGGCCAAGAAGATGTTTTAAACTGCGGCACTGGATTCACCAGCTTTTAGATCAAGACAAAATCTTGGTAAAGGTGTCAAAGTGTGCTCGGAGCAGCTGCCTGGCGGATCATTAAGGTGCTGATTGACAATTAAATTGCCTGCTCACACTCATTAAAGATACCAAACACTATTTTGGTAGGTAATGCTTCATTTCCTGAACTCTCCTAACAGTGAACAGCTGAACAGGGGTAAACAAATCATTGCTGAGAATTTTGAGCACTACTTAAAGCCATACTCAGCTATCACTATTCACTTGCTGATTAAGATCTTTTGACTGCACTGTATGGGAAGAGGTCTTTTGAGACATATTAGGTGACATTCTGGAATACTTTGTCAAGACCTCACCAACCATTTTTCCTGGAAATTCTCTCAGGACTTCACCTAAAAAGAATGAGTGCTGTACTACTTACTTTATTGGACACCTTATAGGTGTCACCAGGAGAAAGGTAGTGCTTGGTCAAGGGCATCTTGCTGGGGGTCCCCCCCCTTGCTCTGCATGTGGAAGTAGAGGAGCAGATGAGGTAGGCAAACTAGCATCAGCTGCTGCAGAGAGAGGGATAAGAGAGGCAACAAGGGTTCTCAACAGGAGGCCCAATCCACCCAGGGTATTCACAGAACATTACTGCTATAGTCACATGACCCAAGACCAGTGTATAAGGAAACTGCACTTTACCAAGGGGGTAATTTACAGAGATCAGCGGCCTCGCGGAATGAAGACTCAGACATCCTATCACAGCCAGGATTGCATTGCTTGTGGCAGTCAAGGTCACAGTAGCACTTAATTTTTATGCTACTGGAGCCTTCCAGCCTCCCACAGGTGTTATGGGTCACGTCTCACAATCTGCTGTGCACTTCTGCATAAGCGAGGTCTCTGAGGCTCCATAAGCTCTGAGGAATGACAATGCATCATTCCTTGTTGCCAGAGGAGACTAACATGATTGTGGGATTCCTCATAGTCCGGGGAGCCCTGGACAGTACAAATGTGGCCATGCGAGCCCATCATTTAAACTCTGAAGTATTCAAGAACAGGAAAGGATTCCATTCCCTCCATGTGTAGCTTGACTGCATGCAATCACCGGCAGTGCATCATGCAGGTGAATGCTTGCAACCCAGAGAGCTGCCATCATCCTTTTATAATGAGATAGTCATCCATTCCAAAGATCATTAATGTGCATGGCTGGCTACTAGGTGACAAGGGATACCCTCTGCTGCCAGGCTCATCACTCCCCTGAGAAATCTCCAAACATCAATTGAGCGCTCACACAATGAGAAGCATTCAGCCACCAGGAATATCATTGAGCAGAGCTGTGGCATCCTGAAACAGATTTCAATGTCTTGACCAGTCAGGAGGTGCCCCGCAGTTCTCGACTGAGAAGGTGTCCACATTTTTGTTGATTTGACGCATGCTCCATAATCCGGTGATCATGAGAGATCAGCAGCTTCCAGCAGCAGTTGTACCAGAAGGTCATACTCATGAGTCAATAGAAGAAGAGGAAAAAGTGGAGGACAGGGGAGCACAAGAGGGTTCCAGGCCCCAACCTGTGAGGGATGTTTGAGAGATATGCTCCACCATCAGACTTCAGAGCATTGCTACCACGTGGTGTACCCTCCACAACTGAGGATCCATCATGAAATCCATCATCTGCACTCAATCCTTTCAAACCTTTCCCCATGAAGATCAGAATAAAAAAGACCACTGATTCCACCACTACCTAAATGACCATAATCACTGTTCATATACATAAAAAACAATCAAGGGAAACATGACATTAACAGCATCACTTAAAAATGTTAAACTCGTCACCCTGGTGCTTTCCCTGAGTGGTTGCATAATCTAGTGTTTCTATGAATTACAACCCCAGCAGCAGCAGTAGGTAAGCTAGATTGCTGCTGAGAATCTGAAGGCAGTTCAGATGTCCTCCTGGATCAACATTGAGATATTGTAGGCAGTGATGATTCCACCTCAGACTACACTATCTCAGCATAGGCTTCAGCAGTTTTGGCCACCTACCTAACTGGCAAAGGCACAGGTAATGGTGAAGCGGCAAGGGAGTGAGCAGCAATGCTGGCATCCAGAAAGAGGTTAGTAGGTTTCTGGTCCATGATTCCCATGTTACTACCTCAGGGCTTCTGTTCAACTCGACCAGTGATCTGTGGAGGACAGAACTCTGGGCATCAAAACAAGCGTGCAAAGTCTTTTCAGCTGAGGAACTCGGACATCATGGCATCTTCCTGAGCTTCCATTGCAACAGTTTGTCATTGCATGCAAGCTGCAATAAGTGCATTGGAAGTGGCGACCTCAGTCAGTAGATAGTGCACGATGTTGGGCTCCATAGGTCCCTGGATGGAATTGGCCAGTGTCTCCACACTGGACAGTATGGGTTCCAGACCCTGCATTAAGCCACAGACCAAGGAGGAGGTAGGCTGTTCATAACCTTTAGCCACGGCCCAGAGACTTTCAGGCCGGCTGTCCATTGCACAAAGCATTTGGTTTGTTGCTCTCATCAGCCTCCTTCTGAAGCTTATCCCTATGAGGTCCTCATCTGACTCCTTCTACAGAACTAGCATGCAACCCTTGCAACCCACTCCCGGAAAGGTGACACCTGTCTCTCGCACCCTGTGCCTGCCAGTGCCCACTGCATCGCATTGTGAGAATACTTCTTCTAAGCTAGCCTCTAAGCTATGCATTGTGCTGCTCTCTGAGCTGGTGCCTAGGGCAGTGGTAGCCATTGATCCAGTGTATTCATCCTCACTCTCCAACTCCTCCTCCTTCCCATCTTACTTCCCTGGGTGAGGTGGCTGTTGCTCATCCTTAACGTGCATCAGCGTGGGGGCTGGGGCAGGGGTGGGGGTGGTGATGGTGAGGAGGACTTTGTACCTGAGAGCCTGCAATGATAAAGCTGGAAGGATTAGGATGCAATGTGTGTGGCTATTCGAGGACGGTGTGTGAAATGAGACCATCTGGAGCTTGGCGGTGAGGATAGCTTTGGATGATTAGGAACCAGGAATAGCTGTGCATCTGTAAGGAAGCTGGAGTAGCCACATAGCTCTAAGCGATATACCCCTGCTTTGCCTCTGGCCACAGCATCTCCAACACCTTTCCTGATCATGGCCAACTCTCCCTCCTCATGGAAAGTGATCTCATGCAGATGTGGTTGACCTCCACTTGCCAGATCATGCTGTCGCCTGTCAAGTTCTATATTTTCCTGCAAGAGAAAGAGTGGTGATTGTGAATGGGTGTATTCGTTCATGGCCAGCGTTTATTGCCCATCCCTAATTGCACTTGAGAAGCTGGTGGTGAGCCGCCTTCTTGAACCACTGCAGTCCATGTGGTGTAGGTACACCCACAGTGTTGTATATTTCAGAGTCAAAATAGTGTGTGACTTCGAGGAGAACTTGCAGGTGATGGTGTTCCCATGCATCTGCTGCCCTTGTCCTTTTAAGTGATAGCAGTCACGGGTTTGGCAGGTGCTGTCAAAGAAACCCTGGTGAGTTGCTGCAGTGCATCTTGTACATGGTATACATTGCTACCACTGTGCGTCGATGGTGGAGGGAGTGAATGTTTGTAGATGGGGTGTCAATCAAGCAAACTACTTTGTCCTGGATGGTGTTGAGCTTCTTGAGTGTTGTTGGAGCTGCACTCATCCAGGCAAGTGGAGAATATTCCAACACTCTCCTGACTCGTGCCTTGTTGATGATGGACATTACTGAGACTAGCTTCTTTATTCCAGATGTATTAATTAATTGAATTTAAATTCCAACAGCTGTCATTGTTGGATTTGAAATTGTGTCTCTGAAGCATTAGGCCATACCATTGGATTACTAGTCCAGTAACATTACCCCTATGCTACTGTTCCTGTATCTGATGCGTCATACGGTTGAATAGCTGTGTGATATGTCTGAGGTGTAAGTATTGCCTGTGGGATACAGTAGTGTGTGGTGTGTGAATATTAGTGTATAGTTAGATCATTATCTCTCTTCAGGTGCTGTCCCTCTTTCCTTTAAAACTGCTATCATCACCCCTCTCCTCAAAAACACCAACCCTTGACCCCACCATCTTTGCAAACTGCTGACCCATCTCCAACCTTCCTTTCCTCTCCAATGTTTTTGAACATATTGTCACGTCCCAAATCTACTCCCATCTTTCCCGGAACTCCATGTTTGAAGCCCTCTAATCAGTTTTTCATCCCTGCCACATAACGAACAGCTCTTACCAAAATCACAAAAGACATCCTACATGGCTGTGAAAAAGGTAAACTATCCCTCCTCATCTTTCTTGACCTGTCTGCAGCCTTTGATACGGTTGACCACAACATCCTCCTCCAAAGCCTCTCCACTGTCTTCCAGCTGGGTGGAATTGTGCTCGCCTGATTCCATTCTTATCTATTAAATCGAGGCCAAAGTATCACCTGCAAAGGGTTCTCTTTCCATTCCAATTCCTTTACCGCTGCTGTCCTCCCAGGATCTATCCTTCACCCCCTCCTATTTCTCATCTAAATGCTGCCCCTCAGCCACATTATCTGAAAGCGCAGCGTTAGTTTTCACGTGTACACAGATGACACCCAGCTTTACCTCACCACCACCTCTCTCAATTCCTCCACTGTTGCTAAATTATCAGATTGCTTATCTGACATCCAAATGCTGGATGAACAAAAATTTCCTTCCATTAAATATTGGGAAGACTGAAGCCATTGTTTTCAGTCCCTCCTCCAAATTCCATTCCCTAGCTACTGACTCCATCCATTTCACTGGCAACTGTCTGAAACTAAACCAGAAGGTTCGTAACCTTAGTTTCATATTTGACCCCCAGATGAGTTTCTGACCACATATCGTGTCATCACTAAAACCATCTGTTTCCACCTCCGTGACATTGCCCTACTTAGTCCCTGCTGCTGAAACCCTCATCCAGGCCTTTGTTGCCTGTAGACTTGAATATTCCAATGCACTCCTGGCTGGCCTCCTACATTCTACATTCATTAACCTGATCTCATCCAAAACTTTACTACCCATGTCCTTACTCGCACTTTTCCCATTCACCTCTCACCCCTGTGCTCACTAACCTACATTGGCTGCTGGTCAAGCAACAATTGCCTTTAAAATTCTCAACTTTGTTTTCAAATCCCCCCATGGCCTCACCTGTAATCTCCTCCAGCCCATGACCAATGTTCCCTCTAAGCTAAGCAGCTGCTCAGCCACACAGCAATCGAGAATGTGCCATGCAAGGAACAAATGGGCTACACACAAGCATCGTTCTCCTGAAGATGCATATATGCACGGCTGCGCAGCAATCTTAAAGGGACCGCAAAGTGCAGCATGCAGGCCGTGTACAGAAAACAGAAATTTGAGGGAACATTGCCCACAACCCTCTGAGATATCTGCGCTCATGTAACTACGGCTCAATTTTAATTTCTCTATCTTTGGTGGCCGTGCCTTCAGCTGCTTCAGTCCGAAGCTCTGGAATTTCCTCCTAAACCTCTTTGACTCCCTCCCACTCCTTTTGCCTTTAAGGCATTCCTTAAAATCTATCACTTTGATCAAGGTTTTGGCCATCTGCCCTACTATCATCTTAAGTAGCTCAGTGTCTAACTTTGCTTTAAAATGTTCCCGTGAAGAGTTTTGGGATGTTTTTAAGGTGTTATATAAATACAAGTTGTTGTTGCTGGTAGTGGTGGATGAAGTATTTTGGATTGAAGGCTGCATAGATTGAACAATTTCCTGTCTGTTCTGTAGATTATATCTATGACTGCGGGTAGTTTGCTGGAGGTGAGGTGTAGCATTGCAGTGAAGAAAATGGAGAAGAGGGTTGGTGCAATGACACAGCCTTGCTTGACCCCAGTCTTGACTGAGATAGGATCTGTGCTGGTTCCGTTGGTGAGGATCGTGGCTTGCATGTCATCATGGAGTAGATGGAGAATGGTGACAAACTTCTGAGGGCAGCCAAGGTTGATCAGGATGCTCCATAAGCCTTCGTGACTGACAGAGTCAAAGGCTTTTGTGAGGTTGAGAAAGGCCAGGTACAGTAGTTGCCATTGGTCCCTGTATTTTTCTTGGATTTGCCGTGCAGTGAAGATCATGTCTGTGGTGCCTCTCGATGGGCGAAAGCCGCACTGCGACTCTGGAAGGAGCTCTACAGCCACTGGGAGGATCCTTGCAATGATCTTCTCTGTGGCAGAGAGCAGAGAGATTCCTCTGTAGTTGCCACAATAGGTCTCGTCTCCCTTTTGAAAACAGTCATGATCACAGCATCCCTGATGTTCCCCAGCAAGCACTTCTCATCCCAGATGAGGAGTACGGGGTTGTGCAGTAGTGCCAGGAGTATGCCTCTGCCACGCTTCAGGATTTCATCAGGGACTCTCTGTTCCAGAGGCCTTGTTTTTTTTTCAACTGCTATGTGGCTATTTCAACTCCGGACTGGGGTAGCACCAAGACTGCGCCAGACAGGGAGTTGAGGGATGGAATTGAGGACATTCAAGTCGAAGACAGAGTCTCGATTGTAGAGTTCTTCGAAATGTTTCCTCCAGCGAGCACTGACTGCCTCCCTGTCCTTAATGAACTCTCCTCCATGCTTGGCTGTCAGTGGGGTGGGCCCTTTAGTACTTGGCCATACATTGCCTTGACAGCGCTGAAGAAGCTGCACATATGTCCACAAGTTTCTGGATCTCTTGTGCTCTTTCTACCCACCATTTGTTTTTTATGTCCCTGGTTTTATGCTGTATCACTGCCTTCAGGAGCCTGTAAGATTGCTGCTTTACCTTGGATGTGTGGTGAAGTTTCCAGTCTGCAAAGGCTTTGCGCTTACGCTCAATTAGGTCCTGTATTACTTAGTCATTCGAATCAAACCAGTCACAATGCTTCCTAGTGGAGAAGCCAAGGTCCTCTTTGCACGTGCTTGTTATGATAGCCTTTTGGGTTGACCAGGCACTAATGATTCACAGTGGCTCCTGCTGGCTGGAGGTTGAGGAGTTGGTGATAAGACGCTGAATGAGAAGGGCCACTTTCGCAGGATCTTTGAAGCCTTCAATGTTAACTTTCTTGCAACATTGCTTTTGTAGTTTCCACTGCCTTGGGACTAGGCTGATAGAGATGGTAGATCAGATGAGGTGGTGGTCTGTCGAGCAGTCGTAGGTACCTGTCACGGGGTGGGTGATCAGGATCTCAAACAGAGACTAAGCTCATGGTTTACTGGGCAGCAGCGATCCCTGTGCTCCTATTTGCTTCAGAGACTTGGACAAACTACAGCAGGCACTTCAAAGCACTGCAGAAATACCACCGGACGTGCCTCCACAAGATCCTCCAAATCCATTGGTCAGAAAGGCTGTCCAACAGCAGTGTCCTCTCTTAAGCCAACCTGCCCAGCATTGGGGTGCTAATCACCCAAAACCAGCTCCATTGGGTGGGATATGTCATTCACATGCCCAGCACCAGACACCCAAAGCATCTGATCTACTCAGAACTTGGTCGCATCAGGAGACTCCCAGGAGGACAGTGAAAATGCTTTGGCGATGTTCTCAAAACATTCCTGATGAGATCAAACATCCCTGTCAACTCATATGAGTCCCTGACGCGTGACCGTCCTAGATGGAGAAAACGCCTTCAGGAAGGCATCGTACACCACGAGGGACTTGGTTGGGAACATGCAGAGGCGAAGTCAAGGCATCAGAGGGAGCGCACAAATCTCCAAACTACTCATCTAGCTGACCCTTCAAGCACCACCAGTCCCTCACGAGGCAGAGTCTGCAGATCATGCATTAGACTTATCAGCCATCTCAAAACTCATTGAACCAAAATGCAGCAAGTCATCCTTGATCCTGAGGGACTGTCTAAGAAAGAAAAGGGGACGAAGTGTGTAGAGGTTATGATGCTGCTGTTGGTGGTGCAGTTGTTGAGAAGTGCATTTGTGACTTGGGATCTTACTTTGATCACTTGTGTCAAGCTAGCATGAAACATAAAAGTGGACTGTAAAAGCTTCTTTCGGTATGTGAAAAGGAAAGGATTAGCAAGGACAAATGTGGGTCCATTACAGGCGGAGACAAGAGAATTTGTGGTGGAGAATGAGGAAATTGCAGAGAGAATAAACAATTATTTGTGTCTGTCTCACGGAGGAAGATACAGAAAATCTCCCAAAAATACTAGGGAACCAAGGGACTTGTAAAAATGAGGAACTGAAAGAAATTATTATCAATAAACAGGTAGTACTCAAAGTTAATTGGATTGAAAGATGATAAATCCCCTGGACCAGATGAGCTACATCCCAGAGTATTGAAGGAGGTGGCTATAGAGATAGTGGATGCATTGGTGGTTGTCTTTCAAAATTCTATAGATTCTGGAAGTGTTCCTGCAGACTGGAAAGCAGTAAATGTAACCCCACTATTTAAGAAAGGAGCAAGAGAGAAAATGGAGAACTATAGACTTGTTAGTTTGATGTCAGTAGTTGGTAAAATTCTAGAATCTCTTATAAAGGAAGTGATAACTGGACACTTGGAAAATAAAGATGTGATTGGGCAGAGGATTTATGAAAGGGAAATCATTTTTGAGGATGTTACTTATAGCGTAGATAAAGGTGAACTAGTGGATGTGGTGTAGTTGGAATCTCAGAAGTCTTTTGATAAGGTCCTACACAGGCGGTTAGTAAACAAAATTAGAGCACATAGGATTGGGGGTAATATATTGGTATGGATTGAGAATTGGTTACCTGACAGAAAGCAGGGAGTAGGAATAAATAGCAATAATTCTCAGGATGGCAGGCTCTTACTAGCGGGGTATCACAAGGATCAGTCCTTGGGCCACAGCTGTTCACCATCTATATAAATTATTTGGATGTGGAGACCAAGTGTAATATTTCCAAATTTGCTGATGACAAAATTAGGTGGGAATGTAAGTTGTGAAAAGGATGCAAGGAGGCTTCAAGGGGATTTGGACAGGCTAAGTGAATGGGCAAGAATATGGCAGATGGAATATAATGTGAATAAGTGTGAAGTGATTTATGGGGAGGTGGTGGCGTAGTAGTACTGTCACTGGACTAATAACCCAGAGACCCAGGGTATTGCTCTGGGGACATGGGTTCGAATCCCACCTTGGCAGAAGATGGAATTTGAATGCAACTAATAAATCTGGAATTAAAAGTTAGTCTAATGATGGCCATGAAACCATTGTCGATTGTTGTAAAAACCCATCTGGTTCACTAATGTCCTTTAGGGAAGGAAACCTATTGTCCTTACCTGGTCTGGCTTGCATGTGACTCCAGACCCACAGCAATGTGGTGGACTCTTAAATGTCCTCTGAAATGGCCAAGCAAGTCACTCTGTTGTATCAAACCGTTAATAAGGAAAGAAACCAGATGGACCACCCAACATCAACCTAGGCACTGAAAATGACAATCACTGTTCTTTCACTGTCACTGGGTCAAAATCCTGGAACTCACTTCCTTACAGCACTGTGGGTGTACCTACCCCACATAGACTGCAGCGGTTCAAGAAGGCAGCTCACCATCACCTTCTCGAGGGCAATTAGGCATGGGCAATAAATGCTAGCCAGCAACACCCACATCCCTTGAAAGAATTTTAAAAAAAATCCACTTTGGCAGAAAAAGCAGAATTTTTTTAAATGGTGAGTGGTTGGGAAGTGTTGATGTCCAAAGGGACCTGGGTGTCCTTGTTTGAGCCACTAAAAGCTAGTATACAGGTGCAGCAAGCAATTAGAAAGACAAATGGTATGTTGGCTTTCATTGCAAGGAATTTGAGTACAGGAGTAAAGATATCTTGCTGCATTTATATAGAGCTTTGGTGAGATCGCACCTGGAGTATTGAGTACAATTTTGGTCTCTTTATCAAAGGAAGGCTATACTTGCCAAAGAGGGAGTGCAACAGAAGGTCACCAGACTAATTCCTGGGATGGCGGCATTGTCTTATGAGGAGAGATTGCAGAAACTGGGCCCTTATTTTCTAGAGTTTCAAAGATTGAGAGGTGATCTCATTGAAACTTACAAAATTCTTACAGGGGGTGACAGGGTAGATGAGGATAGGATGTTTCCTCTGGCTGGTGCGTCTAGAACCAGGGAAATGGTCTCAGAATAAAGGGTAGGCCATTTAAGACTGAGATGAGGAGGAATTTCTTTACTCAGAGGGTGGTGAATCTTTGGAATTCTCTACCCCAGAGGGCTGTGGAAGCTCAATCATTGAACATTTTCAAGACAGAAATCAATAGATTTCTGGATATTAATGACATCTAGGGATGTGGGGATAGTGAGGAAAAATGGCGTAGAGGTAGACGATCAGCCATGATCTGGTTGAATGGTGGAGCACGCTCGATGGGCCGATTGGCCAACTCCTGCTTCTATTTCCTATGTTCCTATGTTTCTATTAAATTTCTTGTGGCACTGGAGCCATGTCTTGGAGCCAGGGCTCCTTCTCTGTGACCTCCTGGGAAATCTCCTCCCACATGCTGCTGCTGTGACCTCCTTTTCTTTATGGGTAGAGGACATCCTACTTCCTACACTTAGATCTCCAGTACCATATTGGAGAACCTGGACACTCTGTCTCTAGCTCCTTGGGACATACTGCCAATTTGGCTTCTCTCCCAGCCAGTGCACTCCACACGTTCAGTGGAAGTGCTGAGTGCAGACTCAATATACAGCTCCAGGAAAATTGCATCTAATCAGCACTTGAGTGCTAAACTTGCAGTTGTTGGTTTCAACTCCTGCAGGCAAATTGAAATGATGATAATCATCAATTAGCCTGAAAATTGCATGCAAAATCCAGACTTTCAGACAGCCGGTTCTTATTAGCACAACACCCATTTAGCGCCTGTTTTCACTCTTTGGCCAAAATAACCCCCTTAGTCTTTTGTTCATCTGCAGTCCTGTTTGAGATCCAAAATTACTGTTACCAGGTAACATTAGAACATTTAAAAAATGGAACAAGCAAAGGTCATTCAGCTCATCAAACCCATTTTTCCACAGGCCATCTATTTATACTGTTAAAGGAGCTACTCCATTTATTTACTGAGTAAAAATTCTGCATAAAGCCTCCTTTGCTTCTCAAAAGTAATCAGCCCTGGCCTACTGCCCTACATGGAATATAGCTGTCCACCATCCTCCCCAGGCACAGGAACTATTGGGCTGGATTTTCTCATGGACTTTGGGACCAAATTGGGGTCCTGAGCCCACACCTACCGGCAGCACGCCTGAAGCACAATCTTCCTGGAGGCGGCCTCCTAATTGGCTACCTACACACTAACTGTCCTATTAAGGATAGAGGGCGGGCTCCCAATGCTGCCACACAATCAGAGGGCCAACAGCTCTGGAGTCTTGGCAACCCCACTGGGTGAAGTGGGTGCTGCTGAGGCAGGTGGGGGACCTGGAAGGTGCCTCAATATGGAGACATCCTTGGAGACGAGTATTTAAAGATAAAGTTTTTTTGGGCCAAAGCCATTTGACCCATCGAAGTAGAGTGGAACCCCCTCTGGGTGAATCATTTGGGCCACAGATGTGGCCCTTGCTGGCTAGGGCCTCCTCTTTGGGGCATGGAGCCTCCAGCTCCGATGGCTCTCCGGTCAGCCACAGGGAGGCCACCTCCGTTGTGATGGCAGCTTCCACATGTGGGGGTGGCAGGGGGTACTGCTCTACTGGTAGCAAAATGCCGGCGCGACCACAAAATCGAACCCTAATTTAGTCCATAAGTGGTTTACTTGGCTACCTGCCTCCAGGGTGCAGGCAAGTAATCTGTGTTCCCATTCTCCCATGGGAAACTATCTCGCTGCCGGGTATGCATCGGGGAGCCATCCCAACACTGCTCCCCAGCATTTTCCCAGCAGCCACCACGCCCACCCCCACACCTCCTCCAAGCCTGCCATCAGCCCATTGTGTCCCATGGAATATTTAGTCACCTCAACATATGCCTGCAAGCTTCATTCTGATTAAGTTAGCTGGCAGCATAAACTAGTTTTGCTCAGAAATTGTTCCATATTTTGACTGCTGTGCAGACCAAAAAAAAATCCTCCAAGTCCTGTTTGAGTTTTGACAGTTAAAAGATATGTGTCCTCTAGCTCACAGATCAAGTTCGTGCTTGCTAAAATTGACATGATTTATGCCTTTCAGCACATGGAGATATGGATCATGTCCCCACCCAACTTCCCTTCTCCAATAAAAATAACTCAATGAAGCTGTCGAGGAAAGAATTGTCCAAACTGTGACTTACGGGTCACAAGCAGCCTCTGAGTCCTGGCAATCCAGCTCTTAAAATCCAATTAACTGAGTTCTGTTAGTGCTTATATATTTTTTATTTGTTGCTTTGTCCTTGTGTGCCTGAAGGTTTGGAAAGTGGTCCTTTTAAGCTGTTGACTTGTTGGTGAACATTGAGATATGTTAGCAGCTTGAGATATATACAAATTAATTAGATTAAAATTTTACATGTGGCCCTTATGAAGTCAATGGAAAGAAAAAGGTTGGAAATGGGAGATCTACAATCAAATGAAATCAGGCACAGAGAGGTATGTCACTGCAAACCAATGTTGTATATGATGTATGATATTGATACCTGAATATCATTTTACAACAGTGAAAGTGTCAATCCATTTGTAGACATTTAATAAAAACCTATTGTTACAAGCCAACTGTATTGAAATTTTCATTTGCCTTTCTCAAACTACTGTTCATTTATAGCCACACAGATAACACCAGGGAACGTGAATGTACACTATAGGAATAATTTTCATTGAATACTTTCAGCACTAAAGAGCCTCAGAGGTGGCCAAGAAGGGCGTCTTAAGCTACATTGCAGTTCAGCCCACATTTAGTCAAAGATGCCATTTTGGTAAAGGGGGTTGAAGCGTGAGCTAGGAACAGCCGCCCAGACGAAAGTTAAGCAGCTGATTATCAATTTAAATTGACTATTAGTACTTGTTAAGGAGGCTGCACTGCATTTTTCTGGATAGCACTTGAATTAACAGCCTCTCTACCAAGGAGTAACCAAGTCCTGCAGAAGATTTTGAGCACGACGTAAAGGTTTATCACATTTTACTGTTCACTTGCTATTGGAAGTTTGAAAAGTACTATTGAAACACATTGGGGCACTTTCTGGGACACATATTTAAGACCTCACCAACACTCAATCAACATTTGTTCCATAAATTATCTGAAGACTTCACCTAAGAGTGAGCGCTGTGCTACTGAGTCACCAGGAGAAAGGGAGTGCTTGGTCATAGGCCTTTTACTTGGGGTTCCTCTTGGTCTGCTGGAGGAATGGGAGATGGACATCAGGCCAGGTAGAGCAGCATGAGCTGCTGCAGGAGACAGGAACAGTAAGGACAAGCCGGAAAGTTGGTCTCCTTCCTTCAAGAAAGAGTTAGATATAGTTCTTAGGGCAAAAGGGATCAAATTGAATGGCGGAGCAGGCTCGAAGGGCCGAATGGCCTACTCCTGCTCCTATTTTTCTATGTTTCCCTCCTGTGGGTACAGGACATCCCTCCTCCTCTAAACCTCCTGCACCAGGACCTCCAGTTCCATGTCCAAGAACCTGTGCGTCCTGTCCCTCAGGCCCTGAGCCATCCTGAAACAGGCCGCTGTGAGTCAACCAGTGTACTTCACATACTCAGAATTGTGTCAAAATCAGTGCTTTAGTGGTAAACCTATGCGTGTCCATTTTAGCACATCCAAGCAAATTCAAATTGTGGTAATCAACAATTTGGACCAAAATTGCATCGTACAGCACCTATTTGGCCCCATTTTCACCCTTTCACCAAAATAACCCATTGAAATGTCAAAGTGAAGAATTTTGACTTCAAGTTGACGCTAAACTTAGATGCTATAAATTTGAGATTAGGGCCCTTTAGCATGAAGGGGAGTGAGACTATCTCCCTCAAGGAGTCATGCTCCACTTCACTACAGTTTCAGATTGAGCCACGGCTCTAAACTAAAGCTGAGTTCTTTCTATGACTGCAACATCAGGGTAAAGCAAAACTGTGTGATGCTGTTGTTATTGCTCTTTTGTAAGTGCCCGCAATATGTTGAACTGCATAATTCAAATTTCCATTGTACAACAAAAGTTGGTTAACAGTAGAAAATATCTATCATATGTGACAAAACAGCTGCTAAATAATTACTCATTTGTTTGTTCCAATCAGTTGCAGTTAAATGGCATGTTTGTGAATTATACGTTCCTTGTATCATAATTGGTTTGTGTTTTGTGTACCAAATATAAATGATGTTAACAGTAAGAATGACCTGTCTTTTATGAATTAATGTGTCTCCTGTAACTACTCGTTCATGCCAGTGCAAGGCCATTAATAAACAAGTAACCATTTAGAAAGTTATTTTCAAACCTTGAGGGAATGCTTATCTTTCCTAATCCTGAAGTGAGCAAGCTGGAGACATGCATGGAGTCAATTTTGTCTCCAAGTTCAATTTTTATTAGTTCTAGGAGCCAACCTAAGGAGTTCTGAATTGGTTCCAAGTCAGTAAATGTGATTCTTGAATGTTAATTTGAAGTTGGAGTTGGAGGCAGAGAGCTTCAAGTAATATTTTTGATAATGCCTGCTCCCCCCATCGCCCCCAACATTTTTGAATGCAATGGACGAAAGCCTTCTGATGCTGACTGATAATATACAGCTATTAACTTGTAGCATCAATACTCCCAAACATTGTAGTGAGACTGACCTGCTTGGGGAAATGCTTTCCAGCCAAATAGTGATTGTGATTGGCTCCAAAGTGGCTGCACTACTACAATGCTAAAATTGAAGCCAAAACCAGCACCTGTGTAGATTATCATAGGAAAATACTGCTTGCCTTAGAGTTGGCAGAAGCAATGTCAAAATTTTCAAAGTCACTATGAAAGTGAAATATATAAAAATCAAACTTCTTTGTTGAGCATGATGAACAAAGTTTAAAATATAGAACAGCTACTGATGGTGGCTATCAGTGCATATCTGTTCTCTTTTCAGTCCTGTTACCAAGGGAGATTATGCTAAATACTCAAGAGGAGCAGTGAGCATGTGAAAGTGAGATGGCAGTGAGCACGTGCAAAAGAGAGAATTGTGAACATGTGGGGGAAAGGATTAAGAACAGGGGGGAGAGCAGTGAACATATGTAGGAGAGAGAATAGTGAGCACATGGAGGAGAGTAAGAGCATGGGGGAGATCAGCGAGCTCATGGAAAACAGCAACAAACATGTGGGGAGAGCAGTACGTATGTGGAGGAGCCCAGTGAGCAGGTGGGGAAAGCAGTGACTACATGGGAGAGAATGACAAACATGTGGAAGAGAATGATAAACATGTGGGAGAATGATAAACATGTGGGAGAGAGCAGTGAACACTATTGTGGGATGATGATCTTAAGGGTAGACCAGCTTAAGGACTGCAAGTGAACATAAAATTAAAGCAAAATACTGCAGATGCTGGAAATCGGAAATAGAAACAAGAAATGCTGGAAATACTCAGCTGGTCTGGCAGCATCTGTGGCGAGAGAAGCAGAGTTAACGTTTCAGGTCAGTGACCCTTCTTCAGAACTAGCAAATATTAGAAATGTAAAAGGTTATAAGCAAGTAAAGCAGGGGTGGGGCAAGAGATAACAAAGGAGGAGGTGTAAATAGGACAAGGTCCAGTTAGTTATGGGTGGAGCCCAACAGAGTAAGAGTGTTCAAGTCGATCTCCTGCAGTTACTATTTGTATATATGTTCCAGTTCTGTTATAATAAAACCCCACATTTATTTTGAATATTACTTGTATTCCCGTGACTCTTAACCTTAGATCACACACCAAGGGACAAATAATATTACTTGCTGAGATCTATCTTTTTTTTTTCTGATGACCACCAACCATCACTTTGTTGCAACTTTTGATTTTCCCAGAGAAAACATTGAAAAAGAGAACAAGGAACAGAATGCTGCCTACATGAATGGCTGAAGATCCAGCTGGAGAGCAGCTAGCAAGAGACCCCATAACACTGCAGTGAATGAGGACACATCCAGGACCCCAGGAGGTTGGAGCTCTAACTACAGCAGGCAATTTGCTGGGAGATCAGAATTTTCACCTATCTGTCAGTGGGCCAAAAAGTTTTAAGGGCTGTGACTGCAGCCATTGCTATTTCAGCTTTCCCAGTTTTACTCCTTCATGGGTGAAGCCTAAGCCCAAAAGAGCGGGAAAAAATAGACAGTGCCACTGGGAGGTCCAGTACAGTACAAAAAACTGTGGCAGCTGTTAGTAACTACAAGCTCCCAAACTGCTTGAAAAAAAAAACATTTGAAAAAAAACAGCTCTTGTCCACTATGTTTTTAAAAAAATGAGAGCTGTGTCAACTGACAGTCTGTCTGTGCAAACAATTGTCTATAGCTTTTAAAAGAGGCAGGTACCAGATTTCTCTTAAAAGGGCAACAAAAGAACTGTTCTTATGAGAAATACCTGCAAAAGCCATACATTCATAAAAAATGAAAAGAACATTGTGACAATGGCTTTTAGATACACAATAATGAACTGCAAAGTGTTGGATATAGTGTCTGCATTTAAACTATTCTGACAGGAAATGGAGCTATGTTTCCTAGACCTGGGAGTCACTGAACCAGGGAAACAAGCTACCAAAATTAAGATTACATTTAGCAGCGAAGGTTTGAATAGGCACACTACAGCCTGCCGGACTGAACATTGAGTTCAATAATTTCAGAGCATGACAGCCCCCCATTTTACTTCCATTTTTAGTTAATTTTTCTTCCTTTTTTTTACATTCTTTTAAACATTTTTTACTATTTTTTTTGCATTTATTTCATTTCATCTTAGTTTGTTCAGTTTGCTTACCCACTGTTTTTTTCAGGTTTTTTTTCAGGTTTGCACTTGCTGCTGTTCAATATTCAGTGTATTCACACCTAATCTGTACTAATGCTTTGTCTTTCAACACACCATTAACATATTGTTTGCCTTTGCTCCATGACCTTTTGGTCAGCTATGTGGCCAGGTCCAATCTGCACCTTCTCCTTTGTTATCTCTTGCCCCACCCCCACTTCAGTTGCTTATAATCTGTGACTTTTCTAATATTTGTCAGTTCCGAAGAAGGGTCACTGACCCGAAACGTTAACTCTGCTTCTCTTTCCACAGATGCTGCCAGACCTGCTGAGTGATTCCAGCATTTCTTGTTTTTGTTTCAGATTTCCAGCATCCGCAGTATTTTGCTTTTATGTTTGAAATGGCTCAACACCTCAGCATTGTCAGACGAGGATCTGAAAGACCCTGATAAGATCTGGACATTCCTGGAGCAGCAACTAAAGCTAAAGATAAGTTTTTGCGTACATAGGCTTGAGCTTATGACCTACCAGCAAAGGCAAGATGAGTCCATTGATCAGTTTGTTGCAAGGTGCTGAGACAAAGCTCTATATTGTGACTTCACCAATACAAAATTGTCAGAATGAGTTTTCGAGTTGGTAATCGCATCTACCCCACTAGAGGCCTTTCAAAAAGACTTACTAGGAAAGAAGAAAGGGCACAGCATAGATGCACTACTCAATGACGGAAGGAAATTTGAAGCCATCGTGCTTGGGTGCCAAGTTACAAGTACGGGCGATGGCTACAACAATAAGTATGGTTACCAAGGCTCAGAAGTCTGCTAAGCCTTGTGGCAAATGTGGCCTGACTCACCTAATTCACAGCTGTCTGGCATACCAGGCCCTTGTGCAAGGCTTGTGACATGTGAGGACATTGGGCAAGATAGTGTAGAAGGCGGAGCTCAAATATTGCACAAGGGAATGGTGGCAGATCACAGGTAGAAACAACGTCTGAAAGACAGGATGGCAAATGCAACAAGAGGCATGCTAACACACAACAGAAGCCAAAACAGGTACATCAGGTCAGCAGAGAGACAGATTGCCAGGAGGACATGGATGAAGATGTTCTTTTTTAAGCAGCGAACAAGCATTCCACATAGTCAATTTGTATCAGCATGTCAATGCTATTACATAATCTAAGGCATTCACCATAATTGGAATTATATGTCCATAGAAGAGCAGCAAGCACCAGCTCAAAGTAAAAATCAACAGCAGAGCAAGTGAGAATATTCTGCCAATTCGTATAATGAAGGACATGTACTCCAAGAATTGGGAATCCATGGTGCAACCCACCACATCTAGGCTAATGGCCTACAATGATTCTCCAATCAAGTGCATTCAAATGATAACCTTACAGTGCAGCTATGGGAACTCCAAATGGCTACCACAAACATTCTACATTATAGACACAACTGGACCAGCCATCGCAGGGCTTTCGACATGCCGAGGTTTATGAAATGTCACCATAAATGAATTCAGTAATGCACCAAAAATGGCAGAACATGTCCAGGTTGAGTGTATCGGGTCAGTCCAAGTAAAGAACAGCACAAAGGCTGGCAGTTTTGGTACGAAGAGGCGGTACGATCGGGAGTCTTTCCTCAGACTTCAGTTCATTGCAGTAAGTACCAGGAGGCCATAGGGACTGCTGATGATTGGCTATGTTGCAGGTCATCATTTCTCCGAGCTTTCCAAATGAGGGAAGAGATCCATGACAAAAAGATCTGGACATATAAGCAAACCTCCTCTACATTTTAGAGACTGTCAAATTTGCTTATCTGTAAATAATGTTTTGTTCAATTATGTATAGTTAGTCCCAACCACAACATTGTTGTTTCTTGCACGTATGTTTTTATCTTTCAAAAAAAGGTGGATGTTGTGGGATGACATTAAGGGCGGACCACCTTAAGGACTGCAAGTGAACATCATCAGAGAAAGTGATGTTGAGTCATACATGAATAGTTAGTTATGGGTGGAGCCCAACGTAGTGAGACGTGTTCAAATCTATTTTCTGCTGTTACTACTTGTATATATTTTCCAGTTTTGTTATCATAAAACCCCGCATTTATTTTGAATATTACTTGTATTTCCGTGACTCTTAACAATAGAGCACACACCAAGGGACACATAGTATTACATACACATGGAAGAGAGAACTGTGAACACATGGGAGAGAGCAGTGAACACATGTGTTACGGACAAAATCGAGAGAGAAGTGAAACCGCAGTTCTTTTCCCTTTACTGTCCATAATCGGAGTGTTTTGAAAAGCAAGATGTGTATGTTTCTTAACCCCTGAGTGTGTGGCCAATTTGAATAACCAGCAGCATGTTTTTTGTGGGTTTAAATAAAGAAGACTATTTTTATTCACACGTTCACCCTGAAAGTCTAACGCTATGTCACTCACTCATGACTTAACCATACACACGCATACATACACACTCGAGAAAGAAAGCCATTAAAAGTATAGCACACTTTTACAAATTGCAAACAAGGGAATAGTTCATAAGTCACATGATTTGGCACATCTTGGGGAAAAGGCATGCGTTGTGGGCCTGGTGAAGAAGGTATTTTCACTCCTGAAGTGTAGTTAGGTGGATTCGATAGTCTGAGTCGTATATCAAAGTCATTGCAGGATTCTCTCAAAGAGGTGGATTTTTAACAGGTCATGAAGTTAGTTGCTTGTAGTCTCATTACTAGAAGGTTGGTTTTCTGCACTGGTGGGCTTGAAAGGAACAAGCTCAGAGACCTTAAGATGTTACAGTCTCCAGTTCCTTTAAGGCACCATGGTATTGCCTGGTCTGCTTGCTGCTTTTTTCTGCAGTCTGCATTTAAAAAGATTTTTAAAAGGAGACACAGTGGCGCAGTGGTTAGCACCGCAGCCTCATAGCTCCAGGGACCCGGGTTCAATTCTGGGTACTGCCTGTGCGGAGTTTGCAAGTTCTCCCTGTGCCTGCGTGGGTTTTCGGCGGGTGCTCCGGTTTCCTCCCACAGCCAAAGACTTGTGGGTTGATAGGTAAATTGGCCATTGTAAATTGCCCCTAGTGTAGGTAGGTGGTAGGGAATATGGGATTACTGCAGGGTTAGTATAAATGGGTGGTTATTGGTCGGCACAGACTTGGTGGGCTGAAGGTCCTGTTTCAGTGCTGTATCTCTAAATAAATAAAAGACCAATGTGGTCGCCCCACCTTGTGACTTCTCACAGTTTCTTTTCCAAATATGGTCTGGGTTGATTAGCCCCATCCTGGTTTATTGTTGTAAGACATCCATCCTGAGGAGGGTGAAGACCTTCTTTGTTTCATAAGAAACCCATTCAATTCAGGACTGGATCTTTCCCCTTGTGGTAGAACTAGGGGGCACTGTTTAAAAATAAGGGGTCACCCATTTAAGACAGAGATGAGGAGAATTTATTTTCTCTGAGGGTTGTGAGTCTTTGGACTCTCTTCCTCCAAAGGCGGTGGAAGAAGAGTCTTTAAATATTTTCAAGGCAGAGGTAATCCATTCTTGATAAGCAAAGGGGTGAAAGGTTATCGGGGTAGGTGGGAATGTAAAGTCGAGGTTACAATCAGATCAGTCGTGATCTTATTGAATGGTGGAGCAGGCTCGAGGAACCGAGTGGCCTACTCCTGCTCCTAATTTATATGTTCGTATGTAATGTCTCCTGATGGTTTCAGGATGGGCATTGATGACATCTTAGTCTGGAGGGTGCTCTTTTGTCGTTTCAGACAGTGAGTCAGTTCTTGAATACACAGGCTGAAGATCAGCTGACCTTCAGCAGCCATCTTTGCAGCCCATGTCCACTTTTAATATCCATTGTGGTTCATTTCAAACAAATGGAAAATTCAGTTCCAGCAGATGCTATGCTGAATATAGTCCATGTTTAAAGTTATTAATGAAACATGCCTTTACTGGGCATGACAATGTGGGGGAGAGAGAGCAGTGAGCACGTGAGAGAGAGAGCAGTGAGCACGTGAGAGAGAGAGCAGTGAGCACGTGAGATAGAGCAGTGATCACGTGGGAGAGAGCAGTGAACACATGGAATGAAATCATTGAGCACATGGGGAGAGAACAGTGAGCACCTGGGGCAGAGACAATTGTGAGTATCTGGGGTGAAAGCATGTGGGGGAGACAACAATGAACACTTTGGGAGAGCAAATAGTGAACATATGGAGAGAGTGAATAATAGGGAGAGCACAGTGAACAAATGTGGAGAGAATGAATAGTGAGCACGTGGTGGGATACAGAGTAGCAAACACATGCGGAGAGTACTGAACATGTTGGGGGGAGAACAGAACACGTGGGAGAGAACAGCGAACACGTTGGGGAGAGAGCAGCAAACACGTTGGGGAGAGAGCAGCGAATATGTTGGGGAGAGAGCAGTGAACACATAAGAGAGACAGCAGTGAAGCAAGTGTGATCTAACTAGGGCTTTGTGTAGCTGAAACGTGACTGCTACTGCTTTATATTCTAGTCCTCCACATATAAAGGCAGCATCCCATTAGCCTTTTTGATTATTTTCTGTACTTGTTCATGACATTTTAATGATATATGTACCTGCACCCACAAGTCTCTTTGGATTTCCACTGCTTCTATCTTTTTACAATTTAAAATGCACCTTGTTCTATTCCTTTTAGGTCCAAAGTGGATGACCTCACATTGAAATCAACTTGCCAAAGTTTTGCCCACTCACTTAATCTATCAATATCTCGAATTTTCGCTGCCTCCGGAGAATACTTGGCATCAGGTGGCAGGACCGTATCTCCAACACAGAAGTCCTCGAGGCGGCCAACATCCCCAGCTTATACACACTACTGAGTCAGCGGCGCTTGAGATGGCTTGGCCATGTGAGCCGCATGGAAGATGGCAGGATCCCCAAAGACACATTGTACAGCGAGCTCGCCACTGGTATCAGACCCACCAGCCGTCCATGTCTCCGCTTCAAAGACGTCTGCAAACGCGACATGAAATCCTGTGACATTGATCACAAGTCGTGGGCGTCAGTTGCCAGTGTTCGCCAGAGCTGGCGGGCAGTCCTAAAGGCGGGTCTAAAGTGTGGTGAGTCGAAGAGACTTCGCAGTTGGCAGGAAAAAAGACAAAAGCGCAAGGGGAGAGCCAACTGTGTAACAGCCCCGACAAACAAATTTTTCTGCAGCACCTGTGGAAGAGCCTGTCACTCTAGAATTGGCCTTTATAGCAACTCCAGGCACTGCTCCACACATCACTGACCACCTCCAGGCGCTTACCCATTGTCTCTCGAGATAAGGAGGCCAAAGAAGAGAAGAAGACTGATGTAAAGTAGAAAACATAGCACCCAATTTGTACACATCAAGGTTCCACAAACAGCACTGTTATAATGACAAGATAATCAGTATTACTGATGTTGGTTGAGAGATAAATATTGGTGAGAACCTGTGCATCTTTGAAATAGTGCTCTGGGACCTGTTACATCACCCGATAGGGAAGATGGGGCTCGGTTTAACATCTCATTTGAAAGATGGCACCTCGAACAGTGCAGCACTCCCTCAGTAACTACTACATATTAGTGTCATGCCAGATTATGTGCTCAAATTCATAGAGTGGGACTTGAACTTATAACTTGAGTCAAAGGCAAGAGTGACACAGCTGTCAAGTAAAGTTAGCTTGAGCAAGAAAATGACTAGAATGGCTGGTCTTGCAGCATATGGGTGTGCATGTCAAAGAAAGCAGCTTCCACTGCCACTAAACTGTGTATATGTTAAGCTGTAGAAACACAAGCACATCCCAGGAAAGTATCTGCAGCCTGAAGAAAATGGTACATTCTCAACTACAATCTGCTGGATAAAAGATGAACAAATGTTTTAGTACAGGTTGGATGTCCAAAATCTGGCTGTCTGAAAGCCAGTATTGTCCAAAAACTGGACATTTGCGAAAATATTCCATTTGATATGTAATTAAATGAAATTCAGATTTATTGCCCAAATACTGGGACAATTCGGCTCGGAGCTAGTACTAGTTCCTGCGCTGTGAGTCGACCCAAATGACCCTCGACCCTGCCCAACCGCGTCCGAAATGCCTTACCTGAAAAGAATTGTACATTATTGGTCTGTAAGGCAAAGTAGCACAGTGCATTCATACCCAACTGTACCATGGTGTTGCATGATTTACATCAAGCTCAGTTCCTGGTCTAAAATAAAAATAGAAAGTGCTGGAACTACTCAGCAGGGCAGGCAGTATCTGTGGAGAGAGAAGCAGAGTTAACATTTCAGGTCTGTGACCTTTCATCAGAACTCATTTCCTGGTCTTAGCTGTGCCTTTATGGAAAGGTTCCAGGTGGAGACAAAACATTTTCCTGCAAAGAGAGGGAAAAATTACAAGAATCATCCTGAAAAACCTTTCTGCACTTCTTCGTGGCTTATTTTAAATTGGGAGAGGTGAAGGAGCAGACTGCTTACTTTCTTTTAGATGGTGTAAGGAACGATGAGACTTAAAGTGCAAGGGAAGGCAAAATCTCTTAAAAAGGTAGAAGTCTCAGCTTTGAAACTCACATCTCTCCATATTTTATAGTAAGTGACACAATGGTACTGTATTAAGAGGAAGAGCGGGCCAATATACTTCTCCAATATAGAGATGAAGACAGTTCTAACAATCTACATTAAGAGAGTAGGCTCTTGTCCAAAATCCGGGTTAATCTGAAATCCGGCACAGTCTCGATTCTGAGGGTACGGATTTTGAATGCTCAACTGATACAAAAGCAAAATACTGCAGTTGCTGGAAATGCATTTTAGTTATTTTAGTAACTACATGTTACAATCGAAGGCAAAATGGAATTACATGAAAATAAATAAACGTTTCATGAAAAAAAATGATTGTTAATTACAAAACAACCAGAAGTGGAGGATTTATTTTTTGTTTCCATGGAATAATTGCATTAAAGAGACAAGTACTTTCTCTGTTCCAATACAACCCAAAGCAAGGGAATAATTCAAAATGTGTATTATTTTTGGCTATGGTACAAAAGTTTGACTACAATTTTCAAAGTATTAATTGATTTTTTTTGTAATCACTTTCATGTATTATATATTTTGTCATCACCTGCTAATCTTGTTAATTCTAAAGAGTGAAGTTGTGTGACAAACAAGCTGAACATCTATTAAGATTAAAGATAAAAATCATCAAAGCTTTTTGCTTTAAGTGATTGCCCAATGAAGATGAAATTGAACATTCTTGGGAGATAATTTAATAAAATCTGACTTGTTCCGAAAGTGACGAAGAAAGTAAAACGCACTGTTTTACTGGAGGATATGAAAACTTGGCTTCAGAGTAAATAAATTACTTATTGTCTAACTCAAATCAACCTAACAGCCAAATTCAAATTCTGAATCTTTCTCTTTGCCCAAAAACGGACGAGCTAAGGAATGTTTAAGTTTTGTTTCTAGCTCGTTGACTAAATCAAAGAGCTATCATATAACTATTAACAGGAGAGGTTCAATATTCTTGGGGGTTACCTACTTTTAATGAAGAACACAAAGGTTTAGCAACTACATTAATTAAAACATCAAAAAAAAGTAAGCTGCAACATTGTGAAAGCTTTAAGTTCAATTGCAAAAGTCACTGCATAATAAGATTTAAAGGCCAGATGAGCTGGAGGACGAGCGACAGACACTGCGATGTATCAGGGAGGGGGAAAGGTACCTGGACACTTTGTTCCAGAAGGCAGTCACGCTGTTTAGGCTAGGGTTTTATGATTTTCGTAGTGGTCAGGAGTGGGGCGTGTGATTGCGAATGAGGTAGGTAAGGGGATCGAGAAGGTAGAAATGGAGGAGCCTCAGCCATTACAATTGTCCAACAGGTTCAAGGTTCTTGCAGCTTGTGTGGATGAGAGCAGGGGCTGTAGGGTGGATGGGCAAACTGATCATAGCACCATGTGGGGGGAGCAAATAGGAATGTCGTGGTAGTAGGGGACAGTATAGTGTCATGCAGACCCCCACCTGCCAAGAATGAGGCACATTAATTTTGCCAAATGAACATTGAATTTAAACTGTTGCTAAAGTGAAGAAATGACTTGTTAAAGAGATCATCAGACCTTTGACTGGGGGATATTTGCATATCAAGAGACGGTGCTTGTGGAGACAAAGAGCTACTCCCAGGGCCAATTAACTCAGATGGATTTTGATCACCAGGTGTAAGGAAGCACATTCCAGGGACTGCTAAGATGATACAATCCACAAAAGACAGGACTGGTTAAACCAGCTGGTCACATGACTAACCGCCTAATCCAGGCTTTTGAATGAGACACAGGACAGTTTGAATTGAGAGGAGAGTTTGCAATTGAAGCTGGACCAAGGAAGCCTCTCTCCTGGCTGTCTCTCTCTTGCTTTCTCCCAAGCCATCGGACCCATGGAAGACACATAAACCTCAAGAGAGAAAAGACTCTGACATCGAAACAAGTTGAAGCGTGCACTGGGCTCCAACGAATTGCAGGACTTACTGGCACAAAAACTCCACAATGAACTTAAAGGACTGTAATTATAATCCTGATCTTGCCTCAAACTTTTCCCCTTTATTCTTTTCTACTTTTTCTGTTTCTATCTGCGTTTGTGTTTTTCGTGTATGCATGCTAGCATGGTCTGTGTCGCATATTTGTAGCCATTAACCAGATCAGAGTTTAAGATGAATAACCTTCCACATTTCTTGTTTAAATCTAAGAAAAACTGTCTAATTTCTTTGCCTTACAATTAGAGCATGGAACAAGGATTCACTGAGGGGGAGCAAAAAACACAGTGTTTCTAAAATTAAACCCTGTTACAGATAAACTAGGCAAAGGCTGAACGGAAAACCCTACACCCCTTTCTCATCTGGTCGTAACAGAAATTTGGGGGCTCATCTGGGATTTGACCCATGGATAAACGAGAAATTGGAAGTGGGAAGCTAAATTGAGCCCAAACAAAAGAGAAAAGATTTCAATGCAGGTTTTCTTGTGGTTATATGTGCTAGAATACTAAGATGTCTGTGACTGAAGCTAGTAGCTCCCCAAGCCAGGGTGAAGTAACTTGGGATAAGCTAAAAGCACTATCTATGGAGGAGTTGAGGAAAATGGCTGAGCAATGTGGTATCACTGTACATGGCAAGGCTAGGAAGTCTGAACTCCTCAGACTGGTGGCCAACCATTTTTCCCTTGAATCTGAAGAAGCAGAAACAGGATTAGAAGTTGACTCTGACAGGGTATTGCTAGCAATGATACAATTGGAACAAAGGAAACTTGAATTTGAGGAAAGAGAAAAAGAGAGAGACAGGAGAAAGAAAGAGATAGGAGAGAGAGAAAGAAAGAGCCTTCCAGAAGGAACGTGAAGCAAAAAAAGAGAGGAGAGAGAGAAAGCAAGGGAGGAGAGAGAAAGTGGAAGAACCTTTTAGAAAGAATGCAAAGAGAGAGAGCTAAGGCAGCTTGAGTTAACTAGGGGGCAACAAAGTAACCCGAATGAAAGCATAGCCAACGTGGAGGAGTGTAATTGAGGGCTGGGTACAGAATTGTTGAAACTCTCCCAACTGAAGCCAAAATTCAATGAGGGAGATGTGGAAGCATTTTTTTTGTGTCTTTTGAAAAACTGGTAAGGTAGTTAAAGTGGCCAGCTGAGGCTTGGACTCTGCTGTTACAGAGAAAATTAGTAGGAAAAGCCCATGAGGTTTATTCCCTGTTGCCAGATGAGAGTTCATCAAATTTATATGAGTTAGTACTGGAGGCCTATCGCCAAAAGTTTAGAACCCTCAAGAAGTAAGCTGATCAAACTTACCTGGAGTTTGAGAGAAGAAAGCAGCTGGCTTTTGACAAGAGGCTGAGGGCTCTTAAAGCACAGCTCAGCTATAAAATCTCAGAGAAGCAATTTTGTTAAAGGAATTTAAAAACTCTCTCCCACTCTCCATAAAGACATATGTAGAGGAACAGAAGGCTCAAAGGGCCCGGCAGGCAGCAGTTCTGGCTGATTAGTTTGCTCTCATTTAGAAATCAGTTTCCCAGGGGAAAATCTTTCCTAGTCACCCCCATAAATCCAAAAAGGACAAAGGGTAGGAAGGTGATACAAGCCCAAGCAGTCTTGGGAGGGAAAGAAAAGCAGGAGACACAGGTGGCCCCGCTCGAGCCAAAAAGGAAGGTGCTGTAATTAGGAGTGAGACCCGGAGACCTGTGAGCTTCCATTGTAATAAAGCAGGGTATTTAAGAGCTGACTGCTGGAAACTAAAGGGTAAACCTGCAGAGTTAATCAGGGCACACCCGCTGCATGAAGACGCAACCCTGATGGAAAGCACAGCAGAACAAGCTGTGGCTTTAACTGCAGTAAGAGTAATACCCAGGAAACTTACGGCTGCAAGTGCAGAAAACTTTAACAGGATTAAACAGGGTTTTGTGGCTGAAGGGAGAATAACCCCATACCCCTTGGGTGGGGCAAGCAAGCCCATAGTAATTTGCAGGGATACTGAGGCCATTAGATCCCTTTTACCTTTCCCCCAGAGAGTGCAGTAAACATCAGAATGGTGGTGAATGGTATTGGAGGGCAGTGTATGCCTATACCTTTACACCAGGTACACTTGGAGTGTGACCTAGCTTCGGGACCGGTGACCAAAGGGATTGTCCCTAGTTTGCCTGTGGACGGGGTTGACCTGCTCCTAGGTAATGATCTGGCGGGAATGACGGTGGTAGCTTCCCCAGTAGTGAACAAGATACTGCAGGAGGTCAGAGAAAAAGGGCAGTGGCAGGAGACAGTCCCCTGCAGTTTCCTCAAATGAGTAATGAATCAGGCCATGATCAAACCAGCTCTCCCAGAGGCGGCTGAATTGGCACTGCAGGCAGATGACCACGAGGTCTGTCTATCTGAGACTTTCTTTGGAAAGTTAGAAGACCCAGGGAATGAGTTAAATGGATCTTCCCTAGCTGAGGCTCAGCGAGCTGACCCAGTATTGAGAGAGTTAGCACAGACTGCCCAGTCTGAAATTGAAGCAGAGGGAGTGCTTGATTGCTACTATTTAAAGAATGAGGTACTGATGAGGAAGTGGAGTTCTTCTCTCAGACCTGAGAGCAAGGAGTGGACAGTGGTTCACCAGTTAGTGGTTCCGCAGAGGTACTGGAGAGAAATATTAAGAATGGCCCATGAGGTTACAGTGGCTGTACATGTTGGTATAAGAAAAACCAAAGCCCGCATAAGACAGGCGTTTGACTGGCCAAAACACCACAAAGATGTGGGGGAGTACTGTAGGAGTCGCCACATGTGCCAGGTTGAGAGGAAACTCCAATTTACAGTGTAAACTGCACCCCTAAGTCCTGTATTGGACTGTATCAGTTTGGAGGACCCTCCAGCAGAGGGCTGGTGAACTGTAAGGAACCTCTGCTAAGAACAAAAGGGGACAGGCAGGCACAAGATTGGCAACAGGTTAGAAAGGAATGGGAAAAAAGAGACCAAGAGTGCAAGTTAAAGATATTCCGGGAGAAATCCAAAATGGAAACGAGCCACCCCTGAAATATTTGACATGTTAGACCCCACATCTTCCTATGTAAATGCAGACACTGGAGGCACCCCACCGGAGTGGCTAACAGCATTTACAAGAACCTGCAGAGACAAAGAAAGTCCTCAAGAGGGCACAGAAACCGTGAGGGTCATGCCTCGCCTAGTTGAAGTGCCCCAGGGGAGTGCAGCAGGGTCTGGAGAAATACCTGCAAGCAGGAGTGTCCCTGAGGACAAAGGGAAGATTAGCAAAGAGTGCTCCCCCACAGTCAGAAGAAAAGGGAACCCTGAGGTGAAAAGCCTCTGCCTAACTCACCAAAGCACTGAAAGAGAGTTCAGAGTGGAACTGCCCACTGCCGCCGCCCCTGAGCAGAACTCCAAACTGGGGCTAATTAAATCAAACCCTCCCCCTGCATATCTCAACAAGAACAAAGAGACCCGAGGCAGTCATGGAAATGTGCAAATTGAAAAAAAGAACTTCCCCAAAAGCCATATGTCTATTGGGATGCCAAAAAGGGCAGTTTAAAGCAGCACTGCTATCAAGAAAAGACAGGCTGTAACAATTGTTAGGGTTCTGAATGAATGAGAGAGATGCATGTGTGTTTTACTGTCCTTATTTTCTCTCTAGTCCTTTTTAATGAAGTGCTCTTTTAAAAAAATCGCATTTCATTCCATTGGGTGTGGAGGTGTCATTGCAGACCCCCACCTGCCAAGAATGAGGTAAATTAATTTCGCCATATGAACTTGATTTTAAACTGTTGCTGGAGGAAGAAATGACTAGTTAAAGAGATCACCAGAACTTTGACTGGAGGATATTTGCATACTAAGAGACGGTGCTTGTGGAGACAAAGAACTACTCCCTGGACCAATTAACTCAGATGGATTTTGATCACCAGACATTGAAGGTGCAAGGAAGCGCATTTCAGGGACTGCTAAAATGATACAATCCACAAAAGACAGGACTGGTTAAACCAGCTGGTCACATGACGAACCGACTAATCAAGTCTTTTGAATGAGACACAGAACAGTTTGAATTGAGATGAGCATTTGCAACTGAAGCTGGAACAAGGAAGCTTCTCTCCTGGCTGTCTCTCTCTTGCTTTCTCCCAAGCCATTGGACCCATGGAAGGCACATAAACCTCAAGAGAGAAAAGACTCCGACATCAAAACAAGTTGAAGCGTGCACTGGGCCCCAACGAATTGCAGGACTTACTGGCACAAAGATTCCACATTGACCTTAAAAGACTGTAATTATAATCTCGATATTGCCTCAAATATTTCCCCTTTATTTTTTTTTACTTTTTCTGTTTCTATCTACATGTGTGTTTATCGCGTATGCATGCAAGGGTGGTCACGTCTCATATTCGTAGTCATTATCCGGATTAGAGTTTAAGATTAATAAACTTCCATCTTCCTTGTTTAAATCGAAGGAAACCTGTCTGATTTCTTTGCCTTACAATTGGAGCAGTGAACAAGGATTCACTGAGGGGGAGCAAAAAACACAGTGTTTCTAAAATTAAACCCTGTTATGGTTAAACCAGGCAAAGGCTGAGAGGGAACCGCTAGACCACTTCTCACCTGGTCACAACAATAGTCAGGGTAGACACAGTTCTAAGCAGCCGACAGTGAGTCCAAAAGGCTGTGTTACCTGCCTGGTGCCAGGGTTCGGGACATCTGCTTGGGGCTGGAGGGGAACCAAGAGTGGGAGGGGGGGGGGATCTTGTTGTCTTGGTCCACGCAAGTACCAATGACATAGAAAGGTCTGGGAAAGAGGTTTTGCATTGAGAGTTTGAGCAGCTAGGGGCTAAATTAAAAAAATCAAAACCACAAAGGTAATAATCTCTGCATTACTACCTGAGCCATGAGCAAAATGACGTCAGGTAAATAAGATTGGAGCATTAAATGCATGGCTGAAATACTGGTGTGGGAGCAATGGGTTTTGATTCATGGGGCACTGGCATCAGTATTGGGGAAAGTGGGAGCTGTACCGTTGGGACGATCTTCACTTGTATTGTGCTGGGACCAGTGTTCTGGTGAGTTCTATAACTAGGGCAATAGAGAGGGCTTTAAACTAAATAGTGAGGGGGGAGGGATCAAGTGAGGGCAGATGTGGTAAATTAAAGGGAAAGGACAAGGCAATAGTGCAGTTTAGCAACATGAGTAATGATAACCACAGTGTGGCAGGAAGGGACTGAGAGTACAAACTTAACAGTGCACCAGCAGATAAGGCCAGAATTTGCAAAAATGGCAAAAGGATAGAACTGAAGGCTCTGTAGGTAAATGCATGCAGCATTTGTAACAAAATGGATGATTGTCAGCACAAACAGAAATAAATAAGTATGACCTGATAGCCATTACAGAGACATGGTTGAAAGGTGACCAAGGCTGGGACCTGATTATTCAAGGATATTTGACATTTAAGAAGAACAGGAAGCTAGGAAAAGGTGATGGGGCAGCTCTGTTAATTAAGGGTGACATTAGTAGAGTAGTGACAGATGACCTTAATTCAAAAGATCAAGATGTAGAATCAGTTTGGGTAGAGATAAGGAGTAGCAAAAGAAATAAGTCACGTGGGAGTCATTTATAGGCTCCCTAACAGTAGCTACACTGTAGGACAGATTATACAGGAAGAAATAATGGTAGCTTGTAAGAAAGGTACTGCAATAATCATGGGTGATTTTAATCTACATATAGATTGGACAAATCAGATTGGCAAAGGTAGCCTGGAAGATGAGTTCATAGAGTGTATTTGGGACAATTTCTCAGAGCAGTACATTCAAGTGCCAATCAGGGAGTTGGCCATTCTAGACCTGGTAATGTGCAATGAGGCAGGATTAATTAATGATCTCATAGGAAAGGAGCCCCTAGACAACAGTGATTAGAATTTCATATTAAGTTTGAGGGCGAGAAGTGTGGGTCTAAAACTAGTGTTTTAAAATTAAATAAAGGCATTACAAGGGTATGAAGACAGAGTTGACCAATATGAACTGGAAAAATAGGTTAAAAGGTAAGTCAGTAGAAATGCAGTGGCAGACATTTCAGGAGATATTTCATAAACCTCAACAAAGATATATTCCAGTGAGAAAGAAAGACTCTAGGAGAAGGATGCACCAATCATAGCTAACGAAAGAAGTTAAAGATAATATCAAATTGAAAGAAAAAGCATACAATTCTGTGAAGTGGTAGATCAGAAGATTGGACAGATTTTAAAAACCAGCAAAGAATAACATAGAAAAGTAATGAGGGAGAAATTAGAGAATGAGAGAAAGCTAGCTAGAAATATAAAAACAGATGGTAAGAGTTTCTACAAGTACTTAAAAAGGAAAATAGTAATTCAAGTGAGCGGTGGTCCTCCAGAGAGTGTGTCTGGGAATAAATAATCGGTAACAAGGAAATGGCAGAAGCATTAAACAAGTATTTTATCTCGGTCTTCACTGTAGAAGGCACAAGAAAAATCCCAAAGGTACTTGAAAAACAAGAGGTAAAGAAAGGGAAGAACTTAAAACAATCACAATCACCAGGCAAAAGGTACTGGGAAAACTATTCGAGCTAAAGTCTGACAAGTCCCCAGAACCTGATGGCCTGCATCCGAGGGCCTTAAAAGAAGTGCCTGCAGACAGAGTAGATGCATTAATTGTGATCTTCCAAAATTCCCTAGATTCTGGAAAGGTCCTAGCAGATTGGAAAATAGCTAATGCAACACCTATATTCAAGAAAAGAGGGAGACAGAAAGCAGGAAACCATTGGCCAGTTAGCCTGGTGCCTGTCAAAGGGAAAATGCTAGAATCCATTATTAAGGAGGTGAAAGCAGGACATTTATAAAATCATAATACGATCAGGCAGAGCCAATATGGTTTTGTGAAAGGGAAATCATATTTGACTCATTTAGAGTCATAGAGTTATACAGTGCAGAAACAGGCCCTTCGGCTCATCATGTCTTTGCGGGCCATCAAGCACCGATCTATTCTAATCCTATTTCCCGGCACTTGGCCCATAGCCTTGTATGCTATGGCGTTTCAAGTGCTCATCTAAATACTTCTTAAATGTTGTGAGGGTTCCTGCCTCTACCACCCCTTCAGGCAGTGTGTTCCAGATTCAAAACAACCCTCTGGGTGATTTTTTTTCCCCTTAAATCCCTTCTAAACCTCCTACCCCTTACCTTAAATCTATGCCCCCTGGTTATTGACCATCCGCTAAGCGAAAAATGTTTCTTCCTATCTATCCTATCAATGTCCCACATAATTTTGTATATCTCAATCAGGTCCCCCCTCAGCCTTCTCTGCACTAAGGAAAACAACCCTAGCCTATCCAGTCTCTCTTCATAGCTGAAATGCTCCAGCCCAGGCAATATCCTGGTGAATCTCCTCTGCACCCTCTCCAGTGCAATCACATCCTTCCTACAGTGTGGTGCCCAGAACTGTATAAAGTACTCCAGCTGTGGCCTAACTAGCATTTTATACAGCTCCATCATAACCTCCCTGCTCTTTTATTCTATGCCTCGGCTATTAAAGGCAAGCATCCCATATGCCTTCCTAACCACCTTATTTACCTGTGCTGCTGCCTTCAATGATCTATGGACATGTACACCAAGATCCCTCTGATCCTCGGGTCCTACCATCCATTGTATATTCCCTTGCCTTGTTAGTCCTCCCAAAATGCATCACCTCACACTTCTCAGGATTAAATTCCATTTGCCACTGCTCCGCCCATCTTACCAGCTCATCTATATCGTCCTGTAATCTAAGGCTTTCCTCCTCACTATTTATGACACCACCAATTTTCGTGTCATCTGCGAACTTACTGATCATACCTCCTATATTCACGTCTAAATCATTAATGTATACTACAAACAGCAAGGGTCCCAGCACCAGTTCCTGTGGTACACCACTGGTCACAGGCTTCCGCTCGCAACAATAACCCTCAACCATTACCCTCTGCCTCCTGCCACTAAGCCAATTTTGGGTCCAATTTGCCAAATTGCCCTGGATCCTATGGGAATTTACCTTCTTAACTAATCTCCCATGTGGGATCTTATCAAAAGCCTTACTGAACTCCATGTAGACTACATCAACTGCTTTACCCTCATCTACACATCTAGTCACCTCCTCGAAAAATTCAATCAAGTTAGTTAGACACGATCTCCCCCTGACAAAGCCATGCTGACTATCCCTGATTAATCCCTGCCTTTCCAAGTGGAGATTAATCCCGTCCTTCAGAATTTTTTCCAATAGTTTCCCTCCCACTGATGTTAGACTCACTGGCTTGTAATTACCTGGTTTATCCCTGCTACCCTTCTTGAATAATGGTACCACGTCCGCTGTCCTCCCGTCCTTTGGTACCTCTCTTGTGGCCAGAGAGGATTTGAACATTTGTGTCGGAGCCCCTACTATCTCCTCCCTTGCCTCACATAACAGTCTGGGATACATCTCATCTGGGCCTGGGGATTTATCCACTTTTAAGCCCACTAAAACATTTAATACTTGCTCCTTTTCAATGCTAGTTTGTTCAAGCATATCACAATCCCCCTCCCTGATCTCTGCACCTCCATCGTCCTTTTCCATAGTGAATACAGATGAAAAGTAATCATTTAAAACCTCATCTATGTCCCCCGGCTCCACACACAGATTGCCACTTTGGTCCCTAATGGGCCCTACTCTTTCCCTGGTTATCCTCTTGCCCTTAATATACTTATAAAGCGCCTTGGGATTTTCTTTTATCTTGGCCGCCAATGTTTTTTCACGTCCCCTCTTTGGTCTCCTAATTACTTTTTTAAGTACCCCCCCACCTACACTTTCTATACTCCTCTAAGGCCTCTGCTGTTTTCAGGCTCTGAATCTGCCATAAGCCTCCTTTTTTTCCCTTATCCAATTCTCTATATCCCTTGACATCCATGGTTCCCTGGACTTTTTGGTCCTACCCTTCACCTTTACGGGAACATGTAGGCCCTGAACTCTCACTATTTCCTTTTTGAATGACTCCAACTGCTCTGATGTAGACTTTCCTACAAGTAGCTGCACCTAATCCACTTTGGCCAGATCCTGTTTTATCATATTGAAATTGGCCTTCCCCAATTCAGTACTTTTATTTCCGGTCCCTCTTTGTCCTTTTCCATAACTATCTTAAATCTTACAGAGTTATGGTCACTATCCCCGAAATGCTCCCCCACTGACACTTCTACCACTTGTCTGGCTTCATTCAGTAGGATTAGGTCCAGTACTGTCCCTTCTCTTTCTACGTGCTGGCTCAAAAAGCTCTCCTGTATGCACTTTAAGAATTCTGCCCGCTTTAAGCCTTTTGCACTAAGACTATCCCAGTTGATATTGGGGAAGTTGAAATCCCCTCCTATTATTACCCTATTATTTTACACCTCTCTGAGATTTGCCTACATATCTTCTCCTCTATCTCTCCCTGACTGTTTGGATGCCTGTAGTACACTCCCAGCCAAGTGATTGCCCCCTTTTTGTTTTTAAGTTCTACCTATATGGCCTCATTTGGGGAACCTTCTAAGATATTGTCCCTCCTTACTGCAGTAATTGACTCCTTGATCAACATTGCAATGCCACCTCCTCTTTTGCATCCTCCCCTGTCATGCCTGAAGATTCGATACCCTGGAATATTGAGCTGCCAGTCCTGCCCTTCCATCAACTATGTCTCTGTGATAGCAATAAAAGCATATTCCCACGTGTTAATCAATGCCCTCAATTCATCTGCCTTACTAGTAAGACTCCTTGCATTAAAATAGATGCAATCTAGCCTTGCAATTTCCCTTGTGCCTTGACAGGTCGATATTTGCTCTGCCTTCCAGACTGACTCAGTTTCTCTTCTATATTTGACTGTGCATCACCCCCTACTGTACCTCCACTCTATATCCCATCCCCCTGCCAAATTAGTTTAAACCACCACCACCCAACACCCCCCCCCACCACCCCCACCCAACCCCGCAACAGCATTAGCAAACCTCTCAATAAGGATGTTGGTTCCTTTCTGGTTCATGTGCAATCCGTCCAACTTGTACAGGTCCCACCTTCACTAGAAACAGACCTAGCGATCCAGGAAACTGAAGCCCTCCCTCCTGCACCATATTTTCAGCCACACATTTATCTGCTCTATCCTCCTATTCCTCTTCTCACTAGCACGTGGCACCGGGAGTAATCCAGAGATTACAACCTTTGAGGTCCTGCTTTTCAATCTGCTACCTAGCTCCCTAAATTCTTGTTGCAGGACCTCATCCCTCTTTCTACCTATGTCCTTGGTACCAATGTGTACCACGACCTCTGACTGTTCACCCTCCTCTTTCAGAATGTCCTGCAGCCGCTCTGTGACATCCTTGACCCTAACAGCAGGGAGACAACATACCATCCTGGAGTCACGTTTGCGGCCACAGAAACACCTATCTGTACGCCTTGCAATAGAATCCCCTATCACTATAGCTCTCCCCCTCCTTTTCCTCCCCCTCTGTGCAGCTGAGCCCCCCGTGGTGCCACAGTCTTGGCTCTTGCTACATTACCCTGAGAAGCTATCTCCCCCAACAGTATCCAAAGCGGAAAATGTGTTAAATAGGGAGATGGACCCAGGGGACTCCTGCACTATCTGCCTAGTTCTTCCACTCTGCCTGGCGGTCATCCATTCCCTTTCTGCCTGAGGAGTCTTTACCTGCGGTGTGACCACCTCCTTGTACTTGCTATCCATGATGATCTCAGCCTCACGGATGCTCCACAGTGTCTCCAGCTGCCGTTCCAGATCCTACATGCGGATTTCGAGTAGCTGCAGCTGGAGACACTTCCTGCAGACGTGTTTGCCCTGTACACTGGAAGTGTCGCTGACTTCCCACATTGTACAGGAGGTGCACTCCACGTTGCCGAGCTGCCCTGCCATAATTTATCCTTAATTTAATCCCTTAAATTAGCCAAAAATTAGATTATTTACACTAAGGACCTTGATTCCCTAAAAAAAGCACTACCTACTATATTAAAAAAAAACTATAGACCTTTCTCTTTACTTTGGCTACTTATCCAGTTATTTAGAGTTATTCCCTCACAGCAGTTACTCACCAACCAATCACCCTGTAGCTTTCCTCTGATGTCACTGTTGACTTTTTTTTCCTTCTTTTTTCAAACCTCCAGCGCCCCTGGACTGCTCTCCGCTCCCGGAAGGTAAGTGAAGGCCCCGAGCCTCGTGCTGAATTTATCTGCTCCCTGTTCTAGGTGCTCCCACACAGGTTCGACTGCTCTCCGCTCCCAGAAGGTAAGTGAAAGCCCCAAGCCTCGTGCTGAATTTATTGGCTCCCGGTTCCAGGCATCCCCACACAGGTCCAACTGCTCTCCACTCCCAGAAGATAAATTTGTTAGAGTTCTCTGAGGAAGTAACAAGCAATGTGGATAACGAGGAACCTGTAGATGTGGTGTACTTGGATTTCCAAAAGGCATTCGATAAGGTGCCACATCAAAGGTTACTGCACAAAGTAAGAGCTCATGGTGTTGGGGGTAACATATTAGCATGAATAGAGGATTGGTTATCTAAGAGGAAGCAGAGCGTGGGATACATGGGTCATTTTCAGGTTGACAGGATGTGACTAGTGGAGTGCCACAGGGATCAGTGCTGGGGCATCAACTATTTACAATCCATATCAATGACTTGGATGAATGGACAGAATATATAGTAGCTAAAGTTGCAGATCACACAAAGATAGGTAGGAAGGTAAGTTGTCAAGAGGACATAAAGAGTCTACAAAGGGTTAGAGATAGGTTAAGTGAGTGGGCAAAAATTTGGCAGATTGAGTATAATGTAAGAAAATGTGAACTTGTTCGCTTTGGCAGGATGAATAGAAAAGCACAATATTATTTAAATGGAGAGAGACTGCAGAACTCTGCGGTACAGAGGGATCTGGGTGCCCTGGTACATGAATCACAAAAAGTTAGTATGGAATGTTGCCATTCATTGCGAGGAGAATAGAATATAAAAGTAGGTAAGTTTTCCTACAGCTGTACAGGGCTTTGGTGAGACCAAATCTGGACTTCTGTGTCAGTTTGGTCTCCTTACTTAAGAAAGGATATCATTGCATTAGAAACAGTTCAGAGAAGATGCATGTGACTGATTCCTGGGATGAAGGGGTTACTTTATGACAGGTTGGGCCTATACTTATTGAAGTTTAGAAGAATAAGAGGCAATCTTATTGAAACATATACAATCCTGAGGGGTCTTGGCAAAGCAGATGCTGGATGGATGTTTCCACTTATGGGCAAGACTAGAAATAGTGCACACAGTTTAAAAATAAGGGGTCTTCCATTTAAGATGGAGATCAGGAGAATGTTTTTTCTGAGGCTCGTTAGTCTGTGGAATTTGCTTCCTCAGAAGCTTGGTCATTGAATATATTCAAGGCTGAGTTTGATAGATTCTTGTTAGACAAGGGAGTCAAGTCTTATGTGGGGCAGACAGGAAAGTGGATTCAAGGCCACATTCAGATCAGCCATGATCTTATCAAATAGTGGAGCATGTTCGAGGGGCCGAATGGCCTACTCCTGCTCCTAATTTGTATGTTTGTACAGATGTATGTATCATCTCTATCACTCCTACCCCATACCCCAAAGTAAAATATTGGATCTTTACTGAAAGTCACCATCACCATTTTGTAATGGGTTTCTCAACTGGATGAATGTGTTTCAGTTTGTAGATTACATAATACTTCCCTGCACCCATTAACTTTAGAAGAAATGTATCCAAAGGGTTTTGAAACTTATGTTATTTCCAGATTTATAGTCATATGTTGATCTCCTGGTAATTGTTAATCGCTTCACCATTCTGTGTACCTCATAATTTCAACCCTTATTCTGTTTCTGCATCTAAATCTTGAAATCCAAGCACTGTAATAACCACAAGATCAACTACCTGCATTTGCATAGCATTTTAATACAATAAAAAAGGGCAGACAAAAAGTAGGAGTCATAAAGATGTCTAAAGTACTGATGATTTAAATCAATTCAAAGCCAGCTGGCAGTCTTGTCATCTTGATGTATTGTTCTTGCTCCCAAGTCTCTACAGTAGAGCTGAGTATCGATTGTTGAAGTTTTAAGATGTTTTGAAACAAGATCGTTTGTCTTTTTCCTTCTCTTACATTGTTCCCAATTTTATATCCAATATTTTCCACCCAGGTTATATTTGTTGACATAGAGACAATGAGGTCAGTCTTAGTCCTACCAAACCAGCAGAAACTGGGCAGTGAAAAGCAGAATGCTCAAATTTTTGATTTTTAACAGGGGCCAGCTGCTTTCCTGCTGGTAGAAACGGGCCTGTAACTGATCTGAAGACAGTAAAGAACCTGCAAGTGAGTCTTAAACTTTCCTTTGTGGAGCCAAGAGGAAAAGGAGTGCTCTACCAAAACGTTACAGCCTCGCCTGCTCTAAACTTCCCCTCGCGCCCCTCCCTTCCTTCTCGCAAGACTCTCCCTAAACCCCCTCCCTGCAACTTACCTGAAGGATGGTGGATGGCCCTTGGCTGCTCAATCTTCAGCCACTAGCAGCAACTTTGTACGGATTGAGGATTGCATGATTACAGGACAGGAAACATGGGGTTAAGAATTAACAGGTCATTTTCGGAATGGTAGGATCTAACTAGTGGAGTGTTGAAAAGATCAGTGCTTGGGCCTCAGCTATTTACTATTTATATCAGTGACTTTAATGAGGGGACCATTGTTTGCTGACGATACAAAGCTAGGTGGGAAAGTAAGCTGTGAGGATGAAGTAGAGAGACTGCAAAGGCTTATAGGCCAGTTAACTGATTGGATGCGAAGGTGGCAGATGGAGTGTATTGTGGGAAAATGTTAAATTATCCACCTTGGTAGGAAGAATGGAAAAACAGAACATTTTTATAAAGTGAGATGCTGGTAAATATTGGTATTCAGAGGGCTTTGGGTGTTCTTGTACACAGAATTACATAATTACAGAATTGATATAGCACAGGAGGCCATTTTTCCCATCATATCTGTACTGGCTCTCCGAGTGAGCAACTCACTTAGTGCCATTCCCCCACCTCATAGCCCTGTACATTCTTCCTTTTCAGCTAACTATCTTGGGGGGAGGCAGGAGGGAATGGGTGGTGTAAAATAGAGTCGGAGGCTCAAGGGGCCCTTCCCGACCTGCTCCCGCCTCGCCCGCCATTTTACGAAGGGCTGCGGTGGCGCAAAATGGCCTGCCCACCCCAGGCCAACCAAGGCCCTTGAAGTGGCCAGTTAAGGGCCACTTAAGGGCCTCTGCCCGCCGCCAGGCAGATTTTACCCTTGGTTGGTGGGCGGCCCAGGCCTGAGAAAAGCCGCCTGTTAAAAGTGCCCGACGGAGGGCTTCCCCTGATGCCCCAACCACCCCCAATGCCCAAAATGCCCCCTGTCCCCCTAGTCAACCACCCTTGCCGTGTCAGGGCTCGACCAATTGCCCCCGGCAAGGCCCCAAAAACATATCCGTTCTCCGCGGCTCCCTGACATCTTCCGTCTTCAGCTGGGTTGCAGTCCAGCAGTGGTCACTGCTCCCAGTGGCGCTGCTGGGACAGAGAGCTGCCGGCCCTCTGATTAGATGGCAACTCCATCAGACGGGACTTCCTGCCTCAATGAGGTGGAAGTCCTGCCTCAGACCAATTAAGGGCCTGTGAACCGCAAAATACGGTCTGGATCCCCAGGCCAGGGGGAAGTAGGAATTCCACCGACTTATCGGTCGGTGGACGGCTCCCATCCGCCAAGGATAAAATTCCGGCTCTACTCTCAGCCTTGTCGTCTCCATGGTAAACAGTCCCAACTTTTCCAGTCTATCCTTATAAACATAGGTCCTCATCCCTGGTACCATTCTCGAGTATCTTTTCTGCACTCTCAACAATGCCTTCGCATCTTTCCTGAAATGTGGTGCCCAGAACTGGACGCAATACTCCAGCTGAGGCTGAACCAGTGTATTATATAAGTTCAACTTAATCTCGTTGCTCTTGTACTCTATGTCCCTATTAATAAAGCCCAGGATACTGTATGCTTTATTAACCGTTCTCTCAACCTGTCCTGCCACCTGCACTGACCTATGAACATATACACCCAGCTCCCTCTGTTCCTGCACATCCTTTAAAGTTGTACCCATTATTTTATATTTTTCTCTATGTTCTTCCTACCAAAATGAATCACTTCATCTGCCACTCATCTGCCCATTCCACCAACTTGTCTATGTCCTTTTGAAGATCTACACTATCCTCCTCACAGTTCACAATATTTTCAAGTTTCGTATCATCCGCAAATTTTGAAATTGTGCCCTGTATACCAATGTCTCGGTCATTAATATATTTCAGGAAGAGCAAGGGTTCCAACACTGACCCCTGGGGAACTCTACTACAAGCCTTCTTCCAGCTTGAAAAACATCCACTCTTTATTTCCTGTCACTCAACCAATTTCATATGCACAAATCAGAGAAAGTTAACAGCAGGTACAGTAAGCAATTAGGAAGACAAATGATATATTAGTCTTTTTTGCAAGTGGGCTAGAGGATAAGAATAAGGAAGTTTTGATGCAATTTTATCGGACTTTAGCAAGACCACACCTGGAGTGTTGTGTATATTTTTTTGGTCTCTGTATCAAAGGAAGGATATACTAGCCGGGGGTGGGGGGGGTGGGGGGCGGGGGGGGGTGGGGGGCGTGCATCAAAGGCTCATTAAATTGATTCCTAGAATGGGGGGGGTTGTCTCATGAGGAGAGATTAAATAGAATGGTCTTATATTCTCTGGAGTTTCCAAGATTGAAAGGTGATCTCTTTGAAAGATCTAAAATTCTTAAAGGCCTTGACAGAATAGACGCTAAGAAGTTGTTTTCCATTGCTGGAGAGTCTAGAACTAGGGGTCATAGTCTCAAAATGAGGAGCCATCCATTTAGGAATGAGATGAGGAAAAATGTCTTTATTCAGAGGGGAGTGGAATTTTGGAATTTCCAACCCCTGAGGGCTGAGCATGCTCAGTCATTGAGTCTATTCAGAGTTGAGATTTATTGATTGTTGAACTCTAAGGGAATGAAAGGATATGGGGATTGTGAGAGAAAGTGGAGTTGATGTAGAATTTCGGCCATGAGCTTGTTGAATGGCAGATCAGGCTCAAAGGGCTATATGGCCTACTTCTGCTCCTGTTTCTTATGTTACAATGTATGCCATTCATGAGTCTCCCAGGTGCGAAGAAAAAGGCCTGACAGTCAAAATAATGGTGGATTCTTGCTGCTTCTGGGGCCAAAGGGTAATCAACTGCCTGAATGGAATCCCGCTCTGAGTTAAAATCCATCACTGTATGTTGACGAAAAATTCTCTATTCTTCTCCCATCAATTTTTGCTCATCCAGTCACAACGAGTTAACTTATTGTTGTTGTTTCTTGTAAGCCAATTTTCTTGGGAAAACGTCATTTTAATCTCCACACAGTTCTTCAACCCTCCCCCCACACACCCCACCACCACCCCCCACTACCACCACCCTCCTCCTTGGGCCAAACAGCATGTGGTATTTCTCTAGTTTTACATCCTTATTTATGATCAACTTTATGTCATAGGTTTCAAAGTAGTCGTCCTGTATTCTTCACAGATATCTGTAACTATTCTTAGGCATGAACACAATGGGGTTAAATTGGCCTTGGTTGATATTGCAAAGTCAATGGAAAAGAAAATTAGGGGGTAGGTGTGATTGTAAACCATTGCCCACGAAGCGCTATTGCCCAAGATGAATTTCACCCATTTTGTGTTCACAAAATCTAAAAGTTTAATAGTCTGTTGCTAATTGTTCTTAAAACCTTGACTTCTCATTACACATGCAGTTATATGCTAAAGATGTAACTGCCTACAACAGCTTGATAGCCAGTAGCAAAGACCAGGGGGAGGTGAAACTCATCTTGCGCAGAAATGCCAAATGAGCAGTAGACGATTGGGCGGAATGTAGAATGGACTGCTGATTCACTATTGCCTGTTATGCACAATGGCCCAATACAAATTTCATTCCCTGTGACTCACACATAAAGTACACATCTCAGATTTTAGGAGCGGTTGACATTTTAGTTCAGCCATCCCCAAAATGGAGATGAAATGGAGAAAATCACAAATGCTCACAAGCTGAAGCAAACATAGAAAACACTCAAAATGCACACCAGTGTCTCTACAGGTTCTGACTCTTTCAGACTGATCCAAGTTGTTCCAGTCGCTCTGTGTATATTATACTAAATGTTTGTATTTGAAGACTGTTAATTTTTGAGAAAAAAATAAACAGTAGGAGAATAAATCAAGTAATGTAAAACATCCCTCCTTCTGCCTATGGAATGCCATGAGTTATGGAGAAGTTAAGTTAAAAGTAGCCAATATAAACTTAGTAAATATAATCAGATGGGGAAAATTATTAAAGATGCAATTGGCCTGTGGCAATGTCCAGATTCACACACCATCTGAGTTTACTTTTTGTTAACTTCAATAGAAAAGGATGTAGTGTAATACAAGCTGCTGATTCTCTATTACTCGATTTGTGCTAATGCCGAAGACCAGTTTCACCTTCATTAGGTTTGTGGATCGAGGTTGGCAACATATGAATATATAAAACAAAGTATAACAACGGTAACTGTATCACTCCTGGGAATTAATATATACTGTATGAATAAAGTAGTTGGTGCAAAAATTGATGGTTGAGTTAGAGATGAATGAAAATAATGGGCTGAAAGGTTTATGCATTTTATCCATTTTCAGCTATTACTTGAGCATTAAACTGGAAGTAAACAAAATGTTACTTTATCCAGCTCAATCCATCAATGACTTACCTGATACCTTTCTACCTACAGAGGTACATCAAGTTTTGGCAAAGCTTTCACCACAGAGTACACGCAGAATGTGATGAGTTAGTGCTCTGGCAAAGAATGATACACTGGGTTAGTTGCTGTTTAGGCTGAAGTGTGTGGCAAAGAAGGCAAAAGGAAGTTTTCTTTAAAATGGTACAATTTCTTGTTGCTGTATCGAAGTAGTTTTTTGCTCTGAACACTGAAGCATGAATAATCGCCTGGGGGAGCGTAAAAAGGAAAATCTGTTAGGCTGGATCCCACACCCATTACTGAAATCAACAGAATGAAAATCCGGCACATTCTGTGTGATTCTCCTTGCCAGATTTTCCTTTGTATACTGCGGGCAGACAATGTTTAACACCTCGGCAGGAATGATGAAAATTCAGTATTTACATTTCATTTTGTTTTGAAAAGGAAGATGTGTGTGTTTCTTAACCCCTGAGCATATGGCCAATTTGAATAACCAGCAGCACGCTTCTCGTGGGTTTAAATAAAGTCACATGTTCACCCCGAAAGTCTAATGCTACGTCACACACTCACCAGTCTCACACATACACTCGAGAAAGTAAGCTGTTAAAAGGATAGTGCACTTTTACAAATTACGAAGGAATAGTTTATAAGTCATATGATTTGGCTCATCTTGGGGAAATGGCATGCATTGCGGGCCTGGATAAGAAGGCTTTTTCACTCCTAAAGCGTGGTTGGTAAGGTGGATTTGACAGCTGGAGCCGTATATCGAAGTCGTTGCAGACTCGAAGAGGTGGATTTTCAGCAGGTCACAAAGTTAGTTGCTTTTAGACTTTTTGGAAGTTGGTTTTCTATACAGGTGGACTTGAAAAGGAACTGATTCGGAGACTCTAAGATGTTACAGCCTCCAGTTCTTTTAAGGCACAATGGTATTGCCTCGTCTGCTTGCTGCTTTTTCTACAGTCTGTATTTTAAAGATTTTTAAGAGGAGACCAACATGGTTACACCACCACGTGACTTCGCACAGTTCCTTTTCCAAATATGGTGGGGGCCCATCAACACCTCTTTTGTTATCTCTTGCCCCACCCCTGCTTTACTTGCTTAAAACCTTTCACATTTCTAATATTTGCCAGTTCTGATGAAGGGTCACTGACCTGAAACGTTAACTCTGCTTCTCTCTCCACAGATGCTGCCAGACCTGCTGAGTATTTCCAGGTTTCTTGTTTTTATTTCAGATTTCCAACATCTGCAGTATTTTGCTTTTATTATTATTATGGTGGGGATCTAGGTTGATTAGCCTCCTCCTGTTTATTGTTCTAACACATTCATCCTGAGGAGGGTGAAGACAATCACCTTCTTTGTTTCAGGACAGAACCATTCAATTCAGGAATGTCTCCCTATGATTTCAGGACGGGCATTGATGACACCTCTTAATTTGGCAGGTACTCTTTGGTCTTTTCAGACAATAAGTCAGTTCTTGAATACACAGCTGAAAGTCAGCTGACCTTCAGCATCCATCTTTGCAGCCCATGTCCACTTTCAATGTCCATTGTGGTTCATTTAAAAACATGAAAAATTCCGTTCCAGAAGACTATGCTGAAGATAGTCCATGTTTAAAGTAATGAATAGGACATGCCTGTAATGGGTATGGCACTTAGTCTACACTAAGTAAAATATTGGGCTAAAAATTGAATAAGGCCTGCTAGAGAGAATTGGATCGCAATGTGCAATTACCCATGCAAGATGGAAGTGCAAAACACAAACTTTGCACTGCCTGCTCATCTACATGAAGTTGACAGGCAGCCCAGTACTAAAGGTGCTGCTGAGTGGCTGCATGCTCAGCAGGAGGCCCAAGGTCATGTGAGGCTAGCAATAATTAAAGCTAGCCTGCACTTCTTCCACCCAGACTGCTGCCTTTAAGGAAGAGGTGAATTCTAGTTGCAGCAGGTGCTTGAAGTAGCTGGGAAAGACTTTCTGAGCAGGAGAAAATTGGTGTAGTGGAGCAGCAGGCCAGAGAGGGGGCTCCCAGGTTCTCCAATGCAGAGCCGGAGGCATTAGTGCTGGAGGTGAAACAGAGGAGGAATGCCATCTTTCCATAGGGGGGCAGGAGGCCCTCTAGATATGCACTTAGAAGGAAATAGGATCAGATAACAATGGAGGTCAATGCCAGGTTTCTGGCCCTGAGAATCTGGGTGCAGCACTGGAAAAAAGTTCAATGACCTCACATGAGTGGCCAAGGTCAATGAATCCATCTTCAAATGCCATGTCCTACTAACCACACCACCAACCTCACACACTGCTCAATGCACCACACCCCAACACCCAACCAGTCTAGCAACAGGAATCATGTTTAAAGTTCATATGCTGCATCTCACCCTTACCCCACTTACCAATGGTGCGAGACGCACAGCCACATCTCACAGCTTCCACATACTTCCAGCTATTCAGCTATGACAGGCAGATCACCCAGACACATTGCAAAACACTCACTGACACTCTTCACTCTCTCTTGCAGGACAAGGTGGCTTATAACAGGAGGGAGCAGCAAACATCCAGTGGGGGGCAGGCTCATGTCCTCACCCATTTTGGAGGAGAGAGTGCACACATTATTGGTGCGGCTGTCACTGAGGCCATTGCAATGATCATCTCCAACAAGACAGCGTCTAGCCATCTCTCCTGACGTTCAATGGCATTACCATCGCTGAATCCCCCATTATCAACATCCTGGGGGTTACCATTGACCAGAAACTGAACTGGACCAGCCACATAAATATTGTGGCTACAAGAGCAGAAGCTGGAAATTCTGCAGCAAGTAACTCACCTCCTGTCTCCCCGATCTATAAGGCACAAGTCAGGAGTGTGATGGAATACTCTTTCTTCACTTTCCTGGATGAGTACAGCTCCAACAACATTCAAGAAGCTCGACACCATCCAGGATAAAGCAGCCCGCTTGACTGGCACCCCATCCACCACCCTCAACATTCACTCCCTCCACCACCGACACACAGTGGCAGCAGTGTGTCCCATCTACAAAATACATTGCAACAACTCATCAAGGCTCTTTTGACAGCACCTTCCAAACCCGTGACCTCTACCACCTAGAAGGACAAGGGCAGAAAATGCATGGGAACACCACCACCTGCAAGTTTCACTCCAAGTCACACACCATCCTGCCTTGGAACTATATCGCCATTCCTTCACTGTCGCTGGGTCAAAATCCTGGAACTCTCTTCCTAACAGCACTGTGGGTGTACCTACACCCCAAAGACTGCAGCGGTTCAAGAAGACAGCTCACCACCACCTTCTCAAGCGCAATTAAGGACAGGCAATAAATGCTGGCCTAGCCAGTGATGCCCACATCCCACGAATGAATAAAAAAAAAAAAATCATCCCTTCATATATTTATGTTTTCAGAGACTCAAGACCTGTTGCCAGGACAGCCAGTGGTGCCTGAAGCAGAAGATCAAGAAGAGCCCACTTCTGAGGAATGAACACCGTCCTTAATCTCACACTCATAGAGTCATAAAGTCATAGAGTCGTACAGCATAGAAACAGGCCCTTCAGCCCACCGCGTCCATGCTGATCATAATGCAGCACCAACTCAGATGCTGGTGCTGCATATGCTTCAGAGGATAGCATAGAGGCAAGATCGGCACATGGTGGGCTGGATTTTGTCCTGGAGGTGGGGCTTCCAGCGCCGGGGCGAGATGGTGGGGAAAACCCTCCTCTGCCTTTTCGTGACCCACTCCACTCCCCCCACCCCCCACCCACACCCCTACTCTGCAGTTGCAAAAGAAAGTCAAAAGCATCTCACATGCCACCTCCATGGTAATCCCTTTAAATGGCATTAGTGGGGGCTAGGGGTATTCGATCACGCAGCTGGACACATGTTCAGCTGTGCGTGTTTAAGAAAGGGCGTTAACAGGAACTGCGAGGTCAAAATGGCAGATCATGCTCCAAATTATGATATGGACTGACATCAGGATCTACCCACTCTGCATGCTTCCGGCACACAAAAGGACACCCATGCTGTTGCCCATCAAAAGATGGTGATTGGTGCAGGCCACACCTGAAGTTGTCAGGAACAGAAACCCCCCCATGATTTTTTTCCTCTCCCAGCTCCGGTAGTGCCAAAACTAGCAGCACTACTGAGCCGAATTTTGTAAACTTTGTGCTTTGTTTGTAATATTTCTAGGAAAGCAGAGGCCTTGAGTTTCCTCAGGGTTTCCATTGGGTGCCGGGGACCCAAGGATTCAGACTTCAGAGCAGCATATGTACATACTGTAAGGAGGATAGCGGAAAAGTAAAAGCTCCCATGAAATCTTTATAAAACCAATGGCCTTAGCAATGTCAGACTACCACCTAGTGGCTCAGGAGAAGAGGTCAAATTTTCACAGTTTTAATGGATTCAAAGTGCTTATTTCTATTTTAACTGAAGAATACTTTTCCTGAGGTCTTTCCCAGAGATGTTTAGACCACACTTCAGTTTTGTTTCTGATAATAGTCAAGCAAAGGCACAACTGTGAGCTGAGATTGGCGGCAGACAACCAGGTAATTCTGTAATCTGGAGCAATGGGAAAAGGGGGACATAATTAATGCCAAAAAATTTAGGGGTGAGAACACGTTCCCTGTCAACCCACTCAGATGTTGGAACCATGGAGTTACATATTACTTACTAACCGATTTTCTTTTTAAATAAATGGCCGTATTAAGTAATAACCAGCTATGGTTTATCATACTTTGACAATGCTAACATTACCTAATCAATATGTCCCAGAACTGACAACTTCACAACTATCTGTTTCATAATCATATGCCATTGGAATCAATATTAAAGCAATTTATTTGATTATTAAGTCAAAAGCAATTCAAGAATGATGTCCATAATAAGACGTTGAAAACTGTGAGATGTCCCGACAGCAAAGACAAGGCAAATCTTGAAAGCACACACTCACTTTCAGCATGTTTCCCATGCTCCTTCCTCCATCTACAATAAATGATACCTCTAATCTCAGTGCTTGAGTGCAACACATCATAGATTGTTTTATCTATTAACCAAGTATCATGATATGTGATGGCCATCATGCTGAATGCCCAAACATTAGTTGTGATATGACAGTATGTGTTTTGTACTGTTTTTGGTTTTTCCAGAGCCACTGTGAAACCATGCTTTAAAACCAAAGGAATTAGCTTTGGTTAAATATCTTTAGTGACTAAAGAAACGGGCAGGAAAGAGCTATGGTTCAGTACATTGTCTGACTCAGACAACACCATGAGTTATTCCGATTAAATCATAACGTTTCTCAGGATCAATTGAAAAATTGTTAATATTTGACTTTGATGGATGACACCGACCATTTTTGTTATGCAGACCATTACAAACATTATAAAAATTAGTTAAGTTGATCAGTTCAGTGAGAATCACATTATAAGTAAAGTAAACTGATCTCAATCCTCTATTCTACACTCCATGAATGATTTATTAAACTATTTCAATTGTCCTTGGCGATTAACCTTGTAGGATTGGTCACATAACTCATGTCACACCATAAACTAAGGAGATTAGTGAAGAAAAACAATATTAGCATATAATTACCATCCTATAACACATTTTTTGGGTGAAGAGTTATCTCCTTATGATCCTACAAAGGTAGGTAGCACACTTTGGGAAAGTATTTGGCTACACTTATTCTTGGACCATTCTAGAAAATACCAAGAACTTTGACCAAAAACAAAAACATTTTAAATGTAAAAATTCCTGGCAATGTGTGCATTACAGTGTCTAAAATAAGATATCAGTGATTGACTCAGAAATTGGTAACACACCATCTGAGCAAGTTGGAAGTCATTCCCATGATGTCTGTTATTCTATATATAGCAATCTTGCTATTCACATAAGAACTGTGCCTGTACTCTCATCTAACTGCACATGAAAGCAGCTGTGATTTTCCTGAAACTGTATATACATTCTGGAGAGCATTTTTAGCAATTTTGTAAGGATATCTTCAAAGGCTACGTTACAGCTGTAAGGACAGGGAATTCCCAAACCCACCACTGAAATGCATCAGTGACACTTCTGGGCCGACAGCCAACCCTGAGATTTAAACAAAACTTCAGTGTATTCAAAAGCAGAATATTTATATGCAAGCATTTTTATCTTTTTCAGCAAAGCAAGAGAAATGTCTTGGCATTTTCCTAAAGATTATGAATCAAAAATACAAAGAGGTGCTCTACATGACAAATAGTTTGTAATCTTCACCGAACATCTAAAATAAAGCCAGTCTCCAGTCTAAAGTCATTAAAACAGTCCATATTTATTTTATTATACACTAGCAGATCTCCGAAAGTATAACTCACACTAAGTCAGAGGGTACATTTCAGTGTGATGTCTGAAGCGTGACAGGAAGTAAGTTTGATATTTCATGAAATTTTTATTATATGCAGGATTTTTAATGTTTGCACATTGAAGGTACGAGCATATGATCACTCTCTTAATTGGCTCTGCTGCCTTTATGTTGCTGTATCTCTCTCTGTTTCTCTTCGTCTGCTTCTCTACTTCTTTTTCTTCTGATTCGCACCCCTTACCTATTATTTTTGCATCTATCTTTTTTCCTTTTTTCCAGGCGTGATGTGTTAGATTGTAGATAATGCTTAGGGGAAAGGAACCACCAACAACTGACTTTGGGAGTAGGGTTGTGTGGAAAATATGACCCTCAGTAACTATCCCCTCCCCAATCACTCATGATTCCCCCCCTCTCTCCTATTTCATTCATTACACATTAATCTTCTCACTACCACTCCCCCTGCTCAATCTCATCAAACTACCCCTCAATCTCATCACTGGTGCTACCTGTTCCCATTTGAGCTACTTGTTTAATTCCTGTATATCCACTCACCTCACTGTTAAACCTTTACCTACATATCCTACTCCCACTCACTGGCCTCAAGATCATTTGGTGAGACAGCAGAGCCTCTCTCACTTTTAGCATGTCCCTTCCTTCACCTACATCTCCCTTCCCATCTGCTTTCCTCTGGGGTTTTGCTTGTTTTCAAAATTAAACTTGTTTTTAATAAAGAAATCAAAGGAGAATAAGAAAGAAACTTTCTGCCTTTATTTGTATTCTGTCTTTCTGTCTCAGAGGTGTTATAAACTAGAACCTCTATCTCACAGGTTTAAGTAGTTAGCATTAACCCTTTCTAACTGTTAACAAAATATATGTGGAGATAATTAGTTGGCTTCAAAATTCAAACAGGTATTTTCTTTAAATTGAATTAATATTAAATGAAGAAAAACTCTCCCTCTTCCACTTCCTCTCACTTTCACCACAAGTTCTTTTGCTCCTCTCTTTCTCTGACCCCATTCTTTCTTACTCTCCATTGGCTTAATATACTTCATAAAGTCTACAGAATATAAAACTGAATCTATAACTTGCAATCAGAACATGGCTACGTTTCTCTTTCTCAAACTCATATACACTCAACCTCTCTGTGTGCTTTACATAAGCACTCAATGTAAATTTTGCCTCAAAAAAGATTTTGCAATTTGACCTATTGTTCAGCTTGGAAATCAAGTATACAGCACATACTTAGACTGCACATTACAAATTTTGCTCATAAAGTCAGAGTTCTGTACAAAAATATTGGACTAGAAATTCATTATGATTCATTTTCTGCTGCATAACTGCTCGTGCACATGTAACATGTGCCTGAACCAAGAGGCTCAAGATTTACTAAAGGGCATCGTGCCTTCGTGTAATTTTAGTAGTAAATTACCAGTTTCTGTTGTGTTGTCCAGACGTAGCTCACTTAATTGCTGGGATCCAGTTTGAGCTGGCAGAGGACCTCAGTTAAGTCCTGGGGTGGGGTCAAGGATAACAGTAGGGAGACTTAGCATAGGCCTGGGGGGATGGGATGGGTGCCACAGAGTGGAGCCGAAAGAAGAATTCCTGCTCCTTCTGGCTTCACATAAAGGTAAATATTTTTTAAAAAGTAAACTATTGTTTATGGCCTCCTGTGGTCCCTTTAGTACTGCTGGTTAGGTGGCAGCAGATCAGATAATGCTGAGCGATGCAGGCCTGCACCATTCTGTGCTGTTCAATTTCCTGGAGGGGCCTGGAAACAGGTGTTAGGCCTCTCATTTACATATTGAAGGGCACATAATATGACGCCACCCACATCCCAGTCACAGATTGGATGCGGGGTGTTGTACCCCAAAATACTCCCCATCCCCATTTTATACCTAGAAAATAGGACAAAATGAGAACCAGTTTCTCCTTCACCAATTCCAAGACCAGTTTTTTGAGACTGGTCTTAGCCTTTAAATAAAACATTGATGACCATCACTTCCTGCAAACTTCTTGCACCCTTTCACTACCCTTTCCCTCTGTTGTGACCGAGGTGGGAGGAGTGCACTGTCTTTTCTAGTTCCACTTCTCCATAGGTCACAACATGTAGTTAAATGTTTACCTGGTTACCAATCCAGCCAATCATATACTCCATTTTTATTCCATAATAAAATACACCAACCAGGTTTCTTTAATGAACAACAACATTTATTATAAACAAGACAACCAGTAACAAAGAAAAACATTAACACACTGATTAAAATATAAAAGTTTCCTTTTTAAAGATCCCCAATTGCACTCACACGCAGTGGAAAATGACAGAAATTCACTCTGTAGACGTCTGTTATAAAAGAAGACAAAAAAAAACTATTTTGACCAAATACTTGCGATTTCTTGACGAAAAAAGAAAGAAGATATGGAAGGAAGTCAGTTGTGCCTTTTTTGGTCTGGTGTCTGGGTAAATAGAGATGGGTCACTGGGATCATTTCAGAAGCAGTCCTTTCTGGAGATATTGTGAATTATTCTAGTAGGCTTCCTAGGAGAAATGTGGCATCAGAGTTTTCCAACAGCACACACTTGAATCGCAGGATTTTTTTCAGCTTCTCAGGAGTTATGCAACACCAGGTATTTTAACTCTCCCACACTGGATCTCAGCAGGATTTCTTCAGAGAGCTAGTGAAGGAGGTGAGCTGGATGGTTTCTTTCTCCTTGGCAGGAAAACACCAACTGTCTTCAAACAGTTCACACCACATCTAAAACTGAAAACAATTTTTCAGAGTCAACCTCCTGACCTCCATAAACCTTGACATGTGGCTTCTCTGTAACCATTTTTCCCCAAGTCACCAAAGGTTCTGCTGTTTTCTGAGCCCAAATCACAGGTGGTCTCCAGCACAGGTGGCTTTCAAACAACATCCTGTCCTGTCAGTGAAATTGGTAAAAAAAAAACACATCCATGGAATCTTTTCTGTTTTAACACAGGTCCTCAAAAAAAATAAAATATTTTTAAAAATGGAAACACTTTCAAAACACCTCTGAGCAAGGAGGGTGTACAGCCACAGATCATGATTTATATCGGTACCAATGGCATAGGTGGAGAGAGGGATGTGGTCCTGAAAGCAGCTTTAGGCTTTCAGGCAAGCAGGACCTCAAAGGTAGTAATCTCCAGCTTACTTCAGGTGCCATGTGCTAGTGAGTATAGAAATAGGAGGATAGAGTGTGTCTGGAGAGATGGTGCAGGAGGGACAGCTTTAAATCCTGGGTCATTGGGACCAGATTTTGGAAAGGTGGGACCTGGATAGGCTGGGATCAATGTACTTGTGGGGCGGTTTGCCAGTATTGCTGGGGAGGGCTTAAACTAAATTGGCAGGGGAATAGGAACCAGAAGCTAATATTAGAGAGAAAAAACAAGGTGCATAAAGAATTGGGAGAGAGTAAGAAATAGTAAGGCTTGAAATGGGATCAGAGTAAGAGGGAATGCAACAGATCCAAATTAAGTTTACTGTGCATGTATGTGAATGCATGGAGAGTGGTAAATAAGTTTAGTGAGTTGCAGGCACTGATAGCTAATGGGAATATGCATTGTGGCGATAACAGAGATGTGGCTCAAAAAAGGGCCCAACTGGATACTAAATATTTCTGGATGCAAGGTGTTCAGGAACCATAGAGAAGGAAAGGAGGAGGGGTGGCAGTATTGATTAAGGAAAGAATGACAGTGCTGGACAGGATGTCCTTGAGGGGTCAAGGACAGAATCTATTTTGTTAGATCTAAGAAACGATAGAGGTGCCATTACATTGCTTGGTGTATTCTATAGGCAACCAACTAATGGGGAGGACACAGAAGAACAAATTTGCAAGGAAATTCCAGAGGTGCAAAAACTATAGAGTAGTTATAATGGGGGACTTCAAGTACCCTAATATAGATTGGGATAGTAATAGTGTAAGGGGCAATTAGGGATGAGCAATAAATGCTGGCCTTGCCAGTGACATTTGCATCCTAAGAATCAATAAAAAAGAGTTTCTGAAGTGTTTTTAGGAGAATTTGTATGTTTATGGACCGATGAGGAAGGAGGCATTGTTGGATTTGGTTTTGGGGAATGAGGTGAGTCAAGTGGATCAATTGTCAATAGGGAAAAATTTAGAAGACAGCGATCATTGTTTCATATGGTTTGGGTTAAGATTGGAAAAGGAAAAGGAGCAATCCAGGTTAAAAATAAGTAATTGGAGGTGGGCCAAATTCAATGGGGTGAGATCAGATCTGTCCCTGGTAAATTGGAATCAAAGATTGGCAGGTAAAACTGTAACGGGACAATGGGCTGCTTTTAGAGGAGTACAGTCGAGGTGCATTCCCATGAGGGGGAAAGATAGGACAAACAAAGCCAGAGCTCCCTGGATGCTGAAAAAGAGAGTAGGATGATGCAGGTGGGTGCACGCGCAATTTAAAGATCGCATTCTCAGAGGTTGGCACTGGGACCCACCACCTCCGAAACACAAAACCATTTGTAAAGGGATGCCGGGAAGGGAACGGCAACCCCAAATACCTCCAAGTAAGTGCCTGTTGAACTCGTTTAGGTGCTCATTAACAGGCTTGTCAACAGCAATTTTCAAGGGTGGAACTTTATGCTGGTGGCAGGCGACTCAACATCAAGTAATATCGACATCGAGAGCCCTGCTTCGGTTCTTTTATGGAAGGCAATTAGGCACTTAACTGGACAGCAGCGAGCCTTCTGTAAGGCTTAAGACCCTGCCACAGGAAGTCGCAGCCTTGCAGAGCTGCCAGCCAATCAGAGGTCGGCAGCTGCATCGTCACAGTCTAGGCAGTGGCTGCTCTTGTAGCTGCAATGACCAGGCACTGAGGAGCAGCGCTAGAACCAGACTTAAGGTAAGAGGGGTATTGCGGGGTGGGGTTCCTCGGGGAGGTGGGGGAGGGGGGTCGGCAGCTATGGCATGGGGGGTGGCCCTCAGCGGGCCCCACCTTCCTGATGCTGGGTCTCTCTTTCTGGCACTAAGTGCCTTTGAACGAAGAACCACCCCTGTAGCCAGAAGCAGCCGCACAGCTTTTCATGCCGTGCTTTGAACTCGGTGGCATGCCCACAATGAGTGGCCGCCACCAAGCTCCTGCGATATTACGCGTGAGGACTTATTTGCATCACTGCGACGTGCCGCCCTCTCCCCCCTCCATATTACGTGGGGAAAGGCGGGACATATAGTATAGTGAGGGACCTTTCATCAGCAGTGTAGCAGATGCTGGAGCCCTACTTAGAGTGTGAACTTGGTCACAGACCTGAAAGTTAACTTTGCTTCTCTCTCCACAGATGCTACCAGTCCTGTTGTGTTTCCCCAGCACTTTCTGCTTTGCTGCCACATACTTACCCTGCTGTGTCCCAGTGTCCTGTGAAGTTGTGATCCTCTTCTTCCAATCAAGTGTAACATTCCTTTTTGTAGGCATGCCGCACCGGGGTGAATAATCATAATTTTGCACATTCCAGGACGTTAGGCTTAAATGTACCATAAAAGGCAAAAAAACAACAGAAATAAAACCATAATTGATGAATATCTACATGCTATGGGCTTCTAATCCTCTGACTGTGAAAAGCCGCAGACTAATATGCATTTGGAATTTGTGTTCATTTCTCTGCTAAACGTTATGTGAAAATACATGCAACTGCAATTAAACGATCTTTGTAAAGAACCAGGAAAATATGTTCACCTTCTATCTGCATTGCCAACTAGAAATATTACATCGATAATTATGATCAACTGCTGCAGAAGCAAAGTGTACGTGAACATGTGTCGATGTGTAACAGATGAAAAATCATGACAACAGCACAGATTTCCTCACTAGTCCTAAATTGGTTTTCAAATACATGCAAGAAAAACCTTGCCGCCAGAGGTTACAGCAGTTACAGGTGGAGTCACCTTTGCATTTAAAGGACCACACCAAAAACCGAGGATGGCCGAGGGGTGTTCTAGGATGGTCCCACAATTCAGCGATGCTTCCCTGCTCAGACTCCTCCAGGCTGTGTGGGCAAGGCGGGACGTCCTTTTCTCCAGCAATGATAAGAAGAGGCCCTTCCGCTTGACCAAGGTAGCCTGGCTTGAGATGGCACAGGAGGTGAGTAGCGTTGGGGCAATCAGGCGCAAAAGGGTCCAATGTTGGAAGAGAATGAACGACCGTTTCCCCAGCCAGCTGGGGGCCTCCCGGCCTCGTGCGCACAGAGGACGACCGCCAAAGTTATCCAATGCCAAAGGGCAATCAGATTAGCAGCCTTCCTCCAGTCAGGCTGCTAGCGCAGAAGTCGGACAGAAAAGGGGCACTCGCAAGCGTTTAAAGAGAACACACTGACACAAATGGGAATGAACAGGGGATACAGCAATGTAAATATGTCTTTCACTAAATGTTCTTCACCAACGTGTGTGTCTTTTTCTCTGTGTGAATGACGTGTGCCAGCATGTAGCGCCAATGTCAGATCCCTTTGCACCGTTGGCCATTCAGGAGAGCCAATGGATGGAATAACATCATTGCCATGCCACCACTACTCATGAGTGTCTCCACGGATGCAGTGACATGGACATTGGCTCAGTCAGCTGCAGCCTTTAATGGTTTACACAGAGATGCTGCAGGTGTGGGCTGGTGCACAGCAGGTGAGTGAAGGCGTTGTGTGGCTTGCAGAGCTCATGTTGGTTCCTATGGAGCAGAGAGCCTTTGTCTGATAAGCCACTTCCATACATCCCTACCTCACTGCTAGCCCTGCGTGGAGATCCTGGGTGCCACCTGCCCTCCCATGCATTTTTCATGTTGTAGGACCTCAGCGTCCTCCGAGTCCGAGGAGGAATCCTGTTGACATCTTTCCTCATCATGCCAGGCCTGCCCCCTATTGGGTGCATAGTTGTGCAGAGCACAGCAAGCAGCAAAGAAAGCAGCTGGCCTTTTTGGCCCGTAGTACAGGACATCATACTATCTATCCAGGCTTTGGAAGCGCGTTTTCAGCATGCCGATCTCCTGCTCAATGGTGGCTCTTGTAGCTAAGTGGCTGGCATTCTATTTCTCTTCTGCAGCAGTGGTGGGGTCTCTCACTGGTGTCAGGAGTGATGTTTGCAAGGGATAGCCCTTGTCTCCTAGAAGCCACACCTCCATCTTAGCCAATTCAGTGAATGTCAGTGGCAGTTGGGACTGGCACAGGACCCAGGTATCATGGCAACTGCCTGAGAAAGGGGCAGGGATTTGCATGAAGCATCTCCGGTGATTACCTACCAACTGCACCTAGATTGAGAGGATTCCTTTAATGGTAACATCTGCAGGTGGTAGCCTGGAGGGAGGACTGATGGCCACTGGGGTGCAGTCTATGAACCATAACAACCTTTGTTTATCTGGCAATGCTGCCGAAACCGATGGCCCTCTGGACCTGGCTGTGAGAGTCCGTCCTGAAGCGGATATATTCACTGGCCCTCCGGCGCAGGGCATCGGTGACCTCCTTGATGCAACGTTGCACTGCTGACTGTGTGACCCCACAAAGGTCTCTGGTGTGCCCCTGAAATGCTGCATCAGTATCACGCTTAAGAAACACTGCCACTATGAGGACCGCAGGCATAGGATGTCCACCGAAGCCCATGGGCTGCAGGTCATCATTAAGCAGGGCACAGAGACGTATCAACATCCTCTCCACATGTGCAATCACCTCTGACACTGGTGCTCTGACATCCAATGGCATGTTATGTGGGGCCTATAGATACGCAGCAACCTTTAATGGCGAGCTTCACTTGGGGGCTGCTGCTCACGACCGGGGGCCTCTACGTGGATCGCACCTGCCTGTAGATTTTGCCTCCAGCACATGTGGATCCGCAGGAGAAGCGGATCACACTATGTAGGATGAGCCATACCCATTTTCATGTGATAAATAAAGTTGTATCCATCATTTATTCGAAGGTTCCTAACAGGGCAGGGATTAGTGTTGACGGGTACATCAGATGCTTTCATGGATCAACTATGTGAAGTGGTATGGCATTGAGCATCTTGGCCAACACTCAGAGTGGCACAGCATGACCACATAAAGATCCTACCAGCTGCATCAAATTCCCCCACCATCCATATAACCTTAACGCTCCTACCCTTTCTGCCATCCTCCCCACACACAGGGTGTCTAGAGTACCATTGCTCCTTCACACACAAACAAACTCAGAGCATACACTGTTTATGGAAGGACGGTACACAGTACCTCCCTTCATGCCAGTTGAGCTTTCCTTCCAGTAATCCCAGACCCCCTCCCTCCTCCCTTCAAGTATGCAGAGCTCAGACCACTGTATATCTGGACTTACCTTCACTGTCCAGTACTCCTGCTTCTGATGTCCCATCAGCTTTTATGTTCATGAATGGGACGGCACGTGATGGCCACTCATTCAATGTAAAATGCGGAAGTGTGGAGCGACAGGTGGCGGGCTGCATAATCAGGAGAGGTAAGTAGCGTTTTCAATATGGTAATTGGGGTTCAACCACAGAGGGGCAGGGTGGGGCCGTATCAAGGTCCCCTGCCGCCGGTAATATGCGGCGGGCCCTTCTCGACGTTGGGGGTCGAGCCGGGCATCTCCCAGCAGAATTTTATGGGCCCCCCTGCCGTGACTCACGGCATCGAGGGGATGGTAAAATTGAGCACATTATTTCTGGAGCTGTAAGACTTGCTTTTCTCAGTGGTGAGTGATAGGAATCTAGAAAGGGACGTGAGGTTACTGGCATCACCTGGATAGCAGGGGCTGGCAGGGAAAGGCTTGGTGAATGCGCAAAGTCCAGCTCCAGCAGATGTATCCTCCTGGACAGCAGGAGGCCAGGGGAACATAGCAGGAGGCTGCAATGGGAAGAAGTTGCCCAAGACAACTGTCTGCCACCCAAGTGTCAGCTATTTGCAAATGACAGAGCGCTAGTGCTGTAGGAGTCTATGCCTATCCAGGGAGATGGTCCCAGATGTTGTGCTCTGATCCAAAATGATCTGAGGCCTCATGGCTCCCATGGCTGTCCCTTACCTGCAGCCATTAAGGTCAGTGCCACCCTAAACCTCTATGCAACTGGCTCGTTCCAGGGATCTGCTGTGGACCTAGGTGGCAACTCGCATTTGACAGCTCATCACGCCATCAGGCAGGTCATGGATGCCATATTCCAGAAGGTGGGGGGCTACATCCACTTTGACACAGATGGGCATGCGCAGGCAGAGGGGTTTCGACTTTGCCATCATCGATGGATTCCCTCAGGATGTAAAAGTTGGAGGCGAACCTGCCTCCACCTAGCCCAGGGATCCGACCCACATTTTACAGGTCCCCAAGCTTTAATTGTCCTGAGGTGGGATTTCCGCCCACTTGAGGGAAGAGGTCCCACCTCAGTGAGCTGCCAGCCGCAACTCTTAGTCCCAGTAGCTCCACCGGGAGCGGTGGCCATTGCTGGGACTGCAGCCCAGCTGACTGAGGAGGATGCCATGGAGCTGGGAATAAAATAAATTGGGGTTGCCTTGCCGGAGGGGATCGGTCATGCCAGCAAGGCAAGGGGGAGGGGGGATGTCCTGAGTCCTGGGGGGTAGGTTGGGAGGTGGGGGTGGCCCTCAACCGGGCACCCTGCACTCGACTGCCATGGCACCCCCTGCGGCACGCGGAAAGGCCGGCAGCTATCACTGGGTGGCCTGTCACGTCCCCAGCATGCCCGCTTGCCACGGGTAAAATACCTGTGGAGGCAGACGAGGGCCCTTAAGTGGTTGTTAAGTGGCCAATTAAGGGCCTTGATTGGCCTCGGGCGGGCAGGCCATTTCCCCCCACCCACCCGACTGCCGTAAAGTTGGCTGGAGGTGAGAGCGGGGCGGGATGGTCTTCTGGAACTGCCTGCTCAATTTTACGCTGCCCCCACACCACCGTCCGACCCGCTGGGGTGACGTAAAATTCAGCCCAAAGACAGATAGTGAGAGTTTCTATAGATATTTAAGAAAGAAAAGAGTTAACAAAGTGGACATTGGTCCTATAGAAAGTGAGTCTGGGGAAATTAATAATGGAAAATAAGGAGATGACAGGTGAATTGAACAGGTATTTTGCATCTGTCTTCATTATAGAGGATACAAGTAACATCCCAGAAATAGCTGTACATCAGGAAATGGAAGGATGGGAGGAACTCAAGAAAATTACAATTGTCAGGGAAGTGGTACTGAGTAAATTGTTGGAGTTGCGGGCTGACAAGTCCCCGGGTCCTGATAGACTTCATCCAAGGGTCTTTAAACGAAGTGGCTACTGAGATAGTTGATGTGTTGGTTTTAATTTTCCAAAATTCCCTAGATTCGGGGAAAGTTCCATTAGATTGGAAAATAGCGAATGTAATTCCTTTATTCAAAAAGGGAAGGAGACAGAAAGCAGGAAACTACAGGCTAATTAGCTTAATATCTGAAATGGGAAAATGTTAGAAGCTATTATTAAAGACGCCATAGCAAGGCATTTAGAAAAATTCAAGGTAATCAGGCAGTCAACATGGTTTTGTGAAGGGGAAATCTTGTTTAACCAATTTGTTGGAGTTCTTTGAAGAAATAATATGTGCCTTGGATAAAGGGGAACCATGGATATACTGTACTTAGATTTCCAGAAGGCATTTGATAAGGTGCTACATCAAAGGTTATCGCAGAAAATAAAAGCTCATGGTGTAAGGAGTAACATATTGGCATAGATAGAAGATTGGCTGGCTAACAAGAAACGAGAGTAGGCATAAGTGGGTCATTTTCTGGTTGACAAGATGTAACGAGTGGTGTGCCACAGGGTTCAGTGCTGGGGCCTCGAAATTTTATACAATTTATATGAATGACTTGGTTGCTAAATTTGCTGATGATACAAAGACAGGTAGGAAAGTAAGTTGTGAAGAAGACATAAGGAGGCTATAAAGGGATATAGACAGGTTAAGTGATTGGGCAAAGATCTAGCAAATGGAGTATAATGTGGGAAAATGTGAAATTGTCCATTTTGTCAGGAAGAATTGTCAGAAGAGTTTTGTTTTTTCTTTTAAAAGAACAAAGAGGTCTGTATACCTTTGAAAGCTGGTAAAATGGAATGTTCTGTGAACACTGAATGCTGACACTTGGTGTTTGAATTGTGCAGGCTGTAAAACTTGCATCCAAGCAACAGGAAGTTTTATGACTGTCTTGTGGCTTGGTAGTTGAATGGTTAGTTTAGCTTTGGGATTGAAAGAACAGTGAACACTACAAGGAGCAGGCTTTGCAATCTTTGTTTTGCCTTGCCTGGAAAGAGAGGAATACCCCGAACAAATGCTACCACTCTCTGGAAAAGAAGTCTTGCATCTCTTAGAAAGAAGTTCTACATTTAAGGTGTGGTTTTGTACTGCCTGAAGAGAGAGAAAAGACCCAGGAACAGAGGAGTTGCTACACTCTGTGGAGTAACACTGATTTGCAGAGAGAAAGCCCCTGCATTTTAGAGGTAATGGGTTTCTACTGCCTCCAGTTTCAAGAATCCCTGCCTCAAGAGTGAATCTTGTTGCCTTTTGTGTTTTGGGAGATCCTGAAATCTTAAGAACGCTTCTATTGTTAGACTGCTATTTCAAAATTTAAGTAGACCTGTTGCCACACCCTTTTTCTGAAAGATCTGTGTGACGCCTGCTGCAGACGAATTGCCTTGAATGCCTACCCATCACAGACTGTTCATCAAACAGCGAAGCATCGCTGTGTCTGTCTTCCATCCTCTGAGGGGCACTGTTCACAGGTGACTCTGCCTTACCCTCCTCCTCCTGCTCATGTGTGCTGTGAATTTCACCCGGTGCTCCCCTCCCTATGCTAATCTGTGGCCCAACCAAGGTGAATGCCTCTGCGCTGGTGGAAGGTGCCATTGTATATTGTAATGGCGCAGGCTTCGTGGATTCTCCCCGCCCCCGCCGAGGATGGCAGCACCAATATAGCAGGTCCACTCTGCTCTGCAACTCGCCCTGTAGGAGACACAAGAGATTAGTAATACAAATTGGTCCTACTCAACAAGTGCCCCAGCATAACCATTCCCTCACATAAGACCCTAATATCCATAGCTCACATTGGGCAGGAGTCTCCTCCATGTTATTCACCTCAAATGTTCGCTTAACTTTTCAGAAGAAAATGGCCCTGCTATTTATTAGCAGCTTTATTGTTATACTTTTCTCTCCATAATTCTTAACATCAACCTGGATTTCTGGATAAGATCTTCCAAACCTGCTGTGTATGCCAAAGTTCTTTAAGGTCTTTGTATTTCCATATTAAACAAATGGGGACTGGAAATGTGGCCCTTCAGCCTGGCTGTGGATTAACCTTGTATATGATCTAAACCATTTCACAGAATCTCCTCATACTTAGGCAAAATAAGCACATAGTCCCCTAGACTTTCCGGGCTTTATAAAATGTCCAATATCTTTCTTCTCCTGAATTATTAGAAATTCATGAGTGTGAAATCCAGAACTTGCATACAGACCTTATTGGCTCTAATTCCTTGGCCTGGCTTTTTACAAAAGTTCCTTTCACCTTATACTTTAGACACAGTTCGCCATTTAAGTCTTTTGCCTTGCCATAGTTTGTTTTGTTTCAAACATTTTTTGAGATGACTTTATACTCAGCTATTCCTATCGTTGTGGGTTAGGCAAAATTACATAGAATAACATAAAATTTTACGACACAGAAATAGGTTATTCAGTCCACCAGTGTTGATGCTTAACACAAGCCTCCTCCCATCCTACTTCATAGAGTCGTAGGCCAGAATTTTACCTGCAAAAAATGGGCGTCCTCCAAGGTGGCCGAGGTGATAAAGGGCGGGCGATGATGTTGGGTCGGGTCCCCGACGTCATTACGCCCAATCCCCATTTTACGTAGGTTGGACGGCGGGTGAAATCGAGATGTCGTTTGCCGTCCGCTTTGCAGCAATTAAGGACCAATTGAGGTAGTCTACAATCCAACTGACAGCCATTTTACGTCGGCTGTCAAATTTAACATCTGCCAAACGAGTTGAAGGGGGAGTCTGAGCCTGGCAGTTTTAAAAGAGCGACAACCAGTGTATCTGTGAAGGAGTTGGAGTTTTTTTCATTATTCTGTGATATTTTTGTGCGTTATTTTTAAGTTTGGGATTGTTTCTGCCGGTTCACCAGGGTTTACCTGAGTGTCAGTTACTCCTGGTAGGGCCACAGCAGCACTGATTTATTCTGTGTAGGGGAGGGGTGTTGTGAGTGCCTGTCCTAGCAGCAGGCTGCAAATATCTGTCCTCATAACATCTCTGGGACACTGCAGCCTTGGGAATTGTCCACTCTGGAGGCGGCTCATCTAATGAGGAAGAATACACCACAAGGAGGGACAGGAAAACAACTGGCCAGGGAAATCAGCAACCTGCTGGCCAAGTGCAGGGGGAGTGGAAGAAGGTCATAGAGTGCGCCAGGAGCAACCACCTGTGAGGAGACGAGTCTACCCAACAGGCAGGGTCTATCACCCACAGATGAGCTTTCTGCAAATGTCAGAGTGCCAGTGCCCGAAAAAGACTGTGCCTGTCCCGAGAGACTGTCATATCTCTGTGTGATATGCTGGCAGCGGAGGTCGCTTCCAACTGCATGGGTGGCTATCCAATGCTGGTCGCACAGAAGCTAACAGTCGCTCTAAACTTCTACGCATCAGACTCCATCTAGGCTTCATCAGGAGACATGTGCGGAATCTCGCAATCATCTGCATTAAGGTGGTAACTGATGCCATATTCAGGTGTGCCAACCAGTTCATTAAGTTCCAGATGGACGCTGCCAATCAGGCCGAGAGAGCCAGAGGTTTCAGCGCCATCGCTGGGTTCCCCATGGTCCAAGGCCTGCGGGTCTGCCAGCGGCCTTAATTAATCGAAAGGGGTTTTACTCAATGAAACTTGTCTGTGACCACCATAAGAGTATATTGCAGGTGTGTGCTCATTTTCCAGTAAGTGGTCATGATGCATTCATTCTCCAGAACCTTTCAGCCCCCTTGAGTGCCTGGAAGGATGGATACTTAGCGACAGGGGTTACCCGCTGAAGACATGGCTGATGACACCGGTGAGGAACCCACAGAATGAGGCAGAGGAACGATATAATGCGAGCCATGCGCCCACCAGGGTTACCATTGAGGAGACCATAGATCTTCTCAAATTGAGATTTAGGTGTCTGGATTGCACAGGTGGTGCCCTACAGTACTCGCCAGCAAGAGTATCTCACACTGTTGTTGTCTGCTGCGCCTTACATAACCTGGCAATGGAGAGGGGAGAGGCCCTGGAGGATGAGGACTTTGTTCAGCACAAGGCATCCTCAGACGAGGCTGTTGAAACAGCTGAGGCTGAGGAAGAGGGGTGCAGCCACCTGAATGGTGGGGGGAGGGAGCTGGACATTTGCAGGAGTTGAGTGCAAAGGAAGCCCGGGAGTTTCTAATACTCAGGCATTTCCCCTGAATGGAGGTTCATCACCCAGCGACTGACATGTCAGTCTGAAATGAGCATTCACATGAGCTGGAAGCGCGGAAGCTGGAAAGGCACAGCAGGTCTGGCAGCATCGATGGAGAAAGAAATAGAGTTACCCTTTCAGGTCTGTGACCTTGCATCAGCAGTTATGTTAAACCTGTATAGAAAGTTTCTGCCTCAACTGGAGTATTGTGTCCAGTTCTAGGCTCTACACTTTAGGAAAGATGTGAAGGCATTAGAGAGAGTGCAGAAAAGATTCACGAGAATGGTTCCAGGGATGAGGAACTTCAGTTACTTGGATAGATTGGAGAAGTTGGATCTGTTTTCCTTGGAAAAGATATGATAGAGGTGTTCAAAATCATGAGGGGGCTGGACAGAGTGGATAGGGAAAAACTGTTCTCATTGACAGAAGGATTGAGAATCAGAGGACACTGATTTAAGGTGATTGGCAAAAGAAGCCATGGCAATATGAAGATAAACTTTTTCACGCAGAGCGTAGTTAGGATCTGGAATGCACTGCCTGAGAGTGTGGTGGAGGCAGGTTCAATCGAGGCATTCAAGAGGAAAGTGGATTATTACCTGAAAAGGAATAATCTGCAGGGCTATGGGGAAAAGGCAGGAGAGTGGTAGAAGGTAAATTGCTCTTTCGGAGAGCCAGTGCAGACACGACAGGCTGAATGGCCTCCTTCTGTGCTGTAACAATGCTGTGATTCAATGCTGAAGCACTCACCTGCAGGTGGAAATCTCAGCTGCTATGGCCTACCTTTCCCTCAAACACCACAGGGCCCAAATGTGCCACCTCCCCAAGTATCCATCTCATGCTGAACAACCAGATCACGTAAAACATCAGCATTGACTTCTGACAGATGAAAATGCCAAGTGAAAAATTTTGTAATTTGTAGTGAGTTATAACATCAAATAAATATTTGCAATCGCACCAGTGACCCTGCAGTGCAGTTATTGTAATTTTTTGATATGTTTGTGAGTGCTCACGCATGTGGGCGAACCCTCGCCGCCAGCCAAGGCAGAGGCAGGTGGTTGTTTAGGCTGCCCCATTGCTTTGGATGACTTTGATGGGCGTCCTCTGCCTGCCCGAGGGCATGCAGGCCCCAGCATGTTGAGATGACCCTGAGCAGTCTCAGAACATCCCTCTGACACCCTGGGATTATGTGGTGCTGATGTCACTGGCAGAGGGGACAAGGAGCTGCTGAATGCATCCTGAGAGGAGACCCCATATGAATTCTGTTGCTGCTCCTGTGCCCTCTCAAGGCTCAATTGGGCCTCTCTGCTGACCTCAGAGGGATGAGCAGCTTCTGGATGTCGCAGGAACCTCATAGACAGCTTGCTAAGGACCTGGTCTATGGAGCTCACCCTCTCTGTCAGGTTCTGCAGGGCCTCCAGGATAGGGCCCTCCACAGCAGCTGCCAATCTGTTAATGGAGGAAGCCAGATGCACAGAGGACAGGGACTGTGCATTACTCATGGCCTGGATGAAGATGTCCAAAGTCCAAGCCAGAGCACCCAATGTCTCTGATAACTCCGCCAGATCTCCACGCACCACATGCCGCACCTGCAGCATCTCCCGCCAAATAGATGACAGCAGAGGCTCATCATCAGCATGGGGCTCAGCACTGGCCTGGCCTCCCACAGTCCTCTGAGTGTCAGAGGCATCGGCCGATACTGCCTCTGGCAGCTGGTCCGGCACGTGCAGTGTTGGGACCAGGTTGTGACCACAAATCCGAGGAGGCACATATCCTAACTGAGGTAAATGTCTATGAGATGGCACTCGGTGTGGGAAGAGGATGTGCCGCTGCACCCTCTGAGGTCCCCTCATCCTCCTCAGAGGTGGACAAATGAGCCCCGGAGATGCTGCCTGGCTGCTACTGTGCTTCACCTGCAGGGAAAATCAGAATGATCAGTTGTGATCAACACTTCTGACTGAAGGACATGTCATTGACTGCAGTATAGCCACATGTGTGTGATTTTGACCTTGCGAGCAACCTTCATTGCTTGAACTAATTGCCCCCAACCCCCACCCCCCTCACCTCCCCCTCGACCACACTCTGGGGAACTCACCCTCCTGTCCAGGTGCTCTGGTCTCACCATCAGCTACTGAGCATCCTCTGACCTCCCCTACAAGCATCAATACATCCTCTTCCACTCTGGTGAGAAAGGTGAGGTTGGCCACCCCGCCACCGGTCCGGGCCCGCTATTGGGCATTCTGTGCCCTCTTCTCCTGTGGAAACACATGGCAATTAGTTCAGTCCCTTGACTTGAAAGAGCACCCACTCATCCCTTGAGCTGAATGCTGCATCTGGAACCAATACCATTGAAGTGCACAGATGGCACACCTCTGGACCATTGTGCATCTCAGATGTGCCCAGTATAACGGCCCAAGGCAGGGCTGCAGCCAATCACTGCAGATGGATGGCTTTGATTTTGCAGCATCAGCACCCAGTGACCCTCACATATCAGTTAAAAGCTGCGATGACTGCGGAATGCCCCTTACCCTGGCAGAGCGCAGAAGGTCATTGACCCGCTTGCGGCACTGGAGCCATGTCCTCCTCACTACTCCGCGACTGCTGACCTCCTCCGCTACCTCCAACCATGCCTTCTTGCTGACTTGGGGAGGCCTCCACCTTCCGCCTGATGGGAAGAGAACCTCCCGCCTTGCCTCAGCAGCATGGAGGAGGATATGCAGGGAGTTTTCAGAAAACCCATATGGCTGCATCGTTCTCCCATTGCCGCAAGTGGGTTCTGGTCTGTCTCGGGTATATTAATGTTTACTGGATGGGTGGGCTCTTTAATCCTTGCTGCACTCCTTTCACCCTCAGGCTGTTGTATTCCTATTTCCAATATGCTGCTCCTCCAACCATGCAAGTAAACCTCTCAGAGCCACTGAGGTTTCTGAAAGCCCTTTTAAATGCTCACCCTCCCGCCTGCATGTGCCCTTTTCTGACATAAATATGCCACCGATCCACTCGATAGGGGCGGCAACTAGTCGCAGAGCGGGAGTGACTGAGGCACCCGCTTCCATCTCCCGGAACACGGAACCGACGAATAAGGTAAAATTCCGGCCATAGAGTCATTACAGCACGGAAGGAAGCCATTTGATCCATTGAGTCTATGCTAACTCTCTGTGGAGCAATCCAATCAGTCCCATTCCCCTGCTCTATCCCTGTAGCCCTGCAAGTTTACTTCCCTCAAGTACCCATCCAATTTCCTTCTGAAATTATTCATTGTCTCTGTTTCCACCCCCCTCATAAGCTGTCGGTTCCAGGTCATTACCACTCACTATCATACTTGCCCTATCATACTCAGCAGCAGAGTACCGTGCATCTGTCTGGCATTGGTCATCACACACACATCTTGTTGATACTCAATTGAAAGCAACAATGCACATCATAACTGGAACCCTCCACTCAAAACCCCTTCCCAGGCTTCCTGCCCTTGTAAACATGACTCCTACACACGTTTGCCGACTAACGAAAATCCACAAGCTGGTTGAAACCATCCGTGCTGCACCTCACTTACCAATCCATAATAACATGTTCAATCCACCTACAGCCTGCCTTCCATCTCAGCGCCCCATATGGAGCAACCTTCCTGAGCAAGATCTACCAACAGACATCCTTTGGATCAAGGAATGGGAAACAAGTTCTTTGTGACAAACCCCATTTGTCGAATGGCAGACTTTGAACTACCATGGCGACAGTGGTCCGTGCTAAACAGGTTCAGGACAAGCCAGGGCCCCTGCCCAGCCAACTTCCACTGCTGGGGCCTCAGTACATTATGCATTTTTTAAGATACACAAAAAATGCTGCATATTACTGAGAATTGTCTCTTTTACAGACTAAGTGGCAGACTAATCACTTTAAACTCAACAAATGAGGAGGCTATCGCTTGGTTCTGGGGATTTGCATTCGCTAAATAAATAAAATAACCATTCACTGAATGAAAAAGTTCTTCCTTACATCCCCACCCCCCCCCCCCCCCCCCACCGTGTTTCTTGCCCAAAACCTTAATATTTATGTCCCCTGGTCCTTGTACCATCAGTTAATGGGAATAGATTTTTTTGTTTACCTTATCTAAACCTGTCAATCCTGTACACCTCTATCAAATCTTCTCTCAATCTCCTCTGCATTGTCAGAAGGACCTTCAACCCTTCCTAAAGTGTGGTGACCAGAACTGGTTGCAATACTTTAGTTGGGGCCTAAACAGAGCTTTATAAAGGTTCAGCATAATTTCCCTGCTTTTGTACTCAATGCCTCTATTTATGAAGCCCAAGATCTCATATGCTTTGTTAACCACTCTCTCAATATGTTCTGCCACTTTCAAGGATCTGTGCACATGGACCCCCAGATCCCTCTGTCCCTGCACACTCTTTAGAACTGCACCATTAAGTTTACATTGCCTCGCCATTCTGGCAAAATGCATCACCTCACACTTCTCTGAATTAAATTCCATCTGCCACTTGTCTGCCCATTCTGCTAGCTTATAATATATTCTGTTGCAGTCTATTTGTATCATCCTCACTGTTTGCCACTCCTCCAAGTTTGGTATCATCAGCATATTTTGAAACTTTGCTCTGTATTCCAATATCCAAGACATTTACATATATCAAAAAAAAGCAGCGGTCCCAGCACCGATCCTTGGGGAACATCACCGTCGACCACGACTCGTTGTTTTCTGTCCGGAAGCCAATTTTTTATCCAAGCTGACACTGATCCTCCTATTCCATGAGCCTCAATTTTGTTAACTAGCCTTTTGTGAGGTAGTTTGTCAAACACTTTCTTAAAATCCATTTGGATAACAACCATTGCATTCCTTTCCACGACCTTCTCTGTTACTTCATCAAAAAATTCAATTAGATTAGTCAAGCATGATTTGCCTTTTACAAATCCATGCTAGCTATCATTAATTCACTCAAACCTCTCCAACTGCCTGTTGATTATTTCCCTGATGACTATTTCTAGAATCTTACCCCTACCGATATTAAACTGAGCAGCTGTATTTACTAGGAATGTCCTTACACCCTTTCTTGAATAAGGATGTCACATTTGCCTCTCGCCAATCCTCTGGCACCTCCCCCATATCTAGGGAAGACTGGAAGATTATGGCAAGATTTTCAGCTGTCTCCACTCCTACTTCCTTTAGCAATCTGGGATGCAAACCACCTGGACCAGGTGACTTATCAATTCTAAGCATAGCCACCCTTTCCAGTACATCCTGCCTATCAATTTTCATCCCATCCCTTACCTCTACCATCTCTGCTTCTACCAATATTTTATCAGTATCCTCTTCCTTTGTAAACACTGATACAAAGTAGTCATTAAGTATTCTAGCCTTACCCTGTGCCTTTAAGCACATATCACCTTCTTTGTTCCTAATAGACTTCACCCTGCCTCTTACTACCTGCTTATTATTTACATGCCAGTAGATTTTTGGGTTCCCTTTTATGTTAACTGCCATTCTATTCTCATATTCTCTCTTTGCTGGTCTTATTTTTCTCTTCACTTCCCCTCTCAGCTTATTGTATTTGCCTAATTCTTGCTTGAAGAAGTCACCTGACTAGAATCATACACCGTCTTTTATTTCATCTTATTCTCTATCGCCCTCATCATCCAAGGAGCCCTGGCTTTGGTTCCCTTACCTTTCATCCTTGTTGGAATGCACCTAGCCTGTATCTGAAGCATCTACTCCTTAAAGATCCCCCATTGTTCTCTTACAGTTTTTCCATTGAACTTAGCCCTCTTCCAATTTTGAAGTTCTACTTTAGAGTGTTTCTTTTCTTCTCCATTACTAATCTAAACCTTATGATACAAGATCACTCTTACCCAAGTCCTCCCCCACAGACACTTGATCCACTTTAGTTTAGAGATACAGCACTGAAACAGGCCCCTTTGGCCCACCGAGTCTGTGCCGACCATCAACCACCCATTTATACTAATCCTACACTAATCCCATATTCCTACCACATCCCCACCTGTCGCTATATATTTCCCTACCACCTACCTATACTAGGGGCAATTTACAATGGCCAATTTACCTATCACCTGCAAGTCTTTTGGATGCGGGAGGAAACCGGAGCACCCGGCGAAAACCCACACAGACACAGGGAGAACTTGCAAATTCCGCACAGGCAGTACCCAGAATCGAACCCGGGTCCCTGGAGCTGTGAGGCTGCGGTGCTAACCACTGCGCCACTATGCTGCCCCTGCGCCACTGTGCCGCCCCATTATGGCCCACCTTATTTCCCAGCACCAGATCCGGCGATGCTTCCTTTCTAGTTGGACCCAGAACATACTTATAACACATTTCAGAAATTCCTCCCCATCCTTAACCTTTATCTATCCCAATCAATAGTTGTGTAATTAAAGTTCCCCAATATCACCACTCTATAGTTCTTCCACATTTCTGTGATTTACCAGCAAATTTGGTCCTCTCTCGCTATTTGGAGACCTAGAGAACACCTCTAGAGCATACCCTTCCTGCTTCTCAACTCTAACTAAATGAATCCTTTCCTTGACGCCTCAAGGAGATCCTCTCTTTCCAACACTACAATGTCTTCCCTAATCAGAACTGCCTCCCCACCTCCCTTTCTTCCTTCCCTAACTTTTCTGTACAATTTGTATCCCAAATATTAAGCACCCAGTTCTCACCATTTTTAAACCACATTTCCATTATTGCCACTACATCATAATCCCACATGGCTATTTGAGCTTGTAGCTCAGCAACCTCATTCACCACACTTTGTGCATTTACATACATGCATTCTAAATCCGTCCTTATATTCCTGGTAGTCCTTCTTAATCTTCTCCTATCTGATATGGTACTATTTCCTTCTCTAGTACTATTCAACACTCTCACTCCTTTATGCACCTTATTCCTCTTTTCTACTTCAATATGTTCGTGCCCATTCTCCTGCCAAGTTAGTTTAAACTCTGCCCAACCACACTAGTGAATCTCCCTGTGAGGACATTCATCTCAGCCTATCAACATATCTGTCACTCTGTCGACATACTGCTTCATAGGCTGGAACTTTACGGTGGGCGAGCGTAAAAGTCAGGGGCGAGCCTCCCTCACTGGGCCTGAGAGCCATGCTACAAGTTTATGTAACCCAGACCCTTAATTGGCCTCAGGCGGGACTTCCGAACCTCTGAGGCATGAAGTCCCGCCTCCAAGAGCTCCTAGCCAATCAGCAGGCCAGCAGCTCTCAGTCCCAGCAGCGCCAGTGAGAGTGGTGGCCACTGCTGGGACTGCAGTGAGGGAGCAGAGAAAAATGGATGCTCACCCCAGAAAAAAGGTAAGTTTGTGGGGCCTCACCGGGGACAATTGACCAGTCCCTGGCAAGGCAAGGTGGGTTGGATAGGAGGTGGGTGGAATATATTTCAGTGGGGGCGGTTTGGCAGTTAAATGGCCACTTAAGGGCCTTAATTGGCCTGAGGTGGGCGGGCCATTTCTTGCCACCGCAGTCCCTCATAAAAGTGGGGGAGGGAAGTTGACTGGAACAGCATCCCCTGTCTCCCACTCAATTTTACGATCCCCCCCTTCCCCCGCCTCCAGCCCGCTCCTGCGGGGGTGGTGCGGTGTAAAATTCCGGCCATAGTCTTTTTCAGATTCCACTTCACTGCACCCAATCATGAGAACATGTCCAATACCAATTAACTGCACAAGTATTTTCCAGCTAATGTATTCTCTTCCACTCACATCATTTGAATAATTTATGATGACTTTTTGTGGCAAAAGCAATACCAAATGTTTACCAACTAAAGTAAGCCGCAAAAATTGAATTGGGAAACAAAAACCCGAATAAAAAGAAAATCTAAGCAATTAAAACAATTGTCTGCTCTTGATCTTCACTACCTCATGTCTTGCATTGAATTCCAGTGCTGTTATGAGTGCAGTTTCTTAAACTGATCCCCTAAAGACTTGACCAATACTACCCATCCTAGTTTTACATTGGCTGAAGAACTTATTTTGTATTTGCACATTTGTGTGTATGTGACATATACTGTCAAATTGATCCAAGTAAGAAATGTATACAAGGCCTGTTTTCAAAATTCAGAATTTATTGAGTATGCAGTGACAGCTAATGGCTGCAGATGGACCGCACTAACATGCAATTACTCTTGTAATATAGTATTCTGGTATTTGGGATATAGTAATGTATTTCAGCACTACAGTAACAAATCATTGTCATCATCAGTGATTCATAATGTTGCTTTAAGGGGTGTATTTGAAACGGCTGTTCATAACTAGACAGAATGTGATGTTCAGAGCCATGTGCTCTCTAAGCAGTTGTTAAAAGCAGGGACAGAGACAAGATATGTATCCTACCTTCCCAGTATTGCAGTATATGAGTTAGTATCTTCAATAAAAGAACCCACCTATTAGATTCACTAATCTTGTCTCTTTTAATGCAGACTTCCCGATAAGCCTGGTAAGCTTTATTCACTTCTTCCTGTCCTAAAGAACTTTTGTCATTGTTAAGAAAAGCATTGAGAAGCCTTTCTTCCAGCATCCAGGCTCTTTTCTTCAGGAAAGAATTTTCACTTTCCATTTCCTTCAGTCATTTTAGGCTATGACAAGTGCAAATGGGATTAGTGTAGGATTAGTATAAAATGGGTGGTTGATGTTCGGCACAGACTCGGTGGGCCGAAGGGCCTGTTTCAGTGCTGTATCTCTAATCTAATCTAAAAAAAAACTGGGAAGTAACAGATTCATTGCCTGAAGAAGGTGCAATAAGGCTATACCTGAGACGTGTTACTTCAGGACTTGCTTCTTCATGGTTCAATATAGAGATATTATCTTCTACAGTTAGTTGTTTCATGTTCATACCTTCATAGAGTCCCAGCAATGTTGGCAGTAGCTGCCTCTCTTCTGCTGATCTGCACAGACTATGATTTCTTTTCTCCATAGCCTATGAGCTGTGTCAGTTACAGATGCTTGCAATGGGGAGCAGCAGCTGTCTCCTGCCTCATGTTGTTGAGCTGAGAGATGGGCTTCATCCCCAACAACTGAACTCGCGAGGAAGTTCCAGGCCACGATGTGCCGAGCAATTCCATTGCCAACAGGATACATTCGAAGACATGACCCAAACCCAACATTCCCACCAACAGTGAGACTGCACAGCGAGCACAAACTGAACCTACAGTGATCAGGTCAGGGTGTATCATTAGACCTCCAGCACACTTTAGAGACTTGTAAACTTGTTGCTGTATATTTTAAACATTTAATATCTTTGTCACTCACTACAATACAAATAGTTCTGATCATAGCGCTTCATATTTTTTCCACTTGCTGTATTTTAAATAATTCTGATAAAAGGGGGATGTTGTGGTATTGCGTTAAGTGGTGTATATGAAATGGCTGTCCATCACCAGACAGGATGTGCTGTATAGACCAATATGATTTCTAAGCAGTTGTTGAAAACAGCTACAGAGACGTGTATCCTACCTTTCCAATATTCTTGTATATAAGTTAGTATCTTCAGTAAAAGAACCCACCTGTTAGATTCACCAATCTTGTCTATGTTTACATCAAGAAAGAGGAAACACAACAGATTGTAAATAAATCCAAGACTGATGTGTATATATATCTATATGTATATATATATATTTTAGATTCTAGACTCCGTGTAATATTTGATGTTCCAGATTAGGAGCCATGTTCTGCTTAGTGCAAATGCAATTTAGATTATTTAAAATTAAGCTGGCATGTTATAGTTAAGTTAGGTGGTAGTCGAGAGACAGATCATTTACTCCATTCAGCTGCCATTTTAACTATTCAGCAGTAAAAAAAATAGGGTGAAACATAGCTCCATGGTTCCTGTTATGTTGCTTGGATTTAGATTTTCTTTTTGGTCCACAGTAAATATATTCTTTTCTCATCCTGCATAAGAATTCAGTGCAAGTTATTATAGCACCAAGTAGCTTGTGCATGCTTTTGTAATTTTACAAAGCCTTTTTTTTTAAAGGAGACCTGAGGACCTGAAACCCAGGATGAACATTGCTGGAGTTCACAGATTTTGTTCAGTCTGCAGTGAACTTTCATGCTGCATGTGACAGGCATTATACAACCAGCAAAGCTGCCCTACCCATGACCTGTGCCTCACCATATTGTGACTCCGGTTCCTCATTAACTCTCATACAATGTATCTCTGGGATCTCTGGGATCCTTGTGTGACTGTAGAATGGTGCTAAGCACCATATTCCTGGCTCCCAAGTTGGTCCTGGTAGTTGTAGATTATGAAGTGTTAAGTGCAGTATAGTACTGATTTATTGTTTGCTTTTCCCTCCAACATGTGATATACCTGCTAAATATACCAGCTAAATTTTAATTCAGATTACAATCGATTTTCCAAGCAAATAATGGGGTATGCAAAAAAACAGCATCAAGGACAGGACTTCACATCTGCCCATTCTCTCAATAGCCTGAAAGACCACAGAATATTCATAAGGAGTGAGGATGTTTTCTCGAGGGGGTGGGGGCACTATCTGCCATTTATCATTCTGTATGTTGAAGCCTTTCATACCCTAGCAAGAATAGAAATTATTTATATTGCAGTCGTTGCCGCATAGTTGCTGTAAGTATGCAGCAGACTTCATGAACTATACATGTACTGTATAAGGTAAGGAGTTCCAACATTGCTGAATTGGTGCAACGAAGGTAGTTTTAATATTTGCACGGATTAACGTATTGTTTTACTTGTGGGAGGTAAATGATAAATTTAACAAACCTATATGTCTAACTGCAATTATTTTACAACATTCCTTTGCTATTGCTGCTTACTTTGGTACTTTTCTTGCAATCGACAAAACTTCTTCACTTCATCCCAGGTGTAACAGGCACAAGTTCAAAATTTTCAGCCAGGTATGGTGATCGAAGTTGGTCTTTTCAAGTTGTCCCCATGAGTTCAAAGTCACAAATTGATTTTCCTCCAATATTAAGCCTCATCTCCACCAATTTGCAATTCAAAGGCACTCCCGAATAACCCCAGAATATGAGCAGAGTGCTTCTGCCTCAAACAGCAGCTGTATGTAAATGATTTGGCTGTGACCTCAAAGTGCCTCCTGCATCATTTTCCCCAGCCACCATCTGTAAAAACCCACACACTGTAGTGCTAACTCAAAGTGGGCCTTGAAAGTTGGGTCTCTGGATGGAAGATCTAAGAACGAGCTGCTGCAACCTTTTCACACTTCAAAACAGACAAGCACTTCTTTTTTATGGTCATCAATGACAAACAATGGGGTTGGAGAACTTCTGGTTGCTGGTTTGGGACAGTAGCAATATCGTGAAGCCTGCCGCCATTACCATTGATGCAGGCCCCTTAGGCTTGCAGCGGCAATCCAGTCTTCTCTTTCAATTTTGGGCGCATACTCATTCCAAGACTTATTTCCGAACCAATACCACATCAGGCAATGTTAATGACTTGATCAGAGAGTTGAATGCGTGGCTCAAAGATTGGTGTTGGCGGAATGGGTTTCAATTCATGGGCCACTGGCACCAGTACTGGGGAAGGAGGGAACTGTTCTGTTGGGATGGCCCTCCCCTGAACCACACCTTGACCAGTGTCCTGGCTAATCATATAACTAAGGCAGTAGAGAGGTCTTTAAACTAAAATGTTGGGGGTAGGGGTTCACATGAGCAGAGATTTGGAAAGTTAAAGGGAAAGGACAAGGCAATAGTGCAAGGTAGCGATACAGGTAATGATAACCAGAATGTGACAGGAAGGGACAGAGTGTACAAACACAAGAATGCACCAGCAAACAAGGTCAGAGTAGGAAAAAATGGTAAAAAGACAAAATTAAAGTCTCTTTATCTGAATTCACACATCATTCAGAATAAGATGGATGGGTTGATGGCACAAATAGAAATTAATTAGTATGATACGCTAGCCATTATGGAGGCATGCTTGTGAGGTGACCAAGGCCGGGAACTGAATATTCAGGGGTATTTGACATTTTGGAAGGATAGGAAGAAAGGAAAAGGAGGTGGAGTATCTCTGTTAATAAAGAATGAAATCAATGCAGTAATGAGAAATGATCTTGGTTTGGAAGATCAAGATGTAGAATCAGTTGGGTGGAGACAAGAAATAGCAAAGGAAAGTCACTAGTAGGAGTAGTTTATAGACCCCTTAACAGTAGCTACACTGTAGGACAGAACATAGGTTAAGAAGTAATGGGGGCTCGTAAGAAAGGTACTGCAATAATCGTGGGTGATTTTAATCTACATATAGATTGAACAAATCAAATTGGCAAAGTAGCCTGGAGAATGAGTTCATCGAGTGTCTTAGGAAAAGTTTCTTAGAACAATATGTTCTGGAACAAACAAGGGAGCAGGCTATTTTGGACTTGGTAATGTGTAATGAGACAGGATTAATTAATGACCTTATCATAAAGGATCCTGCATACAAGAGTGATCATAACATGATAGAATTTCACATTCAGTTTGAGGGTGATAAATTTGGGTTTGAAACTAGTGTCTTAAACTTAAATAAAGGCAATTACAGGGGTCTGAAGACAGAGTTGCCTAAATTGGACAGGGAAAATAGATTAAAAGGTAAGACAGTCGAGAAGTAGTGGCAGACATTTAAAGAAATATTTCATAACTCTCAACAAAGATGTATTCCATTGAAGGAGAAAGACTATTAGGAGGATGAATTATCTGTGCATAACTAAGGAAGTTAAGGATGGTATCAAATTAAAAGAAAAGCTGTACAATGCTGTGACGGTTAGTGGTAGGCCAGAAGAGTAGGAATATTTGAGAAACTGGCAAAGGATGGCTAAAAAAAGGGAGAAATTAGAGTGAAAGTAAGCTAGCAAGAAATATAAAAACAGTGAAAGCTTCGATAAGTATATAAAAAGGAAAAGAAAAGCTAAAGTAAGCTAATGTAATTGGGAAATTAATAATGGGAAACAAGGAAATGACAGAGACGTTGAACAAGTATTTTGTATCTGTCTTCACAATCGAAGACACTAAAAGCATCCCAATGTTAGTAGAAAATCAAGAGGCAAAAGGGAGTGAGGAACATCAAACAATCAGTATCATTAGAGAAAAAGTACTAGGAAAATCAATGGGACTAAAGCCTGACAAGTTCCCTGGATCTGATGGCCTGCATCTTAGGGTCTTAAAAGAAGCGGCTGCAGAGATAGTGAATGCATTAGTTGTAATCCTCCAAAGTTCCCGAGATTCTGGAAAGGTCCCAGCGGATTGGAAAACTGCAAATGTAAAACCTCTTCAAGAAAGGAGGGAGAGAGAAAGCAGGAAACTATAAGCCTGTTAGCTTAACATCTATCATTAGGAAAATGCTAGAATCCATTATTAAGGAAGTAGTAGCAGAACATTTAGAAAATCACAATGCAATCAGGCAGAGTCAACATGGCTGAGTTTCGTGAGTGTGTCTCGGAGAGTTTTCTGCAGCAATATGTCCTAGAACCAACAAGGGGGTACGTCATATTAGATTCCGTGATGACTAATGAGTCATATTTAGCTAATAACCTAAAGGTGCAAGAGCATTTATCTAATAGTGATCATAATATGATCAAGTTCAACATAATGTTTGATAGGGAGAAACAAAACAGCTACGAAGATTCCACATTTAGGTAAGGCTGAATTCAATGGGATGAGATAGAGCCTGTTTACAGTAAACTGGGCAAATCTGTTAATGGATAAAATAACAGAAGATCAGTGGAAGGTGTTTAAACAAGAATTGTAATATGGTACAGAACCAGGGCTGGATTCTGTGCAGACCTTGGGGGTCAGGAAGGGAGGCAGGGGGTTGTGGGGGGACATAAAATCAGGATGGGAGACGTCAGAGGTGGGAGATCATTGCTGGCCGCAAGGGGAGGCCATTGGGAGAGGCAGCATTGACTGTCAGGCAAAGTGGAGAAGAGAGGGCATCGGGTATCAGTCTGAGGAGTGGGGGCAAAGATCCCAGAACCGCAGGAGTGCCACTTCAAGTGGGGAAACAGGCAAGTGTCACCTTATCAGAGGTGACAAATTGGGGGAAGGAGTGGACCCACTGGCAGGACTTAATTCATCCAGGCTTCTGGGACCACGTTGAAGTGCAGTTGCAACAGAGTGGAAGGGAGGGCCAGATACCTGCACGTTAACTATCAGATACAACAACGATAGATCTCATGGATTTACTGGGCAGTCCGCTCAGCCTATCTGACACCAATTACAGCCATAAAGTCCTTCAAAGCAGAGGCCTGCTACCCAAACCGAACCCGACGGGACCCGACGACGTGTCGGGTTCGGGTCAGGTCAGACCCATCTTCCGGGGCTGGATTTCGGGCTCAGGTCGGGTCGGGTCGAGTCCAGGTTGAGTCAGGTCGGGTCGGGCCTGACACACACGGTAAGTGCTCTGCTGGTAAGTATTAAAATTTAAAAACTTACCTGAGCTGGGAGTCCGGGATGAAACTGAGTCTGCGCAGTGAGCGAGTCATCGCACATGCGCTGCAGCTTCGTGGAGCTTCCCAGTTGGAAGATAAGTAAATGGATGGTCGGGTCAGGCTTGGCTCGGGTCGAGTAGTGGCGGGTTCAAGTCGGGTCGGGCTTGGAGCAAAATCGGAGTGACACAGGCCGGGTCGGGCTCGGGTCTGCTGTGGTTCAGTCGGGTTCGGGTTGGGTTCTTTATCCCCACCTAAAGCAGGCCTCTACTTCAAAGGTATAAACATCCTCAGGTAGATCTCCAAATCCGGTCTTCCAAGATGCAGCCACCGAGGCTCATCCACTAGCAAGTTCTCCTTCAATCTATAACTCCATGGGTACAGTTTCCACCAAAAACGGCGCACTAGTCCGGAACTTCCTCAGCTCTACTCATGACAGTCTTGATAGTGTGGATCCACCAGTATTACCTTAAGCATCCGAAACAGCTGCAGCAACTTGCATTTTCCAATGGCCAGCTCCCAGATTCAGCTTCCACACTCTGCATCCTGCCTGCACATAGTAGTGGGCCAAAATTAATGTGGCCGTTTGGAGCAGGAATGGAGATGTAGGAGGACCGGAGAATAGTGGCAGACGCATCCTCCCAGAAATCCAACATCATCACATCAGTTCCAGATTTAGTCAGCGGCGGGAATGTTCCAAGATGGCGTCACCACCCCGAAGTGACAAGCCTGCCATTTAAATTGGTGAACTGATAGGTATAATATATTAACATGCAACTGATTGCAATTCAGTGTGGGGCTTGGAATTAAGTGGATCGTGGGAGGCCCTCATGTACCTTCGAATCCCTGGCCATTGAAAAGTGATAGCAAAGTGGTGAGGTCTCAGTGCCACAACGGGTAGGCAGCCATGACCAGCACTGCATAGGGGAAGAGAGGGGAGCAGAGGCCATTGTAAGCCTACAGTGCTGTGCACTCTGCACAGGTGGGTTTGGCCGTGCCAGGTGGACTTGGTCTCAGGTGACAGTGCCAGGTGGGCTTGGTCTCAGGTGGTCTACCCAGGCTGGGATACTACTGGGTGAGAGAGTCGGATAGCCATACTACTGGTTGCTAGGCTGACTCTCAGCAAGGGTGGGTATTGAGGGCCTTTAGTGCATAAGCTGAGGGGCGTATCAAAGGCAAAGATGCCAAAGCAACTTCATTTCTGCAAGGACAGTGCTCTGGAGGCCTACTGATCACCTGACATGGGTCTCATACACTCTGTCTTTGTGGACCCCCATAGCATTATACAGTGCCTCCAACGGAGGGAAGGCCAGGAGGCAGTTGCACCTGCCCATGATGCGCCATGACGAGAGCAACACCGGTTGGCCATGCTAAGAAGAACCCACCTGTGCCAAAGGGTGTACCGGTCTCGACTCAGCTACCTCCAAATATCCAAGCAGCAGTGTCAGTGAAAACTACACTTCTTCAGGTAGGCTGTCACTGACTTATGCGCTCTGCTGCAGGACGAGATGCGACCTATGGGATTCGATGATTACCCATGTCAGTGACCCTGAAGATCACTCTGGCACACAACATTATGCGTCTGGATCTTTCCAGGGATCCACCGGCAACGTGTGTGGGGTCTCGCAGGCAGCAGCGCACTGCTGCATCAAGGAGGTGACCAATGCCCTGTTTAAGAGGGCCAGCGACTATGTGCGCTACCGGACTCACCCTGACAGACAGAAGGGCATCAGCTTCTGGGCCATTGCTACATTCCCCCTGGTGCAAGGTGTGATAGATTGCATGCATGTGGCCATCAAGGCTCCCATGGACTAGCCAGCCACCTTCATCAACAGGAAGGGCTTCCATTTCATCAACATTCAACTGGTCTGCAACCACCGAAGGTGCAGGTGTGTGCCTGCTTCCTGGGAAGCAGCCACGATGCCAACATACTTCGACACTCCCGGGTGCCACAACTTTTCAGGCTCCCTGCTCGCCTTGAGAGATTGATTCTCTGGGACAAGGGCTACCCATTGAAGACATGGCTACTGACACCTGTGAGGAACCCTCAAAATGCAGCAGAGGAGAGGTACAACACTTGCCACAGCTCCACCTGAGTGACCATCAAGCAGGCCATTGGACTGCTGAAGGTGATATTTCACTGCCCTGCAGTATGCCGCAGTGAGGGTCTCAAGAATCACAGAATTGTTACAGTGCAGAAGGAGGCTATTTGGCCCATCGTGCCTGCACCTGCTCTCCAAACGAGCACATTTTTCCTTTTCATATAACTGTCTAATTCCTTTTGAATGCTTCAATTGAACTTGCCTCCACCACACTCCCAGGCAGCACATTCCAGACCTTAACTACTCACTACGTGAGAAAGTTTTTCCTCATGTCACTTTTGCTTCTGTTATCCATTACTTTAAATCAGTGCCCTCTCGCTCTCGATCCTTTCACGAGTGGGAACAGTTTCTCCCTATCTACTCTGTCCAGACCCCTCATGATTTTGAATACCTCCATAAAATCATCTTTCAACCTTTTCACTCCAAGGAAAACAGTCCTAACTTCTCCAACTTTTCTTCATAATTGAAGTCCTTCATCCCTGGAACCCCCCATTCTCTGAATCTTTTCTGTACTCTCTCCAATGCCCTCACATCTTTCCTAAAGTGCGGCGCCCAAAACTGGACACAATACTCCAGCTGAGGCTGAACTAGTGTCTTATAAAAGTTCAACATAACCTCCTTGCTCTTATACTCTATGCCCTTATTAATAAAGCCCAAGACACTGTATGCTTTATTAACCGTTCTCTCAACCTGTCCTGCCACCTTCAATGACTTATGCACATATACACCTAGATCTCTCTGCTCCTGCACCCCCTTTAGAATTGTATCCTTTATTTTATATTGTTTTTCCATATTCTTCCTACCAAAATGTATCATTTCACATTTCTCTGCATCTGCCATCTGTCTTCCCATTCCACCAACTTGTCTATGTCCTTTTGCAGTTTTACACCATCTTCCTTAAAGTTACAATGCTTCAAAGTTTTGTATCATCCGCAAACTTTGAAATTGTACACCAAGGTCTAGGTCATTAATATATATCAGAAAAAGCAAGGGTCCCAATACTGATCCCTGGGGAACTCCACTACAAACCTTTCTTCAGTCCAAAAACATCCATTAACCACTACTCTTTGTTTCCTGTCACTCAGCCAATTCTGTATCCATGGTGCTACCGTCCCATTTATTCCATGAGTTATAACTTTGCTCACAAGTCTGTTGTGTGGCACTGTATCTTAAGAAATCCATGCCAGCTTTCCTTGATTAATCCACATTTGTCCATGTGACTATTAATTTTGTCCCAAATTATTCTTTTTGGAGGTTTCCCCACCACCAAAGTTAAACTGACTGGCCTGTAGTTGCTGGGCTTATCTTTATACCCTTTTTTGAACAAGGGTGTAACGTTTGCAATTCTCCAGTCCTCTGGCACCACTACCAAGTCTAAGGAAGACTGGAAAATTATGACCAGTGCCTCCGCAATTTCCACCCTCACTTTCCTCACTATCCTTGGATGCATCTCATCTGGTCCTGGTGCTTTATCCACTTTAAATACAGACAGCTTATCTAAAATGCCCTCCTTATTAATTTTAAACCCTTCTGCTGTCTGAATTATCTCCTCTTTCACCATTGTCTGGGTTGCATCTTCTTTCTTGGTAAAGACAGATGCAAAGTATTCATTTAATACCTCAGCTATGCCCTCTACCTCCATGTGTAAATCCCCTTTGTGGTCCCCAATCGACCTAACTCCTCCTTTTACCACCCTTTTACTATTTATATGTCTATAGAAAACTTTGAGATTCCCTTTAATGTTAGTTGCCAGTCTCTTTTCATGCTCTCCCTTTGCTTCTCTTATTTGCTTTTTCACTTCCCCTCTGGACCTTCTATATTCAGCCTGGTTCTCAACAATATTTTCTACCTGACATCTGTCATAAGTATACTTTTTCTTCTTTATCTTTATCTCTACATCTTTTGTCATCCAGGGAGCGCTGGATTTGTTTACCCTATCTTTCCCCTTCAAGGGAACATACCTTGACTACACCCGAACTATCTCTTCTTTGAAGGTAGCCCATTGTTCAGCTATCGTTTTTCCTGCCAACCTTTGACTCCAATTTATTTGCCCCAGCTCCATTCTTACCCCATTGAAGTTGGCTTTCCACCAGTTAATAATTCTTACTCTGGATTGTTCTTTGTCCTTTTCCATAGTCAGCGTAAACCTTATGGCATAATGACCACTGTCCCCTAAATGATCGCCAACTGATACTTAATCCACTTGACCCACTTCATTCCCAAGAACCAAGTCTAGCAGTGCCTCCTTTCTCATTGGACTAGAAACATACTGCTGTAGAAAATTTTCCTGAACACACTCTAGGAACTCTTGCCCCTCACTGCCCTTTACACTACTATTATCCCAATCTATGTTTGGATAGTTAAAATCCCCCATTATAACTGCCCTCTAATTTTCGCACCTCTGTAATTTCCTTCAAAATTTGTTTCTCCACGTCCTTCCCACAAGTTGGTGGCCTTAAGACAACACTGAACAATGTAACTGCACCTTTTATCTTCCTTAGCTCTAGCCAAATTGATTCTGTCCTCGACCCCTCTGGGACATCTTTTTTCTCCAGCACTGCAATGCTCTCCTTAATCATTACTGCCACCTCTTCCCCTTTTTTCCCTCTCCTATCTTTCCTGAACACCTTTTTTTCAGGAATATTCAATACCCAGTTTTACCCTTCTTTGAGCCTGGTCTCTCTTACAGCCACAACACCATATTTCCACATGTCAATCTGTGCCTGTAACTGACCAATCTTATTAACAACACTCCGTGCATTCATATATATGCACATTAACCCTCATTTAGATATATTACTTTCCCACTTACTCTGACCGCACCTAATAACGTACTATTCACTAGTCTAGTGCTATCTATCTCTCCCAATATTCTGTGCACCTTGGTATTCCTCTCTGATATTTCCTCCTGGTTCCCACCCCCCTGCATGTTAGTTTAAACCCTCCCCAATAGCACTGGCAAATTGCTCCACAAGGAAATTTGTCCCATTTGTCTTCAGATGCAACCCGTCTGGCCTGTACAGGTCCCACCTGCTCCAGAACTGGTCCCAGTGTCCCAGGAATCTAAAGCCCTCCCTCCTGCACCATCTTTCCAGCCACACATTCATCTGCACTGTTCTCCTGTTTCTATACTCACTTGCATGTGGTACTGGGAGTAATCCAGAGATTATTACTTTTGAGGTCCTGCTTGCTAATTTCTTACCAAGCTCAGTAAACTCTTTTTTCAGGACTGCATCCCTTTTCCGACCTTTGTCATTGGTACCAATGTGGACCACGACTGCTGGCTGTTCAGCCTTCCCCCTCAGAGTGCTGTGCAGCCATTCAGTAACATCCTTGACCTGGCACCAGGGAGGCAACACACCATTCTGGATTCACATCCGTGGCCACAGAAAGGCCAGTCTTTTCCCCTGACTATCAAATCTCCTATCACTATTAACCTTTCAGTCTTCCTTTTGCCTCCCTGTGCAGCTTAGCACCCATGGTGGTGTGTCCATGGCTCTGGCTGCACTCCCCAGATGAACCATCACTTTCCTTATTATTCAGAGCTGAATACCTTTTGGAGAGCGAGATGCATTCAGAGGTTTCCTGCACTACCTGCCTGTTTCTTCTTGACTGCCTGGTGGTCACCCATTCTCTGCCTACTAGCTCTGAAGCTGTGGGGTGACCACATCTATAAAGATGCTATCCACGAAGCTCTCGTTCTCATGGATGCACCATAGTGACACCAGCTGCTACTCAAGTTCCGCAAACCGGAGCTCAAGCTGCTGCAACAGATGACACTTCCTGTACTTATGGCTATCCATGACCCAGGAAGCATCCTGGAGTTGCCACATAGCACAGGATGTGCACTCTTGAGGTTGGAGCAGCCCTGTCATTACTCTATCTATTGGAAATAAACCGTGGTACGACAAATAAACCCTGCTACTAATAAACCCTGGTATTACTAATACTAATAACCTTACCAATAGTAATAATAACCTTACTACGGCTAATACTAAACTTTATCACATATCATGGTGGTTTGCTTTGCTCTATACACACCAGAGGGGAGCAGTCTTACTTGAAGAGGACATGATTGATCACCAGTCCTCAACTGACAAAGAGGACGTGGAGGAGACTAATGAGCTGGCAGCAATGGATCTTAAACCCCTTTCACAGGAGGCTAGGCACATTGTGCGAAGGGCCAGGGAGGCAGGAGACATTCTCATACTTACCATTTTCTGCCACCATGATGGTCTCTCAGAGCAAACTGAATAAAGACTCACCTCAATGCATTCAGTCTGTCACCTCCTTTCTATTTGGATTCTGTGCCTAGCGCCCAGCCTCACCACATGCCCTGGCACATCTGAGATGCTTACCAATGGAGGGCTATGCCTACACTGGCAGCTCACTGACGGACAAGGGTGAAGACAGCATCTCACAATTAAAGCATGAAAGAATAAGAATTTTTCAACAATAAATATATGAACTGTAACAATGATAGAACTTTCTATGGCAAATGTCAAACACCTGTGAAATCCCAAGTGTGGCTCGGTGCTTTTTTAATGCGTGTATGAGTGCTTCTTTGCGGTGTGACCACTGCATTAGCAGCTGGGCTGGAGACAGGCTGCTAATCATGCTGCCCCTTGGCCTGGGATGACTTCGGCGACTGTCCTCTGGCTGCCTGAGGCCTGGAGGGCCCTGGCTGCCTGAGGGTTTCCTGAACTGCTGCAGGACTCTCCTTAGGTATTGTGGTTACTGGAGCTGGGCACACTGGTGGAGGGGCTGAGGAGCTGCTGTCCACACTCGGAGCACCTGAGGGGAGCCTCCAGCTGTGGAGGTCAGTCGCTCCTCTTCCCTTTCCAGGCTCACTTGAACATCCCTGCTGACCGGAGAAGGATGAGGACCAGGAGAAGACTCCATGCACCTTGTCCTTCTTTCACCTTGCCACTGTTGTGTTGAGCTCATGGCCAAGGCAATGGTGTGCAGGTCTGCGTGCATTTGTGTGATCTAGCTCTCTACAAGGCTTGCCATCCTCTTGAAGGAGAAAGCCATGGGCTCAGACACCTGGGACATGGCAGCACTCATGGCACGGATGGATTCCTCCATCACCCCTCATGGCTGCGCATGGCCTCTGGTATCTTTGCCAGATGTTGCCTTACCTCTCTCTGTAACTCCAGAGCTGTCGACACCAGAGACTCATCATCAGCCTGGGGCTCAGCTTGGGCCTGGACACCCACAGTCCTCCAATGTCAGAGGCCTTAGCTGTCTCAGCCAGCTGTTCGGGCAGGTGGGCTGTGCTCTCGGCAGCTTGTGACCCTGAATATAAAGCCAAGCGGCAACCCAGCAAGATGAACGTATCTGCGCTGGTGGAAGGTGCAGGAGAGTCATGTAATGGTGCTTCTACTCAGAGTTGATTTCTCCCTCTTCAGTTGGAGCCTCCTGCGGCAACTACCCTGTATGAGCGAACACGAATATTTGTGAGTTAGGCAATGCAGATCTGGTCATGCCAGCCATGCATGATGTGGATCTCCGGAACTGTGTTGGATGTCGAATGAAGATAATCCTCAGTCTCTTGCGTGGAAACTCCAGAGCGCACCATCTGCTATTGAATGGCTGCCCTGGGTCCCCACTAATTCCAGTGTCTCCTCCTCAGCCATTGACCGAGGCCTTATAGCTGGAATTCCTCCACCAGTCCTTGAGGTCTCACTGTTGTTATGGGCCTGCTTGTCCTGCAAGTGGAAAGAGAGAGATAGTCAGAGCTCGCAGGAAGAACAAGGGAACAGTTCTGTGAGTGGCAGCCCCTCATCCCTTGCTGGGATTTCCTACATGGCTTTTCCCCATGTCAACTCTCAGAGGAGTTAATGGGGGTGAGCTGTGAAAGAAGATGGCCTGTGGCCGAGATGCAGCTATGCATCTGGCAGGATACAGTGATGCCTAACCCCTTTTGCCAGTGCCTTTGTGGTTACTCCCTCCCCATGCAGTGCTGCCTCCCACATTGCCACATGCAAGTCCCAAATAGGAGAGAGGTATGGAGCACTCAACTTGCCAGAACAAAGGAGCTTGTTGACTCACTTTCTGCATTGCACCCATGTTCGGGGAGTGATTCCATGGCTGCTTACATTCTCTGCGATCTCCATCCAGTCTTGCTTGGTCAGACAGGAGGACCTCTTCTTGTCATCCCTGGGGAGGTGGACCTCCCGGCTTTCCCTTGCAGCCTGGAGGAGAATTTCCAGGAAACCATTGCTAAACAGTGGGGCCACCCAGTGTTTTGCTTCTGCCATCCTCCTCTGATGTTGGGGGGTGCGGTCCAGGAGTTACTACACCATGTCCAACAGCAATCCGCAAACAGTAAATATCTCAAAGGCTTCGATGCAAGCAGGGCTGGCCGGGCTTTAAATATGGTGCCAGCACCTGCTCCGGAGTCAACTGATGCTGCAGTCAGTGCCTTGGAGCCCAACCTGTCGGGTAATTGGATGCGCCTTGCATTTCCATTTGGATAACTGGCCGCCTGCGCATAATCGCGATCAGCTGGCCGCACATGTTAGGGATGGTCTCACAAAACAAGCTTTGAAACTAGATTCAGTGCACCTAACAGAACATTCAACGTTTTCTGTTCAGACAACAGCTTGCATATGCTCCTCCACAGGTCTCGATAAAACCATGGATTCCATCACAGGATAATTCTAGGGATCCACTGGGGACATGTGAGGAATCTTACAGACAGTGGCCCATCAGTGCATTATGGGGGTCACCAATGCCCTTTTCAGGATGGCTGATGACTATGTGCACTTCCTTATGGATCCCAACTCTCAAGCTGAGAGGCCCATCGGGTTCTTGACCATCGCATCAAGGCTTCTGAACACCAGCCAGTGGACTTCATCAACAGGAATTGCTTCCACTCCCTCAATGTACAGCTCGTCTGTGACCACAGTAAATGGATCCTGCAGGCCTGCACATGCTTCCCAGGAATTTGTCATGACGTCTAGATTTTTAAGCAGTCCCAGGTGCCAGAACTTTCCTGTCCTCCCTCACGCCTTCAGGGATGTATCCTTGGAGACAAGGACTACCCAGTGAGGACATGGCTACTGATGCCTGTGAGGAACCCACACACAGATGTGGAGAAGAGTGACAAATTCTGCCACAGGACAACGAATGCGACCATAGAGCAAGCCATTTGCTTTCTGAATTTCAGGTTCAACATCTGGTTCATTCAAATGTATGACTGATTGACGCCTTTGATGAATAGAAATACGATTTCTCCTGTTTCTTCTTATAGTACCTTCTGAAGTATGTACTAAATAAGATCTCTGTTTATTATCATCTCTCTGGATGATTACTCCTTCTCTGCCTTGGTCTTGTACCCATACCTTTTCCCCTTCTATCAATTTGGGTAGGTTCCTAGTACAATATTGCCTATTATAGTTAAAAGCTTGCTTCTTCCAATAAAACTTTTCTCTGCCTTGAACTCTCTAATAATCCTGGAGTTCCAGGTCTGAACGTATTTTTTTTTAGGTGATAGGAAGTTGTGTTCTAAGCTTCCTCCCCATCAACATTTCTGATGGTGCTAATCCACATTGCAATGGAGTAGATCTATAGTTTAGGAGTGCTGTTTGAAAATCTTCATTCTTCTTTCATTGTTCTGACTCCACTTTCAGCTTCACCATTAGATTGAAGTTATCTAGGGGAACTTGTAGGATGTACGAATCCACAGTTTTCCACAAAGTGCATGAATTTGCAAATTGAGGACCATTATCTGACACAATCTCGTCAGGAATGCCAAGTGTTGCAAAGATCGCCTGTCAAACTCAAATGACTGTCTCCAACAAAGTTTTCTGATTTATCTTCTGATAGAGATTGTTCAATTTCATTAATAGCTCTATACTTGAAGACTTTTTCTTTAGAACCTTTGAAAGTAGAGGTTTTACTTTGGCATATCTTCCCAAAATGACTAACTTTCTTACAGTGAAAGCATTCTGCTTTGTTTGCAGGACACTGTTCATGCCTGTGGGTCTTTTTGGTGCCACAGCGCTGGCAGGACTTCATGGTGTCTTGCACCTTCCCTCCCAAGTGTATCTTCTTTACTCGTGCTTCATTTACAGTCCTGTGTTTGAGAAACTGTATGGTCATTGGAGGTTTCCTGAACCAAGGTTTTTCTTCACCTCTCAAGATTGCTCTGTTGTGCTTTCGGACCTCTGCTTGCCTCACTAGCTGGTATTATTGTATCACCTAGTATTGCTTTTCTAGGATGAGGTCTTTCTTAGATAGCAATAACTCTGATAGGGATTAATCAGCAATACATACTATGATGCAGTGTCAAATTAATTCTGATTTTATGTCTCCATATTTGCATCCTTCAACTCGCTTGTAAAGGTCACTTATAAAAGTATCTATCGATTCACCTGGTTTCTGGACCCTTCTGTTGAATTTGGTCCTTTCTAGAATCCTGTTGTCCTTCAGGTTGAAATACTTATCAAAGGTTTTTAAGACTTCATCAAATTTATCTGATGTCTCATTAATGCCTTGTCTTGCAATAACATCATCTGCCATTGCTCTGATGGAGTGCAGTAAAGTGTTGACTTGTTCTGATTCAGACTTGCTGTCTAATTGGGAAGCAATTCTGTACCTCAAAAATTTTCTCCTCCACAGTGACCAAGTTGGAGTTTGAGTTGGTCCATCCATGTGTTCAAACCTCTCTGGTAGTGTAAATTTAACATCCACAGCTTTTTAAAACTTTCTGGGTAGTTTTCTTTTTTTTTTCAAATGTTCCTTCCTGTACTGGAAGTTTTTCCGCACTTCTTAGAAATTTACCCGTGCTTTTCAGCCTCGCGGTCGCTTTGTGTAATGGTGTCGACCTCAGATCTGCCTTTGTTAAGGATTTTTAGTTTTTCCCAGTTCTGCCTGCCTAGTGTGCTTTTAGAAACTTTTGCAGTCCTTTTAAAGGTTGCTCACTAGATCCCCGACTGTTACTTAGTTCTCCAATTCGAAGGCTGTGATCACTGGAACGGGATTTGCTTCACAGATCCACCACGCCTCTGTGGTGCAGCCTGAATGCCTCTGCAAGCCGGCTCCCCAACTCTCCGTTTCATCCATGGAGCAGCTCTGGAGCTCTTCACAGCCTCTTCTCGAGTTCTGTAATTTTGGCGCTTCATTTTCAGGTCTGTTAATTTTTCAAATTTTTCTGTGCATTGTATGGCAAGAACCTCTGCTGTTCACCATTGTCACCATAATGTATGTTTTGGTTAGTTTAAGTTGCAGGGATTTTAGAAACTTCAGTAACGTCGAACCATAACTGTTTATTACATTTCAGGAACGATAAATCCTTGACTTAAACATGTCTAACTCCTCCGTTGGTCATGATGCATCTTCTCCTTCTCCTTCTCAAGTCTCCCTCACATGTGATCTCTCACATCATCACAGTGGGAGGTGTTATTCACACTTTCCCAAACATTAACCTTTATACTACAATCTGCAATGACACTCGGCTTCCTTTCATGGAGAGTTTGCCATGCCTCAGGCCATTTGTATGCATCCCCTGACCCTTTGCCCACATCTGGGTGAGCACTCCCTCTCCACCAAACATACCCTCCTGTTTTGTCAGATGCAAAGCCCAACAGCTGAAGGCTTTAAGAGGTACTCACTTTTGCTTCCCAAATTAGGTCATTGAGCCACTTGTGGCACTGAATTCTGGGTTCTTGGGGTGACCCCACGGCTGATGATCTCCACAATCTGCAGCCAGGCTTGCTTGGTCAGGCTCCCAGGTCTCCTGTATATGTTGCATTTTCCTGGCATCCTGTAGGAGTACCTGGACGGAGGCATCACTGAAGTGTGGAGACATCCAGGGTCTACATTCAGCCATCGCTCTGCAGCCTCTATGAACTGTGCCACTCCTATGACTGCGAACATTAAGATTGCAGGCAGGGCTGGCAGCCCTTTACAAATGGTGCCAGCACTTGCCGTGGCATCAGCTGACACTGGTATCTCTGTCTCTGACCACATAATTGGTCGGCCCCTGCATCTCATTTCCCTTAATTGGCTGCAGTGAGGGGATGCAGTTGAGAAGAGACAATTTCCTGAGTGAGAGACATTTGCCAGAATAAATTGGACATTTGACGCATGTATTAAATTCTGGTAAGTTTTTGTTCAATTCAAATTTCAGATTAAGAGTCAGGCTTTAAATCTGCTGGTTAGGTAAATAGCCTTTTTAAACAAGAAGCAGCTATCTGTCAATCAGTTGGAAGTAGTTAGGTTCAATAGGTGTTAACTATTGTAGCAGAAAGCTGAGCTAACCATTGAGTCATCAGACTCTTTCTATAAAGCAGGCCAGTTTCTTAGCCGAACACAGTGAGAGGATGCAGTTGAGAAGATACAGTTGCCTGAGTGAGAGACCTTTTCCAGAGTGAATTTGGAAATTTGGTGCACCTGGGGGAAAGAGTGGCTCCTTTTCCTATCTTTTTCAGTCTCCAGCAGTTGATGAGTCTTCTTCCTCTGACTCCAAGGTGGGTGAGTGCAACTTTCCATTACTTCAGCTTGAATTATTAACTAATTGATGAAAAAAAGATTGCACAGAGATGGCAGGGCCAGTGTTGTGCTGCAACTTTAGCATGTGGTAATCTGTGGAATGCACTGCAATCCTGGACAACCATGTCTGCAGTAAGTGTCTGCAGCTTGCATGACTTCAGCTCAGAATTGCTGAGCTGGAGACAGAGTTGCAGACATTGCGGAGCATCAGGGAGGGTGAGAGTTACCTGGACACTTTGTTCCAGGAGGCAGTCACACCCCTTAGAGGAGAGAGAACATTAGAGATGGCCAATAGTCAGGGACAGAAGGGTGTGACTGCAAGTGAGGCAGGTGGGGGGAATCAGCATGTAGTGATGGAGGAGCCTCAGCCCCCTGACCTTGTCCAACATTTACGAGGTCCTTTCTCCCTATGTGGATGAAGAGAAGGACTGCAAGGTGGATGAGTGGACTGACCATGGCACCATGGTGAAAGATGCCATTCCAGTGGGGGGAGTGAAGAGGAATGAGGTAGTGATAGGAGACAGTATAGTCAGGGGGATAGATACTGTTCTCTGTAGCTATGACCAGTAGCTCCGACGGCTGTGTTGCCTGCCCGGTGCCAGGATTAAGCACATCTCCTTGCGGCTGGAGAGGAACCTGGAGCGGGAGGGAGAGGATCCAGTTGTCGTGGTCCAATGACATAGGTATAACCAGAAATGATGTTCTGTTTAGAGAATTTGAGGAGTTAGGGCCCAAACTAAAATGCAGAACATCAAAGGTAATCAACTCCTTACCTGAGCCATGCGCAAATTGGCACAGGGTCAAGCAGATGACAGAACGAAACGCGTGGCTCAAAGAGTGGTGTGGAAAGAAGGGATTTCAATTCTTGGGGCACTGACATCAGTACTCAGGGAAGAGGGAACTATTCCATTGTGATGGACTTCACTTGAACCAGGCTGGAACCAGTGTCCTGGTTAATCGCAAACATAGGGCTGTGGACAGTGCTTTAAACTAACAGAGGGGGAGGGAGGGTTTGGGAAATTTAGAAATCCAAAGAGAAAGGTCAGGGCATCGGAGCAGGATAATGATGTGGGTAACGCCCAACAGAATGGGACAGGAAGTGACAAAGAGTTTAGCAAAAATTGTACATCGGCAAATAAGGTGATCGCAGGGAATAGAGGTAAAAAAATGAAATTAAAGTTCCTTTATCTGAATGCATGAAGCATCTGTAATAAGGTAAATGAACTAGTGCCAGGAATAGAGGTAAATAATCTAGATATAATTGCTGTAACCAAGACATGGTTACAAGGAGATCAAGGTTGGGAAATGAATATTCCAGGGTACACAATATTTCGGACAGACAGACAGAATGGCAACGGAGGAGGAGTAGCCCTGATAGTAAAGGATGACATAAGGACATTAATAAGGGATCTGGCCTCAGAAGATCATGAAGTAAAATCAGTTTGGGTAGAAATTAGGAATAGCAGGAGTCAGAAAGTACTGGTGGGAGTAGTTTACAGGCCCCCTTACAGTAGTTATATTATTGGACAGATCATTAAATGGGAAATTATTGGAGCATGTAAAAAAGGTAATGTATTAAATGTGGGGGAATTTAATCTGCATATAGACTGGGACAATCAAATTGGCAACAGTGATCCAGAAGATGAATTTGTAGATGCTTTTGTGACACTTCAGGGAGAGGCGGTGGCATAGTGGTATTATCACTGGACTAGTAACCCAGAGACCCAGGGTATTGATCTGGAGACATGGGTTTGAATCCCACCACAGCAGGAGGTGGAATTTGAATTTAATTAATAAATCTGGAATTAAAACCGAGTCTAATGATGGCCATGAAACCATTGTCGATTGTTGTAAAAACCCATCTCGTTCACTAATGTCCTTTAGGGAAGGAAATCTGCTGTCCTTACCTGGTCTGGCCTACATGTGACTCCAGACCCACAGCAATGTGGTTAACTCTTACATGCCCTCTGAAATGGCCGAGCAAGCCACTCAGTTGTACCTAAACGCTACGAAGTCAATAAAAAGGAATGAAACTGGACGGACCACCCGGCATCGACCTAGGCACCGGAAACGACAACGGCAAACCCAGCCCTGTCAACCCTGCAAAGTCCTCCTTACTTACCTCCTTATCTGGGGGCTTGTGCCAAAGTTGGGAGAGCTGTCCCACAGACTAGTCAAACAATAGCCTGACATAGTCATACTCACAGAATCATACCTTACAGATAATGTCCCAGACACTGCAATCACTATCCCTGGGTATGTCCTGTCCCATTGGCAGGACAGCCCCACCAGAGGTGGCGGGACAGTGGTCTACAGTAGGGAGGGAGTTGCCCCGACAGTCCTCAACATCGACTCTGGACCCCATGAAGTCTCATGGCATCAGGTCAAACATGGGCAAGGTAACCTCCTACTGATTACCACCTACCACCCTCCCTCAGCTGATGAGTCACCACTTGGAGGAAGCACTGAGGGTGGTAAGGGCACAAAATGTACTCTGGGTGGGGGACTTCAATGTCCATCACCAAGAGTGGCTCGGTAGCACCACGACTGGCCGAGCCCTAAAGGACATAGCTGCTAGACTGGGTCTGTGGCAGGTGGTGAGAGAACCAACAAGGGGGAAAAAAATACTTGACCATGCTCTCACCAATCTGCCTGCCGCAGATGCTTCTGTCCATGACAGTATTGGTAGGAGTGACCATCGCACAGTCCGTGTGGAGACGAAGTCCCGCCTTCACATTGAGGATATCGTCTATCATGTTGTGTGGCACTATCACTGTGCTAAATGGGATAGATTTCGAACAAATCTAGCAATGCAAAACTGGGCATCCATGAGACGCTGTGGGCCATCAGCAGCAGCAGAATTGTACTCAACCGCAATCTGTAACCTCATGGCCCAGCATATCCCCCACTCTACCATTACCATCAAGCCAGGAGACCAACCCTGGTTCAATGAAGAGTGCAGGAGGGCATGCCAGGAGCAGCACCAGGCATACCTCAAAATGAGGTGTCAACCTGGTGAAGCCACAACCCAGGATTACTTGCATGCCAAACTGCATAAGCAGCATGCAATTGACAGAGCTAAGTGATCCCATAACCAACGGATCAGATATAAGCTCTGCAGTCCTGCCACATCCAGCCGTGAATGGTGGTGGACAATTAAACAACTAACTGGAGGAGGTGGCTCCACAAATATTCAATGATGGCGGAGCCCAGCACAGCAGTGCAAAAGATAAGGCAGAGGCATTTGCAACAATCTTCAGCCAGAAGTGCCGAGTTGATGGTCCAACTCGGCTCCCTCCTGAAGTCCCCAGCCTTACAGATGCCAGACTTCAGACAATTTGATTCACTCCGCATGATATCAAGAAACGACTGAAGGCACCGGATACTACAAAGGCTATGGGTCCTGACAATATTCCGGCAATAGTACTGAAGACCTGTGCTCCAGAACTTGCCGCACCCCTAGCCAAGCTGTTCCAGTATAGCTACAACACTGGCATCTACCTGGCAATGTGGAAAATTGCCCAGGTATGTTCTGTACACAAAAAGCAGGACAAGTCCAACCTGGCCTATTAATGCCCCATCAGTCTACTCTCAATCATCAGCAAAGTGATGGAAGGTTTCATCAACAGTGCCATCAAGCAGCACTTGCTTAGCAATAACCTGCTCAGTGATACCCAGTTTGGGTTCCGACAGGACCACTCAGCACCTGACCTCATTGCAGCCTTGGTTCAAACATGGACAAAAGAGCTGAACTCAAGAGGTGAGGTGAGAGTGACTGCCCTTGACATCAAGGCAGCACTTGACCAAATATGGCATCAAGGAGCCCTAGCAAAACTGGAGTCAATTGAAATCAGGGGGAAAACTCTCTGCTTAGGGTCATACCTCGCACAAAGGAAGATGGCTGTGTGTGTTGGAGGTCAATCATCTGAGCTCCAGGACATCACTGCAGGAGTTCCTCAGGGTAGTGTCCTTGGCCCAACCATCTTCAGCTGCTTCAGGCCTTACTTCAAGGGCAGCACAGTGGTGCAGTGGTTAGCACTGCAGCCTCACAGCTCCAGGGACCCAGGTTCGATTCTGGGTACTGCCTGTGCGGAGTTTGCAAGTTCTCCCTGTGTCTGTGTGGGTTTTCGCCGGGTGCTCCGGTTTCCTCCCGCATCCAGAAGACTTGCAGGTGATAGGTAAATTGGCCATTGTAAATTGCCCCTAGTATAGGTAGGTGATAGGGAATATGGGATTACTGTAGGGTTAGTATAAATGGGTGCTTGTCGGTCGGCACAGACTCGGTGGGCCGAAGGGCCTGTTTCAGTGCTGTATCTCTAAATAAATAAATAAATAAATCATAAGGTCAGAAGTGGGGATGTTCGCTGATGATTGCACAATCATTTCAGGAGTGAAATGAGGAAACGTTTCTACACACAAAAAAAGGTAGAAGTTTAGAACTCTCTTCCACAAACAGCAATTGATGCTAGGTCAATTGGTAATTTTATATCTAAGATTTATAGATTGTTGTTAACCAAATGTATTAAGGAATACGGGGCAAAGGCAGGTATATGGAGTGAGGTCACAGATCAGTCATGATCTCATTGAAAGGTGGAGCAATCACGAGGGGCTGAATGACCTACTATGAGCTACTCTTGTTCCTATGTTCCAATATTCCTATATGTACCAGTTCTTCAGCTAGCTTCCACAGTAATGATATAGAGGAGGTTGCCACCAATATCGATGAACTATTCAACATATTCAGTTATGTTATTTACGGTTTGCAGGCTGACTGCAGAAAAAGCTCTCACTTCAAACACTTTGCTTTTGTCTTATGCTAATTTATTCTCATTCTAAATTTGATAGTTTTTTTAGAGAGGCAACTGAGGGATTCTGGCAGACACTGTTCATTTTCATAAAGAAAAATTCACATCATCAGCATTGCACAAATGAGTGTTAATGGTATTGTTGTTGGAAATTGCAGCTGTCATTGCTATCCCTCACTTTATTGAATTAATATGGTGTCTTCAAGGCAGAAAGACATATCTGTTTCATTGTTTCATGCATTCCTGAGCTGTGTATTTGAGTGTGACCAGATGCAAAAATAATATGAAAATGTAACTGCCTTTAGCTGTTAGGTGCTCAGTGGCTCGTGCTACATACCAGAGATTGGGGAATCTAGGAAGACGTCCCTGTACAACCCAATCTCATATGGTTTAAGAAATAAGAAGTCATGATGATCAATCAATTATATTCAATCTACATTAAGAGATGCTCAATACCCAATGGCATTAAAATTTTTGCTTGAATCTAACACAAAACAAGGTTCATTACAGCAAAATAATACATTTTCATTATTAAGATGCACATCTATTAAAATATTCTTGTGCTCATGAAGTCTTCATTATTATGCCATTTGTGCTTTCTGTAAAGTTTAATGGACGTCTATCCCAATTTCACATTACAGAGTAGGGTGTCAAATATTTATGACCAGAATTTTCCTGGAAAGGTAACTATTTTTAAAGTAATGAGACAACTAAGCAAGTTCAAATGTTGTTTGTGAAAATTGTATTAAATATAACTAACATTAAATATAACTAACTGTGTTATAACTGAATTGATTTTTACATTTGTGTGGCAGCTGTATTGACTTATATAGAAAATATTTATGAAAACTTTATATTTCCAGTTTATTATAAAAACTGGACTATTTTCCTCTTTATAATGCTATTAAATAACACATTATGCCTTACATATAAAATCACATTTTTATATATAAACACACAATGTGCTATTTAATATATATGTGCACTTTATTCTGTGTTCTTGATATAGGTGTGTATTGTGATGAAAACACTTTTAGCCAGAGTGGAGGAGCCAGCCACCATTTCTCTACAAATGCCTTCAATACTCATCTGTATTTAGCTGAGAGACCGCACATGGAATAAATAGGGCTGGAATTCCTTTGGCCACAAGAAGTTAATTTTGACTTTATACGATAGTGTGAAGCAGGTGATAGTGAGTTGGCAGTCCATTTTACACCTCTCCAGATTTTTATTTGTATCGTGGAACCATGTTGATTCACTAACACCTGTTTTACACTATCACACAAAGTCAACGGCTGAAGTTTGCAATCAGCAGTGAAACAACAGCATTCGTTGCTAACCTCGAAGAAAGTGCCCACAAAGATCTAAAGATTTCTGAAGCATAGATTTCCCCTTTCATGATGTCAGTTTGAATCTGGCACCAAATCAAGGGTTCAGCAACAGTGATGTCATCAAGCAGTCAATCACATTGAAGTATTCTCACAGACAGCAAACCAGGAAGTAAATACTACTGAATCCCTTCACTTTTAATTTTTAAACTTTACAGACAGCACAACAAATGACTGGAACATACACATAGAATTAAGGTAGAAGGTGAAATATCATAAACAAACTATTAAAAAATATTTTAAAAATATTTTGTTTACCATAATAGAGACATTTGACATTCAACAAAATCAGTGCGGCTGTTTAGTATTACTTATGAGCTTAGTACACTATTAAAAATTAGTTACACCTCATTCAACAAAGTGTAATATTTTTGATGGTTTTTACAGTGAGACTAAGAGCTTAAGAGTGGACATTCTAATCAGTTCAATGATGTCTAATTGATTGCATTTTGGGGGGACCTCAACAGTATACCCTCTGAAGAAGTGCATAATCTCTGACAGCAACTTCTGGATTTCGATGTTTTAGTACACATATGCAGACTCCAAAAGTTTCTATCAGTTTCAAAGGAGGAATGACAGCGAGCAATAATAACTTAGCTGTCGGAACTTCTGCAAATCTGGGCCAAAATCTACACCACTCTGTGTGGAATAGCAACATTGTGTATATATATTGGGATCAGTTTCTCTATTTCCAGAAAAATCCAAAGCTCTCTAAAACACATTTATGATTTATGATTTTTTGAAAAGGGATCATAGGAAATTACATAACAACCAAAGCAGTCATTTCCCCCATCATTTAGTTACCTCAAAATCAACTCGGCTAAAAAAGTTAACATTTTTGAATGTCTGAAGAATCTCCAGCTAATTGCCCAGTTAAGAGCTGCTAAGACTCACCCTAACTGAGACTTGTAGATCAGAATGGCAGGTAGCACTGGGACAAGAACCTGTGACCTTCATCACTGTGAAATAAGCACTCATCCCATGTGATGCTGAATAGTCCTTGGATAAGAGCCATTAACTTACAGCATCTAGGAGGATTTGAGCCACAATTCAAATTTTGACCCTACTTCTTTGTTCAAGCCTTATTATTAAACCAAAGAGTTTCGAGTCACTCTCTTCATGCTTTCTTCAAAAGAAATAATTCCTGGGACCAGTACAGCTTACTTTAATTTTCTTGCTCATGATGAAAACAGGTTGACTGTTCAGATCTAAGATCAAGGCTTCTATAATCAAAGCCATGTTCCAGTAGCTTTATTATTGTAACCTTGATGATTCCTAATCCAATTTTTGATCATTTAAAGATTTACAAAATGCAGCTTACAGCCTTTTGTATCTATGTTTCTAACTTAACTGTAATTAAATTGTAATTAAATTAAATTATAATTTAACTACGAGTAATTTAACAAACTATGTCTGTAATTTAAAACGTGTACAACAGCGAGATATAACCTTAGAAATTCGCAGTTGCCAAGTGGCTTCCTGAGCCTCCAATATGGCGGAAAGGTGACACATACATATTTCCAAATGGAAGTGTGCTGCTTATCATATTGGATAAGATAGTTATGTTTGTCATCAGGATTGCATGTCAATAACATTTAAAGGTGGAAATAATTTATTTAAATTAGGGTCCTGCTCTTCTTTTAGGGTCTGTTGTCAAGTTTTGAATGCCCCATCACTTCACTTGTAATTAAGCTGCACAGCACAACAAAATAGTGCTAACCAACAGGAAGAGCTCCATACTCACCAGAATGTGGAGCCAGGAGGGGCATGAGTGATCTTCCTGGCTCCACATTATAAGAATAGAGTCGTCTCCTATGCTGGTCATCAATTCAGTTGCCCACCCCTTCCTTGCTTACCTGGGCACAGCTGCTATTGTTGGGCAAACTGTCTCTTATCTCCACAGCTCACTTGCTTGATAAAAATGAGGCCCGGAGTCCAGTATTGGGGCACCTAAGAACTCACTGTTCAAGCACAGATTTGTACGCTGCCCCCCAGAGCACAGCCAAAAATGAGTGTGCCTGAATTTCTAGGCCATATTATTTAGATAGCATCAAAAAATACCAGTTGAATAAATTCATTGTTTAGATTTGAATATTTCACAGATTGTGAGGCAGTTTTGTGATTTATGTTCCACTGTGTGTAAAGTGTAAATAAAATGCACAAAGGGGAAAAAAAATCTGATAATCTTTTGCCTTCCATTTGATGTGAATATTTAACACATTTATTAGCTGTGTGCAGCCGATCTATTCTTCAGCAGCTATATCTGTAGATACCTGAGACAGGCTGGGCTGGTTTTTAATGTGTAGATGTGCTGGGAGCAGAAGGGAGTTGATAATGCATGGGAAACCCGAAAATATGTTCATGTGTCTCTCAGTGGCCTCTTAATGCAGCTACTTAATCATTTTGGTTTTGGTTTTCACTTCCAATTAGCATCAGCAGGTGTGATGATGACTCACATGACGTGATCCCAATGTCAATAATTAAAGGGATACGCTAAACATGCAAGTTGAATCAGTTGGAGTTCGAACAAGAGAGGAGTGCGGCAAGGGACGGTAGATTGCCGAAGGCTGCGCCCCGTTTCACAGATGCCTCCCTGGATGTGCAAAGGCACATTCACTTACATCCCAATGTGTACATCATGCCGGCCCCTCACTCTGCCTTCTCAAATCCAGTGGAGCACATCAATTCTCATACCTACTTACTTTACAAGTGCATCCATCCCTCCCTATCTATGCAGTTCCTCATAACCCCATCTGTCCATCCATCGCTGACACTATCCCTCATCCTTATGTAATGTCATGTCTCTCCCTCATAGTGATCCTTAATAAGTGCTGTCCATCCATCAGGTAATTCAGTTATACAGGGCATTGGTGAGGCCACATCTCAAAGACTGTGTGCAGTTTTAGACTCCTCATTTAAAGAAGGATGTAAATGCATTAGAGGTGGTTCAGAGGAGGTTTACTGGATTGATATCTGGAATGAACGGGTTGCCTTATGAGGATAGGTTGGACAGACTGGGTTTGTTTTCACTGGAGTTTAAAAGAATAAGGGGAGATTTGGTTGAAGTATATAAGATCCTGAACAGTCCTGACAGGGTGGATGTAGAAAGGATGTTTCCTCTTGTGGGTGAGTCCAGAACTAAGGGGCACTGTTTTAAAATTAGGCGTTCCCTTTTAGGACAGAGATGAGGAGAAATTTTTTCTCCCAGAAAGTTGTGCAACTTTGGAACTCTGTGCCTCAGGAGATGTTGGAAGCAGGGTCATTGAATATTTTTAAGGCAGCGGTAGATAGATTCTTGTTAGTCAAGGGAATCAAAGGTTATCGGGGGTAGATGGGAGTTTGGAATATGAGACACAATCAGATCAGCCATGTTCTTATTGAATGGTGGATCAGGCTAGAGGGGCCAAATGGCTTACTTCTGCTCCTAATTCGTATGTTTGTAGGTTCTTATAAATATATGGCATTGCAGTTACTCATAGGTCCCTTCTTTCCCTCCTTACTGGAGAAGGAAGTACAGATCACAAGGGAGAGGCAGAGAACTGGAGTTGGACTTCCAGAGATCTCACAACTTATAAGTTCAGAAGAGGAGGCACTAGAAATCAGCAGAGTCTCAGCATGCCTGGGCCATGGATATCCACTCGTTACCTGGGGACAGAATTAAACATCAGGCAGCCAAATGGCATATAACACAAAGTCATGCTTTTGCATGTGGTTGTTAGATGAGTGCACCTATGAACCTTGGAATAATGAGGGCATCTTGGCCAGCCAAAGCAACAACGTGCACAACTGGTGGGACAGAATTAATAGTCACATGGACAAATGCGGGTTAATTAAGGAAAGCCAGCATGGATTTCTTAAGGGAAAATCATGTTTAACTAACTTGCTTGAGTTCTTTGATGAGGTCACAAAGTGTTGATGAGGGCAATGCTGTTGATATGGTGTACATGGACTTTCAAAAAGCACTTGATACATACAGTGCCACACAACAGACTTGTGAGCAAGAGTATAGCTCATGGAATAAAAGAGGCATTAGCAATATGGATACGAAATTGGTTGAGTGACAGGAAACAAAGAATAGTGGTTAGTGGGTGTTTTATGGGCTTGAGAAAGGTTTATAGTGGAGGTCCCCAGGGATCAGTGTTCGGACCCTTGCTTTTCCTGATATATATTAATGACCTAGACCTTGGTGTACAGGGAACAATTTCAAAGTTTGTAGATGATACAAAACTTGCAAACATTGTGAACTGTGAGGAGGATAATGTAGAACTTCAAAAGGACATAGACAAATTGGTGGAATGGGCAGACAAGTGGCAAATGAAGTCCAATGCAGAGAAATGTGAACTGATTCATTTTGGTAGGAAGAACATGGAGAGACAATATAAACTAAAGGATATAATTCTAAAGGGGGTGCAGGAACAGAGGGACCTGGGGGTATCTGTGCATAAGTCATTGAAGGTGTGGTGACAGGTTGAGACAGCAGTTAATAAAGCATACAGTGTCCTGGGCTTTATTAATAGGAGCATACAGTACAAGAGCAAGGAAGTTATGTTGAACTTGAATAAGACGCTTTTTCTGCCTCAGCTGGAGTATTGCGTGCAGTTCTGGGCACCGCAATTTAGGGAAGACGTGAGGTGATTGGAGAGAGTACAGAAAAGATTAATGAGAATCGTTCCAAGGATGAGGAACTTCAGTTATGAAGATAGATTGAAGATGTTAGAACTGTTTTCCTTGGAGAAGAGACAGCTGAGAGGTGATTTGATAGAGGTATTCAAAATCATGAGGGGTCTGGACAGAGTAGATAGAAAGGAACTGTTCCTACTCTTGAAAAGATCAAGAACGAGAGGGCACAGATTTAAAGTATTTGCTAACAGAAGCAAAAAGTGACATGATGAAAAACTTTTTCACTCAGCGAGTGGTTAAGGTCATGAATGAACTGCCTGAGAGTGTAGCGGAGGCAAGTTCATTTGAAGCATTCAAAAGGGAATTAGACTGTGATATGAAAAGGAAGAATGTGCAGGGTTTTAGGGAGAAGGCGGGGGAATGGAACTGAGTGAATTGCTGTTTTGGAGAGATTTTGTGGACACGATGGGCCGAATGGCCTCCTTCTGCACTGTAGCAAGTCTGTGATTCTGTGATTTCCCTCATAACCTTCCACCTCCTCGTCTTCCTCTTCCTTCTCAGAGTCTTCTTCTTCCGCTTCCTTGGAATCCTCTAAAAAGGCTCTGTGTTCTGCGCATTGGTCCTGCTACAGCTCCTAAACCTTGTTGCTGGGCAATGTTGTGCAGAGTGCGGCACATCACGACCATTCTGGAGACCCTGGCTAGTGTATAATGATTTTGACAGCCACTTGTAAAACATGACCACCAGACCCAACTGGCAGCAGGTCTTGTTCCAACAGAAGCAAATGGCTGTCACCGTCTGACAACACTGAGACACTGGTGTTCAGACATGTCGAGAAAGGCTATCCTCTACTTGTAAACCCTATGTGCTGTGTATGGCCTCTTCTGTCTGCACCTCTCTACTGCTCCCCTCTCTCCTGTGGAGCTACAGGTCTGTGAGCAGCAGGATGTTGTTGATGCTTCTGGTCTTCTTAGTCCTTATCTGACGTCCAACCTAAGGCAGTTTAAGCAGCAACTATCCTGATCTGATAAATCAGAGCTCCAAAGCTTTGAAGAAACCTCCAAAGATGAACCTCTTAGTACAGAAACTGTGACCATACTGTTTTCCACAAGCAGTTCAGAAATGCTATGAGTAATGAGTCCTTATTCACGTAATTTCCTGACATTTCTTCAGCCCACTCAATCATCTCTGGCTGCTCACCTGGCTTTCACTGGTGAGTTCCAGGAAGCCCAGGAAACCTGTGGACCAGTGTTAAAGTGAATAATCCGTGCTTATATTGCTTGAATTGATTGATTGACATATGTAAAGTGGCAATTCACCTCTCCCAAGCTGCAAATTGTGGTGGAGATTGCCAGTCTTGGGGTGGAGAAATTCTTCTCCGCACAACCTCCATGGAAGAATCATTAAGGGGTTCTCAGGGCACCCCATTGAAATTGAAACAACTTTTGAAAAAAAAATTCTTCAGGGGTCCATCCAATGATCAAACTCTTGGTTTCACAATTAGCACATCCTCCATTGTGCCATGCAGCGCTCCAGCCCAAAACTGAGTATCCATGAGACACTGTTAGCCATCATCTACTGAACAACCACGTACCACCACAATTGGCAGCCTCATGGCCTGACATGTCCCTCAGTCCTCCATTACTATCGATCTGGGAGACTAACCCTGGTTTAATGTTATAGTGATCTGTCTAATGGCAGGTTCTCTGCTCATTTCTCCATGCCTCACAGTCTTGTGTTTTCATCTTCAGTTGCTCATAGGCACCTCCCATTTTCAATTAAAAAATTGTCCAACATCATCATTTTCTTTCCCCTTGGTCTACATTCCTCGAATCTTCCTTCAATTACCTCCTTCAGCAAATTGTCATGCTTTAGAAAATGGCTAATCCAACCGTATTGCCTTTTCTTGATGCTATTCACTAATGATCTATCCTTCTCCGCCATATTGAGAACTTCTTCACTGTTCTTGTGTTCTCTCCAAGTGACTCACTCCATCCTTCTTGAGAACCACATTTCACAACTTTCTAGTCTTTGGATGTTTGCTTTTCTCAAAGTCCACGTATCAGCCCTGTGTAAGAAGACATACCAAATCATAATCTTGATAATTCTTTTCTTAAGATCACGACTCATTCTTATACTGAGCAATTCTTCATGTTCAGAGAATGCATTCTATGCCATTGCTATTTTAGCTCTGATTTCTTTATGACAGGAACCATCTTCTGACATTATGATTCCCAGGTACTTAAATTGTGATACCTGTTCCAGATGTTGACCATTTATCTTGACCTCTGCTTTCACACCATTATTGCTTCCAATCTTCATAACTTTTATCTTTTTTACATTAATTTTCATTCCATAATCTTTCACCACTTTGTTCATTTTATCCATTAGTATCTGTAGATCTTTTGCTGTACTAACCAATAGGGCCTGGTTGTCTGCAAATCTCCTGGTTTAATGAGGAGTGTAAAAGAGCATGCCAGAGTAGCAGCTTGCATACCTTATAATGAGACCAACCTTTGAAAGCTACAACATAGCTAGAACTATCTGCATGTTAAAATCAAAAAGTGACAGGCCCTAGACAGAGCTAAGTGGTCCAACAACCAATAAATTGGAGCAAAGGTCACTACTGGGTGCGATTTCTGTGTGAGGAAACAGATAATAGACATATCAATGTAACCTTCTCCAGTCTGGTAAAATTCAACCTTTCCTTTAGCATGATCACATGAAGGAATCCAGCGATAATGAGGGGTTATAAGGTTCAAAAAAAAAAATTCCTATGATTAAGGGATTAAAAATTTTTTAAAAGGCTCATCTCTAAACTATTAGTTTAGTTTAGTTTAGAGATACAGCACTGAAACAGGCCCTTCGGCCCACCGAGTCTGTGCCAACCATCAACCACCCATTTATACTAATCCTACACTAATCCCATATTCCTTCAACATCCCCACTTGTCCCTCTATTTCCCTACCACCTACCTCTACTAGGGGCAATTTATAATGGCCAATTTACCTACCAACCTGCAAGTCTTTTGGCTTGTGGGAGGAAACCGGAGCACCCGGAGAAAACCCACGCAGACACAGGGAGAACTTGCAAACTCCACACAGGCAGTATTACATGGACATGAGCCTCAGTGAAAAAACTTGCCTCATCACAAAACTATAAAGGCAGCTTCTGGTGAGACGGATCCATTCCTAATGTCACAAACTTCACCACACGGTAAAACGTTGATAACATAGTTTTGCAAACTGTCACAACAGCTACCACAGTGTAATAGTTGATAAGTTGGTTTTACGCTGACAGCCCTAAACCACAGTCAACTGATTGTTTGACAAAGCTAATGAAACCTGAAAACTGGATCTTGAAACACAGTTAAATCACTGATGAGAAATTGACCATCATGAAACACACAGTTTGGCTTTCTTAGGAATCAAAAAGAATGGACCTTACCTAGAAATTAACAATTATGCAGTCTTTATTTGGTAAATAAAGGTGGACAAATTTACATGGTAACACCCTCATATGTAAGAAATTAACTGTGCAATTTGGAAAACTGTATAAATTTTGGAACAATATGACTCTAATACATTGGATTTTTAGATTCTTTGGACTCGCTGCAGTATCTCTCTTGTTAACGGTATGACTACTGGAGTAAAGCGATGATAATTCTCCACTTAACCAGGGCAAAGGTATCTCACTAATTCTGCAGTCCGCTATTCAGGAATTTAGAGTAAATATTTAGTAATTGAGGGATATCTTACTTAAGTATTTTCCTGTAACAATATTTAGATTTAAAAATTGGATTCTCTACTCGAAATAAGATTGGACTTTCTATCTTTTCTTAAAACTATTAACGTTGCGATTGACTGTCTCACCAACTGTGAATTGCATATTCGGTTCTTTAATAAACTTTTATATAAATTAGAATTTATATTGGCTCACATAGTCTTCTGTATTGCTAACTTGTAAACTCGTCTCCATACAGGCTTTGGTGGGGAAGTACATTGCTGAGGAGAGTATTCCAGACCCATATAATATCCAGGTTATTATAATCAGGCTGAAACTTGTTGAAAAGGTTATCTGGAGGACGGTCATATTCTCATCTGGATCCTTTCCTTTAGGAAGTGTTAGATCAGTCCTTCAGACCCATTCAAGTGTCTTTGGGATCTGTCTTTCTCAACCTTAAGTTGAGAGTGATCATCTGAAAGTACTTCTGACCCACGATATCCTCAAAAAGGGGCTAGGATTATAATCCACTACAATCATGTCCAGCAAAGATTCAACATGAAACCAACAATAATTCAAGTGATTTCCTAAACAGCACAAATAATTAGAATTAACAATACTATTTTAGTTTTGTTCATTTCTGTTAATCTTATCAAAAACAGCTTCATCACACTTACTTAAAAAACAGGACCTCTAGGGTTGTAATCTCTGGATTACTCCCCATGCCACGTGCCAGTGAGGCTAAAAATAGGAAGATAGTGCAGCTAAACACGTGGCTGAGCAGCTGGTGTAGAAGGGAGGGTTTCAGATATCTGGACCATTGGGCTCTCTTCAGGGACAGATGGGACCTGTACAAGAAGGACGGGTTGCAACTAAACTGGAAGGGCTCTAATATGCTGGCTGCAAGGTTTGCTAGCGTCATTCGGGAGGGTTTAAACTAGTGTGGCAGGGGGTGGGAACCAGAGCAGTAGGACAGCTAGTGAAATAAATTAGGAGGACATAGTAAATAAGGCCAGTAGGACTAAGAGGAAGAGCAGGCAGGGAGATGTTGCTGAGCACAGCGGGACTGGTGGTCTGAAGTGCATTTGTTTCAATGTGAGAAGTATAACAGGTAAGGCAGATGAACTTAGAGCTTGGATTAGTACTTGGAAATATGATGTTGTTGCTATTACAGAGACTTGGTTGAGGGAAGGGCAGGATTGGCAGCTAAATGTTCCAGGCTTTAGAAGCTTCAGGCGGGATAGAGGGGGATGTAAAAGGGGTGGGGGAGTTGCATTACTGGTTAAGGAGAATATCACAGCTGTACTGCGGGAGGACACCTCAGAGGGGTCCTGCAGCGAGGCAATATGGGTGGAGCTCAGGAATAGGAAGGGTGCAGTCACGATGTTGGGGGTTTACTACAGGCCTTCCAACAGCCAGCGGGAGGTAGAGGAACAGATATGTAGACAGATTTTGGAAAGATGTAAAGGTAACAGGGTTGTGGTGGTGGGTGATTTTAACTTCCCCTATATTGACTGGGACTCACTTAGTGCTAGGGGCTTGGATGGGGCAGAATTTGTGAGGAGCATCCAGGAGGGCTTCTTGAAACAGTATGTAGATAGTCCAACTAGGGATGGGGCCATTCTGGACCTGGTATTGGGGAATGAGCCCGGCCAGGTGGTCGAAGTTTCAGTGGGGGTGCATTTCGGGAGCAGAGACCATAATTCCATAAGTTTTAAGGTACTTGTGAATAAGGATAAGAGTAGTCCTGAGGGTGAAGGTGCTAAATTGGGGGAAGGCTAATTTTAACAATATTAGGCAGGAACTGAAGAATTTAGATTGGGGGTGGCTGTTTGAGGGTAAATCAACATCTAACATGTGGGAGTCTTTCAAACGTCAGCTGATTAGAATCCAGGACCAGCATGTTCCTGTGAGGAAGAAAGACAAGTTTGGCAAGTTTCGGGAAGCTTGGATAACACTGGATATTGTGAGCCGAGTCAAAAAGAAAAAGGAAGCATTTGTAAGGGCTGGAAGGCTAGGAACAGATGAAGCACTTGAGGAATATAAAGATAGTGGGAAGGAACTTAAGCAAGGAGTTAGGAGGGCTGAAAGGGGTCATGAAAAGTCATTGGCAAACAGGATTAAGGAAAATCCCAAGGCTTTTTATACATAGATAAAGAGCAAGAGGGTAACCAGGGAAAGGGTTGGCCCACTCAAGGACAGAGATGGGAATCTATGTGTGGAGCCAGAGGAAATGGGCGAGGTGCTAAATGAGTACTTTGCATCAGTATTCACCAAAGAGAAGGACTTGGTGGATGATGAGCCTAGGGAAGGAAGTGCAGATAGTCTCAGTCATCTCATTATCAAAAAGGAGGAGGTGTTGGGTGTCTTGCAAAGCATTAAGGTAGATAAGTCCCCAGGGCTTGATGGGATCTACCCTAGAATACTGAGGGAGGCAAGGGAAGAAATTGCTGGGGCCTTGACAGAAATCTTTGTATCCTCATTGGCCACAGGTGAGGTCCCAGAGGACTGGAGAATAGCCAATGTTGTTCCTTTGTTTAAGAAGGGTGGCAAGGATAATCCAGGAAATTATAGGCCGGTGAGCCTTACGTCAGTGGTAGGGAAACTATTAGAGAGGATTATTCGGGACAGGATTTACTCCCATTTGGAAACAAACGAACTTATTAGCGAGAGACAGCATGGTTTTGTGAAGGGGAGGTCGTGTCTTACTAATTTGATTGAGTTTTTTGAGAAAGTGACGAAGATGATTGATGAAGGAAGGGCAGTGGATGTTATCTATATGGACTTCAGTGAAGCCTTTGACAAGGTCCCGCATGGCAGACTGGTACAAAAGGTGAAGTCACACGGGATCAGAGGTGAGCTGGCAAGATGGATACAGAACTGGCTCGGTCATAGAAGACAGAGGGTATCAGTGGATGGGTGTTTTTCTAAATGGAGGGATGTGACTAGTGGTGTTCCGCAGGGATCAGTGCTGGGACCTTTGCTGTTTGTAGTATATATAAATGATTTGGAGGAAAATGTAGCTGGTCTGATTCGTAAATTTGCAGACGACACAAAGGTTGGTGGAGTTGTGGATAATGATGAGGATTGTCAGAGGATACAGCAGGATATAGATCGGTTGGAGACTTGAGTGGAGAAATGGCAGATGGAGTTTAATCCGGACAAATGTGAGGTAATGCATTATGGAAGGTCTAATGCAGGTGGGAGGTTTACAGTAAATGGCAGAACCCTTAGGAGTATTGACAGGCAGAGAGATCTGGGCGTACAGGTCCACAGGTCACTGAAAGTGGCAACGCAGGTGGATAAGGTGGTCAAGAAGGCATACGGCATGCTTGCCTTCATCGGTCGGGTCATAGAGTATAAAAATTGGCAAGTCATGTTGCAGCTGTACAGAACCTTAGTTAGGCCACACTTAGAATATTGCGTGCAATTCTGGTCGCCACACTACCAGAAGGACGTGGAGGCTTTGGAGAGGGTACAGAGGAGGTTTACCAGGATGTTGCCTGGTCTGGAGGGCATTAGCTATGACGAGAGGTTGGAAAACACGGATTGTTTTCACTGGAAAGATGGAGGTGGAGGGGCGACATGATAGAGGTTTACAAAGTTATGAGCGGCATGGACAGAGTGGATAGTCAGAAGCTTTTTCCCAGGGTGGAAGAGTCAGTTACTAGGGGACATAGGTTTAAGGTGCGAGGGGCAAAGTTTAGAGGGGATGTGCGAGGCAAGTTTTTTACACAGAGGGTGGTGAGTGCCTGGAACTTGCCAGGGGAGGTGGTGGAAGCAGATACGATAGCGACGTTTAAGAGACATCTTGACAAATGTATGAATAGGAAGGGAATAGAGGGATATGGGCCCCGGAAGTGCAGAAGGTGTTAGTTTAGGCAGGCATCAAGATCGGCGCAGGCTTGGAGGGCCGAATGGCCTGTTCCTGTGCTGTACTGTTCTTTGTTCTTTGTACAGGAATCAATCATTTTTCCAATTTCTTGAAGATGCTATCAATATTCAATTTAAACAAAAACATTGAAACAAATTAAATAGATGGTTATTTATGTCCAGATTATAAACACTACATATACTTATGATAATTTAAAACAGAATCATATCTGCTCTTGGGTTTCAACAACACATCAACCTAATAAAATGTATATTAGAAATTGAGGAAATTGGGGAAAGTCTTCGCTCGAGTCGCTTTAAACAGGCTCCAGAAGCTGGCCGAGCGTGTCGACCCTGAGGCACAGTGTGGCTTTCGAGCAGAGAGATCGACCATTGACATGCTGTTCTCCCTTCGCCAGCTACAGGAGAAATGCCGCGAACAACAGATGCCCCTCTACGTTGCTTTCATTGATCTCACCAAAGTCTTTGACCTCGTCAGCAGACGTGGTCTCTTCAGACTACTAGAAAAGATCGGATGTCCACCAAAGCTACTCAGTATCATCACCTCATTCCATGACATTTTGAAAGGCACAATTCAGCATAGCGGCACCGCATCAGACCCCTTTCCTATCCTGAGTGGCGTGAAACAGGGCTGTGTTCTCTCACCTACACTGTTTGGGATTTTCTTCTCCCTGCTGCTCTCACATGCGTTCAAGTCTTCAGAAGAAGGAATTTTCCTCCACACAAGATCAGATGGCAGGTTGTTCAACCTTGCCCATCTAAGAGCGAAGACCAAAGTACGGAAAGTCCTCATCAGGGAACTTCTCTTTGCTGACGATGCTGCATTAACATCTCACACTGAAGAGTGTCTGCAGAATCTCATTGACAGGTTTGCGGCTGCCTGCAACGAATTTGGCCTAACCATCAGCCTCAAGAAAACGAACATCATGGGACAGGACATCAGAAATACTCCATCCATCAATATTGGCGACCACGCTCTGGAAGTGGTTCAAGAGTTCACCTACCTAGGCTCAACTATCACCAATAACCTGTCTCTCGATGCAGAAATCAACAAGCGTGTGGGAAAGGCTTCCACTGCTATGTCCAGACTGGCCAAGAGAGTGTGGGAAAATGGCGCACTGACACGGAACACAAAAGTCCGCGTGTATCAAGCCTGTGTCCTCAGTACCTTGCTCTACGGCAGCGAGGCCTGGACAACGTATGTCAGCCAAGAGCGACGTCTCAATTCATTCCATCTTCGCTGCCTCCGGAGAATACTTGGCATCAGGTGGCAGGACCGTATCTCCAACACAGTAGTCCTCGAGGTGGCCAACATCCCCAGTTTATACACCCTACTCAGTCAGCGGCACTTGAGATGGCTTGGCCATGTGAGCCGCATGGAAGATGGCAGGATCCCCAAGGACACATTGTACAGCGAGCTCGCCACTGGTATCAGACCCACCGGCCGTCCATGTCTCTGCTTTAAAAACGTCTGCAAATGCGACATGAAGTCCTGTGACATTGATCACAAGTCGTGGGAGTCAGTTGCCAGTGATCGCCAGCGCTGGTGGGCAGCCATAAAGGCGGGGCTAAAGTGTGGCGAGTCGAAGAGACTTAGCAGTTGGCAGGAAAAAAGACAGAAGCGCAAGGGGAGAGCCAACTGCGAAACAGCCCTGACAACCAATTTTATCTGCAGCACCTGTGGAAGAGTCTGTCACTCTAGAATTGGCCTTTATAGCCACTCCAGGCGCTGCTCCACAAGCCACTGACCACCTCCAGGCGCTTACCCATTGTCTCCCGAGACAAGAAGGCCAAAGAAGAAGAAATTGAGGATTATTGGCTGACCCATCATTCTGTTAAACCCATAAAGCATACATATGATTAAGTGCCCCATTGTGTTCAGTGTGTGCAGACACACACATCTGAAAATCTGGTCCTAATCTTAACACAAGCTGGATGCAGTGACTGGCCAGTTAACATAAAACGAGGCATGGGGCCCATCCAATTGCAGGATGGGGGCGGGCTACAGGACAATGATGGTGCATTCAGCTGACAAAAAAGTAGGTGCTGATGCCATCTTTAAAACGCTACTAGCCCTGCTTGTACTACTGTCTTTCACTGATGCAGTGACTCTGAAGTGCTGCTGGACCCTTCACCCCAGTGCTGCTGTATCTCCTGGACACACTCCTTGCAACTGCTGCTGTTGCTGCTGGACCCCCCCCCCCCACTCTCCCACTGCTGCTGTTACTGCTGGACCGCCCCCCCCCCCCCCCCCCCCCCACCCTCCCACTGCTGCTGTTACTGCTGGACCACATCCCCCACTCTCCCACTGCTGCTGTTACTGCTGGACTGCCACCCCCCCCCCCCCCCACCCTCCCACTGCTGCTGTTACTGCTGGACCACATCCCCCACTCTCCCACTGCTGCTGTTACTGCTGGACCCATCCACTGTTTCTGTTACTGTTAAATCATCCCCCCCACCAAGTGCTACTGTTACTGTTGGACCCCCCACCCCTCAACTGCTGGTGTTGCTGCTGGACCCCTACCCACTGCTGCTGTGACTGCAGGACCCCACCCAGCGACTGATGCTGTTACTATTGGAACCACCCGCTCCCCCCACCAATGTTGTTGTCTGCTGTCACTGCCTGACACCCCCCCCCCCCCCATCACCGCCTTGCTGCTGTGACTGTAGGGCACCCCTCTCCACTGCTGCTGATACTGCAGGAGCCAACCCACCCACTGCTGCTGTTACTGCTGGACCTTCCGGCAATGCTTCTGTGGCTCCTGGACACCACCCGCCCCACACTGCCGCTGTGAATTCTGGACATGTTACCCTCCCCAAGTGCTGGTCTTGGTGCTGGACCACCACCCCCCTCACCCCCCAGCCACTGAGCTATGCACCAAAATTGCGAATCCAATGAATGGAGCGGAAGGTAACTGCAACCACGTCTGTGGCAATACACTGGGCGGCCTCATGGTTTAATGATGCCTCCCTGTGTATTCAACTCCAGGCAGCAAGGGAAAGGTGGGAAGTCCTCTTGCCAAGGGATGACAAGAGACCCTGCCGCCTGACCAAGCAAGTCAGAATGGAGATAGGGGAGGAGGTCAGCAGTCATGGAGTCATCCCCCAAACTGAGTCCAGTGCCGCAAGAGAGTCAATTACCTCCTTCACTCTGCTAAGCTGAGTCTTCCATACCCATTTCCTCTTTGGCGCTTGCATTTGGCTATGCAGGAAGGAGTGCGACTTGGGGAGGGAGTGACCACAAAGGTAGTGGCAAGGGAGTGAGGTATCACCACATCCTGTCAGATGCATGGCTGTATCTCAGCAACAGGCCACCTTCTTTCAGAGCTCACACCCACTACATCCCCTGAGAGCAGATGTGAGGAGGAGTCATTTGGAAAACACATCAGGGGATGTCGGTCTGCCAATAGCATAAATGTTCTTTGTCCTTCTTGCAAGTTCTAACTGTCCCGCTTTCTGCTTGCAGGAGAAATGGGGCCATAGCACCAGGGAGACATTGAGGACTGCCAGTGGGATCCCTGATGTGAATGCTGTGATGCTGGCAGAGGAGGAGGCTCTTGAGCTAGTGGGGGCCCAGGACAGCCATGCAATCGCGGATGGTGAGACTGAAGTGTCCACAAAGAGAGTGAGGAGGTATTGTGTGCATGTGTCCTCCACCACTCTTCTGGAGATCCACATCAAGCATGGTTGGCATGAGGCGATCTGAGCAACCTAACCCACAAATGTTTGTGTTCTCTCATGCAGGTCATGGCACTTAGGCGGCAAGCGCATCTGCTGGAACAGGGGTACTGATATCTACCCCTGAGGAGGAGGGGGAACAGTCAGAGGATGCACCATCATATCATTCCCCTGCACCATTCACCAGCGCAGACACTTTCACATTGGTGGGTATGCACTTGGGCTTAGATTCAGGGTCACAAGCTGGTGAGAACACTGTGCACACACCCAAGCAGCTGATGGAGGCTGAGACAGCTGAGGCCACTAACAGTCAGAGGACTGTGGGTGGCCAGGCCCATGCTGAGCCCCAGGCTGATGACGAACCTCTGTCACAGCACAGGTCATGCTAAAGATGCAGAGAGAGGTAAAGGAATAACTGGCAGAGATACCAGAGGCCATGCACAGCCATGAGTGGACAATGGAGGAATCCATCCATGCCATGAGTGCTGCCATGTCTCAGGCATGTGAGCGAAAGGCTTCCTCCATCAAGAGGTTGGTGACCTTCATCGACAGCCAGATCTCAGAGATGCACACAGACCTGCACCATCACCTTGGCCATGACCTCAACTCAGCAGTCGCAAGGCGAGAGAGGGATGAGGCACCTGGAGTCTCTGCCAGATCCTCGTCCATCTCAGTTTAGCAGGGAGGTGCAAGTGAACCTTGAGAAGGAGGAGGAGAAGTCAAAATCATTGCTGTAAATGGCTCATTCTTTCATTGCTACCTTGTCAGATACAACCTTCACCAATGCTCCTTCAGTGGGTTGCCAAAGTAGACACGTACTTTCAGCGTTTCAGACGTCTCAGAGTGTGTGGCGAACCTGGGTGCTATTCACTGGAGTGAGATGGGAAGGAGGCGACAGGCAGAATACAGTGAGGTGAGTCTTTATTGAGATCACTTTGAGAGGCCATCATGGTGGCAGGATCTGGGTATGTATGATATTGGCCCATTCTCCCTTGCGTGCCTCTCAATGTGCCTGGCCTCTGGTGCAAGGGAATAAAGATCTAGTGCTGCCTGTTCATTAGCCTCCTCCATATCCTCCTTATGGGTTGAGGACTGGCAATCAATCATGTTCTCTTCATGCAAGGCCTCCTCCGACTGCAGTGCGAGATTGTGCAGAGCACAACAGATCACCACAATACCCGAGACTCTCATTGGGGCATACTGCAGGCTCCACTGAATCGATCGAGGCACTGGAATCTCATCTTCAGCAGCCCATTGACCTGCTCAATGGGTGCTCTGATGGAGTCATGGCAGGTGTTGTATCTCTCCTCTGCTGCGGTGTGAGGGTTCCTCATGGGCGTCAGTAGTCATGTCTTCAATGAGTAGTCCTTGTTCCTGAGAATACATCCCTGAAGGCGAGCGGGGAGCCTGAAAATCTGGGGCACCTGGGACTGTCGAAGTATGTAGGCATCATGGCTGCTTCTCGGGAAGCAGGCACACACCTGCAGGAAATGCTTTTGGCGGTCGCAGACTGGTTGTACATTCTTTCATGGGATCTAGGCATCGCTAGCAAGGCCAGCATTTGTTCCCTGTCCCCAACTGCCCTTGACAACTGAGTGGCTTGCTAGTTCATTTCAGAGGACAGTTAAGAGTCAACCACATTGCTGTGGGTCTGGAGTCACATGTAGGCCAGACCAGGTAAGGAGGGCAGATTTCCTTCCCTAAAGGACATTATTGAACCAGATGGGTTTTTATGACAATTGATGATCATTTCATAGCACCATTACCGAGACTAGCTTTCAATTCCAGATTTTTATTAGTTAATTGAATGTAAATTCCACCAGCTGCCATGGTGAGATTTGAACTCATGTACCCAGAGAATTAGCCCTGGTCTCTGAATTACTAGTGCAGTGACATTTCCACTACACCACCCTCTCCCCTAATGTTGATGGAATGGAACCACTTATTGTTGATGAAGGCAGCTGGCTGCTCCATGGAGCCTTGATGGCCACATGTGCAATCGATGGCACCTTGCACATGCGGGAATCTGAAGCCGATGGCCATCTCCATCAGAGTCGGTCCGGTAGTGCACATAGTCACTAGCCATCTTGATGCAGCAGCAGTTTCCTGCCTGGGACATCCCACACATGTCTCCAGTGGATCGCTGGACAGAGCCGGAGGTGTAAAAGTTGAGTGCCACAGTGATCTTCAGGCCCACGGGCATTGAGTGTCCATTGAAGCCCATGGGTAGCAGCCCATCCTGCAGCATGGCGCATAAGTTGACGACGGCCTCCTCAGAGAGCCACTGTCTTCGCTGACACTGCCACTTAGACATTTGCAGGTGGCTGAGGCAAGTCCGGTACTCTCTCTGGTGCAGGTATGCCCTTCTTGGCATGGCAAGCTGCTGCCACTCTCCTCTTCGAGCTTCATTGGCAGGCCCAGCCACATCCAGGTCCACCCTCCCTCTGAGCTACTGCTGTGTAGCATGGGGTGCACAAAGACTGAGTGTACGAGACCCATGCCAGTTGATTTTTGCCCCTCACGTGCACCATCCTTGGAGAGATAATCTTGACTTGGGACCTTCTCATTGCTACTCCCCTGTGAAGATTTGCTAATGCCCCTCAGCACCCACCCTTGCAGAGAGACCAGCACCCAAGACTGCGCCTACTCTTGCACATGAGACTGCACCCACTCTTGCACCAGAGACTGTGCCCACTCTTGCAGACAGTCCAGCTCTGCAGTCCAACAATGGCCTCTGCTCCCCCACTTTTCCCCTATCCACTGCTCCCCATGGTTGCCTTCTGCAGCATCACTGAGGCCTCGCCTTGGTGCCATCACCTTTAAATGGCCGGGGATCTGAAGGCACGTGATCACTGTGCGCCATTGACTAAATCTGAAACTCCCCCATAAAATTTGCTTCAATGCAATGCAAATGCATTCTAATGAGCTGCTCACCAATTTCAATTGCAGTCCCACCATGTCATGGCAGCATTGCTGCCTTGGAGCTTTTCCGCCACAGACAAAATCCGGAACCCATGTCATGGCATCGGGCTTCCAGGTGAGGCGTCGACCCCATTTTTTTGGCATCCACCGCCCCCCTGCCTCCACTCCCGCTCCTGCTGGCCAGATATAATTCAGCCTGTAGACAAGTGGAGAGGTTTAGGGAGGATGTTCCAGAACTTTGGGCCCAGGCATCTGAAGGCATGACCACCAATGGTGGAGTAATTAAAATTGGTGTTGCACAAGAGGCCAGAATTGGAGGAGCGCAGAGATCTCACGGGGTTAGGAATATAGGAACATAGGAACAGGAGTAGGTCATTTAGCCCCTCCAGCCTGTTCCAACACTCAATGTGAGTAATGGCTGATCTGTGACCTAACTCCACTGGTCTTTGTCCAGTATCCCTTAGTATCTTTGGCTAACAAAAAAACCATCAATTTTGATTTTAAAATTAACAATTTATCTTTCATCAATTGCTGTTTGTGGAAAGGAGTTCCAAACTTCTATTACCCTATGTGTACAAACTGTTTTCTAACTTCATTCCTGAAAGATCTGTCTCTACGTTATTTACGGCTGGAGGAGGTTACAGAGATATGGAGGTGTGCGGTCATGGAGGGATTTGAAGACAACAATGAGAATATCAAAATTGAGGCATTGCCTGACGGGGAGCCAATATAGGTCAACAAGCATAGGAGTGACCACCTCTGGCCCACCAACAATGTCAGGAACAATGGACACTTACTTCTAAGAGATTTCCTCCTCTCCAAGCATACTCATTGGATCTAACCATTGTTTTTGTAGCTCCAGTCAAAAATGGCAATCAGTCACTCACCACCTGCCATTCTATCATGGAAACTTACGAAAGGACGGAGGAAATACTGTGTGCATGTGCTAAAAGCCATTATTTGAATTTGTGAATGTCACAGGGATGAATCAACATGAAACCTTCTGAATTATATCATTTTAAATGTATCAGTCTAGTGCACTCTGAATGAAATAAAGCCAGTCTTCCTTCAGTTAACAGATGTTTGGGAATGGCTAAAAAGATTAATTTAACCCCTTATTATTTTGGGATTTGTACATCCATGTGGCACAGATTTAAACATTCAAGAATTCACATCTTTGTCTTGGAGCTACAACACTCATTATGTGACCCGACGGGAAAGGCAAGGTGGGATTGGAAGCAGATGGCACTGGTGCTTTTCTGCTCTGATCCCCGTCCTCAGAGAAATCTCGCGCTGGCTGGCTAATTAATGGTCAGCATGCAGAGTGGTCGACCATTCAGTGGTTGGATCCGAGGACTGACTTAGTCGGATGAGCAGGCACCATCTTTAAAGGGCTACCAGCATCAAAAAACTGCCCAGACATTCATGCCCAGCAGCCTGTGATCAACTGTGCAGCAGTCTCAGAAGACATCCAGCCAGCAGTGTAGACCTGCCATTAAGAGAGGATGTAGCGGTCACCGATGCAGCTTTCTGCCACTTCCCCATCCTGAGATTTGCCCTGCAGGTGGCCATAGGTTGCTGCTGACAGGATCCGTGTGCCTGCACCTTCCTCTCTCTTAGGTTCTCCTTCTTGCTGGCGGAGGACCTGCCTCCTGAATGGATGATGCCATGGCATACGAACATATGAACATAGGAATTAGGAGCAAAAGTAGGCCCTTCAGCCCTTTGAGCCTGCTCCGCCATTTAATAAGATCATGGCTGATCTGTTTGTGTCTCAAATTCCACACTCCCGTCTGCCACTGATAACCTTTGATTCCCTTGCCTAAAAAGAATCTATCTACCTCCACGTTACAACCAGGTGAGAAATGTGTCTAGGGGTCTTTTGCTGTCTTTACCTGGTCTTAATGTAACAGGGTTTAATTGTAAACATACTGTGTTTTGACCTCCCCTTTTTGTGAATCCATGTTCACAGTTTTCCAATTATAAGGCAAAGAAATGAGCACACCAGGTTTTCCTTAGGTTTAAAGAAGAAAAATGAAATGTATTAAACCTTAAACTTAAACTCTAATACGGTTCACGCCTACAGATATACGACGCACCCACGCTAGCATGCACACACGATAGACACATGCAGATAGGGACAGAAAAGAGAAGAGAAGATAAGGTGGAAAATTTGAGGCAATATCTTGTTACAGTGCTTTGAACTCACAGTTTAGTCCTTTTGTAAGTAGTCTTGCTTTTGTTGGGGTCCAATCTTCTTCTTAAACCTTGTTCACGTAAGAGACTTTTCTCTCTTTGCATTTCACATGTTTTCACAAGATTCAGTTCCATGAGAAGGAGATGGGAGCAGGCAGACAGGACTGGAGAAGAGGTAATTCTTGCTTCAGTTCCAGGAGCACACGGCATTCTGAGTTCAAATCCTTAGTTGGAAGTTCAAATTTAAAAAAACTCCAGCCAGCTAGTCATGTGACTAAAACTGGTTTGAGCACTTCTTCTCTGTATTGGGGAAGCAAAAGGCTTTGTTCCAACACTGTCTGTTACCATGCAAAAATGTCTTTCCAGTTAGGGGCTTGCAATCTTAAGTTTTAATGTTCATGTGGCGAAATAATGTGTGCTTCAGTCTTGGTAGGTGGCGGGTTTGCCTGACACCTCCACACCCAGGGGAATGAAATGCGATTTGAAGAAAAATGGTACATTTCATTACAGAGTTTGTGCGGAATATAAGATACAGAAAGGAAAACCATGCATTTCTCTCATTCATTTCCATTCATTCACTAATCTTAAAGCTTATTAAAAATGGTCTGTTCTGGGTGCCAGGGCTGCTTTACAAAGACTTTTGACTTCAGGAAAGGGATGGTTCCCTTTTCCTCTGACTGTGGGAGAGGAGTCTTTGTTATTCTTCCCTTTGTTCACTGGGACATTCCAACTTGCAGAAATTTGTGCAGACTTAACTGCATTCTCCTGTGACACTTTGACTAAGTGAGGCATCACCCTCACAGTTTCTCTGCTCCCAAGAGGTCTACCTTTGTCTCTGCAGCTTCCTGTAAATGCTGTTAGCAACTCTGGTGGGGTGCTTCTAGAGTCTGCATTTACATAGGAAGATGTGGGGTCTAACATTTCACATTACTTGGAGTTAGTTAGGGATTTTCATCCGGGATTCTTCCCAGACTTCCTTTAACCTACCCTCTCGGTCATTTTTTCCCCTTCTCTTTCTAAACTTTTGTTAGTCGTATGCTTGCCTATCCCATTTTGTTTTTGGCGGGGGTACAGGACTTAGGAGTGCAGTTTTCACTGTAGGTGGAGGGTTTCCCCTCAACCCAGCACATATGGCAACTCCTGTAGTACTCTATCACATCCTTGTGGAGATTTGGCCAGTCAAACTGCTGTCTTATGCGGGCTTTGGTCTTTCGTATACCGGCATGTACAGCTTCTGTAGTCTCGTGGGCCCTCCTTAATATTTCTCCCTGGTACCTCTGTGGCACCACTAACTGGTGAACTACTGTCCACTCCTTGCCCTCAGGTCTGTGAGGAGAACTCCATTTCCTCATCAGTACCTCATTCTTTAAATGGTAGCAATCAGGGACTCCCTCTGCTTCACTTTCAGACTGGGCAGCCTGTGCTAATTCTCGCAATACTGGGTGGGCTCACTGAGCCTCACCTGGGGAAAATCCATTTAATTCATTCCCTGGGTCTCCTAACTTTCCAAAGAAAGTCTCGGACACGCAGACCTCATGGCCATTTGCCTGCAGTGTCAATGCAGTCTCCTCTGGGGGAAGCTGGTTTGATCATGGCCTGACCCATTACACATTCAGGGACTCTGCAGGGGACCGTCTCCTGCCACTGCCCTGTCTCTCATACCTCCTGCGGTCTTTCTTTTACTACTAGGGGAGCTACCACCTTCACCCCTGCCAGATCATTACCTCGGAGCAGGTCAATCCCATCCACATGCAAACTAGGGACAATCCCTACAGTCACCGGTTCCAAAACTGGATCGCACTCCAGGTGCACCCTGTGTACAGGTACAGGCATACACTGCCCTCCAATACCTTTCAGCACCATTCTGGTGTCCACTGCACTCTCTGGGGAAAGGTCAGGCCTTTTCCCAGTAAAAAGGATCTGGTGGCCCTTGTGGCCTTGAGAATCACTATGGGTTTGCTTGCCCCACTCAAGGGATAGGGGGTCACTTTCCCTTCAAACACAAAACCCTGATAACCTTCAGGAATCCTATGAACTTTTCCTGCACTGGCCATGGTAAGCTTCTTGCATTGCACTCTGACTGAATTTAAAGTCACAGCTTGTTCTGTATTTTGCATCAGGTCCCCATCATCACTGAGTGGCTGTGCCCTGATTAACCCTACTGGTTTTCCCTTTAGTTTCCAGCAGTCGACTTTTAAATGCCCTGCCTTATTACAATGGAAGCACACAGGTCTCTGGGTCTCGCTCACGGCACCTTTCTTTTTGGCTGGAGGAGGGCCCCCTGTGTCTTCTGCTTTCCTTTCTTTTCCAGGACTGCCTGGGTGGATATCACCTGCCCTTCCTTTGTCCTTTTTGGATTTGTGGGGGTGAACATAGAACATAGAACAGTACAGCACAGTACAGGCCCTTCGGCCCACGATGTTGTGCCAAAACTTTAACCTACTCTAAGATCAAACTAACTACCTACCCTTCATTCTACTATCATCCATGTACCTATCCAAGAGTCGCTTAAATGCCCCTAATGTATCTGCTTCTACTACCACCGCTGGCAGCGCATTCCACGCACCCACCACTCTCTGTGTAAAGAACCTACCTCTGACATCTCCCCGAAACCTTCCTCCAATCACCTTAAAATTATGCCCCCTGGAGATAGCCCTTTCCACCCTGGGAAAAAGTCTCTGGCTATCCACTCTATCTATGCCTCTCATCATCTTGTACCCCTCTATCAAGTCACCTCTCATCCTTCTTCGCTCCAATGAGAAAAGCCCTAGCTCCCTCAATCTTTCTTCGTAGGACATGCCCTCCAGTCCAGGCAGCATCCTGGTAAATCTCCTCTGCACCCTCTCTAAAGCCTCCACATCCTTCCTATAATGAGGCGACCAAAACTGAACACAATATTCCAAGTGTGGTCGAACCAGGGCCTTATAGAGCTGCAGCATAACCTCGTGGCTCTTAAACTCAATCCCCCTGTTAATGAAAGCCAACACACCATACGCCTTCTTAACAACACTATCAACTTGGGTGGCAACTTTGAGCGATCTATGGACATGGACCCCTAGATCCCTCTGTTCCTCCACACTACCAAGAATCCTGTCTTTAAGCCTGTATTTCACATTCAAATTTGACCTTCCAAAATGAATCACTTCACACTTTTACAGGTTGAACTCCATCTGCCACTTCTCAGCCCAGCTCTGCATCCTGTCAATGTCCCGTTGCAACCTACAACAGCCTTCCACACTATCCACAACTCCAGCAACCTTCGTGTCATCGGCAAACTTGCTAACCCAGCCTTCCACTTCCTCATCCAAGTCATTTATAAAAATCGCAAAGAGCAGAGGTCCCAGAACAGATCCTTGTGAAACACCACTGGTCACCAAGCTCCATGCTGAATACTTTCCATCTACTACCACCCTCTGACTTCTATGGGCCAGCCAATTTTGTATCCAGGGTGATCAGGAAAAGTTCTCCCCTCTGAAACTGACTTATAAATGAAAGCAAACTCATTGGCCAGTACGGCCACTTGCCAGGCTCCCTGAACCCACTACTCCTCTACATAGGAATTTATGAGAATGGGACCGTGTTTTTAAATTCCTCTAACAGGATTACTTCTCTGACAGTCTCATAGCTGAGTTGTATTTTTAAAGCCCTCAGCCACTGGTCAAAAGCTAGCTGCTTACTTCTTTCAATCTCCAGATAAGTTTGATTGGCTTGATTTTTGAGGGTTCTAAACTTTTGGCGATAGGCTTCGGGTACGAATTCAGATGTCCCCGAGTATAGCATTTTTGGTCAGTACATAATTTGATGAATTCTCATCTGGCAACAAGGAATAAAGCTCATGGACTTTTCCAGTTAGTTTGCTTTGCAGTAAAAGAGACCAGGTCTCAACTGGTCATTTTAGCTGCCTTGCCAGCTTCTCAAAAGACACGAAAAACGCTTCCACATCTTCCTCATTAAATTTGGGAATTAATTGAGCAAGTTTTAGCAATCTTGTACCCAACCCCAAATTGTGTTCCTCATATTGGCCATGCATTCACTGGGGTTACTGTGGTGCCCTAGCTAACTCAAGCTGCTTCAACTCTCTTTCTTCACATTCTTTCCAGAATTTTCTTTCTCTCTCTTTCTCTCTCTCTCTCTCTCTCTCTCCTGCCTTTCATTTTCTTCATGTTCCTTTTGGAAAGCCCTCTCTTTCTCCCTCTCCAGTCTCTCTCTCTCTTTTTCCTTTTCCTCAAATTCAAGTTTCTTTTGTTCCAATTGTATCTTTGCTAACAATAGCCTGTCGGCCTCTGTTTCTAACACTGCTTCTGCTTCTTCAGATTTAAGGGAAAAATTGCTTGGCCACTAGCCTCAGAAGTTCAGACCTTTTAGCCTTGCCACATACAGTGATCTCACACTGCTCAGCCATTTTTCTTAACTCCTCCATAGATAGTGCTTTTAACTTATCCCAAGTTACTTCACCCTGGCTTGGAGAGCAACTTGCTTCAGTTGCAGCCATGTTAGTATTCAATCACGCACAAACACAAGAAAACCTGTATTTAATTTGCTCTTTTTGATTGGGAACAATTTGGCTTTGCACTTCCAATTTCACTCATTTGTCTGTGGGTAAAATGCTGGACGCTGGCACCCAAATTTCTGTTATGACCAGGTGAGAAAGGTGTCTAGGGGTCTTTTGCTGTTTTTACCTGGTCTTAGTGCAACAGGGTTTAATTTTAAACACACTGTGTTTTGAGCTCCCGCTTTTTGTGAATCCTTGTTCACAGTTTTCCAATTACAAGGCAAAGAAATGAGCACACCAGGTTTTTCTTAGTTTTCAAGAAGAAAAATGAAATTTATTAAACTTTAAACTTAAAATCTAATATGGTTCACGCCTACGGATATATGACGCGCCCACACTAGAATGTACACACGATATACACATTCAGATCGGGACAGAAAAGAGAAGAAAAGATAAGGTGGAACAGTTTGAGGCAATATCTTGTTACGGTGCTTCGAGCTCACGGTTTAGTCCTTATGTAAGTAGTCTTGCTTTTGTCGGGGCCCAGTGTTCTTCTTAAACCTTGTTCACGTAGGAGACATTTCCCTCTTGCGTTTCACATGTTTTCACAAGATTCAGTTCCATGGGAAGGAGATGGGAGCAGGCAGACAGGACTGGAGAAGAGGTAATTCTTGCTTCAGTTCCAGGAGCTCATGGCGTTCTGAGTCCAAATTCCAAAAGAAATTCCAGCCAGCTAGTCATGTGACTAAAACTGGTTTGAGCACTTCTTCTGTGTATCGGGGAAGCAAAGGACTTTGTTCCAACACTGTCTGTTACCATGCAAAAATGTCTTTCCAGTTAGGGGCTTGCAATCTTAAGTTTTAATGTTCATGTGGCGAAATAATGTGTGCTTCAGTCTTGGTAGGTGGGGGGTTTGCCTGACATTCTGCCTTAAAAATATTCAATGACCCCCGCCTCCACCACCTTCTGAAGCAGAGAATTCCAAAGTCGCACAACCCTCTATGAGAAAAAATTTCTCCTCAGCTCCGTCTTAAAAAGGCAACCCCCTAATTTTAAAACTGTGCCCCCTAGTTCTGGACTCACCACAAGAGGAAACATCCTTTCCACATCCACCTTGTCAAGATCATTCAGGATCTTATAAACTTCAATCAAGTCTTGCCTCACTCTTCTAAACTCCAGTGAAAACAAGCCCAGTCTGTCCAACCTTTCCTCATAAGACAACCCGCTCATTCCAGGTATCATTCTAGTGATAAAAACAAGAAATGCTGGAAACACTCAGTAGGTCTGACAGCATCTGTGGAGAGAGAAGCAGAGTTAACATTTCAGGTCAGTGACCCTTCATCAGAACTGACAAATATTAGAAATGTAAAAGATTTTAAGCAAGTCAAGCTGGGGATGGGGCAAGAGATAACAAAAGAGAAGGTGTTGATAGGACAAGGTCACAGCGAATAACTGACCAGAAGGTCATGGAACAAAGGAAAACGGTATGTTAATGGTGTGCTGAAAGACAAAGCGTTCGTACAGAGTGTGAATTGACTGTAAAGCACAAAGCACTCCAAGCACAAACATTAAAAATTAAAAAAAAACAGTGGGTAGGCACAGTAGAAACAAACTAAACAAACTAAAATTAAATAACCAAATTAAAAAGAAAAAAAAGAAAAATTAACTAAACATAAAAAGGGCAGTGGGGTGGGGGGTGGGGGTGGGTGGTGGGTGTCATTCTCTGAAATTATTGAATTCAATGTTCAGTCCAGCAGGCTGTAAAGTGCCCAATCGGTAAATGAGATGCTGTTCCTCGAGCTTGCGTTGATGTTCACTGGAACACTACAGCAATCCCAGGACAGAGATGTGAGCATGAGAACGGGGTGGGGTGGGGGGATGTTGAAATGGCCAGCAACCGTAAGTTCGGGGTCATGCTTACGGACTGAGCGGAGGTGTTCCGCAAAGCGGTCACCCAATCTGCCTTTGGTCTCCCAATGTAGAGGAGACCACATTGTGAGCATACTACATTGAAAGAAGTACAAGTAAATTGCTGCTTCACCTGAAAAGACTGTTCGGGGCCTTGGATAGAGAGGAGAGAGGAGGTAAATGGGCAGGTATTACACCTTAATGTTTGTGCTTGGGGCGCTTTGTGCTTTACAGTCAATTCACACCCTCTCTGTACTAACGCTTTGTCTTTCAGCACACCACTAACATACTGTTTACCTTTGTTCCATGACCTCCTGATCAGTTATTCTCTGTGACCTTGTCCTATCAACACCTTCTCTTTTGTTATGTGTTGCCTCACCCCCACTTTACTTGCATAAAATCTTTTACATTTCTAATATTTGTTAGTTCTGATGAAGGGTCACTGACCTGAAACATTAACTCTGCTTCTCTCTCCACAGATGCTTCCAGATCTGCTGAGTATTTCCAGCATTTCTCATTTTTATTTCAGATTTCCAGCATCTGCAGTATTTTGCTTTTATATCAATCTAGTAAACCTCCTCTGAACTGCCTCCAATGCATTTACATCCTTCCGTAAATAAGGAGACCAAAACTGCACACAGTATTCCAGATGTGATCTCACCAATGCCGTTTATAATTGAAGCGTAACATCCTTTTATTACTTTTATTACATATTGTATATATTATATAGAATATATATTATATCATTATATATATATTTTATTATATATATTATATATATGGCACCTGGGCACTGCTGCCAGTTTGTTCCTCTATACACTCAACACTGCCCACCCACCACCGCCACCCCCCTCCCCCCTCCCCTCCCCTCCTCAGGCCCCTCTTGATTACCACTGGTGCCAGGAGCTTGATGGCACAATGGAGACTCATCCCCCTCCTCCCTGCTAAATGCTCTGACCATACTATACTGCAACAGCCTTCCTGTGAAGGAGAACTACCTGACCCCATGGCTGCCATGGGAATGACCTCAGATTCCACCCCATTGCCACCATTCAATACCTGTTGAGGCTCCAGTGCCCTGTGGCCCCAATGCACTCCTCGTAAAATTCGAACCGGCACATAAAATGCCATTCAATTGAGTCTTCAACAATCTTAGAAAGATCTCAATTGCCGGTTTTGAAAAAGCATGTACGCTGTCACTCGACTTGTCGGCGGCAGCTGGTAAAATGCGGACCCAGCCTGATGATGTCAGAGGTTCATGCTGATGCCACCCCATACGATGTTACACACTCCCCCACCCCACTCCCGTCTCCAATGCCATCCGGTTCCAATGCCATAAAATCCTGGCCATTATGTGACTTATATTTTGCTGTACTAGTTCTAATAAACAAAAAAGATAGTGCCTTAAATATTCCACCAGGGGTCACTGTTAACTTGTTAATCTGACAGTTTATGTTGAAAGAGTTTTTCATACAGTTTATCTGCATTAAATGTAAATCATCACAGACAGACACACACGCACACACACACAATTATGATTGCAGTTTCAGAATAAACAAACTACATTTATCAGGAAAATAAATAACATTTGAAAAAATACTTTGTCTCAGCTGACAATAAAATTGATTTATCATTTGTCACCAACAATGTTTTATAAGATTTTATTTAAATAAATTCTTCAGCTTTCAGAAGCTTTTAAAGCCCAACATTATAAATTATGCATAAATAGTCTTTCAGGACCTAATGAATTTGTTCGGAACTGATGAAATCATTTGGAAAGAGTGAAAAAAAATTAAGGGAGAAAGGTTTTACATTTCCCAGATGCATGCATAAAATTTCATTTATATTATTAATCAAGCTTGCTAATGTAAAACAAATGTCCGACTAAGTAGGTATGAATAGGAATGAAAACTGAACATGCTCAATGTCATGCCCTGACTCCTGCAATTAGTAAAAGAGACAAACATTCTATAAAATTGTATAAGTTTGTGAAAGTTCTGCAAGAGTCTAAAATAGCAGTATAGGATCCTTACTTTGAACTATGTCAACATGTCTACACCTAAGAATTACATTGTGTATTTGTTAACACTAATGCCTAACATGTTAGAATGGTAATAAACAGATTAAAATCTCTGTTAAAATAACAGATAAAGTGTCTTGGTAGTTTAATATTGCACAAGATAATTTCTGAGCTGTCATTACAATTTAAAATGGGTAGAATAGTAATGTAAAATTAAACTCATTAGCCCTTCAACGTAAATAAGTAGTTCAACATCACATTCACAGCCATTTAAATTAAGCAGAGCCACTCCGAGATAGATATAAACATAGACTTCAATCAGTTTTCGGTGCCTTAGGTGTTCTGGAATAAAGTCAAAGCAAAGCAGTCTTTTCATATTTTGTCTGAAATTAAAACCACATGAATGTGAATACATTTTTCTGTATTCTGCTGGAGAAAAACAGGAATGATTATAAACACCAGTCATGTGCCTTCTATACCTTCAGTTACCAGGTTATTATCCAAACCCTACCCCAACATTTCAGCACTCCTCGACCTTCCTGCACTCCTGCTGCCATCCTAGGCTTGGTTCCCTCTTAGATAAGCCAACAGTTTCCCTCTGTGCCTCTCTTTTCATCCTCCAAAGGACCCATTGATGCATTTGTTGCTGCCTCTTTACAAACAGCAACCCTTTTTACCTTATCCTACTGTCTCGCCGAACTTCCGACACAACTTACCATTCCAACTCATCCTTCCCGCAGCTGACCATGTGGACTCTGTCAGCAGATTGGCTCTCACCGCCCCTCTCTGCATCTCTCTCCAGAATGTCACTCATTCACTCATGGACAAAGCCTTTGCAATCCATGAGCTTATTGTGGATGATTGCATCAATATCATGGCCTTGACGGAAACCTAGCTGAGGGGTCATGATACCTTTCTCCTAAATGAAGCCTCCCCAGCTGGCAATACCTTCCGACAGTTGCCTTGCCCAGATCATCATTATAGCGGTGTGGCTCATCATCAAATCACACTTTGGTTTATCCCTTTACTCTTCTGGCACTTTCTCCTCCTTTGAGCATCTCACCTGTTCCATGCCCCTCACCTCTCATTCAAAATCCTCATTCTCACCATGTACCATAAAAATATTCTCACCAAGAACCTTCACTGCTTTCTTCCTGCAGCCTGTGCACTGAGCAACTTCTCATCCAAGGTGACTTCAACCTCCATCTCCATTCATTGGGCTGGATTTGTTCTCCTCCAGGCGTCGGGTTCCGTGGCGGGGAGGGCCTGAAGATGGCTCTGGATGAGGCCTGCCATGGACCTCAATGCCAGGAGGGCCTGACCCAATCCTCTCTTAGCGGTGAGGCTCCATGGCGGTCCCCCTGCTGCTGGACAATGGGACCCCAATTTAAATATTCAAATGAATAAAATTAATACATTTAAATAGACTTACCTGTGATCTTGAGGACCCGCCGCGATCTTCTGCGTAGCAGCCGGCATTCCCGCGCCTTCAGATCCCCATCCAGGGAAACGAGGCGCCCCACTGGTGGGGAGGGGAGGGAGGTAAGATTATCCGTGCGGGAGGGGGGGATGGGCAAATAGTTATTGTAATTGTTATTGGGGGGGTGGGAAAGGGGCATTAGAAATTTATTTATTTAATTGTGGGGGTAAGACTTAAAAAATTTAAATTGGGCAGCAGGGCTGGTAGCCCTTTAAAAATGGCACCATTGCCAGCGCACAGGCAGCTGACACCATTGCCAATAAACGGACAGTCCGCCTCCTCCACGAGATTGGTGGGTGGGCCGCCCTGGCTATTTAAGTGAGCCACTGTTTAAGATTGTGGTGGCTCTTTGGTGGGCCGCCATTTTTTGAACTCACCGCCGAGATCGGCGACGGGCTCTTAAAATCCAGCCCAGATGTTCTTTCTTCTCTGAGTTCAATGCCCTCTTATCCTCTCTTAACCTCTCCCTCCATATAATCCCCCCAACCCATATTCACGGCCTCCCCCTTGATCTTGTCACCTCACGTGGCCTACTTTCCCATCGCATCAAACACAGATAAGGCTATCTCTGATCACTTGTATCACTTTCCATCCAAAGTTCGCTTCCCTCAACAAACTCTGCTTCCTTCTGTGTCTGCCCTGGAAAAATCTCTCCCCTAGTTCATTTACAACTGCACTTTTAAAATCGCATGCGTCCAGTCTTCAGTCCTCCATTCAACACGACATTTCTGTCGCTACTGATCTCGACCACAGTCTCACCTCCACCTTTGATGCCTTCGTCTCGACAAAAAACATTATTCACTCTAACCTTGGCCATTGCCCAAGTACAGCCCTCATCTCGACCCCTTATGTGCAAGGTACTGAGACTTGTACGGATATGGCAGACAACGGGTTAGTGGGATTAGGAGTGGGAAGGCGTGGCCGTTGGATGTGATTATTACATTGATTATGTGAGAGTGATTAACTGCACCTCAGAACTTTAAGGGAATGCCTGGTATTTCAGGCAGCAATGTGAGTGGCTGGTGCAGGATTGGTGGCACTACCCTCATCATCCACCTCCTCCTTCTCATCCTCTTCCTTTTCATTGGAGTCATTTTTTTTTTTATTTCCAAAATATACTTTATTCATAAAAATCTGTAAAAATTACATTGCCAAACAGTTTCAAAACAGCACCAAAAAATACAAACATTGCAAGGGAGATCAGTTTCCTTCAATACTGTCATGAGTTTCTTCACAACCCTTCCGTTTCACAATTGTCATGCCAATTACAGTTTTACATTTACAGCAATTGAAAATATTAACGATACAGTTCGAGGGGTTTCCCATGGATCCAGCCCCTCAGTTCAGCTTGGTGGGGGACCTTACACTGTGGTCTTTCCCCATTGAGCCTTTGCTGCGGCTGCCCCAAGCTTTAGTGCGTCCCTCAGCACGTAGTCCTGGACCTTGGAATGTGCCAATCTGCAACATTCGGTGGTGGACAACTCTTTGCGCTGGAAGACCAGCAAGTTTCGGGCAGACCAAAGGCGTCTTTCACCGAATTGATAGTCCTCCAGCAGCAGTTGATGTTTGTCTTGGTGTGCGTCCCTGGGAACAGCCCGTAGAGCACAGACTCCTGTGTTACAGAGCTGCTTGGGTTGAACCTCGACAAAAACCACTGCATCTCTTTCCACACCTGCTTTGCAAAGACACATTCCAGGAGGAGGTGGGCGACCGTCTCTTCCCCACCACAGCCACCGCGGGGGCAACGTGCGGAGGGGGCGAGACTTCGGGTGTGCATGAAGGATCTGACGGGGAGGGCCCTTCTCACCACCAGCCAAGCTACGTCTTGGTGCTTGTTTGAAAGTTCTGGTGATGAGGCATTCCGCCAAATGACTTTGACGGTCTGCTCGGGGAACCATCCGACAGGATCCACCGTCTCCTTTTCCCGTGGGGCCTTGAGGACATTCCGTGCAGACCACTGCCTGATGGACCGGTGGTCAAAGGTGTCATCCGCAGAAGGTGTGTGCTGAGGTCCTTGTTCCTCCTGCAGCTTCAATCCTCATTGCTATGCATTGTAGTGCATAGCACTGCACACCATTGTCATTCTAGAGAGCAGATGATTGTAGATAAAGAGAGGAGAGAGTCTGCAGCAGCTGATGCCGGATTTGCTTTGTTTGATAAAAGCGGGATGATGGAATGGCAGCCAATGGTACTTGAACCTTTCAGTGGTCGAGTGTAACGTCTATGAGATGTTTATGTAATTCCATTAAAGAGAAAGTCAAATCCACTGCAGGGACTTGTAGCATCATAAAGTGTAGAGAGTGATGATGAACTGCAAGAGACAGTTCCAGACCCGGAAGAAACCCATCAGTCAACTGCGTTATGCATTTCTTTGCAGCCAACTGGAAGGTCCTGGATATGCCTCCGGTAGCTCACTGAAAGGATCCAGAGGCAAAAAAGTTGAGGGTGGTGTTCACTTTCACAGGCACTGGTTATATGTCACTACCAGATCCATCAGGGAGCAGGTCTTCTTCTAGGAGGCTGCAGATGTCTGCCTCCACCTAGCTTGACAATCTCAACCTGTGGAAGCACTGCTCTTCCAAGAGCTCGAGGAAGCTGAGCCTCTGTCTGTTAATCCTGTTACATGGATAATACCTGATGTGACCTCACACCTCTGTGGATGCCCTCTCTGTTGATCCCCTCTCTGTTGAATCCCTCTCTGATTCTGTCTTTTCTAATAACCAGCTGCATGTGCCGTTAATTTTAAATGCTGATGAAAATCTCCTTAAAATTAACTAATTCTGATATTATAATCAGTAACCTCCTGTCCGGAGGGGGTTACGCACATACATCCAAATGTGCCTGAGGTTGAACCCGGAAGCCAGTGTGTTGGAGCTGGCAGGCAGCAATATTTCCATTTTCAGTAAATTTAAGCACCCGTCAGAAGTTCAACCCACTCGCCCTTGACAATTAAAATTCTCTCTTCCTCCCGCCCCCCTCCCCACTGCCAACACCCACCACTGCTCCATGTTTATGAACTTTGCATGAACTTTAAAAACACTCACCCAGATATACTGAGAACTCACTTGGGGAGGGGAGGCAGAATTCCTAGCCGATGCTTCTGAAAAGATAGAAGGAACCAACCAAGTAGTTTGAGAAATGATAGTTCAATTGATAGATTACTTAACAACAGATTAAATACATCATTTATTACTTTGAAATATTAATAATACATACCACTCTCATTATAACATGCTTGTCAGGAGAGAGCATTTTGTATGTTCTAATAAAGTCCATGTTATGGTAACAAGATCTAACAGGAAAATGCTGAGAATCTTGAATCAATAGACTGAAACTTTGTCCATTTTTTGGGTGGGGTGGCAGATTCTTGGTGCCAGATCTGCTGAGAATGTTGCTTTTTAATGAAATGCACAAGTACCACATTCAAATAAATGATAAATATGGCTTTGTAACTGACGCTTGCTGTCACAGGGTTCTGTACTCGGACTATTCCCTTACATCCACTTCTGTTTTAAATTAAAATTTAGTGACTTAGTGTTTTGTCTGTGTTACATTTTTAGACTAACTTTATAAAAATGAAATATCAGTTGTCACTACTACCACAAACAATGTCCTTCAAATTTAAAAGATGAAGTGCAGTAATCAGGTCAAGTACGGTTAGAGGGTAGGCAATGAGTGGAACAGTTGGGAGAGGGAGAAGCCAGAGGTGAACAAGAAGGGAAAGGGGGAATAGAAAGAAGAGGGACGGGATAGGAGGGCGAGAGTGAGAAATGGAAAAAGAATGATAGAGAGAAAGGGAGAGCAAAAAGGCAAAAAGGAACAGAGGGGCAGAAGAGTTAGCAAGAATAGGCAGTGAGGAGAGAACTCAGGGAAGGACAGTGAGAAGTCATGAATGGAAGGGGAGGGGAACTGAGAGATGAGAGGAGAAAAAGTGAGTGGGGAAACGTGAGGGGGAGAGAGGGATGGAGAAGAGAGAAAGATGACAGAAGCAGAGAGGGAGAGGAAGGGAGAGGAGCAAAGGATTGGGGAGAGAAGAAGACAGAGGAAGAGGAAAGATGAAGTAGAAGGGGAGAGAAGGAGAATGAAGGAAGATGAATGGAAGATGGGGATGGAAAGAGGGACAGGATGCGGATGGGAGAAGGGAGCATGGAAGAGTAGAACAGGGTATGGGAGGGGTGGTGAAGAACTTGGAAGGAAAGGGACAGAGGAAGGGGCTTAGTGGCAGAGAGGGATAGGGGAACAAAGGCAGACAATCTACATCAGCAGCGGAGAGACTGTAGCAAATAGTCACAGCAGGGAGAAAGGGGTCTAGGCTGGCAATTAATAGTGGGGGAAGCAGTCTGTTGAACCATCTCAGCAAGGGAGTGGTGCCAGGCCAGCAAGCAATCCCAAACATTCCCTTTCTTTCCAAATGTCTCATACACTACAAGTAAAAACACATAAAATTGGATAATATAGGAATTAATTATACAGGGATAGAGATTATGAAATTTACAGGTATGAAGATAAGGATTGTGAAATTTACGAGTGCAGAAGCTGAAGAGTCCATATATCGTTTTGGTGGTTTGACAACTCTTCCAGACGTTGTTATGGTATAACTTTCTGGGGATGTGGATTTCACCCTTAGCTGTTCTTGGCTTGCAGACGTGTTGTCAATGTGTTGGTTGTTGTCCTGTTGTTCTGTCACACCCTCATCGTTGGAGTGTGTTCTTTCGAGTCTGCTGTGCACAATTGGAGTATTGCACACTCCTCTTAGTTGGCTTCGGTTCCTGCTCAACACTGCTCCATTAGATGTTGTAATCTCGGAAGACCAAGGCTCACTGCATACTTTGAATACCTCTGTGGGTAACCATGATCTCATTGTGGGGTGTATGACCCTGACCTTTTGTCCTATGTGTGGTTGAGGTAGTTCCGCTCCTGCATGTTGGTCATGCACCATCTTCATTCTCCCTTGTTTTTCAAGCGGTGTCTCCTGCATCTCGGAGAATTTAGACAGATGATTCCTTGTCAGAATCGTTCACACTTGTCTGACAAACATGATCTTTGCTGGTGAAGATAAGCCCATATCCATACGTGTAGCTCTGAGGTGTAACATGGCAACACGAAAATCTTGTTTCGTTGTCCTACACTTCAGGATAAATGATTTAACTGTGTGAACCATTGGCTTGGCAAGACTGTTGGATCTAGGGTAATGTGGTGAGGACGTCACATGGTTTACATCCCATTTGGCACACATATCCCTGAAAGGTCTGTCCATATAATGTGGCCCATTTTCTGAAGTAATTTCTTCAGGTGCACCGAGCAGACTGAATATGGCACTCAATGTGTCTGCGACAGCTGCACTTGAAGTATTGTTCACATGTCTGACAATTGGAAACTTGGAAAAATAATCGGTGACTAAGATAAAGTCATCTCCATTCACGATAAATAGATCAGTGGCGATTTTGGACCAAGGGACTGACGGAATCTCACGAGGGTGTAGAGGTTCTTTATGTTGTTGTGGCTGGTGGCTCTGGAATGCCTTGCACATCCTCATTAACTTTTCGCTGTCATTGTTGATTCCTGGCCAATAAACAGTGTCTCTTGCCAGTCATCCCATTTGCTCTATACCCATATGGCCTTGGTGGGACAAGATGTCCTGGCAGCGAGCTTTGGGCACAATCACTTGTTTCCTTGAAGGTTATGTCTCTCAAGATACCGAGTTCATCTCTATAAGGCCAAAAGCATCTGAGGGCTTCTGGCAGCTCATATCAGGCCAGCTTTCTATGATGATTCCCCACAGTGCCTTCAGTTGTGGGTCATTGGCTATTTCTGATTGCGGTTGGTCACATTTGTGATGACTAAAATGCAATAAATCGATCTTCCACCTCGATGTCCATGCTGTCTACTTGTAGATCCAGTGGGACTTCTTCATTCTTGTTCGAATTTGTCAATCTGCTCAACATATCCAACGTGACCATTTTGGTACCCGGTTTGTAGCAGACATTGAAACCGTACCCCTGAACGCTCATTAAATGTCGCTGTAGTCGAGGCGGTGCACTTGTCAATGGTTTGCCATACATATGGTACGTCTTTTTTTAAGAGCTCTCTCAGTAATGATGCTTTGTTGGAAAAATTTGGAATGTATGTTGCCAAGAAGTTGAAAACTCCAAGACATCTCTGTAGATCTTCCTTGTCGTGTGGAGTAGGCATTTGCCTTACATCTTCGACTTTGCCTGGGTCAGGATGGATTCCACAACCTGAATAGATGGAGCCAAAGAAATTGATCTGACTTACATTCACCTGGCACTTCTTGCTGTTAAAAATGAGCCCTTCGCAATGAGCTACTGCCATCAGTGAATGAAGATTTCGATCATGCTGTTCTTTGTTTTGCTCATTACTGCAATATCATTGGCAATGCATATTCAGCCAGGCACGTTTTCTATGGGCTGGATTTTACCAAGCCCTTGACGTCGGTCTCCGTGGCGGGGTAGCCAGAAAGATGAGGCCGGCAGCAGTCTTGCCATGGAGCCCAACGTCGAGAGGGCCCACCTGATCCTCCCGGCCACAACGAAGCTCCGTGGTGGCCTCCCCTGCCCGCCGCTGGGCTACGGGACCTGGATGTCAATATTTAAATTAATTACATGCATATATTTATATGGACTTACTTTCAATCTTCCAGGCCCACTGCAATCTGCAGCTCGGCGGCTGGCACTCCCACGCTTTCAATTCCCCGTCCAGGGAAAGCCAGCATGACACTGGTGGGGAGGGGGGAGGAGTTAAGTTTTTCGGTGCGGGGAGGTGGGGTCAAATAAGCATAATGGTTGTCGGGGATGGTGGGAAGGGGTGAACTTCAAACTTTGTGCAGTCTGAGGGGGGGAAAGGTCAGATTTGAAAGGTTTTTTGGGGGAGAAGGGCAAATAGTTAATGTAATTGTTATGGGAGGGAGGGGGTGGGAAAGGGGCATTAGAAACTATTTCAGAAATTTTGGGAGGGTGTATCTTTAAAAATTCAAATTGACCGGCATGACTGGCTGCCTTTTAAAAATGGCGCCAGCACATGTGCACAGGCAGCTGACGCCATTGCTGGGGACGAACATCCCACCCCCTCCACGTGATTGCGGGGGGGGGGTGTTGCCCCAGCTATTTAAATGACCATTGTGCAGGAGAGCACGACGACTCTTTGGCGTGCGGCCCTTTGAGCTCCCTGTCATGATCAGTGGTGGGCTTTGAACATCTAGCCCTCTAATTCTGTCCATATGCTGTCGAAACAGATCTTGACTGACAGATAAGCCGAAAGGTAGTCTCTTGAAGTAATGTCTTCCAAGTGATGTCCTGAAGGTGGTGACTTCCTGAAATTCCTTAGCTAGGTGCACTGACCAATATCCATGTTTAGCATCCTACCTGGAGAAGAAGTTGGCTCCTGTGAACTTGGGATTCAATTCCTCTAGAGTTGGAATCTTGTGACGGCATCTCTTTAGGGAGAAGTTTAGATGCCTTAGATCTACACATACCCTGATTGCTCCATCCTTTTTCAGTACGCACGTAATTGAGCTGCACTAGTCTGTGTGGTGATGCACATGACGGATGATGCCATTGCGTTCCATTTTATCCAACTCCTGTTTGAGTTTTTCTTGTATGCGCACGCTGCACTTTCTGTGAGGATCGATTGACAGAATTACATCTTCTCTAAGGTGCAGTACAGCATCACATTTGAAGTCTCCTATGGCATTGAACCTGTCTGGGTACAGCTGTTGTAAGTTGAGTACTGATTCAATGCGGGCACACTTGGTCTCTTCTGCTGCAATGGGTACCTTGTTGATCTCGTCGATAGTCACAGCGTTGAGGTCTTTACACGCTGGTAGTTCTGCCACTGCTGGTCCACTTATGTCTACCAGGTAAAATATTTGTATTTTCCATGCTGACTTGCCATAGCTGCATTGCATTGTTAGTATGCCACTGCAAAGGATGGGTGACTCATTGTATGAAGTTAACTTTGCAGTTGTATCATTAATTTCCAACAACCCTGGTACATATCCTTCAAGATTTGGACTGGTAGGATATTTGCACTCGCTCCTGTATCAGTCTTAGCCCTGACTGTTACGACCAGGTGAGAAAGCCCTGACTGTTATGACCAGGTGAGAAAGGAGTCTAGGGGTCTTTCTCAGCCTTCACCTGGTCTTATTGTAACAGGGTTTAATTTTAAACACACCGTGTTTTGAGCTCCTCCTTGGTGAATCCTTGTTCACCACTTTCCAATTATAAGGTAAAGAAATGAGCATAAATAGGCTTTCTTAGGTTTAAAGAAGAAAAGTGAAATTTATTAAAGCTTAAACGTAAACTCTAATTCGGTTTACGCCTATGGATACACGCCACGCCCCACGCTAGCATGCATACGTGATATACACATGCAAATAGAGACAGAAAAGAGCAGAAGAAAAATAGTGAAGCGGTTTGAGGCAATCTCTGAAGAGGGTTTTTTTTTTACTGTGCTTCGAGCTCGCTGTAGAGTCCTTGATTGCAGGTAGTCTTGCTTTTCCTTGGGGCCCAGTATTCTTCTTAAACCTTGTTTACTGTAGGAAACTTTTCTCTCTTGAGGTTCATATGTCTTCAATGGTTTCCGAAGCTTTAGTTTAGTTTAGTTTAGAGATACAGCACTGAAACAGGCCCTTCGGCCCACCGAGTCTGTGCCGACCATCAACCACCCATTTATACTAATCCTACACTAATCCCATATTCCTACCACATCCCCACCTGTCCCTATATTTCCCTACCACCTACCTATACTAGGGGCAATTTATAATGGCCAATTAACCTATCAACCTGCAAGTCTTTGGCATGTGGGAGGAAACCGGAGCACCCGGAGGAAACCCACGCAGACACAGGGAGAACTTGCAAACTCCACACAGGCAGTACCCAGAATTGAATCCGGGTCGCTGGAGCTGTGAAGCTGCGGTGCTAACCACTGCGCCACTGTGCCGCCCCATGGTGAGAGTGAGATGACAGCAGACAGGAGGGAGGTTTTTTCAGTCCAGGAGCAAACAGCTTTCTGTCCTCAAAACCTCTGTGGCAAGTCCAAATTCAAAAAACTCCAACAGTCATGTGACTAAACTGGTCTGATCACGTCTATTTGTGTATTGGGGCAGGGACTGGTTCCTTTGTTCCAACGCTGTCTGCTAATATGCAAAAAACGTCTTTCCAGCAAGGGGCCTGGCAATTCCTTGTGATAGGCCCTCTTTTCTTCCCGGCAACAATTATAAGTTTTACTGTTCATTTGGGGAAATATGTGTCTCATTATTGGCAGGTGGGGGCCTGCATGATAATGTGTGTTTGCCAACTTTCTTTGGGCACATGATATTGATGGTAGCAAAAGCTTTTAGTTGTTCGACTTCATCAACACAATAGGCTGAAACAAAAAAATGGCGGCCCACCTGTGCGGGCCGCACGCCAAAGAGGCACCGCAATCTCAAGCACGGCGGCTCATTTAAATAGCCGGGACAGGCCTCCCGCCCCCTCCTCACCCACTGATCACGTGGAGGGGGCGGGCGGTGCACAAGCGCTGATGCCATTTCTAAAGGGCTGCCAGACCTACAGGTAAATTTTAATATTTAAAGCAAAATATTCAATAAAATTACATAAACACATTTCTTTTGCCCCTCTCCCAACCCCCACCAACAGTTAAATCAACTATTTGCCCTCCCCCCTCCAAAAAAAACACTTACCTTTGCCAACTGTCCTTCTCCCCAAAAACTGCACAAACTTTAAAGTACAATGCTTCCCACCATCCCCTACACTCATGATGTTAATTTGACCCCATTTCCACCCCACCCCCGCACTCATAAACATACCTCCTCCCCCTTCCAAACCAGTGTTGTGGTTTGTTTACCCAGATGGGTGAAGATCACGAAGGGACATCAGGAGGTGTGGGAGAGGAATTAATTCAGGTATTTTAATTTATTTAAATATTTAAATTGCGGTCCCATCGCCAAGCAGTGGGTGGGCCACCAAGGGCCACCACCATGGATCCCACATCGAGGGCTCCTTAAAATCCAGCCCAATATGTCAGATTCACAATGAAAATGCCTGCTTGTCTTCTGGCTGAGAATTGCTCCACTCTGAATCTTGTCTCAGGTCTATTTTGCTGTGGACTTTGTGTATCGATTTGTGTTTATGCAGGTCTCTGGAGCTCTCCTTGCTGCTGTTGGCATGTTGCTGCAGCTGTCTTCTGTTTGTTTGTGTCCTGTTGTTACTTCTGGCTGCATCTTTGGAGCCAGAATTTTTGTATAGGCGGACCCTGTGTCCTTCTGCACTGCATGCCTTGCACAGATCTTAAAATGCAGGACAACTTTGCAATGAGTGAGACAGACCATACTTACCACACAGCTTGCTTGCTTTTTGTGACCTGGTTATCGTGCCAATACTGTTGGTTGGCTTCACCTCGTGCTTGCAGATGCTGTTGTCTAGATACAATGGCTTTGTATTTCCTGTCATCTTCTAGTAGTGCATCAATGATGTGAACTTTCTTTTTTCCCAAGATGTCTTTTTGAAACGCTTCACTAAATGTTGAAACAATCACCAGCTCCATTATTCGCTCTGACAGCACAGTTTCTGAAAACTTGCATTTGTTGCCCTTACTGCAGCATTTACTGACGAACTGATCTATTGATTCCTGTGGCTGTTACCTGTAGGACATCAATTCCAGGTGATGAATTCTAAAATTCACTTTTACCCGAAGATAATCTTCTAGCACTTTTCATATCTTTGCAGGATCTTTCTGGTCCTCTTCAGATAAGCCAGATGTATTGATTCTGTATAACCCCTCATTTCCAACTGCTATCAGTATTTTCACAGCCTGTTTCCCTGGTTCTGCAACCGCTTGGTCTGTAAAATCTAACTGCATTCTTTGTTTAAAAAGTTTGAACTTGGATAGGATATCAATGGCCTTCCAATTCATACTGGGAAATTTGATTATGCATCCTTCTCCTGTTCTTGTGCTTTCTACTCTATATTTAACTTTTTTTCAGCACTATGTGGACCTTCAGCACTGTACTTATTATGACTTTTCTTTTTGCGGTTTAAAACGTGTTTTAAAGCTTGTTCTATTAACTCTACACTGTTCCCCTTTAATAATTTTTTTTTTAGGCTAGCTGCTTTGATGGAATGTAACAGGTGCTTGACAGTGTTCTCTGTTTTTTCTCTCTCGGCATTTGCTTGTATGTTTACATAGCTGCTCGATAGGTAGTTCAAGGGTTTTCCCCTTTGCTTTTTTTTTGCTCCAGTTTATCTATCTTCTTCACGCTTGACTGGTTTAAAGATTTTTTTCAGCTTGATTGCTTTAATGGAGACTCAGCTGTGGGCGGGGGTTTCCCACACTTTTTTTTACTATCGGACTTTTTTAGTTTGTGCGCTTTTCAGGGTTACCTTTTTTTTCCCCTTTTGCTCATACGGAGACTTTAGAAAATGATTTTTTTTAACTCTTCAAAGGCTTTTATTTTGTTTATCGGGATTTCTCGATCATCGGCACAATGACTCACCCGATTGCTTGCTTTTCAGCTTCCGTTCTATGGAGCTTTTCTCAGCCTTCTAAGGTACATAGCTTTTTCACTCTTTTCAGGTACTTGTTTTAAAGTTTCTTTACTTGTTTGCTGTTTTACCTGTGCTCTTCAAGCTTATATCTTGTCTTTTCACCACCACTGCCACCACGTCATGGGTTTCTTTGTGTTATCTTAAGCAACACAACAAGGTACGTGGATTTCAGTTCCTTAAAGAACTCTAGAAGGTTTATTAACTGCTAAACTAATACATACAATACAGAGCAAACTATATACAGAACCTTTTGTCCAGGGTGTTGCCAGGCAGAGCGACTTGGCTTCTAGTCGCATGACTACATCTTGGTACTTAGCTCATTAGCATACTGAGTTCTTAAAAGGACATCACTCTTAAAGTGGACATACAACATCAATCAGTGAGCCCAATCATTGCTAATTCCTCTACTTTATAAGATTAAAATTATAGGAACTTTCATGCCAGGACCTGACCCAGAAATGCCTATGGGCCCCACTCAAACTGTTTCAATGACCTAGATGTTGATATCATGCTGGCATTTAGTTTGTTTAGGGCAAAGGAGATTGGAGCAGTGTGCAATCTAGTGCCTGATGCCATCCTGCTCAGCCCCAGATCTTATTTGCTATATGGCCTTCAATAGCCTCCCAGAGCAGAAATTTCCAGCATTTCATCTTTCTCATGTAGATTAGGATGTTTCCAGGTCGTGCTCAATTTTCTGTCCTTGCCTGTCCTCTTCTACTCATTTTACACCTTCACTCCATCTGGGCTCCAAGGATATTCTGGACCTTAAGTAGTTTTAGGCTTGGAAGGTTCATTAATCATTCGTGGAATTTGGAATGAACGGAATTTGGGCAATATCTGATTTACCCGGAAAGTTCTGCAGCTCCAAGCAGATATTAATTGATTGCAAACAAAGTTAGATGCAAATGTTCTGTTCCCTTTCAGTAAACAATTTACTTCTCCTGATTCTTCATAAACTCACTCACTGCACAAAGATGTCTTTGCAATTTTCATAGTGATTTCAGCACAAGATGTATAATGTGAAAGTTTATCATTATGGCAAAGCTAAATGATACTTATCATCCAATGAAAGTACAATTTTACAATGTCAAATTATTTAGCACTCACTGTATTAGTAGAGACAGAGATCCCACAATACCATTCTAGTTCTTTCATTTTAGTTCTTCATGAATGTATTTGTTGTAGTTCGCATGGGTTTTCATTTCCTCATCTGCCCATTAAATGCTCACATTTAACTATATAATCCCAATGAACAACATCTACAGTTAATACTTAACCTGCCTGAGAGCTTAAGTGCTGTCTTGCGAAATAATTTCCAGCACATGCATTTCCCACTGGTAGGATCTTGTTCACCTGTGCAAAACTACCAGTGTAGAGTTTGCAACTACTCTGAAGTGGATATAAATAGAGAAATAAAAATCTGGGCAGTACTCATACATTTCCATCTTTCTAGCCATCCTCTTCTGCTTCCTCCTGTGAATTGCATTTGATTAAGGAGGTTCTACCATCCACCGAACCTCTCTGCACAACTCAAGGACTGCATTACTAACGGAAGCCTCACATGCATGGCTTCCTTTATATTGAACACAAAAGTGGGAACAGGTCACATGGGAAATACCTGTGGTGTCACAGTCCATGAGATTACAAACCTCAAACAAAGAGGTCAAGGGTTCGTACTGTTCATTTCCTTCACTGCAATGGGGATTCTTCTAAATAGTCAGTTCTCAATTTGGCTGTGCAGTTATCGGATGGTCTACAAATTGCTTATTAATAACCTTGATTGGTTAAAAGCTAACTCTTTAGTTACTTGCCTCCAATATTTGTTCTTTTTAGTTCCCCACATATGGCTGGACTGAGCCAATACCAGGTCATGTCCCTGGAAAAAGATCACATCAGGGGCAATCTTTCCTTTAAAGGTTTTGAATCTCATGACACTGTAATGAAAATAAATTTCCCATGCTTTGCATAAGGGAAGTCAAGCCTCTGAGACCTCAGATCATTATTTATATTTTCCCAAACATGGTAAAATGTTCTACTCTAAAGAGTTACTTCAGAATTTCATTATGTTTTGTTAGTTTAATGTTCATCTGAGATTAAAACCACTTAAAAGGGATGTTGTCTACAACATTTGTTAGTTTAAAATAGTGGTAGCATTTTTTGGTTAGTTATTCTCCTTAATATCATTAGATCTTCAATCAAAAATATCCCATAATGGCTTCAAGCAATGGAGCAACTGGTCATATGCTTTTTCTTCAGCAGTTGGACATGATGAATGTTTAAAATGCCTTACAGCTAAATATAAACCAGCACAGTATGAAATCTATTTATCATTTTGAGTCTGCATACAGTGAGGCCGCCTTCCTCACTTCCATTCCATGCTGACTTGGTTCAAAGTCATCGATACAGTATTTATTCCTTCAGGCTCCGCTGTAGTGACAGAGATTCAGGCAGCCCTGAGAGGCTTGATTTCCCTTCAGGCATTTTTATTTAGTCATTTCTTGCAGCCTGTAGCATCCTCCTCAATGTCCACTGGGTCCACAGCAATAATGACTTTCATCTCAAAATCAAAGGGACTTATTAACCTTAAAAGTTTGTCTACACATTCAAAACTACCATCTTTATAGCAGCAGCAATGGCAAGTTGGAAAAATTCCATCAGCTCACATGGCTCTAGTCTGAATACATGAAAAAGACTTCACTCAATTATGGCTCTCCAAAGCATTCGAGTTAACTGGATTCCTATTTAGAGCTAACTCCTTAATTTGATACTGACTCGATGTCAGCAGTTACAGCACTGGCATTGATGAATATCCAGTGGCTCCCCTATATCAGTGTTAAACGCAATGGGAGGAATTCTGTCATAAGGCGCTTTACTGGGAATTCTCATCGCATCATAATGATGCCAGCAGTGGACACTCTCTGGACAGCACTACTGAACAGTATTGTAACTCTTGTTGGTACTAGCAATGATATCCCAGCCATTGCTTCATTGATTAATAGCCCCTCTGTTATCTGTCAGTTTACTGTCAAGGAGTTGTGATCAGTGCCTGACTGGAACACTTTTGATCCTTCAGGATGATGGTTCTTATCTTCTTCCTCACCTAGTTACTGTGAAAGTGCCAGAGTCTGGAGTGTATCTGTATTGTGAGAAGTGGGGCAGACAGAAATCCAATTTACAAATTAATGCTTAGCTGACATAGATTAGAGAAAGTATTTTCATGGTGACCTAGCTTTGGATAGGAGAGGGTTACTAGTACCTTCAGCCTATGTTGCTTGATGCACTAGTGCATACCATCAACATCAGGGGGCGAAATTGGTCTTGTGAGATTGCATAAAATGATTGCTATCTGCATAATCTCTGAAAATGTATGATTGCTTTGGGCTTAGACTCTTGATTGACAGGAGCATGGATTGGAGAATTAGACATGAAGATCCTCACATGTAAATCAGGTGATCCTGATTCCAAACATTAAATATCAGCAGCTGGTAAATTAGGAATTTGGTGAATCAGGTGTCTTGACCTCTGTGCCAATTCTCCAATCTGTGCTGCTGTGAGAAAAAGCAATTTCAAGGCTATGGAAACTATAATTTTCAGTTGCATCGATTCATTGGACAATGCTTCCCTGCTGGGGATCTACATTTTGCAATTTAGAAAAATGAATAGATGGAAAATCATGGGCTCAGGCTCTGTAATTTTCCATTATGCCTTCCTAATGAATATCAGGAGCACCAAAGTGGAAACTACCCTGCAGACCAGGCTGATGGAAGTGGGAATTTTGGCAGCTGGAAGCCACAGCCAGGGGCCCACAGGATCAGTCATCTGTAGTAAGGTACCTGATAGAGGGTGGGGGACGTGGGATGCAATTGGGGGAGGGAGAAGCCCAGAGCAAGAGAGGGCCATGGAGAACTCCTTCTCCTCCTGGCCCACAAGGACACTGGAAATAAAATATAAAAACTTACCTGCCTGGGCCTATTCTTGCCCACAATCTACCTCATAACAGTTTTGCCTAATGGGGAAGCTGTCACTGCTCCCCCGTTCGGTTCTCCAAGCATCATTGGGCCCCATCCTACATATTTAAACAGGACCCAGCCAGCTTGGGGTTGTGGGGTGCAGTGGGAGCAGGGGTGGTGTTCTCCTCGCCTGCTCAAAAGAGCAGGTAATTATTGAATATAGCTGGAAAGGAGCGGGATTGCAGGGGTAAGCTGCTGCTCTCATTTTAGCTGTCACCTGATCTGGCTTTTGCCATTTGAAAATCATCTCCAGCTAATTCCAATTGGGACGTGAATTTATTCTAATCAGTTTCCTCCTCCCAGACTCTTAGGCATATGTGAGTTTTAGAATGTAGTATACCTGGTAATTTTTTTTATTTAGGTAGCTGAGTGAAATTAGGTTTTGATGATGAACTAAACCCTACTTTGTTTGATATTCAGAGGATATATGCTTTGGAATCATCTGAAATTCCTACCCAAGATAATGTCATTATTCTGTCGCCAGCTTTTACTGTTCCTCACAATGCAGAGTGCAAATGTACATATATTTCACTGATGCTCACCACATCTGAGCAAGCTAGATAAATGGAAATAAGCCAGTGTTTTGTGTCTGCCCCCCAAAGACACTGGGTAAGCCTGTTATTAGGTTGCTTCTTGCCATTGTTAGTAAAACGTATCCAGTACTCTTACAATCTAAAAGGCAAAGATCTATTGGTGAAGATACATTCCACACACTTCGACTTGAATTCTATGAGCATGCTGCGCTCCACAGCAGCGCGCTTTGAACTCAATGGTCTTCCAAAATGGAAGTGCCGCCAAGGAGCCCCCGCGATATTACACACGGGGCTCATTTAAATGGAGGGGGAAGAGCGGCTGCCCCTGATGACACCGCGCAGATGCCAGCACCATTTTTAAAGGGCTTCAAGCCCTTCATTTACATTATAAAATTTAAAGATCCCGATCTCCGGGAATTAAAAATAAAATGTTATGTCAGGTGTCAATCACATTTCCCACCCCCCCCCCCACCCCCACCCATTGGGTAAATCATACATTAATTGCCCTCTACCCCCATGATAAAATTTTATTAGCATCCCGAGCTTTCCCCACCCCGACATTTCTTCCCTTTGACCCTCAACTCCTTCCCACCATCCCCATAGTCAATAATACATGTTTTCCTCGCTCCTCCACCCCTCCCGCCCTAAAAATTTTATTCCTCTACCCTCCCCACTACGCTTTCGCCTTGGAACTCCATATGGAGTTCCGAAGGCATGTGAGCTGCGTTCGTTGTCCGTAACATCGGCGTGGAATGACCGCCATCTGCAGGTAAGTCTATTTGCAAGTTATTTGGGTTGAGTTAAATATGCAGATGAAGGGCCTGCCACCAGGCGGCGGTTGGGGGGGGGCAACGTTGCGGGTTGAGGCGGGCCTCTCCCCACAGAATTTTACCAGCCCCCACGCCCCGACCTGCGGTGTCGGGAGGTCAGTAAAATTCAGTCCTTTTTGACCAAATTTTGGGCTTCATTCAAGCAAATCAATTTCAATGGCATTTGCTGTGCAGTCGCTTAGACACCTTTACCAAACACTATTGTTTAAATCTTGTAAGGGATGCTGGAGGTTATTCAAATGTTCTGTCCTTAAGGCAGGATGTTTGTACAAGTCTCCCTCTTCCTAGTTCACAGTGGGGTATGGAGAAAGATAGATTCCTCATCTTTTAAGGGACTGTTTTCCACCCATTATGCTCTGTCTTACTCCTTGCAGCCCATTATTTTCTATTCTTTCTCAGCTGGAAAGCAATGACACTTGCCTGATATAGAGCATGAGTAAAAGAAGAAATTCATACCCTCCTGATGTCACAATATGTTCATGTGACTTTATTCCCCCTTAAGAATACAGCCAATGGCATCTCACTTCAGTTCTTTAAAGGATGTTCCCTTCCACTCTAGAGTAGAAGCTCATTGGACTTTTTTTACCCACCTTTTTTCAATAAAACTGATTTCATTCATGGTTTAGTATGTCTGCTTCTGCTGTTTGATTTTTTTGGTGCTTGTAGGGGACTGTTGGCACTGGTTAATGCTCACAATAGCTCATGGGTTGAAATTAACCCTAAAAATACAACTGATTGGAAAATCTAGACTTTCGTGTCTCTGGAATCCTCATACCCATTGACAATTAATATATTTATGAGGTTTACTTTAAATTTTATCAGTATCCCCCTTAGATTCCGATAATCAGAAGAAAACAAAGTCATTTTTTTAGCCAGAATCAGACCATTCATCTTTCCTAGTCTAAACATTAACTGAATAGTTGAATGTGTCTCACCCAATAAGAAAAACCAGAGCCTCTAGTAATATAAAGCTACTGACGTTGTCTACCAGCACATGCAAAATATACCTGCTCTATCACATATACAGAACAAAGAATTGAGGCAATGAGGATAAGAATTTTAAACTTGAGCTAATGCAGTTCAACAAGCACAGGGGTGATGGGTGAGCAGTACTTGGTATGAGATAGGAGCTGGACAGCATGCTATTGGCAAATAAGTTTTTGGAGAGTGGGGAATGGGAGGCCAGATAGGAGAGCATTGCAATAGCTTAACTGTGCAGATATCAAAGGCCTATATACCAGTTTTAGCAAAGCTAAGTGGTGGTATGGAGGTGGAAGTAGATCATCTCATGCGCACATAATGCTAGATTTTCTGCTGAGGAAAAGTCCACTTTGGTCAGTTGAATAATGTCTGAATAATGCATGTTCTACAGGAGGACCCAGATGGTGTAGAAGTGCACAAGCAAAGGAAGGATGTAATGCTGGACATGGAGAAATGTACTCACTCAAGATGAGCAGCACATCAGCAGCAGCAGGAAGTGGTCACAGCAATAAGTTCCAATTTGACCACCCCAAACTTTGCATTTCAGTTCTGGAAGAAGTTTAATGACCTTACCAGGACACGCAATGCAAGAGGAATAAACCACAACTTCCAAAAATGCACTGTACTGTCAGCAGAGAAGCATATCAGTCATTTACAGTGATTTCCCTCATATTCTGTTCAAGTGTTTAAATTGTTCCCTATGATTGTCCAGGAGGGCACACAACACCATTTACACTCTTAGCTGTCACCTGTCATTTACGTGCAATCATCCTGCTGAAAGTCTCAATTTAATTATGTCAACCATGTACCTGGCATTGCACCCATTATAGGCTGCATTCCAACACGTGTTCTTCTGCAACCCATTGTTTGAATTCTTTTACAAGGTCAAGACAGCCCATAACATGAAAAAGTGAACTGCAAATCGTGGTTGACATCAAAATCTCTGCTCTCTCATCCTTTTTCAGAGAAAATTCTTCAAATCCTAGGAAGCAAGACCAAATGGAAAGCTGAAGATAAGGAAGTATGTAGTAGTTGCAGGCTTGTACTGAAATTTTGCTTCTTTCAGCCCACAAACTATATTATGAAACAATTATTGTTACTCCTCTATTAGAGGTCACATGTGAACACAATTTACACCATGTTTCTGGGATTTCCATGGTTCTTACAGTCATAGAGTGATGCAACACTGAAACAGGGCCTTTGGCCCACCACATCTGTGCTGACCAACAACCACCCATTTATACTAATCCTACATTAATCCCATATTCCCTACCACATCCCCATAATTCTCCTACCACCTACCTACACTAGGGGCAATTTTATCATGGCCAATTTACCTATCAACCTGCAAGTCTTTGGCTGTGGGAGGAAACCAGAGCACCCAACAGAAACCCACGCAGTCATAGGGGGAACTTGCAAACTCCGCACAGGCCGTACCCAGAACTGAACCCGGGTCGCTGGAGCTATGAGGCTGTAGTGCTAACCACGGCACCACTGTGCTGCCATAGTCATTGAGCAGGAGAACCCCATGGAAATTTGTTCCATAGGTCTCAGTTATAATTCCATATTAAAATGGTCCATTAATGCTCAGCTATGTAAACCGGACAGACTCCCGATTGTGATTTCTTTTTGTAAAATGTAAAATTAATTTTACTACTTAAAGAAGCACAGACTAGAATGCATTCAAAGTTTAATCAATGTTCAAAACTCAGTTTCGGGATTACTAACTTCCTGTAAATGTGTCCACTACCAGTGTACTGTCAGTAAAAGGATCATAACCAATTGTTTTCTCAATCAGTCAGTAGTGTTCACAATAAATCAACTCCAGACATGTTGTTGTATTCTTATTGAAACACAATTTATTTCTCAATAGGGTTCCAACACTGAATTTATTTTTTTTAAAACAAGGTTTTAAAAGCTTCTATTCATCTTTTCAACCTCATTTCTATGTAATTAATTTTTTAAAAATCTGATTTTCTTGACAGATTTTTTATTTTTGAGTCCTCCTCTGGTTTCTTTTATATCCGGTAGCATCTTGTTATGTAAGCAGCGAAGTATACTTGCAATGTAATTTGAAGGAAGACATACACAATGATAGTACGTGTGTCCAATTTGCTCATCCAATGTCTCAGCAAGTGACTATGGGAATAATTTGCACCTTCATCACCTGGGTGATAATCTAGCAGAATCGATAGAATGGATTGCCTGCCCATTATAGAATCCATCTGATTTTCATGGTAGGTTTTGCAATGGCTGGGAAATTTATTCCTTTAGATTACTGTCCAGTCAAGTAAAATGAAAATTACTTCCCGTGAAACATGCAACAAGGTTGTGTTGGAGAGATTTACCATGTAAAGTACTTATAAGACATCAGTGTACTATGTATTATGCATATGTACTATTGTGGAGTATGGATATCCATAATAGAGAATGAATGGACATTGGGTATACATGATAAGCTATGAAACAGTGGCATGGTTATGTAAGGTCTTGATATTGGCCAGTCGTAGATGTATTGTAGGTTGACAGGCAACACTCACAACTTGCATATTTGGGCTATTTACCTGGTACGGACTCCTACTCCTACTGTGCAACCATATCTTATCAGCTTTCTTAAATAGCATACCTGACAGAAATAAATAACTGATCAAATGTACAAATGATCACTACAAAAATGGTCTTCTAGGTGTCACTAATGACTCTACAACATCCAGATAAGGTCTTGCAAATTACATTAATGTCTTCCATAGGAAGTGGAATATTAGGGAGAATATTATTCATTTATAGTCGCTGGAATACAGAGTGACAAGTTGGATTTGTCATTCCAAGGTTTGGAATTTTCAAATTTCACAGGCTAAATTTAGTAGAACTGGCTATTCCTATTCCAGACAAAGTTTTCAATTCCTCCTGGTCCCACATTCTGAGCACCGGGACTGGAAAATTTATTCTGGAAAATTTGAAATTTCCAAAACTTATTTCTTAAGGTATACATACACTGCTGACCCTGGCTCCCCACTCCTTTGAGAAAGATTGCACTGGTATATTCTGGGGACGTTGTTTAGGAATGGCAAACAGGACAATCTGCTCACATCCACTTCCTGCCTTTTATCATCCATCAAATGAGGTTTTGGATGCTCCACAACTTGACCATTTTGCCTGTCTCCTGCTTCAACGTTGGTATTTCCATCTATTTATTTTGACCCATTAGGCCTTTCAAAAGGCTGCTAAAAAATATTGCTCTGACATGTCGCCATTTACCTCTCAGTGATCACCACTTTTTAAATCTCAGCCTTCTCTACAAGTTGAAGCTGCAGTTGCTATTTCCCCTTTGCCTAACACAAGACAGGAGGCACAATTCAAGCCAGAAGTTCACTCTGCATATCTATTTAGGGTGGAGTGTGGAAGATTCAGTGGAGTTGGTCATTCCTATCTCAGGCAACGTTTGTAGTTCCCTGGACTGACAGCCTGGGCACTGGGACTGGAAAGTGTATTGTCTAAAATTTGAAAATTCCAAAGGTTTAGGTATCAAATCCAACCTGTCATTTTGCATTCCAGCTGCGATAAATGAAAAATATTCTTCCTACTATTGAGCACCATTAAAGCTATTTTTAAGTCCTCAACAAAGAGTTGTAGATTCACTGACTATACCTCAAGGACCATCTTCCAGTATATATGCAGTACATTTTATCTGTATGTTTTTTTTTTTGCTGCTGCTACATGTGTCTCCTGTCCCACCATCTCCATGAATTCATGATTTGTGCTCCCCTAAGGTAGCAAGGTGCACTTACTTGTTCTCGGCATAGCTTAGCTGTACATTCAGCTTAGTGTTTAGTTCATTCTGTAACCTTTAATCATCTGGGAGTTTACTTCATTCACAGAACCATTAGTGGTTGTGGGCATAGAATGAACCTTCATCACAACCTTTGACCTTCCACTACTTTTTTCCAGCAGCTACATGCTAAAGTCATGCTGGATTTAGCTGACTAACTCTCAAGAGTACCAAAATCCATTGATTATTAATTAAAAACTTCACATTTGTATGAGATTGGATGAATGAAAAGCATGTGTAGCAGTTCATGTTCAATAAAATCGTTAACAGGGTCATGAGGGTAGGGTAGCAATGGGGTTACGTTACCGGATTATTAATCCAGCAAGTCCAGCCTAAAACTCTGATAGATGTGTTTTCAAATCCCAACATGGCAGCTAATGAATTTAAATACAGATAATGAAATAAATCTAGAATCTAAAGCTATTATTAATAATTCCAACCATGCAGCTATTGAATTGTTATAAAAACCCAACTAGTTCACGTATTCCTTTTAGGGAAGGAAACGGGCAATCCTTACCTGGTCTGGCCTATATGTGACTCCAGACCCACAGCAACATGGCTAACTTTTAATTGCCCTCTGAAAAGACCCAGCAGTTATATCAAACCACTACAAAAAGGAATAAAACTGGATGGACAAATCAGCATTGACCTAGGCATTGGATTTGGATGTGACAAAAGCACATCCAACCCAATTGACCCTGCAATGTCCTCCTCACTAACAACTGGGAAATTGTGCAAAAGCTTAACACACCTTTTAAAGTTAACGAAGTATTTTAATTCCTGTATTTAAAAAATATATTTAAAATGACTGTAATCTTAGACTGTTAAATCCTGATGTAGTCACACTCACAGAGTCATCCAACATTTTCTATTACCATCCCTGGACAAATCAACCCGAAGTGGCAGGACTGTAGTGTACACTGGTCAGGGGTGGGGAGGCTGTGGGGGAGTGGGCCTGGACTCCTTCACATTGACTCCAGACCTATAAAGTCTCATGACATCAGATGGGCAAGAAACCACCTTCACCCCTCCCTCAGCTGATGAATCAGTTCTGCTTCAGTATTCCACGGCTTTCACCAGGACCACTCAGCTCCAGACCTCATTACAACCTTGGTCCAAACATAGATAAAAGAGCGGAATTCCAGAGATGAAGTAAAAGTGACTGCTCCTGATATCAAGGTAGCATTTGACTGAGTATGGCACCAAGGAGTGATAGTAAAATTGAAGTCAGTGGGGATCATTGGATAACTCTTCACTGACTGGAGTTGTATCTAACACAAATGAAGATGGTTGTGGTTGTTGGAGGCCAATCATCTCAGCCCTGGGACATTGCTGCAGGCGTTCCTGTGGGCAGTGTATGCGGCCCAACCATCTTCAGCTACTTCATCAATGACCTTCCGTCCATCATTATGTCAGAAGAAGGGATGTTCGCTGTTGATTTTACAGTATTCAGTTCCATTTGAAACTCCCCAGATAATGAAGCAGTCCATGCCCGCATGCAACAAGTCTTGGATAACATCCAGGCTGCACTGATAAATAGCAAGCAATATATGCGCCACACACTGCAGCAACTTGCCAATGTTTAGTTGACAGCACCTCCCAAAACTAAGACCTCTACCACCTGTAAGGACAAGGGCAGCAGGCATATGGCAACCCTACCATCTCCAAGTGCCCCTCCAAGTCATAGACCATCTTGACTTGGAAATATATTGCCATTCCTTCATCATGGCTGGGTCAAGGTCCAGGAAGATCCCTACCTAACAACACAGTGGGAGTATCTTCATCACACAATCTGCAGCAGTTTAAGAAGGTGACTCACCACTACCTTCTCAATGGAAGTTATGGATGGGCAATAAATACTGGCATTTCCAACGATGCCCACATCCTGTGAATGAGTAGTTATATTTTTCTAAATATGCGAATAATGAAGATAAATGATTTTGCTGTACATTTAAAGTTATTTGTACATCTGTAAATTCTCTGCTCATCATGGGGAAGACTGGCTATATTACCCTGAATGGCCTCATTGAACACACTCAAGGTTAGGTGTGGAGTTAGATGCAGGCAAGTATTTCCCATATACTGCATTGATGTGCCTTTACCCTGATGTCAGAAAAGCATCCCTATGCTACATCAGCATGACATTCATATTTCCTACATCAGACTGTCATCCATAAGGCTTCCCTGAGTGAAATTGCTAGTTAGTGGCAAATTAAATCCACTGGAAATAGGATTGAGTGTCTTAAGTCCTTTCATGCATAACCATGAACAACCACTAGATAGCACCTTCATCTCTTCAGTGTGAGCTTGATTTGAAACTGGATTACAGGGATGAGTAAAGGTAACTGTCATGCAGGCCCCAACCTGCCCAGAATGTGGCATATTAATTTTGTCATATGAACATTGATTTTAAACTGTTGCTGGAGTGAAGAAATTATTTGTTAAAAAATCAGCAGACACTTGGCTGGAAGGATATTTGCATACTAAGAGATGCTGCTTGTGGAGACAAAGGACTATTCCCTGCTCAAAGTAACCTAGATGGATTTTGATCACCAGACATGGAAGGTGAGGAAGAGCATTCCAGAGACTGCTAAGGTGATACAATCCACAAAAGCCAGGACTGGTTAAACCAGCTGGTCATATGACTAACTGGCTGGTCCAGGTTTTTTTGAACTAGCCACAGAGAGTTTGAACTCAGAGAGGTTGTTTGCTCGTGGGCTGTAAAGACCTCTCCTGGCTGGCTCACCACAGCCTCTCCTGTCTGCTCCCATCTCTTTCTCATGGAACTCCAAACCCACTGAAGGCATGTGAACCTCAAGAGAGAAAAGTCTCCTACATCGAAATGGTTTAAGAAGAATACTGGGCCCCAAAGAAAAGCAAGACCGACCTACAATCAAGGACTTTACAGCGAGCTCTTAGAACAGTAACCAAAACCATCTTCAGATACTGCCTCAAACTTTTTCACTTTACTTCTTCTATTCTCTTCTGTCTCTATTTGCATGTGTGTATCGCCTATGCATGCTAGCATGGGAACGACACGTATCCGTAGGCATTAACCGAATTAGAGTTTATATTTAATAAAGTTCAACCTTTCTTCTTTAAACCTAAGAAAATCTGTTTGGCTGGTTTATTTGCCTTGTAATTGGAAAGCAGTGAACAAGGATTCACCAAGGGGGAGCTAAAAACACGGTGTGTTTAAAATTAAACCCTGTTACGGTAAGACCAGGTGCAGGCTGAGAGGGAACCCTAGACCCCTTTCTTACCTGGTCGTAACAGTAACCTTTAAGCATAATGTCATATAAGGTAGACTGTTGTGAGATTACCAGTAGTTATAACGAGCTAAAGAAGGGGTGTTCTGTCACTCTCTCCAAGTTATTGGTCTTGTTCAAGTTTGCAAATGTTTAGCCAACACGGTAGCAGTCACGTTCTGCACATTATCTTACTGATAGCTGTGTAGTTTAAACATAT